>NC_080670.1:198246811-199446811 GCF_030247195.1 Topomyia yanbarensis
TATATATATATATATATATATATATATATATATATATATATATATATATATATATATATATATATATATATATATATATATATATATATATATATATATACAGGGTGTTTGGTTCATGGTTAAGAATCTCTCGGTGAGTGATAGACTGCCATATTTGGAGAAAAACATTGTTCTACACATACCATCAAATCTCAACCGTTACAGATTTATTGAACTTTTTGTGTAAAAAACTTATTTGTCTTAAAATACCTCTAACTTTAAAAGTATACTTTGTATTTTAAATGTTTTAGTTCCATTCGAGGGTGAGAAAATTTCGCATTGAGTGATGCCCTCACATGTTTCAGCTAATGAGTTTAAGTAGCCTTTTCAAAGTAATTTATTGAAAATTAAACAATTTTGAACGATTTTTCGTTCATTTCTTGAAAATTCTAATAGTTAACCTCATCATTTTAATAATTCAGATTGTTAGTCTTGATGAGCTGCTTAATTCGTTCTTTGACATGATACACTTACCTTTTCTTATTTTCATGATTTTGGGTTATTCAACTTGGATATTTTTATCTCATTTTCACTAGCACCAGCTCTAATTGAAAAATTATGGCACTTATTGTACTTTTTTTCTTTTTTTTCGATAGCCAGGAAAATTTTACAGTGAAAAATGCATTAATACCTTTCAGTTAAGTGAATTTAGTATTCTTTTAAAAGTAAATTAGTTTAAAGTTAGTGCTCTTATTAGCATTTTCGTTAGTTTTCTTAAAATAGTAAATAATAAACATCACCATTATTATCATGGAAATAATGCATCTCAGCAAGTTCTACAGTTCTTTCTTTGATTCCATTCAATTATCTCTTTTGGTTTCGACGCAAAATCGTTTTTATCACATCGTTTCATGTGGAAAAATAACGATTTCGAACCCACTACATTTGTAGCGAGCTCATACTGTGTTAACTATTAAATAGCAGCAAAATGAAAAGAGCTTTAGACAAAGTGTCAAATAAAAAGTTATAGAGAACATTAAGGGGCATCAAATGAACAATAGTAACGATAAATTTTGTTGATTAATAATTAGAATAATTAAAAAACTCTCCAAAAAACACAAATTTTGAGTTATTTCGTTAGTAAAAAATCATTTAGTACACTTAACTAAAAGATATTTGTACATACACTGATAACACATTTTTTCAGCTTTCCAATAAAATCTTGTAAATAACGATATAAAGCATATTTTTTAGATTAGAGTCTTTTAAGCACTTGCAAGTCGGTTACAGGAAAACTATAGCAATGAAATTACAAAGAAATGAGAAGAGATAGAAATATGACGTCCAAGAACAAATTATGAATCGTCCTAAAACCCAACTTTTGGATAATGGATATTGCTATAATCATACTTCATTATTTCGAGAAAATTAGCAAAAACCTCCTCAAAAACACTAACTTTTAACTACTTTACAGCAAAAATGTAATTAAAACTAATTACTTAAAAGATATAAGAACACCATTCAATAGGAAATTTTCTCACCTTTCGAATGGAACTGAAATATTTAAAATACAAAGTATACTTTTAAAGTTAGAGGTATTTTAAGACAAATAAGTTTTTTACACAAAAAGTTCAATAACTCTGTAACTGTTGAGATTTGGTGGTATGCGTAGAACAATTTTTTTCTCCAAATATGGCAGTCTATCACCCCCCGAGAGATTCTTAACCATGAACCAAACACCCTGTATATATATATATATATATATATATATATATATATATATATATATATATATATATATATATATATATATATATATATATATATATATATATATATATATATATATATATATATATATATATATATATATATATATATATATATATATATATATATATATATATATATATATATATATATATATATATATATATATATATATATATATATATATATATATATATATATATATATATATATATATATATATATATATATATATATATATATATATATATATATATATATATATATATATATATATATATATATATATATATATATATATATATATATATATATATATATATATATATATATATATATATATATATATATATATATATATATATATATATATATATATATATATATATATATATATATAAAAGTCAATGTTTGTATGTATATGATTTATAGATTCCCAAATGCCTTAACCGATTGCCGTAAAAATTCATACATAGTAGGCATTTGTTGTGGAGCGTGTTTGTGTGCTATTAAATAGGGATTATCTGCGCGCCAGATGGCGCTTTGGAAAAAAATGTGTTTTCATCCTATTTCGTTGAAAGTCGCAGCAACGCGCGATGGGTATCCACTAGTAAAATATAACTCATTAGTAAGCTTCTGGAATATTTATTTCATGCAACTTCAATACCATAACCGTACGCTCGCACCTTAACCCTTCACGACGCAGTGGGACGTATATACGTCCCACCTACTTCTCCTAAGTTTTTATTGGATTTCTAGTTAGCATTGACATATAAATACGAATTCTTTCTTTTAATCAACTCTTAGGGATGTAGGGAGTACAACTAGCACAACAAATTATGTGAATTTGGTAATTATTTATTAGTTATAAACTTGTAAATCTGTTTTTTTTTACAATAAATTCGGCTGCGTCTGAGTTAAAAGTCCTAGAGATCTAAAAAAAATTTGCAGGTATCTAAAACATTGAACTAATTAATAGATTTTTTGCAGAATTTTTCGTAGGCTAGTTTTTTCGAATAAAATATCAAAATATTAAAAAAAAAAAAGGAGTTTATTATTATGCTGGTCTATAAAAGATTCTGAGACAGGGAGAACCAGCTAGCATAAAAATAGAATATGCAGTTTTTGAGGTCGCTGATTACGATTCTGATGACAGAATTAGTAAATTCAAAATGGCGGCTACACTGTAGCGAAGCAGAGGCGCCATATTGGAATCGCCTTTTTGAATTTTACATCTTCGACGTAAGAATCAGAATCAGCGATTCAGAAAACTCCTATAGGACGTTTTTGGCCAACATAAAAAACATGAAATTTTGCCAAGCACAGTCGCCATAGCTAACAGTCGCCATATTGGATCTGCCATTTTGAATTTTACATTTTCAACGCCAGAATCAGTACCAGCTACCTCGAAAACCCCCTTGTAAAACGTTTTAGGCTAATATAGAAAACAATAAATTTAGGCAAGCACAGTCGCCATATTGGATCCGCCATTTTGAATTTTACATTTTCGATGTCAGCATCAGAATCAGCGACCCCGAAAACCCCCTTGTAAGACGTTTTAGGCCAATACAAAAAACTTAAAATTTTATCAAGCACGGTCGCCATATGGGATCCGCCATTTTGAATTTTACATTTTCTATGTCAGAATCAGAATCAGCGAACCTGGACTTCATGAAGTTAGTTGGTCCTCCTTTCAGAACTTTCCTTATATTACTTTTGACTTACCTGTAATTTATTATGCTCTGATGAGGTGAAGCCGAAACGCAACAGAGTATGTAATTTATTGAAGTTTGTGCGGCTTCGCTAGATTGCGGAAGTTATTCACGAAGCTTTTAGCACTTTCCTCATGTTCGCTGGATTTTTCTCAGGGTCGCCATTAGTCGATCACTCTTGAAGCTTCTAGGACTTTCCGAAAAATCTAAAGATTTCTCTCTAGTTCGTGAGGTTTTTCTGAAAAAAATATTTCGTAGGATTTTATTTTTAAGAAGGCGTCGAAAATAAGCGCGCTTAACCCGTGCCACAACGATGCATAACTTGCGGTTGGAATACTGTTTATACCTACATCATTTTGATAACAGATTTACATCGAAATCATTAATCCAAAGTCAAAGAAAAAGTATTTATCATCGGATAACGACGGGTAGAGGTGATTGTGCACGAGTCAGTTCGCCAACCCGTGCGTTATACTGTAGGAGAAGAGATCTAACATCTCTTCCCTTCCAGATCGTTCCAATACTGGGCTATTGGCTACGTTGAGCCTATGGGACTTCGTGTTACTGAATTTGCTACTGCGATTCGCTCAAATTAATGCCTTCGCTATTACTCAAATTAATAGCTTGGATGATGAGATGGACATTCTAGTCATCAGGTAGATTGACTAAGATAGCAAAAATATCGCGAGCGGCGCGTTCCGATATAAGACACGCATCACCATTTGCAAGTATGCATGCACGAGGCATTTCACGTGAATTTTTCATATCGGATCATACGCTACATTAGAGCTATCATCGCTCCTTAAATTCTGTTTTTTTGACGAATAACAGTCGAACAGTTGATCATTTCGGTGAAATGAGCAAAACTCGATTTTTCGCCGGGAAAGGTTGATTTTTTTGTTGTCTATTCAGCCAATTTGTCATTTTTTTCGTATATTGCTTGAAAAAATCGACTGAAACATGATTTCTTCACGAGTGTGATGTTTTTACGAAAAATTGCTTTAATTTCGGCAAACATGTACCGATATTACCTTGTTTAGACGGGCTCAGATGAAACACCCTTCGTAGAAATGGCTGTCCACATCAAAACTTTCAGCTCGAATTTCGATTTGCCGGCCTATTTCATATCGTCCGGTAGTGTCTTAAAGGTTGTCAGTCCAATAGCCATCGTTTTCCGCTTAATTTCTGTCAAGAAATCTAAAATGATGAAATTCATCATTCGCCAAGTGTTTACGGTGAAGTGTACTACAGCAAATTGGCGATTTTTCAAGTCGTTTGTCTGTATATATATTTTGGTACTCGGCTTACGCTCATCATAAATTACGCTGGTTTTCTCCAAAATACAGTGGACAGCTTAGCTTGAAATATCAAATTGTTGTACCCATTTGCGTATTGATTGTCCAAGCTTGTTTTTGGCACTTGACAGTACAATTTGATTTGCGTATATTCCGATTTTTTGGCATCACGCTAATTCTTCGAAACATTGGAAATAGTTACACGCGAGACTGGCCTATCTTTGAACACTTGATGAATTGTTGCTGAGTCGTCCAAAGAGATTGGCGACAGATTTACGTAAATTCAGCTTGTACGATATTTTGTTTGTGAACAACTGCGCAATTTCAAACTAACTGTGCAGTAGGAGTACAGTTAAGCGGAGTGTCTGATGTAGTGGGCAAAAAAAATCGACTTCTTTTTTATTCGCTTAATTGTTAGTATTGAACCTTTAGAATAGTCTCCCGCAATCTCGGTGGCCATGTTGAACTTTTTTTTTGTTTTGAACAACCATGCATTCCTCGTGAGTATTTGCTGTAACACACGCAGATTTCAATCTATCGGCAACAATTTTCGAAAACCAGACAGCGATAAAAATACAATTTAAACAATACACTCTAAACTACTTCTACCCAAATTTTCAAAATAAAATACACGTTTTGTACAATGTATAAAAAAATGAGCGAATGTCATTTTTCAGTTTTCATGGAACCATTTTCCGAAACTCGAACTTTTTTCTATTTTTTTTTTTGTTTTATCGAGTAACTACAAGTCTAAGCTTTACAAATCCTATTGAATTTCCTGTGTCAAACAATTTTATCAAGAGTTATCGTATTTGCCGCGGCGCTCCTAGACGTGAAAATGTTTGGACGTCTACTCTTGGAACGCTCATATGTGTCGCTCTGTGTGACTGAAAATATTTTTTATCGAGCCCAAAAATGTATAAATAAATCTTTACATAATGGGGATGGGCGTGTAGCGTAGTTAGTAAATCGATTACCTTGTACGCAGCGCACCTGGGGTCGAGTCCCGCCCCGCACATAGGGTTAGAAATTTTTCATAAGAGATTTTTCTAACCCAAAGAGGCGAATGACCTTAAGGTTGAAACCTCTCTATAATCGAAATAAAAAAAATCTTAACATTACACGAAAGATCCGTTGTTGCCTTCAAAATCGTAAATCAAAATTAATTTCGGTTTGAGCACTTTACACCAGACGTCCCCCTTAACTAGCTTCCCGGAGCTATTCATGGCGAAATTCAAACAAAGAGAAACAAAGGTGAATCGATGCGGCGAATCTGCCCTTTTTACGAGATATTTTTCAATTTTGAGTCCATTTGAGTGATACATATTGTAACCCAAAAAAAAATATAAAACCCATGAGAAAAGTCTCATTGAGATTCTTTCGATATCTGATTCGCCGTTACTCGACATTGGAAAGATATTACACGCTTTCTCTACCCATTTCTCAGGGTAATGGCTTTTTCTAAACTCGGAGTAGAGTCACAATTCTGCTAGGTCTAGTGGGCAGATTTACCGCACCGATTAACCTTTGCTTCCTATTGTTTGAATCTCACCATGAATAGCTCAGGGAAGCTACTTAGGATCGTTGATCTTTCTGCTTTACTTCAATGACTTCAATTTGCGTTGAAGATTCCTCGCTAGTCCTTCGCAGACGAATCCGAAATATTTCATCTCATCTGCTCAATTGAGGATTACCGATTTGTCCATCAATAGTTTCAAACATTCGCTGATTGTGGTGTAGCAAGAAATGCGATGATAGCCGAAAGCCTGGAAATTATTTTGTCAGAGCTAACGGGGTGGGTAGGGGTCCGCGGTCGACCGTACTGGGTCTTTACCCAATTGATATAGTCAGCCTATTTAAGTTCCCATATTTTTTAAGAAATGCACCTTTCCATTTAAATACTTATGTTATGAACACTCGTTGCTCCGCATATTCTGGCATTTTGACAAATGGCCTTCGAACAAATGACCCTTTCGGTGAAATGAACTAAATTCCATTTATCGATCCATCATGATCAACTGATAGATCTGTTGTGATCATCATTTCCGCTTATTTAATGGGAGGTACCCGAATAAAACAGGATCCTATTTTTTCTTACAACTTTCGCTTTTCTTATGGGGAAACAATCAAATTATTTGATGATATTTTAGAGATATTGATTACGTTTAATTGATGTATTTGATGATTCATATCTGGGTTCATTGTAATAGTCAAACAGATAACAATAAAGGTGTACTTTACATAAAAGAATCTGTGTTAAATAATGGTTAAATAATTCTGTAACTTCTAGAGCAATCTGTATCTGTGCAATTGCATTACTGCCGGACAGCCAATGTTTGTATGAATATGATTTATGGACTCCCAAACGGCTTAACCGATTGCCGTAAAAATTTATACGTAGTAGACATTTGGAAGCGTGCTTGTGTACTATTGGTTGGGGATTATCTGCCCGACAGATGGCGCTTCGGAACAAATTGTGGTTTACTCCTATTTCGTTGAAAGTCGCAGCAACGCTCGACTGGTTGGCACTAGTATCATGTAATATAAGGTACCGGATTCGGATTCACAACGATCACATGAATAATACTCAGCATATTGAATAACAACCATGTGATAATTGGATAATTGAGTTTGCAATATTCGAAAAAGTTTTCACTTCAACGCAGATTTGTTTGGATACCTTGTACCTTATCCAACTGATCATCGACAATGGTTGGACTGACTCTTGAGCATCGAAGTCAGTCGCGGGACTTGAACCCACCATTGCCAGTAATCAGAGTATGACCAAAATCCACAAAAGATGAATAGCATTTGAAATGCTGAGTTCTTCGAACTGATTTCGGCCTGCGACTACTAGTTTCGAGTCTACCAAGATCGTCATTCTACCTTCTAGCGGCACGCACGGTCCGACGCAGATTAACTTCTTCGTATACTATTACTACGAGTAAGTTTGTCGTATCCCGAAGTCATCCACAATGTCGGAGAATACTCATAGAACCTAATCGCCAAGTTCGTTTCTTAGAGTAGGTTTGGGACTACGATATGTGGCGATATCCAGCGAAATGATTAAATAATCAAAGAAGATGTATTTATGATCAGATAATGACGGTTAGTTAGGCATGAGCCTATTCGCCCGATCGTATAAATCTATTGAGCCTATGTAGAACCGTCCCACTTAAGTATTTCATCATTTCATAGCTACTTAATTGAATTTCTAAGCTGCCCCAAATGATGTGAAGGGCACTTTAATCACTGCTGATTATGAGCGTAAACCCGTGTTTGCAGCAATAAAATACAGTGCTTTTGAAACCACCGGAAGGTGAAGATTCGTTCGTGCGACTAATATGCCGAACAATGAATGTATTCCCTGTCTATGACATTAGCAGACTCGCGTAATATTTGCAAGTATGCATGCACGAGGCATTATACGTGGATGTTTCATGTCGATTTTGTTGAAAGCGACGAGGACGGGGTAATTTTTTTTTCAACGTAGAAGTTGCTGTTTGTTTGAAGCATCCCAGCCTTTGTCGTGCACCATACATTTAATAACAAGTCAAAAAAAATGGTTTGACACTTTTGGAGGATTGTTCTTTATCGGCACAAATGGTATATTTTGTCTATTCAGCTAATCCGTGATTTTTTCGTGTAATGGTAGCTTGAAAGATTCAACCAAGCCATGTTTGTCAATGAGCATAATATTTTTCCATGAATTGCTTCAATTTCGGCAAGCATTTACTGATATAAACATCTGCATTGACCGCTTTAGCTTTGTTTGGACGGATCAGAGGCACTGAAACATCCTTCTCAGAAATATCTACCCACATCAACATCTTCAGCTAGAATTTCGATTTGCCAGCATATCTATCGCATATGTCAATGTTGTAGTAGTCCTCCTTTCTACTTAATTAATGGCGCGAACATGCAAAATACGATTATAAAATTATAAATTTCCATTTGCAACGTGTTTTGTTTACAGTGAAGTGTACGGCAGCAAATTGGTATTAGGGTGGGAAACCCTTTTAAAACTAAGTCTATTTATTTCTATAACTTTTGCTTTCCCCATGGTGAAATGATCAAAATATTTTGCGATATCTTAATGATATCTTTTACGCCCAAGTGACGTATTCACTGTTTGTGTTTATCGGCGATTGTCAAACACATACAGATCTTGAAAATATAACAAAAAAGTATATATGAGTTTTCACAAAATAACAAAAATCCTAAGAGTATCAAAAAATGCGTAATTCACGACAAAGAATCTGTGTCTAACAGTGGTAAAATAATTCTGTGTCCCCAAAGAACAATCTGTGGATTTGGCAACCCTGATCTTAGAATTAAAATTAAGGTATGCGAATCAACTTTGCGTTTACCATACCTTCATTAAAACAGATTGTGCATTAAGCATTTTCAAAAATTTTATCCGGAAACATAGCACAAGACTAGCGATTCTCAATTTACTCCCTGGCAAATAAAGGTTGAATAGCCGAAAATAGCACGGCCAATATGGTTCTGGAAGTCGATTACCGCACAAAATGAATCTCACTTCACTCTCTTCGCAACCAATTTACGCCATTATGGGAACCTCATCTTCGATCCGGAAAAAGGGTTAGGAAGTCAGCAATTAACAATTTGGGAAGTCCATCGGCTGCTCTTCCAGCTCTTGAGTGAACGCTGCGCATTTCCCATTTTTCTGCTGCCAGCGAAAAAAAAACAATTGTTTTTCGACTCTTCCCAATGATGCCCTCTACTGAACTCTTCCAGTACCACCCGCACACCGCCGCACACTTTCGGTTCTATACCGATCGCCTATTTACTTCACCCTGATAGCCTAGAGCAATATTTATTTAAATTTAATCGCACTATTTCCCCTCCCGGCCTACTCTGACGTGTGAAACGCGTGAGACAAAGATCGACGAACGATCGACCGTCCGACCGTCGTTTTTGTACGCGTCTCGACAAAGAAAGAATAACAAAAAATAACACCTTTCAACAGTATACGGGTTTTTTCCTTCACCGCTGACAGTGCACCGAACAGCGATAGCAGACAGAAAAGCCGATAATGTGTATGTGTGTTTGTGTGTGGAAACTCAAATCCGTCCCAAGTAGAAAAATAGAATAAAGAAAATATCAAGTGTTTTTGTTCGGTTCGTTTGACTGCTGAACCCCTGCGACGAATAACTAAGGACACGAACTTACGTAGCTGTGTTTACCAGAGTCAGCTGTTCTGACATATTGCGATCTACGCATCTACGTCTGTCGAACAGTACGCGACACGTAGCTTTGTCCTCGATCAGCTGAGACAGTGCGTCAAATACGCGATCAGCCCTGATTGTTTGTAAAACTAGGATCCGTCCCTGATCAATTCAGAGGGAGAGACAGAGAGAACAAAAAGACGAAACGGCATCGTCACCACCACCGCGATGGCAACCTCAACATCGGACCTCACGAGTGCAACGCCGAGTCGACGCAGATACGCGCGCAGCAATACGGCCAGTGTCACGCAGCTACTGTCCGACAGCTGCAACAGCATCCTGCAGCGATTCCGTCGCAATCCCAGCGAGAAGCTCGAGAAGAGATCACAGTTTCGGTAAAGTTGTTCTCCCTGTGGGAGGTTACATAAATGTGTGAAAGCTCCAAGCTGGTCGCGGTTGAGTGGAATACGGATCGAAAAAGCCTTATCGGTGGAGCCTGGAGTGTGAACTGTTGACAGTAGTGCGTTTGTTTCTCCGGCGATCCTCGCGAAGAATATCAGCAGCGGTTCAATCGGTTGAGTAATCGGTCAGCGCAAATCGTGTACGTGGCTTTGGCACGGCGGGACTTTGAAGATGTGGTTTGTCGTACTTTTTGAGGTGATCGCGGCTAATTTTGGCACCGATCTGTGCCACACTTTTTGCACGGCCTATCGAGAATGATGCGATCACGCAGTCAGTTACTCTGTTAGTGTGCGGTGAAATTGATTGGAAATTCTTGGCAAACAGTAGCCGTAATTCGTGCTTAAATATTTTCCTTAAAAATCAATTACTGTTATCACTCGAAAAACGTTGAACTCAGTCATTAATTTGTTTACAAACCGTGCGTTAAAAATATCCTATATTCTATGCTATTCTTAGCTCGAAACTGTTTTCCCCACAAGCGAAAGAACAAATATAAACAATTTCATTTTGCTTCGACCGGACCGCACACAGCTTCTGCGTGATTTGTTTATGAAAATTCTTTCCCCACGCCGTAGAATGGATTGAACCAGAAGCAAACCTTTTATTCGCATTGAACCGTTGTTGACCTCATTCTTTCGGGTTCATCCGTTCCTTTCACTCGATCGTTCCTCCTCCGGGAAATGAAACGAAACAAAACCCGAAAACTTACACTTACCGTATCAATATCGTAGCTTCAACGAGCTTGCCCCGTCCGCATCCAGCAGTTCGATCTTCGCCCGCGATCGCCAGAGCTCGTCTACAAGCACGTCCGACTATGGCAGCCTCGGGTCGTCCAGCGATTCGGTGCACCGAACACCGTATCACAGTTTCAACAGTACTGTGAGCTCGTACTACAAGCCACTGTTTCGAACATTCGGCAAACGATTTGATACGTCACCGAAAGTAAGGCAACCTTTATGCGTCTGTGTGTGATTATTATGATCAAATTCTCCCTTTATTTTTCTAGCGAGACACGGAGGACAAAGACAAAACACCAATCGTAGCAGCATCAAAAACGCCCGTCCCAGCCAACAGTAGCAGTGGGACAGAAACAGCTAGTTCAACGATATCTCGGCTAGAGTCCAAATACTCCGATATCCTAGATCGGGTTCACCGTCGAAAGGAGAAAGACAAAGAAGACAAAGAAAAGACACTGGAACCGGAACGGACACCGACTAGCTTCGGTGGCGCACGAGGTTTCAACCCGCTAGCAAAAAGTGCAACCAGCACTAGCGTTCGTGGCGATTCCTCATCCTACTCCACCCACAAGGAGCGCACCCCATACCGAATCTCCGCCCAAAGAAATAGAAATAAGTTCTTAGAATCGCTCGAAATGGATTACTACAAAAAGCGAGCGGAACTCAGTCTAGCGTGTGGAGCGGGAAGCTCCAGCGGCTCTGCCGCTGCCATAACCGCAGATAGCCTGTACGAACGTAACGGTCGAGAACTGAGTAGCACCTCCAAATACGTCCTTAAACCCCGCAGCAAAGACAGTGGATACTATGATGGTAAATCACTTGCCGCTGCCAGCGGCAAGGAAAATATCTACAAATCAAAATACGACCCAGACGAACTGCTGTCCGAACTGGGCGGCAGCTCCATCCTCAATGGAGTCCCCAGTGCCGTTAAACGGCGTACCCGTCCGTACAAACGAAGCGACACCACGGGGCTTGGCTTCCTACAGCACTCCACCACCAGTAGCAACATTCTGGAAGTTCCGGATAGCACCTCGGAGCTGGAGCGGAAAAAACTAAACCGCCGAAGCGGAAACCTTCACCAGCTGCAACGATCAACAACTCAGGGATTCTTCGATGCCGACGATATCTGTACCGTGGCGATTTCCAGCGATGACGATGCGCCCAGTGACGATCCACGTCAGATCGAACGAGATTTTAAGCGAAAGCAAATTGAGAGCATTCTGCAAAAGTACGCACCGCTGGACGATAAGAAAGTGCGGGAGAAAAAATCGAAGGAAGGATTCGGTACTACCGCGAATCCGATGGCAAGTGATCACTCGCCGAACGGGGCGCTTAGTCGGATTAAGTCCCCGGCGCAGCAGCAGCAGCAACCCAATCACGACCTGCCGCATCATCGTCGCAGCAGTCGACGACATCACTATGATAGTTTAACCGGTGGTAGCAGCCTAGGGCTGCAGAAATCCTACACCATGACTAACGTATCCTCGCACCTGAACGGGAACGGTTTGTACAACGGGAATGGTTCGATCCTGGCGATCCACACCGGCGGCGCCGGCGGTTCGTCCGCGTTGTACAAACAGCAGCATCCGCTACTGACGAGTAGTTCACGATCCCGTATTCCGAAAGCACTGTCCACTTTTGTAAGGACCTACACTATCTCTGGCGAGAGACAGAGAGAGAGAGCCAGATGTTTGCATCCAACTGTGTTGTCCCTTTACTAGGCTAGTTCGCATGTGCGACTTCGTGTGTGTGTTACTGTGTGAGCTTCACTAATTATTAATTCACTCATTTCGAGGTTATGATATCAATTACTACCACTTGCTTGAAAGATTAACAGGCACGATAAGGAAGTGCCAGTGTCGGTGCGCTGCGGGACGGACAATGGCTCGCCGAGATCGTTGACACGCCTGCCTGACTGCTCTTTGTGAGTCGCTAAAAAAGCAGATCATTTCAATTATTTGTTATTTGCAATCATCATTCTGTTCGTTCAGCCCGGGAATAGAAAAGGAAGCTCCGACAGCGGAGAGTCCGTAATGGCACCCATTGGCCACTGTGCTGTTGTAGTAGTAGTCGTAGTAGATATGCAAATTGGGGCCAGCAATTTAGAGATTCTCTTATTCTTCGGTTTTTTTCTTCTACACTGACCGCCCGCGTTTTCCTTCATCCATTTCCCCTCGCCAATTCGTGGTTGTTGTTCGCCTCGATCAGGGAACCGCGACGCAATGACAAACTATTTGATTGATTTCATCAACAGCAAGGGGCAGTGAATCTGTCTCTCTGTTTCTATTTCTATCTCTATCCTGGTACGTACCATTATGTGTTGTTGTGTATTGGGTTAATTGAGATATTAGATAGGCAAGTTGAGTTACGTTCCACTGATATGGGAATCGGTGGTAATTGAAGGAGGAGGAGGAAGCAACGGACAATGAACTTATTTTGTTCTTCCGATGGAGCAAGGCAAGTGGAATCTTTTTTTGTTGTTGAGATTTTGATGATCCGAAGAAAAGTGGTACCAAAGCGTAATACGGATACCGAAGAGAGTCATTAAAATTCCAGGTGATTTGAGTTCCACATTTTATATATAAACTGGTAAGCTCATTTTTTTTTTTGGTCTACTACTGTCTGCGGAGTTTGTGGTTGGGTTTTTCCTCCCGCAAACAGTAGATCAGCAATCAGTACAAAGAAACAAGAGGGAAATAAAAGAAATCGGCTAATATGCAACGTCGTTTAGAAAACCATGTATGCACACGGAAAGTTTTCTAATGAGAATAATAACAAACGCAATTTTTGTTTTGTTTATTTGTACGAATAAACTAATTCAATTGAAAAATATAATTTGATTGCAGTTCATATTGTAGCTTTCTCTAGATTGCAATTTGCTATCGAAAATTATTTGTTTGTAAATGGAGTGATGCCTACTTTTGCATTCCAATAATATTAAGGGTGTTCTACGAATCAGACTACGAATCAGACCTTTTCCACATAGACTTTCAGCCGCTTATTTCATGTCGTGCTTTCTATTGAAATAGGGAATAGGAGGAGATTCTTTCCTGAAATCAAAAACTGCGTTCTAGTCTTTTTTTTAATTTATCGTGTTGGATAAGGTATTTTCTTTGCTCACAAAACGTTATGTACGTATGAAAACCAAATTCCTAAGTGTTAATTCGTCCCTACGGAAATCAATGCGTGAAAACAGCACAGAAAAAGCTTGCAACAATTTACCGGCATCGGTTTCAACTAACTAACTCTACAGCAGTGACTAGATCACAGCCAAAACGACCGTAATTAATTTTTAAATATATTCATTACAGAGTTGTTATAGTATGTGCGGAATCTGTAAATTTCGTAATACTCGCGATTTCGCGTGTTTTTTTAATTTATTTTCCAGTTTAAAAAAAATCCACTACGCTTAAGATTTGTGTCGACTGTCACACCTGTAAAATTGTGTTTATTTTCAGGTAATTCGTTGTCTACTAAGTTTTTTAAACCATAATAGTAGCTGCTAATTTTGAAAATTTGCTGTGACTGCCATCGATAAGAAAAAATAACAGTCGTGGCTGTCCACAGATAGAGCTTTCCTAAACTACTTCTGAGGATATTGTAAGATTCGGTTGTCTCTGAATTGAGCTTTGCATATGGTTTTAGAACAAGAATTTCTCAGTTCTACAAACAATAGCGTAAAAATAGATAAGTCATTTTCCTTGATTTATTTGTTCGATCCTAACAATTCAAAGTTTTCTTCAAAACGTAAATAAGAAATGTGTTTAATTAGTTACAAAGTTTATGTAAAACAAAGTTTTGGGAAAAAAAACATGTTCATCTGGCATAATTATTTCTAACTCCATGATGATGGTCATCTGGTGTATTTGCTTTATTTGTGTCGAGAAAAGATTGTACAATATTAGTCTTGCAGATTAACAATAACTAAAGAAATTTAATTTCAACGCGGATCATTCGGAAGACGTCAAAGATTGTCTCGTGGACGGTGGGTGCTACGCGCTTTGCAAATCCTTTGTACGTGCACAATAAAGTGATCTGTGGGCCGAATCTGGTATCCAGTAAACAGAAACGTGACCTCCTATAGTGAGAAGAAGGCTTTGAAACCCATGGTTCAGAAGGTATAAACACATCAATAAAATAGCGAAACCTAATATGGATAAAACTATTAACTATCGTCTGGGTCAAATGGCATTACACTCAAGTTTTTTTTACGCGGTTTTTTTTGCGCGGTATTTTTTTATGCGGTTTTTTTTACGCGGATTTTGAAATTTACGCTGTTTTCATTTACGCGGATTTTGAAATTTACGCGGTTTTCATTTACGCGGTTTTTGAAATTTACGCGGTTTTCATTTACGCGGATTTTGGAATTTACGCGGTATCCATCAATGAGGTTCCCTTTATCGCGGATTCTTAAATTTAAGTGGTCTTCATTTACGCGGATTTTGAAATTTACGCGGTTTTCATTTACGCGGATTTTGCAATTTACGCGGTTTTCATTTACGCGGATTTTGAAATTTACGCGGTTTTCATTTACGCGGTTTTCATTTACGCGGCTCGTATCCCCTGCGTAAAAAAAAACCTGAGTGTATATATAACTCGAGGGGAGCACGTCGTTTGGCATAAGTTCATTTGGCATAAGTTCATTTGGCATAACAGCAGGTGACACATGCTTTCGTTTGGCATAATGTTCATTTGGCATAATGGTCATTTGGCATAATGGTCATTTGGCATACTGGTCATTTGGCATAATGGTCGTTTGGCATAATTTGAAATATCCATTGAAATCTCTTATATTTAATGTTGACGCCTAATGGGGCTACGCCACATCGCTTTAAGTATGGTAGTTAAACTATTTGATAGCCCCTATGTTTGAGTAACTCGAGCAAACGAGTGAGTTGCTGGTGAGAGGTAGCCACTTCTGACGGCCGGTCGATGACCACCTCGGCCCCTTGGTCTCGGTTATGCGATATTTCCAAGGGCTATTTGGTATATTGATTCAAAGAACTGCTCATGTTTGAAAGAAGGAATCAACCCCTAAGTTTGAGCAAACGAGTGGATCACCAGTTTACTTGCGAGCGCTATTTGGTATACAAATTCAAAGAACTGCTCATGTCTTAAAGAAGGAATCAATCCTTGTTTCTGGCAAATATATTGATGGCAGAAGGTTGATTCCTTCTTTCAGTCATGAGCTGTTCTTTAAATTTGCATACCAAATGGCCCTCGCAAGTAAACTGGTGATATACTCGTTTGCCCGTTTTGCCCAAAATTAGGAGTTGACACCTTCTTTCAAAAATGAGCAGCTCTTTTAATCTGCATGTTTAATAAGTTCGCTAGCAAAGTGTTGATTTACTCGTTTGCCCGGATTACTTAAACATAAGGGTTGATTCATCTTTCAAATATGAGCAGTTATTTGAACCTATATACCAATTAACCCTTGGCATTGTCGCATAACTGAGACCAAGGATCCGAAGCGGGATTCGCCGGGTTCCGATGGTGCGTCGGCGGCCCCTCGCGAGCAAACCTGTGATCCACTCGTTTGCCCGGATTACTCAAACATAGGGGTTATCAACTAGTTCAAGTCCGACGGAGCGGAGCGATGTCGGACAGCACCGGGTTTAAAGCGATGTGGCGTAGTCACATTAGGCGTCAACGACTAGTAACAGAAAATTCAACGTATTTTTTAAATTATGCCAAGCGATCATTATGCCAAATGACCATTATGCCAAATGAACATTATGCCAAACGAAGGTATGTGTCACCTACTGTTATGCCAAATGAACATTATGCCAAATGAACTTATGTCAAACGACGTGCTCCCATAACTCGAGAGAATAGCTCATGATATAAAGAAGGATAATAAGAGAATAGTGTTGATTATTGAAACGCTGATTTGAAAAACGACAACTTTACTGGCGAATAGAGAAATTTCATTAGGTAGGAGTTTTCATGATCTAGAGAAGTTATACGTTTGCGTACGGCGGTTGTGTGCTGTATGACCACTCCTTACAAATGCAAACAATTATGCCAAATGTCTTATGCGAAATAACCTTCAGTGTGATCACATTGCAAAATTATGCCAAATGCCCGTTATGCAGCAGGATCATAAAATCAATCGTAAAAAAATGTAATAATAATAAGAACAATAATTCAAAAAATGCCGAAATAAAGGAATATAAGAAATTTGGAAAAATAGTAAATGAAATGACAAAAATAAGAGGAACTGCAAAGTGTCAAAAATTGCAACAATAAAAAAGTGTAGAGTTTAAATTATAAAAAAGAGTAAAATATTAAAAATAGCAAAAAATTAATTAATCGGCAATGAACCATGAACAGCAACAAATTTAAAAAATGACGGGAATAACAAAACGACAAAATATATGTAGTAGCAAAAACAACAAACATTACAAAAATATAAACCAATAAAAAATATCAATATTATCAAAAAACTGAAAAAAGCGCAAAAATTACCAAATTTCGGTATATCAAAAATAGCCTAAATAGATGTTCTTAACTTAACTTAACGATTTCTCTGACTATCGTTATATTTCAGGGAAACGAAATAAACCACAGCCCCTGTACGTTGAATTTATTATGTAAAGGTGAGGCCATTTGCGTTCTACGAAAACTTTGCTTTTATGGACAGTATTTTGAAAATGATATTGCAGTTACACTGTAATTTTAAACTCCTTTGAGATTTTCCGTTATTTTGAATATGAACTATTCTTTGGAAACATTCTTGGAATTGTAATATTTCAAGTGTAACGCAATTATTAGTTACACTTGAAACATTTAAATTTCAAGAGTATATCCAAATAATGGTTTATATTCAAAATAATTTAATTGGGGTTGTACGTTTCAGATTTTTGTAATATTTGTTCCTTCTTTCAATCATGAGCAGATTTTTGGAAATATTTGAATTTATTGATTTTTAAAAGTTATTTTGTAAATTTTTTTTAAGGATTAAAGTTGAGGGGAAAAGCTGAGGGCTTTTTTACCAATTTTTTCAAAAAGGAAAGACAATTTGTTGTTAGTACTATCGAAGAAAAAACACGCTGATTTAAAAAAAACAGAAGTTGTCTATGCAAATTCCCAAATGGTAAAATTTTAGACAACACGAAATTTTTTGTGCATAAGAACACAAGACCTTACATAAAGTATGGTTTTTTTTAGTGTTTCGGATTCTCCTCGTCAGTAAGTAGCACCAACTAGAAATTGTCGGAGTTATGACCCCTCCCGCAAAGCCTCTCAACTGAAATCAAAGAAGTAAAAAAAAGTATTGAAGAAAAATATTTTTGGTTTCCCAAAATAAAAGTTTTTTTTCAAATTAAAAAAACCATGTTGACCAAAAAATTTAAATTTTTGCCGTGTTCAAAATATTAAACAAATTCATTGCAAAGAATAAAAAAATGAATGGAAAAAGAACCGTTGATGTACACAAAAATTTAAATACACAATATATAGAAATCATATTTAGAAAATCGGTTGCATCGTTTTTGAGATATCATGTTAACCGCAACAGTACTTTTCAAAAAAACCCATTTCGGGAAAATTGCGTTTAAAATTTTATGTTAACTTCATTCGTGGAACGGCAGCAGTTTGAAAAATTAGTGCTTCGATCTGGATGAAATCTCGCACAGATACTTTCGAAGCTTTCTGAACCCCAACTGTTTATATAACCCCTTAATTTTAATGAAATTGCTATTGAGTTTTTACCTTCTTTTGAGCATGAGTTGCTCTTGGAAAAAATAATTGATATTGATTTCCAATCAGGGGCCATGCGTATACCACGGGGACTTACAAATTGTCATCTCTGAACCCCTACTCCCCTTCGTTGACAATCGTGAACAATTGCTGCACCCCTTACCAATACTTTTTTTTTGATTTATTGCCATAAAATGGATTCAAATTCCAGAAAGATTCGAATTTCCCTACATTGATGCTTAATACTGAAGAAATGAATGAACACCATTCAAACTTTACCTACAATTTTTTTCTGGTTGTTTGGATTTTTTTTTTAAATATTTCTGATCAAAATCACGAACTTTTCAAATTTGAAAATCAAAATGATTTTCTACCTTTACCATAATAGCGATGAATTTAAGCAACCTAAATATTCTTAAATTTTTTCAGGTAATGTCAACAACAAGCTTTGAAATCCAGGAAATGGTTGGATTTCTCAAAATTGCAGAAGACAGACCAACATTTCCAACATGTCCCACTATGTACTTGTACGTACTGGGAAAAATATATAGAAAAAATTGACAAATATTCGTGTGTATGTGTCACACAATTTACTCAGATATGGCTGAACCGAATAATTACAAGCGGACGGTATATAACGTTCCCATAGGCAGCTATTGAGTTTTTCGTCGATTGGAGTTCCGGTTCCGGAGTTACGGGTTGAAGAGAGATATCACTGCATGCGGCTCACCATGATGGGCTTTACTTGAATCTATATGACTAATGACTAAAGTTACTTTAACCAAATTGGTCACCTACGACGGTCATTGACCCCGTACAAAATTCTGATATCGAATTTGTATTTTTGATACCAAAAGTCTTCGAAAGGCATGAAACGTCGAGATTTGATGTTATCTCGAAAACATTTTTCCACCTTTTCGCCTTTCTTATATAGAAAGGTTATGCAATCGCTCTGAAAATCGACAACCTTATCCTGGAAATGTTTTATGACTGTTTTCTGAAAATACTGAAAATATAATAAGATAAAAAAATACTAAAAAGCACAAACAGTAACGGACAAACAGAATGAAATATCTGAGATTAAAACTCCCCTGTATAGCTCTGGATACGGAACCGTCAGCTTTTGATTTTGATTAGTGAATGTATTTTTGTCATATTAAGGGGTTATATAAAAAGTTGGGACTCAAAAATCGAAAAAAAAAATTCATTGAGTATTATGAAAATACATACTTGTAAAAATATCTGTGCGAAATTTCATCCAGATCGGAACACCAGATTTTAAATTATAGCCGTTTGCAGCGCGCTGGTTCTTCTACGAATGAAGTGGACACAAAACTTTAAACGCAATTATCTCGGAATAAAGTTTTTTGAAAAGTGCCGATGCGGTGAGCGTGATATCTCAAAAACTATTCATCTGATTTAAAACAATATTTTTGAATTGTTTGAATTTAAATTCTTGTGTACTTGAACGGTTCCTTTTTCATCAAAAAAATTTCGATTCTTTGCAGTGAATTGTTGATTAAAATTTTGAACACCACAAATCTCAATTTTTTGGTCAACATATTTTTTTTGCAGGAAAAATTTTTTTTATTGGGAAACCGATCCGTTCAAGTACACGGGAATTTATTTTTTTTCAATATTTTTTTTAGTTTTTGGATTTCTGTTGAGCGGTTCGGCTGGGAGAGCGTTCACCGCAAGCCTCTGCCAAAAAAAAACATGCTTCGGGGGATGGGCCATAACTTCGACAACCTTGAATATTGTTTTAATTAAACTTGTTTTTTTTTCTATCTTTGATAGTGCTACCAACGAACAGTATTTTGCTTTTTCGAATAAAATTTGCATAAAACACTTTAAAAAAATCACGAACTTAGCTGAATTTTTCGCCACAACTTTGTATATAACCCCTTAAGTATCCCTAGTAACAATTGAGGTTTTATGGTAGTTTTATAGCCACTGATAAAACTTAGATTGCTCTTGTAGCGTGCTATAAAACTTCAATTGTTACTTGGGATGCCAAAACTGAATTCTTCGTTCAATTTTTTTCAAACGCATCTTATTGGACCTGTTTCCATAATGATAGCTAAATTATTTCGGATCAAAATGAAAAACAAATTCAGCGTACCATAATTACCTACTATTGAAAAAATCATTTGATACTTATAAAATACATTTAATCACCCTAACAAGTATATTGAGTCACCCTAATAGAACAACAAATATATCTTTAGAAAGTTATTAACCTTCGCGGCAAAAATATTTTTGAGCAACCTTAATGAGTCATAAAGGTTTCTAATAAATTTTAATATAAAAAGACTCAGTGCATGATCATGTTACTATACAAAAATTCTAAGGGCAGTTTGGAAAAAAATAATACTTTTGAGCCACTCTATTGCATAGTAAAGGCTTCTTTTAAATGCGTTTGAGTAATAAAAATCAAGTCAGCGTACCAACGTTACATGAAGCTTGAGCTTGTGCGACCACCCCTGGCTGCTACTCCGTTATCGATCGGGACTAGCTGAAGTTGCACAGGGAATCAGTAGATAATTATGCTTGGGATTAGCGAAACATCTTTCAATGTGCAACTCCTGGTAATCCTAAAGTGTTTCTGATCAATGCCGGCGCCGGTCAGGCCCGAACGTAGATCGCGGAAGGAAAGGGAAGGAATTGTTAGTCCGATACTTGCTTTTGCTAGAGGCCGTATTTACTACTGCGCCCTCCACAAGTACCACGGGAGGAGGATATTTTTGTTAGTAGAGTATAGAAGTTGGATATACTTCTTCTTTACCGACGCCAGAGAGAGGTGATTCCACTACCTGGACTAGATTTCGATCCACCAATTTCATGGACCGGGGACCAACGGCTTTACTTCCCTTCCGAAGGAAGACGTGACCACAGATTTTTTCACCTCAGAAAAATCTCAACGACCTCGGCTGGAATTGAACCCAGGCCAGCTGGAATGAGTGGCGGTCACGCTTACCACTCAACCACCGACGCCGTCATTAAACATATTACAAAGAGTCAATTAATGAAAAACCAAATTTTTAATATAACTTTTTCAGTTTTCATTTTTTTTTCCAACCTATCCTTCAGATGTTTTTCAGAGTTTTTCTAGACGAATAGTTTCTTCTAATACATCAAAACTCTAGCTTTTATTGTTCAGAAGATATAAGCACTTAATATTTCAAAAATAGGTTATTTTTAAATCAATTTTATGAAATTTAAAAAAATATCTTATTAGCCATTTTTTGCTCAATTATAACTCTAATCATGACCTTATTTATAGTTTAAAAAGAATTATCTTTTATTTGCCCCAAATGAGTGATATTGACATTCCAAACAATCCCATTTTTGGGCGAAAAAGTGGTCATAACTTTTCAACGAAAATAGCTAGATATATGGTGCCATGAAACAAATTATTCGCCTTGAAACAATCTTAAAGTTGTCTGAAGACTACTTCAGTTTTAAATGAGTACAGCAAAAGTTATTGGAATAAAACTGTATTTCGAAGAAACACTCTAAGCTCCGACTTTAAATTTGTTGTAAAATAAAAAGTATGACAGATAGAGCTTACATGTCTTCAGAAAACTTTTCCAAAATTTGTCGTTCTACAACTTCGCTGAAGGTCGTTTGGCTCTAGCTAGAATGATTAAAAAGTTAATTTTTTGATCTTGGTAAAATTAGAACCACCCTAACTGTTTTTTTTTAAAGAGGGGGCTCATAAACTACGAAAACTTCTCCAAAGACTTAATAAGGCTAAGTTGTTTAGTTTTAGTACAATCTCAAAATTCCTGCTAAATTTGCATTCTGGACCACTGTGCACTGCCCATGGTCGCATATTTGTCCCATTTTCTATGGAATTTCCTACCTTTATGGGACTGATTTGCTATCATGGGCAGTACAATGCATTAGCTTAACAGAGCCGGTCGGGTCTTTTTTAAACATTGTCCTTTTACCGAATTTTTCAAAGTGCGAGTATGTATTACTCTATTTAAAATAATTAGCACCGCCAAACCATCTTATATGTTCAACAAAATTCAATTTTCTAATAGCAGTCGCACAAGAAATTTAACTCTACCTCAATATCGCACTTCACATTATGGAAACACCTTCTTCATTCGAGCTGTTGTTCATTGGAATCAACTACCTGTCGATAGAAAAAGTATTCGATCTTTACATATTTTCCGTAGAGAATGTATGGACTGGTTTAATAGAGGGAATTAGAATTTATATGGTAAAATTATAAGTCACACAGTACTACCAAACTGAATTTAAACCGATTGTGGAAATTAAAAAGGATTCATCCTTACTTCACAAGTATATGATACAAATAAATAAATAAATAAATAATATTGATGGGTCCTGTGGATTCAGCGTACACAATTTTTATTGCGTGTACATGAAACGAATCATTCGTTGCGTGATTTTTGGATGGCTCGGGTGTTCTTGAAACACGTTCCAGCATGGGTGTGTGACTCGTAACTTCATATTTTTGAGGGGCCTTGTGGCAGTACCGAGAATCCTTATGGTTATGGTAACTGTAATATTTTCAACCTGTGTTAATTTGTTCAGATCTAACCTTGAGCAAATGTGTCGGTATGTGTGAATAATTGAACTTTGAAAACAAATTATATCTGTATGATTTCCACGCATGTTTTTAATAATTGTAACATTTGTTTGCATGTTTAAAAATGAGTTTTTTTTTTCATTCTGTTTTACATTTTCGATCACAAAAGCTAAAATTCCCTGCCTTTCTAACCATTCCATTGTTATCAGCCCGTGGCGTTTCAATCGCATTCAACCGAAACCGCAGAAAATTTGTATCGCAGTAACCTGTGCTAGTGACAGTCCAGGTAAATGTTACTTTCTCATCTATACGTAAAATCCACATCTTCCTTCTGTCCACACACGCACACCTACCTAGCGGCTGTATTGTGTGAGCGTGTATATGTGTATTCATTAATGCGTGCCACCGTGAATGATCGTGCCCTATGTGTGAGTGTGCTCAAGAATTGTCTGTATTTGAAAGCCATGCTAAGGTTAGTTTTGTTTGTGTACATTTTCTTCCTAACATTTTCCCACTATTGAATTAACAACGAATGCATTTTTTTGCGTCCTTACAATTGATATTGATAATGACTAAACGAATCGTTTGATAACCACTAAGCCAAGCAATTGCAAAAAAAACACAAATAGACTATTTATATTTGTATACCAAATTTTTTTCTTATATTTTTTCGAACTAATTATCTTATCGCAAATCGATACCGTATTTTTCTCGTGTCTCTTCTTCGATATGATCAATGATTTGATGACGATGTGTGCCCCACTGGTTCTGTGTGTGTTCTGTCGCCTCCAACCTCCCAATATCGCCCCAACGAACAACTGCGTGCGCTACTGTGTGTGTGCTAAATTGGTGTGGAATGCCAAACCGTGTTCCTTCCCGTTCAACAACGACCGACGGCCGGCGACGACCACAATGATGATGATGATGATAATGTCCGATCGTTCGATCGATCACTGATGACCAACCGAATCCAATAACAATGATGATGATTATGGATCACGATCACGATGATGATGAAACGGTTGCGATTGACCACCACAGAAACAACCATCCGTGAGAAATGATGCTGATGGGCATTTGATTTACCACACTGGCGACATTCTTCATAACAGATGTTCGTGAAGCATTAATTCTTAGTATTTTTTTAATTTATCTGAGTACATCCTCCATTGAAGCTTACCTCGCGATTCGCGTTCCCGAACAATCCGGAGCACTGTCAGTTTATGATGGAACGTCTTTCGAGAGAAAAAAATTTAAAATTGGGAAAATTCAGTTGATGACTTTCCATCATCTCAGTGCCCCCCATTCGCGATTCTTGAACTAATGTTTCAATACTAGTTTCCTAAAATCACACGGATCTGTCCACATGAGAACCATAGTTTAACCTAACTCAACACTGGTTCAAATCTGTAAATGATCAACTCGTTCAGTGGTGAAGTTTGGTACGCTACGGAGTCTCATCTGGACAGATTTCCATTAACTGTTTGTAGCGATATTTTTAGTCAGACTGATCTCCCAGTGCCTCCGTTTTGTTTCTTCGAAGAACAATCCAAACCACACCTTAAATCTAGTTCGAAAATCACAGTTAGTTTTATAAAATGAAACAAAAGAAAATCTAACAAAACCAGAGACATTAGAAAAAGAAAACTCTTAGACTTTATTATAGCCTATGCAGCAAGAGATAATCGAACCAGCGAAGGTTTAGCGAGCCCCACTAGTCATCACTAATGTTTTTCTTAATTTTTGCTCTTCTTTGTTCTTCTCTTCCTTCTGCTCTTCTCGTTGCATGGTGGCGATGGTTGGTTTTTGCGGGGGCACGTCACACAACAGACAAAATCCTGGCCATCCTAGGCGAAGGCACGTTCGGTCGGGTGGTGAAAGTCAAGGATATGGAGATGTAAGTATTTTTTACAGGTTAGGTTAGGTTGACAATTTACAGCAAAACTCGAATAAATTGTATGAAGGTCAAGTCTTAATTTGAATGAAAGTTTAGACAGAACCAACAAATGGCGCATCTTACCAAGCCTTAATAGAATAAAGAATAGTTTTTTACGATCGCTTCCAACGATTAATTTATTACGCATGAAATAAAAAACAAGCCCTTAACAGCGCTTACAAATCATGGCATGAAAGCGAAACCGTATCATTCCTCATAATATGACACCCAGCCGCCGCCGCCGCGCTAGTCAGTGGGAAGTAGCTGCTATTCCGAAACCATAAGCGCTTGTTCATGCTAATCGAGTTACCATAACACGACCGGCAAGACATTAACACCCACACGCCCAAGTGAGATGATGCACGATACGCACCGCCGATTACGCGCGGATGATCGCGCCAAGTGGCGCTGGAATAAGATTATAAATAAATCGACTTTACGAGCCAGCTGGAACCGATTAATCAGTAAATTGTCAACCCTTAATAAGTGACTTATTTGTTGGAGTTGTTCTGCTTCATTTCGCAAATATTAATTCTTTTTTTTTTTGTTTTCGTTGTGCCGCAGGGACCACACGATGGCGCTGAAGGTGATCAAGAACGTCGAAAAGTACCGGGAGGCAGCTAAGCTGGAGATTAATGCACTGGAAAAGATCGCCGAGCGAGATCCAACCTTTCAGCAGTAAGATATATGATTTTTAAACTGTGACCTCTTTAATGGCAACTTTTTTTATCTTTTTCAGTTTATGTGTTAAAATGTTGGATTGGTTCGATTATCACGGGCACATGTGCATCGCGTTCGAAATGCTGGGACTCAGTGTTTTCGATTTCTTAGTGAGTATTCTATTTGATATGTCCTCTCATTACTATAAATGTTCATACTCTTTCTTCAACCCGGGAAAATTTTAGAGGGAAAACAACTATGAACCGTACCCGATGGAACACGTGAGGCACATGTCCTACCAGCTGTGTTACGCGGTCAAATTTCTGCACGAACATAAGCTCACCCACACCGATCTGAAACCGGAGAATATCCTATTCGTAGACTCGGAATACACCTCGACGTTCAATGCCAGAAAGGTACCCATTTAATATAGTTTGGTATTTGGATTTAGTATTCTAAACATGCGATTTCTCCTCTTCTCATACAAACAGAACCGCGACGTTCGCCGTGTCAAGTGCACCGACATTCGGCTGATCGACTTCGGCAGCGCTACGTTCGACCACGAACATCACAGTACGATCGTGTCCACCCGTCACTACCGGGCGCCGGAAGTCATCCTGGAGCTGGGCTGGTCGCAACCGTGCGACGTCTGGTCGATAGGGTAAGTAATCTATTTTTCCAACAAAAAAAACAATCTTTGTAATCAAAACTATCCTCTTTTCTTACAGCTGCATCATGTTCGAACTGTACCTGGGCATTACGCTGTTCCAAACTCATGACAACAGAGAGCATCTCGCTATGATGGAGCGTATACTGGGTACAATACCCTACCGGATGGCCAGGTAAGTCTTAGATGGCGCGATAGTTCCACCTCCTAGTCACCCCCAGCACTGATCAAATTTGCAGAAAAACCCGCACCAAATACTTCCACCACGGCAAGCTGGATTGGGATGAGAAATCGTCGGCCGGGCGGTACGTACGGGATCACTGCAAACCGCTGCACCGGTACGTGCTGGCGGAAACACCCGACCACCTGCAGCTGTTCGACATCATTCGGCGCATGCTGGAGTACGATCCGGCCAACCGAATCACACTAGGTAAGTCGAGGGGGGTACAGCCGGATGAAATGTAAAAGTTCTAAAAAACTGTTCACAAATAAGCTTTCGCCAAACTTTGTGTCATTGATTTCCTTTTGACATTATCCTATCAGTAGCTGGTACCGAATTGGAGATCAGATAGACGCTAAATTTAAAAACGTTACATACATGTATTTTCGAAGCAATCGACTAATTTCGAGTAAGGTTCTCAAAGTTCTGATTTGCTGATGAAACTGCAAAATCAATTCCTGGTTCAGCTAATCAGCCAATGGGATGCACTGTTCTATATTGTTTCCTAGGCAGAACATTGTGTAAACACTATTTTTACGCGTTAAGGGCACAATAGGGCAGCGCAATCCATGACTTATAAAGTTGTAGGGAATGTGCCCTTCAACTGCAAAACAGGTTTTGACCCAACTTCCTTTCTCGATTTCAAACAATCAGCGAGTACGGGGTCTGCGGCAAAGGCGACGGCCCTATCGCTAATTGTGTACTGAGCATTACTTTAGCTAATCTCTTCCAGAATTCGCGTTTTAGGCTCGACTCATTGTAGTCTGCTGTGTTTTATCAGACTAACGATGACATGTGTCGAATCCATTTTTATTTTATTTTTTGTGCCGCCGGGTATTTAACGCAGAGTTCTTTCAATTGCACCGAGCACTCTATAGTCTTTTTCCTTCAACAACCACAGTTTATGACATAGATTACAGCACCTACAGCTCCCACGAACTACTGCTTTTGCTCCTTCTGGCAAACGTGTTTCATTAGATGCAGTACAAACTCCTTGGCACCAAGTTTTAACACTTTCTTGTAATGTGTTTCAAACTGCTATTTTCTAAAAAAATTTGTCATTGATTTCGCGTAATGGCAAGACGCATGATCTGACCAGAAGACAATAGAACCCTAATAAATCATAGGTAGAAGGCGTTTTTGTAAAAAAACCCTTGATGTAGCAATTGTAATGTCTTGCCGCAGCCACAAATAGCTTGCTAGACTATAGCTTTCTTACGAAATTTTTCGACTTGAATAGATGTCTCAGATTACTTGCCTTTCTCGTTCCGTATTATACTGTCGATCAGGCAGCAAGAGTCCAGTTTCACGTTGGTTTCGTCGATCATGATGCAAGCATCGTATCGTACAGCTTTCGCACTTTGGACCTGATCAATGCTTCTTGTTTCGAACTGCGTTTCGGCTTCTGTCTCTTATGCGTTCGAAGATTCAAACGTCCTTCAGCACGACGAACATTTGACTCAGAAGTGCCACTTTTTAGGTCACATGCTGCATTGAAATCTTTTTTTTCTTACTCGTATGCATTCAGTATACTTTGATTCAAACAAGGATTATCAAAACCAAACGAGGATCACCGAGCTTCCTAATCATTGTTCGCACGGTTCTCTCACTTTCTTGCTTCCATTTTACCATCTATCGATAACATTCCTAGCCAAGTACACAATTTGTACACAATAATGCGACATTGCTCGGCTGAAGGTTCACGCATTTCAAACTGTTAGAAACTATTTTACCGCTACACAATTACTAAGATAAACGAACCGTGCTCTGCTTAAATCTATCGACCGATAAAACCAGTAGTATGTCTTTCCAGCTAAATATTCTAAAGCTTGATTTTTAGCTTTCTTTTCGTGCTTACTGAGTTTGGCGCAATCATGTTCAAGCGTTATCGATTACAGTTCATTTTGATTTACTGATTCGTACGCTGCCTTAAAATCCACAAACAGATGTTGAGTCCGCTAGTTGTATTATCGAAAATTATCCAAGATTTGACGCCTGGATTAAACATCTGGCCTCTTGTTTATCATTCTTCTCCGACCCCAATTTGGCATTCGCCGACAAGGGATACAGCGATTGCGGGGGCAGATTACTAAGCAGAAGACTGAAGAGAGTCGGTGTTGAGGATAGTCATGCCTCGATAATTAGTACTTACACTCTAATTTTTTACACTTGTAGACGGGGCATATGAGGCTATCCCACTAGTCCGAAGGCATTTCTTCTTCCAACCAGATCATCTCGATCACGCAGTGGATTGCTTCATACAACCGGTCACTCTCAAGCTTTAGAACTTCTACTTGACATACGTCCTTCTCAACGGCACTATTTTTCTCACTTCTGGAATGGCTTGTCGTACTTCGTCTTGCGTAGATGGATCAATTGGTTGTCCCTTATCTTCAAATCATATTCTAGTAGTTTCTTTACTTGTTTATCCGTTTAATGACAGTTCTAGTATCTTATCGTCGTACCCACGGTTTTTCGCTTATGATTTTTTTCCTTCGTTTGCCCTCAGCTCCCCATGTCGTTTCCTATTCAGATGTGTAGCCGTTACAAGCATTCGGTTCTTAGTCTGGTTTTGCTCCTCTGTCAGTTACTCTTTAACATTTAACATCGAACCAGCCCTTCCGTGTATTTTCACGTGGGGTTCCCAGAGCTGTTGTACTAACCACTTCGTGGACCACTACGCTTAGGTTATCTCTAGTTGGTCATTCTTCGATTTGTTCGTCGAGTTGCTGGGTGTATTCTTCAACAACAGTCGACGATTGCTGTGTGCCAGCCGCATGATTCTCTCATGCATTGAACCGATTCTGCTGTATAGTCTTGCGCAAATTTTCCACACCACCAGACAAAGGTCAGAGTCGACGCTTAGTCCTCGCTGTCTCCTGGTGTACTTCCCAATATTCCTTCGTGTGAAATAGATGCTATGGATAGCCATGTCTTTGACTGCGGCGAGATTAATCAACCGTAGGCCGTTGTCGTTGGCGGTTAAGCGGAAGCTCTTTTTCCATTAACGACGAACAAATTCTTCCACTCTGATCTATTATTTTATATTCCCGGTGATGAATTTTCCGTAATGTTTTTTGTACGCTCCTTAGACTTTGTCTAGACGGGCATAGAACTTTTCACATTATCGAACTTATCGGCGCATAGGCGTTCATCAAGCTGTAGTTGAAAAACTTGTTCCTTTTCCTCAACACGCAGATATTGTCGCTCGCCTGAGATATGTATGAATATCTGATTAAACGTTTATATGATCAAAAGTGCGCATTTACGGTTAAATAGCGATGGTTCGAGCTCGGAGAGCACAAGCCAGTTCGACAACTCATTTGTATACTGTGTTGCGTTTCGGCTTCGCCTCATCAGAAACCAACATTAACTTATTGTCGGAATAGATTAGCGCCGGCTTGACGCAAATCCCTTAAAACTAAAACACACTTTGTGTTTCAATCGAACGACTGATCAAACGTGATGTCCCGTTCGAGCAGAAGTTCTGTTTATGCCGATGAGACACAGTGAAACCGAAACTTGTCTTGGCTTAGCAGGCCTATGCGAAAGCACTATGCTATATTTCACCCTAAGGAGGAAAATTTGGTAAAAACCAAAATTTCTCGCTAGGGTGAAAATTTGTTGGTAAAAACCAGTCTTTGAACAGGAGGGCACAAATCCTTATTTCATACTGTGTTGCGTTTCGGCTTCGCCTCATCAGAAACCAACACTAACTTATTGTCGGAATAGATTAGCATAGAACTCATTTGTAATTTTGTCGAAGCAGAGAGTTACGTTGAACACCTTTCCTCTTCCAAATCGTACAAATGCTGAGCGATTTCCTGCATTGATTATAAACAGATTCGGGGTTGAGCTTATGATCACCTCTGGTTGCAATTGCTCAGAGAATCAATGAATTGTAATGCCTGAGTGTAATACACCATCCTTTAAAGTACACCCAGGTTTTTTACGCGGTGGATACGTACCGCGTAAAAAAACCGCGTTGATTGGAAAATCTGCGTAAAAAATAACTCTCAGCAAAAGACTTAGAAGAATTTTGTCAGCTTTTTTTGCGCGGATTTCGAAATTAGCACGGTTTTTGCAAAAAAATATTCTAAGTTCTTTTGGATGCAAAAGACTTAATAGATTTTCGGAAAGATGGAAGAGACGGGTCTGGACTCCTTATGGCCCGCCGCACTTCAACAATATGGATGTTTTCGGAATGGTTTTGACGAGTAGGTGCCAGAAATTTACGCTTGGCGCCATTTTGAAGTCCAAGTTGGCGACTTCCGGTTTAGCGCAAATTCTGGCACCTACTCGTCAAGACCATTCTAACAATACCGATACAGCGAAGACCCGTTTTTATCAGGGCCTTTGGTGTATTTTTGGTTGACAAAATTGGACCAGTGACATAACAATTTTAGTTATTTTCTCTACTAAACCGAAGCTGTTCAAATATATAACATCAATCCGTGGACATAGCCTCATAATCGTGACTGGCTGACGAAATCGGGGGCTGATAAAAACGGGTTTTCAATGTATTGCATGTGTAACGGACTTACTTTCTAGCATCACAAATTATTCCCACAGATCGTAATTTACTTGAACGATCGTTTTCAAATCCAACTTGCGCCCATCTGGTTAGTCGTCATCTTGGATTTCAAAATGGCGTCAAAAATCAATTTATGGCATCTACTCGTCAAGTCTACTCCGAAAATATCCATATTGTTGAGGTGCGGGCCATAAGGAGATTTCCAGACTCGTCTTTTCCATTTTTCCGAAAATCTTCGAAGTCCTTAAGCCTTTAAAAGGACTTGGAATATTTTTGCGAAAATTGCGGTAATTGAAAAATCCGCGTAAAAAACCGCGTTGATTGTAAAATCCGCGTAAAAAACCTCGTAAAAATACTGCGCAAAAAAACACGTAAAAAGAAACCTAAATGTACAACTCTTGCTAGTACTAAGAGAAAGAGAATAAAAGGCCGAACCACAAACGTGTGTAACCTTGTCTGTCTTCCTTATTTGTAACATGAGCTGTTCCTTAGAACTTTAGTTGTTTTAAAAGTGAACCTATGATTCACGCGATTGCTCGAACTGAATGCGTATTTTAACGAAATGTGTCTGATAATCAACGTTGAATTGTTTCTGTTAATTCTATCGTTAAGTCTGATGTTTCGGATTCTCCTCGTCAGTACCTTACAGCTGACCGGGTCGCTAGGTGGACACTAAATCCAAAGCTTACGTTCACGACTGGTGGGGACTGATGTCTCGGTGGTTCTTTTTCACCTAGCGGCCCAGTTAGCTATTAAGTACGGACGAGTAGAATCAAAAACACAAAACATCGACGTTATTTTAAGTTCGAGGGTTGAATTAAGATCCTTTAGCAAGTATAAGTAATTCTATTGTGTTTATTAGTGTATTAACTTCTAGGGTATTTTTCCTTCTTCTGAACATGAGCTGTTCTTTTGAACAATCAATTTAAATCATTTAAAACGAATTAGATGGTCTCCCTTTGCCGAGAAATATATTGGTGGATTTGAGCGATTCGTAGTAATCTCTTCCTAAGCTTGATTCCTACCAGTAGAAGACAAATGATAAGTTCGTAAAATGTTAAGCTCAGTTGCCAATAACTGTACCACTTCTAGTTTTCCGTTCGGTATATTTCCCACTCTTGCTCTCACTTGAGTAATAAAGCGCATTAAATTTTCATAATTTATCCAACTTAGTAATGTATAGCTAATTGAAAGCCGTGTGGTGTCCGGCGGGCTAAATCTGTTTGCACTATTTCAGCCAAGAATAGAACCTCTGGGAACTGCTCCCTTGTCGTAAGAGGCGACTAACAACATGCTAGGAGTTCCTAGGTCGCGGTATTGCTCCATACCGAAGACTTTACCTGGACGGACCTTAAGGTTTTACATCATAACCTTTATCCATTCTGTATTTAGTGAATCACTGACATATAGTCACCTTTTCTGACTCGCTATTCTCGATTGTGTACCAACGTTTTAAGCTTCTTCTGGCGGTTGTATAATAGCCGCAAAGGACGAAATCTAATTCCACACTAAGTAACAGCATATATTAATATATTGGCTCTTCCACGCCAAGGTTTAACTTCCAAAGGTTTGGTTTAAAAACCGTTTTTTAAAAAAAGTAACCTCATGTGGGAAATTTATTAAATTGGCCTAAGATGGAGCTGTCGAATTGCACATTTTTATGTTACAAGCGATCTGTAGATGTGTTAAATTTTTTTATTAAATCTGGAACCGTCTACCGATAAATCTACATTTACGAATACCTCCAAAAGTGACTTCTTGAGGTCTCATGAAGGCCTGACACTAGCTTTATGATACTTTTGCTTTCCTTAACAACATAAAAAAATCTCAACATTCCAGAACTTCACTTTTTCAGAAAATGTAGGGCCATCGAAAGCTAAAACTTCGTAAAATCGCACTCCTGGTCTTGTCTTCAAAATCATCCAGTGCAGTACTTTACGTCACACGTTAGAATTTGCACCGCTCATATGGTAGTCGGTATTTGCTAGTATTGCTGCTTTCCTATCCATTTTTCTTCTGGATCACAAAGGGATCCCCTGTCGTAGTGTTTATTATATTTGTTACACATAATAAACATGTCGTGAGCAATTAGTATTTAACCCAATTATGGGAACGTGTCTGATAGGGAGAGTGGAGATGCCAACTTGTCATTAACATTTCGCAGTGATTTTTTCACATTCATTTGGGATATCTTATACATTTGTACGCTTTCTTTGTACTGCAAACTTTGAAAATGATTATTGAAGTGTTAATAAGAAGCATTACTCCCGATGGCCAGCTGTTCGGAGTTTAAATTGTTCGTTTCGAATTTGTCGGAAATTGATCGCGAGCGACTTTGTACTTATATCATATTGTCTATAAATGAATAGACCTCTATCATATTCCACGCGGCTTTATCCTTTCATTACGCTCTACAGAAGAATAATTTTTAAAATGCCTATTTGAATTGGATTCACATTTCTACTGGAGGTCGCGTACCTGAAAACTTAGGTCTAAAATGAAAAGCCATAGCGCGTGAGTACTTAGCTAAATCACAATATCTACCAAGATATATTCTGATTCATCTCCCTACCTACTAACGCTAATCCTATCCTGTGACACTTGTGGATGATGCAGAGAATTCCTCGGTCATAATAGTCACAAGTGTTGAACTAACATTCCTTCCCATCCCAAAATTGACCTGCATGGGCGTGGCCATCTACATTATTGATCATACTATAATCTTAGTCTCTTTAGGTTGTACGGTGAGTATGATGAACTACTCCCAAGTATCATACAATTGGTTCAATATGCAATTTCAACAGGCTTTGATCAATCACGGGAAACTCACGGGCGGTCAACTAAGCTAAGCTGTTACTCCAAGGAGTGCGACGTCCGACAATATCGTTGATTTGATTCAACATCAAACGAATCGGACCAACGAAAGTTGTTTGTCGGACGAGTTTTTCTGTTCGCAGGAGTAGACTTGTTGACAGAACCAACCGCTGAATTGTCAAACAAACGTCCAATGGATTGCCTAATACTGAGAAATGCCTAAGCTGTCAAGAGCAAAACAATCTTTGACGAGTTCGTACAGATTTTCACCCCCCGATATTACATTGACAACGCTACAGCGTGTGATAGTTTTCGAAGTACCCGGCATTTCTCTATCCCACACAACTACCGAAGACAATCCAGTCGGGGCGTGTTTTGACTGAAATTGATTTTTCATTGCATACCCCGAGACTAGTATATGTAGGCCGTTGAAGATTCGTGAGCTGACGTGACGTGATATGACTCAATCGAGGTGTTGGTATCTCCGTTGTAACTTCACGGTAAAGAGCACCTGTGATCGATTCTGTAAATTCCTGATAGTTCGTACACCGAAAAGAGATCGTACATCTTCGTCGGGTTCATTACATTACAAAGAATAGAATTTTTTCTAGTCACAAGGTGTCGTGAGTGTTTTCCGTTTTCGTAATGCATGTGCAGGTGCTCCTGTGGCCTTCGAATGGCATGGTGCATTTTTAATGGTCTTCATAGCATTGGTAGATGCGCGTACCTACTTACAAACGAATTGATAAGCTCGCCTTTGGTGAGGGATATTTGGGTACCACTAGACTCTTCAGATTTTAGGTGCGAGGCATCTTTTGACAAGGTATGTTAGACTGGCACCGGGGAGATAACAAATTTTTGGGTTATTTTAATTGTTTCGCTCCACAAATCATCCTGGGTCTTTCAAACGCCACTTCGGCAGGTCTGTGTGATTTGTTCGAGTGTCCAGCTTATTCAGATGGGTATTCGGTTGGATCAGATTGGTTTCATTTAGGGAAGTAGTCTGTAAGATAAAAGATATATTGAAGATTAAGATAAATTTAGGAAATAAAAATATTTACGTCACTCTATAAACTCAATTCAGTCGAGAAGATTTGGAATTCTAGGAGAAAATCGGTAACCATTGTTCTCAGATTTGAACCCAAGGGCCGTATAGTTATTGTTGGCTGATCTTAGTATCAGTTAGTGGCAAGTGTCTACTTACTGATGTCATTTCAAAATGACAATTAATGTCTTACACGCACAGAAATCTTGACATACGACGTTTGTTATCCTTCAACGCACTAATCGCATTTTTCTTCTTCCATTCCAGGTGAAGCCCTCCGGCATCCGTTCTTCGCGAAGCTTCCGCTAGCGCAGCGCCTGCACGAGAAATGTAATGAAAATTCCGGCTCGGCCAGTAGTAGCCGGGAGCGTTCCCACAGTTTATCTAGATGAAATTCGGAACGATTTGATTATTATTAATTAATAATATTACGGTTGTTGTTTAGCAAAGAAACGATGGAGAAGAAAACTAAGTAACTACTACCAATGAGCACGCGTGCCAAACGGCAGCGCAGCTGAGACAGAGTGAATCAATTGGAAAAACAATCATACACGTCATAACACACACACACCAACATACACGCACACAGGATAGAAAACAGTAGCGAAACATTCACACAAACATCTGCCTATTACCCTATTGTTTGGTTGCCATTTTCTGTACTTTTTCACACCTAATCTACACCATTTCATTGACAGAGTGTAGGAGTACACTACGACAGCCAGTTCAGATAACAACTAACAGAAAACCCTACAATCGGCTAAGGTTACGACTAAGTAGTGTAGTAAATTGTATATCTCGTTCTTCATACATTATTTTAAAAAGCAAAGTTTGAAGCAGCAGTAGTCTGCTGAGATGTAGAGAAATACGGAAAATCCTCCCCGGAAATTTTTGTTGTCCCTTTGTAGATGAAATGAAAAGTATTTCGATAATCATTTTATGCAAGGTAAAGAATAGCAACCAGAAGTTGGAGTTAGATAAGCAAATAAAAGTAACCTGCAATAGAAAGTCGCTTAGTTTTGTTTGAATTATGTTGTACTCGTACGATTTTGTTGTGAATGTTTTTCATCCATTGTTTTTCATTTGTTCATTCATCACCAATTGTTCATCATCCAACTGTTTCCTTGTTCAAATAAGTAGTCGAACCTTCCAAATCCCTCAAACAAATCTAACTCAGGCTAAATTGCGTGAAAACCGAGACCGAGCTGGGAAGGTAATATTATTAATTGTTCCAATAATAATCAAATCGTGCGGAAGTAAACGAAAAAAAAAACAACAACAAAGAAAGTAAAAAAGAGATCTAGGCTTAGTTGAGTAAAAACCAACCATCAATGAGTAACACAAAAGAGAACTTAACAAAAACAGCAAGAAAATAATCAGCGTTGTGTGCGCGGCTAGGGCAAATGTCTATTTTTTCCATCATCTTTTAACCTAATACTAGTTGTTTGTTGTAGTAATGCTCAGCCAACTCTACGTTCCCCTCGCATGTGATTCCACGTGTTTGGTTTGTTGAGTATGCGTATGTGAATAATGTGTTGGTTGAATCTAAGCTCGAAGTTTAGGGACGTAACCCGAACTATTGTTTGCGAATTGTTTTGTTTAGTATTCACCTGCAGGCACAATGAATCAGTTTAACTAATCGAATGAGAAGCAGCCGAGGGAAAAACAATGTTCATCTTAGTAGGTGCAGAGATTGTCAAAGATGCTCTGTGTCATTCAGTAATGTGTGTTTTCATGATAGACAGATTTACGGAAATTGTACTTAACTATGCGCCACTTCGTCGTCAGCTACACTGGCCATAATCGCAAGTCAGTCCCATGTCTATAGAGAATCCTATCAAACATGGGACAAATATGCGATTATGGACAGAACAGCTTCTCAAAATGCCTCACGAAATATTTGATATCAATCAGGTGAAAATGGTTGGCTAACGCAACCAAGTGGATATGGAATGCATCTTCCTGTGTACATTGCTAACCCTACGCAATGTAGTCCAAGCTGACAACGAATCATTTCCATCTATTTCGTAGCTTGTACTCACAGCTCTCACATATCAACGCCGCCGATGAGCTCGACCTATATATCTGTCACTTTCCGCATTCTAGCACCTTTTGTACAGAACTTGCTTATGTTCGCTTCTTTCCAGGCATTCTAGAGAAACCAAAAGCCGAATTGGCATCAAAGAAGGCGAATGCTAGTACCACCACAGCAAACAAGAAAAAACTTCCCGGCAAATTGCCACGCTCCTCATCGCTAGCAATCAACTTTCCTGCGATGTTGATACGCTGATCACAACACTCCCCCGCTTATACACAAACACACACTCGCTCGCTCGCACAACTACAACTGAACCAGGCTGAGCTACATTGCAAAAACGCGCTTCTTATCTTTTCTTTTCCCCGCTGCTGTAACAAAACAAACACCCTGTCTGTCGCTAGCACTTTTCCTCTTTTGCCCAAGTGAGTTTTCGTCGAGATTATAAGTGATTTTAGTGTTAGGAAGAGGTATTCTTTTACCGAGTTTCTGTTTTTTTTCTCGTCATATCAAGTTAGTAGAGCAAACACAAACCTAAAGCTGACTAAAGCTAGGATCTGTTTACTCCGTTCTCGGTCCTTTCGCACATGTACACATACAACACATCATTCAGGGTTAAACGGCGTCAAAGTATATAGAGACGTAGCAACATACCAATAACACCTATGAAACTAGCAACATAATATGTAAGAAGCATGTGTTGATGTGTGCTTTGTGGAACAAGCGGAGTTGTAACAAAAAAAACAGAATAAATCAACTGATGTAATTATTTAATTTAGTGATTACGGCAAACCAACACACCCACACACACAAAACAAACGAAAATATTAGAACTATGATGATTTCTTTTTCTCCTATTATATTATTTTTAAACTCTAAACACAATGATCTTCTTTGCAACATAAATTATAAAGAAACAAGTTAAGAAAAGGAACTCCCACACACACACACACACACCCACACTGGCGCGAACGTTCGTTGTAAGCGTACAAACAATTTTGATGTAAATTAGTGGTTGCATAGAGTCAACGTGATAAGCGAGGATATAGAGAGAGTGGCGTTTCGCCACTTTGCACCTTTAGGATCGCTGTTTGTGCGTGTGTGGGGATTATTTCTCGCCAGGAGACATGAGAGAGTTGGAAAATGTGAGTAAATTAAATAGAATGCTGTACAATTTGAAAAGTAAGCTGCGGCGTCTAGTTACTTGTTAGTGATGTATCACTGTACATATTCAGTTTTTCGTGCTATGAGTTTCCATCGAAATTTACACACTCTGGGTAGAAGAGTTACGCCGCGTCTCCGAACCGATGTAGGCCCTGTCTGAACAAACTATGTCCAGACGAGAACTGTGTCAAATGGACGGCTATTTCAAATTCACCCAGATCGAGTCGATCAACCAATCCCAATCCTGCTGCCGTCACGACTGGCCGTCGATTCAAATCACCGTTTCCGTAACGCTTGTATTAAAAACGGTGCGACTGGTCAGATGGCCAGAAAGTATTTGGCCAACATAGACAGCGTCATGAGGAAGGGGAAGTCGGGACCGGCCCTGTCTAAAAGCGCAGACGGTTATCCAAAAGAAAGCAGCAGCTGAAGGTGTTCGCCAAGGATGTCTTCTCTGCAAAGCGCAATGTGATTGTGACAATGAACGACGAGACCGATGTACCTGATGCTCGACGGCAATAATTGACAAAGGATCAGCTATTTCACGTCCCCCAGGAAGTGCTATGATGTAAAGTACATCTCCCACACGAAGTTTTCAGAAAACGTCCTCTCGTGGCTCACAATCAGTGAGAAGGGGATGCCTGAGCTTGTCTTCTTTTCTTCGCAGCTTGTGGACAATGGGAAGGTGTACAGCACGAAGTGTTTACTTGAAGTTCATTATGAAATACCACACGAAGGACATGTCTGGCCTGATCTTGTTTTGGCACATTAAGCGAAGTGGTCACTGGAGGAGATGGAGCGTTTGAAGATCCCAGTCGTTCCCAAGAACGCCAATCCCTTCAACTTGCCCAGCTGCGCCCAATTGAATGTTTCTACGCGAACATAAATCGGAGGGTCTATTTGAACAAGTTCGTTGTTACGTTAATTATTTAAGTTAAATTTGGTGCAATATGAGATATTTAAAGGAAACGTGCATCGACAGAAATCATGACTGAAGGAAAAAGCATACTGTGTGCTGAAGTCAATGGTTGTCAACAATGAGTCGAAAACATCAAAAAGACGGAAAAAAAGCAAAAAAGAACCGTGTGTTCGTTGAAAGCTTCACTTTTTTCCTAGCTGGGCGAGAGTGCGCACGTGTCCGTAACATGATCCCCGAAAACCACGGAGTGAGTGTCGATAAAATAGGGGCCAACTGGTGAAATCGGGTCCTGGAGTGCATTAAGCGACGTAAACTTAGAATTTTTCCTAACTTTCTTCGATGCAGGTTGACCGTTTCAAATTGGATCCTAGCAGCGAATAATGGAATTTGGCAGGGATTTTTTTTACGAGTGATGGTGATAGTAGAGCACTTTGATGCGCTCAGCGCCTGTCTGTTTGTTTGACACAAATTAGCAAAGCTGCTATTGCAGAAACTGGGTATAATTTCGGTTACAAATTGTGAAGTACAATTTAAAATCATCAGCGTGGAAAAGCTTTAGACATAACAAAGAACCATTGACGTCATTGATGTAAATTAGAAATAGGAGAAGTCCAACGTGATTTCCTTGTGGTACATCAGAGGGAACGGTAATTGTTTCAGAGATGGTATTTCCTATTTTCACTGATATTTCGCTACCAACGAGATATGAATTTAGCCAGTCGAGGAACGTTCTGTGGAAACCGAAACCTCTTGAGTTTCGCTATAGCTATTTCGTGATTAATTTTATTAAATGCAGCAGACAGATCGGTGCAAATTTCGTCCGTGTGATGTCTTTTCTCCATCCCTTGGATGATGAAGGATATATAACAAACTAGATTTGTGTTGGACGTTTAGGAAACATACGGGGATGTTTTTTTTCCGATTATAGAGGTTTTAATCTTAAGGTCATTCGCCTCTTCGGGTTAGAAAAATCTCTTATGAAAAATTTCTAACCCTATGTGCGGGGTCGGGACTCGAACCCAGGTGCGCTGCGTACAAGGCAATCGATTTACCAACTACGCTACGCCCACCCCCCCCCCATACGGGGATGTTAATCTGCAAGGGAAATACGTATGGTTGGTGTAAGTAGAATAATGGCTGATGCTGATGTAATCTCAGAATCAATGAGGCTTTCGAAGAGTTCTATACAAACACAAGCATATTTTTGTTAAGATGGTACGGATTAGTGCTGGGCTCCATTCTCGTTGGTATGGATGTTTTCGTGATTGGTTGATGGATGTGTGTTCCTACTTTCAATTGAATTTATCACTTCGCTGGATAGGGCTAAAACGCGTATTTGCTAGTTACCAACACTTGATTTTGGGTATATTGGCTGGCTCAGAAAAGGAGTGTAGGACTGGCATCTGGCAGAATGTTAATTGTTTTAATCGACCAGTCACTTTAGCTGACGAATTGTTTCCTCAGATCGGCGTGGTTTGTTCGAGTTGAATGCGCCGTGATTCAAATGGACCTTTTGTTCGAGCAGATCGGATCGTTCGGAGGATTGTTCGGTTCCGAGAGTAGACGCCAATGAAGGGAGATTGTTTTTGTGAAACTTCAAAATTTTACACTACTCTAGCCTAGTTCCATAGGCAGAAGCGGTTTTAATTCATTTTTTGTTTGTTTTGTAGAGATAACGATGACTCAAGTGCGCTGACAGGAGAACATTTTATAGGAGTAGACAATCCAGAGGACGCCACACCATCGAGATGCACTAAGCCAAATAAATATTAATAGCAGTAATCACACGCTTTCTTTTGTTTCTTTTCGTATATTTGCAATTCGACGTAAGAAAAAGTGACGGATAGAAGGACCAAAAAGCAACAGCTCTAATACAGGCACAAGACGAATAAACTAACGAACAAGGAAACAGGATATTGAGAAATCGTTTACTTATTAGCTTATTTATCAATTTTACATATAACTACGGCACTAACTACTATAATTTACTTTTCCTTGTCTCGTTTCAGTGTTTCTGTAAATCACTACCAGCTAATGGGAGAAATAATGGTTAACACACAACTATTATTTCTCCCACTAGCTGGTGGTGATTTACAGAAAAAAGATGTTTGCATGTATTTAAATATATTCATGCAAATAACTTGGTTCAAGGATTTAGGTAGGTGTTAGCTCAATTGACTTTCCGATGGCCCATTTCGTGTACAGCGCCAGACATGTTCCGAGGTCATCGTTCCATCAACCAGCTCCGCCTTAATGTAATATTTGTTTCAATTGGATTTTAACATGACAGTAAAACTTTCGATTCTTTTTCGGAAGGAAGAAATCGAAGCGTATTTAGTGTATTTAATTATATTTTTTTCCTTTTTTATTTCGACTATGTTAGTCACATTTTCTTTTTTACATTTTAACGACATTCAATTAGCTAGAGATTGCTGGGTAGGGAAAGTTATGAAACTTAGAGCCATAGTACTCAAGTGAGAGCAAGGATGTGAGGTAAACAGATCGGAAAACTAGAAGTGGCAGGGTCATTAGAACAGGCTTAATATCGTACGGGCTTAATCTTTGTCTTCTGTTAATGAGGGTCGAGCTTAGGCAGAATAACTACGAATCACCCGAGCTCACTAACATGTGTCCTGATAAAGGTAGACGTGTCTATCTTTACCGTGACAACCGACGAGTTTCATAACTTTCCCTACCCAGCAATCTCTAGCTAATTGAATGTCGTTAAAATGTATTTAATTATATATAAATATGTAATAGAATAATCAAGCGGGATCAAGTGAGGGAAGGTGCACAAAAAAGCAAAGTGCTGCAACAATGGCCGAAAATTGTATTTTGACATGCGACGTGATCTAATCTAAGCGATGCGGACAGGTCGATTCAAGTGGAGAAATTTAGTCGAAAAGTGCTGGTATGGCAAGCAATATGTTCCTGCGGTTTGAAGTCTGCCCTTTTTTACATTACGGGAGCTATAAATGGCGAAATCTGAGGATCTGACTCTACAGAACAGCCTTTTATGTGCGAAGCATTGACGGTATTACGCATGAGTTGGCAAACTGGTTCGTACCAAACGAGCTCGAACCGTCGTTATCTGATCATAAGTCATCTTACGTCTTTGATCATGTAAACGTTCCACTAGATATCGTCACATAGCGTAATCCCAAAGCTACGAACTGGGACCTTGGCGACTAGTTTTCATGAATATCATACCAAGAGCCTTGTCCGCTCTGAGTTATGCGTGCTTCTGGTGAAATACCGAACTTGTTCGACTCAAAAAGTTATGTAGAAGAGCTTGGAATTGCAGACGCAGGGAGGGGTCGGAGGCATTTAAGTTGGCTCGCAAAGCATACAGAAATACCCTTCGATCCTCTGAGCAAAGTGGTTGGAAAAGCTTCTGCACAAATGTCTCTAGTCTCAACGAGACTAGTAGATTGAATAAGTTACTTTCGAAATCGAAATACTTTCATGTCAGTTCGCTTAGGACTGCTAATGGTGAATACTCGTCTGACGAAGATGTAGTACTCAACTGTCTTTTTGCACACACTTTCCAAGGTGTACGGAGCCATCACTGACGACGGCCCCTGAGTTATTTTCAGGTAGTTCTGATTCTTGAGCATTTGCTCATAGAATTATGACAACTGAATCGATCAAATGGGCGATTGATAGTTGTGCTCCGTATAAGTCTCCGGGAAAGGATGGAATCGTTCCAGTTCTACTACGAAAAGTATATGAACACTTCAAGCTTATGTTGAAAAGGGTTCTTACTTTCAGTCTTGCAACAGGATAGCATGGCGGGAAATAACTGTCAAATTCATTTCCAAAGGTGGTCGCGTCATTTATGAGGAGGCAAAGGGCTTCACACCGATCAGTCTGACCTCCTTCCTTCTCAAATCAGTGGAACGTTTAATCGACCACTACATTCGGGATGTCTACTATCACTCTGTTATACAATTGTTGTCTACAACATTGGAAAATCTTGATCACAAATACAATCAACTTTAGCAGTTTTTCTCGATATTGAAGGTGCTTTTGACAACGTGTCTTTCGAATCCATTTTGGAAGCAGTTCGAGGTCATGGAGATACACGCAATGCTTAGCAACCGATATCTGTGCTCATCGTTAAGACAAGTAGAGATAAGGAAACTGAGTGTCTGCGGATGTCCTCAAAGTGGTGTGCTGTCACCACTTCTATGAAACCTTGTTGCCGATGGCTTGTTGAGGAAACTTAATGAAGCTTGAGTTTCCGACGTATGGTTTCGCCGATGATTATCACATAATGATTACCGGTATTTCCATTAACACAATTTTTGATTTGATGCAACAAGCCTTATGTGCTGTAGAGCAATGGTGTCTTCATGTTGGACTATCAGTTGATCCAAATAAAACATCAATGGTGCTTTTCACGCAACGAAGGATTACAACCGGAGCTTTTTTTGTCTCTGAAATTATTGTCGCAGATCAAGTTAAGTACGTTGGAGTAACTCGATTTCAAGATCAAGAAAGCTTGCATGGCCTTCGGCCAATGTAGACATACTTTCGGCAAATCTTGGGGACTCAAACCAAAGTACATGCGGTGGATTTGCACAACAATTGTTAGACCAATACTGGCATACGGGTGCCTTGTTTGGTGGCAGAAGGGAGTAGTCATGACAATCCAATCAAAGTTAAATCAACTTCAGAGGATGGTCTTGATGGGGATGACTGGCGTGTTTTCGTCAACACCTACTATTAAACATAAAACCACTACATGTGTTTCTGAAACAAGAAGCACTTTTTTGTGCATACCGTCTTAATGTTAGTGAGCTCTGAAGCAGTAACCCAAAAGATCGTGCAACTAGTCACACAAGACTGTGGCCCCAAATGGTTACTTGGGATGAGTATACACTTGCTCCCAGTGACCTTACACTCACATGTAGTTTTCCTTTAAGAAATTTTCAATCTGAGAATTTCTCTTCGCGAGGAATAGCTGTCTGGCTGGATGGAGCGACAACTTGAAGAATAAGTAGTTTGTTATACTGACGATTCTTCGTTGGAGGGCCGAGCCGGTGCTGGTGTCTACTGTCATGGCATGAGATTAAACCAATCTAATTCGCTTGGTAGATACTGTTACCGTATTCCAAGCAGAAATCTTTGCGATCTTGTGTGGCGTACAATCAGCACTTCAACAGGGGATTTGCGGTAAAACAATCTATTTTTGCTCTGACAGCCAGGCTGCCCTGAAAGTACTTAGTTCGCAGATTCGAGTTCGAAATTAGTAACCGCATGTCGAACTCAAATCGAAGAACTTGGCATTTCAAATGCTATCTACCTTTTATGGGTACCCGGTCATTCTGGTATTACTTTCACTCTTTGGGATGCATCCGAAAATTCCAACAACTGGCACAACTTGCAAACTTGCCTCCAAACAACTTTTCTGTCGGATGTGAGTCCAAAAATGTCGAAGAATTTGTTGCATTTTTCCAAGCACAATTGCAATATTCTAGTCAGGGCACTGACTGGACATTGCAAACTAAATTATTACATGGCTACTATTCAGCGCGCTGAGTATTATTCATGTGATCTTTGTGAATTGGATTTCGGAACATTATATAATTTGATATGATGCCCTGTATTTGTATTTGTATTTAACAATTTACGTCCATCTGACAATGAGTCCTAATGAACTAAATTAAAAATAATTAACCTAAAGTGATAACAAACGATTTCTAAACTGTGCAACTAATGACGAAATCGAAGTTGTCGGTAAAATCGTTGAAGCGACGGACCATTGCTAGTATCGAGCTGTTGGCAGCGTAGTTAGTGTTGCGCATTTCAGTCTGCAGCAGTGTTCGAGGACGAAGGACACGGGTTGGTGCGCAGAGGTTAATTTGTGATAGGAGATCGGGAACATCATATTCGGCGAGAAGAAGCTTAGATACGAAGGTGGCTTGCGACGCGTGTCTACGATCTTCTAAAGTGTGCAGTCCTAGTAATCGACAACGGTCTTCGTATTGTGGCAAGTTCAGCGGATCATTCCAAGGCAATTGACGTAACGCATAGCTTATGAATCTGCGCTGGACGGCTTCAATTCTTTGGCTCCAAGTTGCATGGCGGGGGCCCAGACGACGTTTGCGAATTCCAACTGTGAGCGCACCAGCGAACAATACAACGCTTTGAAGCACAAAGAGTCCCGGAATTCGTTGGATATTTTGAACATAAAACCTAGTAGACGATTAGCTTTGTCAATGATCGCTGAGAAGTGATGGGTGTACGTTAGCCTTCCATCTAGGATGACGCCCAAATCTTTTACATGATCAACGCGTTGCAGCTGAGTTCCAGCGTTGTTGTAGTTGAAAGTAAACATGTTCCTCGTTCGATGAAAGCTGATAACAAAGCATTTAGCAACACCATGAACCATCATTTTTCTTTTACACCAACTATAAAAGGTATCAACGAGATACTGTAGCTCACGGCAATCGGCTTCTTTCCTTATAATTAGAAATATTTTCAAGTCGTCGGCGAAGAACAGTTTCCCTCCACGCATTAAGACGAAGACAACGTCATTCACGAACAGTGAAAACAGTAGCGGACCAAGCGTACTACCTTGAGGAACTCCAGAATGGTTGGAAAAGGACTCAGATTCATTGTCACCAATTTGAACAACGACTTTACGGCGAACAAGGTATGATCGAAGCCAACGGCAGAATCGGGCAGTGCATCCAAGTTTATCAAGCTTCGTTAGCAGTATCTCATGGTTAACAGTGTCGAAATCAGCCTTAAGATCTGTGTAGATCGTGTCTACCTGCAGTTGTTTGGACATTTGTTCCGTACAACAGGATGTGAAGGAGACCAGGTTCGTTTCTACCGATCGACCGGGAAAGAATCCGTGCTGACAAGTGCTTATGTAGTGTTTACTCGCAGAGAACAGCACCTCGTTGATAAGCGATTCGAAAATTTTTGCCTCGACTCTCAGCGAAGTGATTCCCTGGTAGTTCTCGATGTTGCTTGTCACCTTTCTTGTGTACCGGAAACATGACTGAACACTTCCAATCATCGGGAAATTTTTGCTGCTGAAGTGACACACTGAAAAGGTGCGTCAGTGCAATCGTTAAAATATCCGAACATTTTTTCAGAACAGTTGAAGGCATAGCACTTAGTCCTGGAGCATACGACGATTTCGTTTTTTGTATTGCAGAGTGAACCGATTGTTCTGAAATGGTGAATACATCCATATCCACCGCACCAACGGGAACATCACGGGACGCGTTGTCGAGCTCGATGGCAGTTGGCGCATCAGTCGTGAAGACACTCCGGAAGTAACTGGCAAATAGGGAGCACTTTGTCGCCGTCGTAGTCGCTACTTCGCCATTGTAGACCATCCTAGACGGAAGACCCGTTTCCTTCCTCTTCATATTAACAAAAGTCCAGAAGCCCTTCGGATTTCGTCGTAAGTTTTGTTGGATGCGGTTCACATATCCTTTGTACAGCAATTTATTATAACAGCGGTACTCCACTGAATATTGCGAAAAAGCGCTTTAGAATAGGGCATCGTCGATTTGTGTACGCACGTAGAGCTTTGGCACGGATGCGTTTCAGATTGCGAAGCATTGCGTTCGACCAGAGAGGTTTCCTGGGAGGTTGCTAATTTGGAACAGATTTTTCAACACAGTCAAGGAGTAACCGATTATAGAAATCAACTGCAACATCTACATCCACTTAATCAAGTAGTATCAGCAACAGTGAGCGGCGTAGAGCTACTAGATCAGTTTTGCGAAAATTATGACGATTCACAGCTAAAGCTTCTTCATATAGTGGTGAACTAATGGTGGAAATGGATATTTCCAAAGCGGGATGATAGTTATCCAAAGGAACGATCACACTGCAAGCTTCACTCAGGCAAAGCATTCTCATCGACGAAGACAAGGTCAAGAAAACGAGATTGATGGTTGAAAATCGTGCTTACTTGAAAAGCCATCCCGTCCAGAAGTAAGCGGCTGGCAGGATTTGTTGTCGAGGATAACGGGTTAGGGTAAGCGTACCCACATCCAGAATAAACCCACATGAGTCCTGGTTGGTTGAAATCGCCGAGGACTATCATCACATCGTTTGTATCTGCCTGAGAAGAAGCGCGCTCTATGGAGACTAGGTGGAACTGCATAATGGAACAATCAAGTCGTTTTTCTGGAGGAATGTAAACAGCTTCAATAAAGTAGTTCTTCGTTTGCGTAGCAATCTTCGTCCAAACTGCTTCAATGCTTGATGAACTATCCACACCAAACTCACAGGAGGCAAGTGCGGAAGAAACAGCAATTAAAACTCCCCCGCCGCGACCATGGATACTGTTCCGAGCACCTAGATCCGCACGATAAACCGCGTAAGAATCCCCGAAGAGCTGCATCGATGTAATACGATCATCAAGCCAAGTTTCCGTTAGAACGAAGATATCATAGTCGCCGTCAAGAGCAGCCAAGTACAAGTCCTCGATTTTCGTCCTTAGCCCTCTGACGTTTTGGTAATACAATCGCAAACCATCGACGTCTCGTGCCAAGCGTCCCGGCAAATTGCAAGGACGTGATGTACCCGATGGCAAGCTGGAAACCAGAAGGTTTTCAGGAAGCGGATCGTCATTTAAAGCAAAATACTCGCCTGAGAAGGGAGTTGGGAAGACCCCCTCACGACCTCCGAACGCAGGACCGGGACGACTAAGCTGGTCGCTGGCTGGTAGCACGACTGCGTCGGAGCGCTCGGGGGCTTCCGCAGTGCGGCATAACAGGCGTCCCGGTGATGGCAGTGCAGCGTGAATTTGTTTGTGCGGTCTCGGTGATGACGGCGGAACAATGCTTCTTCGTAACGGTGGCAAGTTGTGCAAAAAAGGGATTCGGAAGTCGACGATGTAACATGTACTATTTCCCATCAGCTACTTAGTCACCATTGGGCTTTCCAAATTCTCAGTATGCAATTACGTAGTAATGCAATTACGTTTCCGGATTTTTGGTTCTCCATATATAGATGAACCTATGTACAGAGAGCTTTGCCATATTTGAATGATAATATCTCTTCAGGGGTGTTATCGTTCTGTTATCTCAATATCCCCTCGGGGGTGTTGATATACCCGCTCACTGCTTAAATAAAAATTCTAAATACCTCCGGGGGTTGGAAGTTTAATTCCTGCTATTGTAGTACCTGCAGATCGTTCAGCATCCCTCCGGAGGGGGGAAAATGCTCTGTTTTAATTGTTCTTTGTTATTTTCCTTACCCCTAACCTTACCACTTCTCCAATCCTTTCCATCAGGAAATGATGAAAAGACGATCCTTGGCAAGGCACAAATCTCTGATCAAAATGGGAAACGTGCCATTTGAGCCAGACGCTCCTGATTCCTGACAAATTTTACTGCTAGTAACAATCAGCCTTATTCTGCATTACGACGGATCGCTTTTTCGAACGAATATGGTTCGATCGAAGTAGGCCCCCATTTGATTTTGCTGTCGTTATTGAGAATGCAAATCACATTCGTTCGAAAAAGCGATCCGTCGTAATGCAGAATAAGGCTGAATAAAACGATCTAGATCAGTAGAATCTAATAAATCCAAGTGCCAAATTATGCTTACTACCTTGAATAAGGCACTAACAGATACCACAGAAAGTACCTGGTATGCTAATGTACTCCGATTCGAGACATGATCATCAACGCACCGATGTAGTTTTTGGGTCAATTAATTCATGCTGGAGAGAACGCGATCGCTCTCTATTCTAAAAAGAAAAAAGTGCTCTGCCAGTCGTTTTCGAGAGTGAAATGAGCGATCACCAAATCGGGAAAATTTCAGTGCAGACCGCATGCAAATGGACAACAGGGCATAATTAACCTTAGGGTGGTGTTTAAATTGATGTACCTGACGGTATACTTTTGTTTTCTTCCACAGCAAAACAGTTTACCTATTACAAAACTAGATGACTCGAGCAATATTAAGTTTATATTGCCCATCGTCGTAGGACCACCCCACACGCCAGAATGCATTACCAGTAAGTCTTCGATTCTTGATTGTATAAACTTACTACCACACAATGATTACCTACCATGCCTTTGGAAAAAAAACACTGATAAACACACTCTCGCTTTCAGGTTTATGCCGCTCTCTATACCCGCGCGTAGTGCTCGTGGATCTGTTCATACCATCTTGACTTTGCTACTATAGGTATGTGGCTTAGGCGGCTCAGTGGTTCAGCTCAACTCAACCCAAACAGTAAGTCGAGATCAGTTCTCGTCCGGCGATTCTTCAATTAGCATCCAAACGTTTTTTGTTGTTGCTGTGTGGTGATCGAAGCTCTTGCGTGTGTTGTGATTATTGTCGGAACAACGGTTGATTAAACGTCCGGTGTACCGGTCAAGAACTCGATACCCGCACCGAGTTCTGGAAATATGTATCCCGTATTTCGACACGAGAGGATCAATTTACCTGCTTGAAAGTGAAGCTATATGCGTCGGATTTCATGTTCAAATCGTGAGAACCACAATTAAAATACTGTATATAGAAGGGGTTGCAATCTTGACCTGACCATCAGTTTGTTCGCTAATCTTGCACCCCGAAGGGGATGACCATGAAGGATGTTGCTGTTGATGTTATTCTACTGGAAACGATTTTGACAACGTGATGGATTTGCTGTACAAGAAGGTATGTGTTATGGACTGTAAACAATTAGAACCATCATCATCATCACGTAATGAAACTTCAGTTTATAATTTACTATGACTCATCGTCTGGTGCCCTTCGGTGCTCTACGAGCAATTTCTTCGCCAGCCTTAGGGCCCAGTAACAAGAACATTCCTTCCCTTATTAGTGCTTCCTGAATGGGTTCCTATCGTGACAAGCACTGCGGCAGGAACACCACAATTGTTTGTAAATATAAGGGCATCCAACGGACGCGGCAAATGACTCATATAATATTCATTGATCACTTGTTGAATGTCGTTCGTTGGGCGAACTGAACGGCCTAGAGGTACATATTTACCTTACCGATCGCTGGCTGTAAACAGCCGCGTGTCGAGTGAAAAGTCGATGGTTTACAGCAGTAGTTAGTTTATCAACAATGTTGAAGTAAACATGCTGAAACAATATGTTCGTGTTATGAAGTCATGGAGGAGATGCTATTTTTAAATATTGATATAAGTAAACTGACTATGCGCTTCCAATCAAGCGTTGAGAGATGAACTATACTCGACTGTAGGAAATAAGGCGCGGAAAGCTGTCCGTTACTATCAAGTAGAGCGGTTGTCTCATGCGATAGGTAAAAAATCGAAAAAGTCGGTTTAGCAGAAGTTTTACGAAACATGGGAAGGTGCCTTCGACCAGTGAAGGTAGACTCATCAGGAATCAAGATATTCGTATATTCATTATTACAAATATCTAAAACTTAAATATAATTCGATTATAATTTGATATATAATTTGCTATCGTCTTAAGCTATAACCTCAGTTATCTAACAGAAATTTAAAGTTCTGGCACTTTGTAGGGATTTCCTAATCAAGAAACGTGGCATATATAACACAGTTTACCCCAAAATAGCGTTTGTCATGAGTTGACGACATGGTAGTACTGGTAAATAGATATTTTCGCATTTTTGACAATTGATGAAAATCTCTGAAAAATATATTTAATACCTTTATAGATGTGTTTTTATAGTAAGGTTTAAATGGTTCATTAGCCTGGCCTGTAGTGTATTGGCACTTCTTACCCTTTTTTCGCCCTTCTTCCAACTTCGTGGAACCTTCATAGATGTTTTTTTTTCTTTATCAAGGAAAAATTTTCAAAAGGGACCACTGCCGACTTCGTACGTGGTACTGTCGGATTCATATTGTTTTTTTATCCAGTACGCTCACCAACTAAACCTAAACTGCCTATGATCGCATATTTGTACTGCTTATTTGCGATCATTGGCAGTAAAGCTCTTGTATTTCCATGTTCTCGTCCTGTCGGGACCGCCGTTAGATATTGCTACGAGAGGATTTGTGCTCTTGTACCTCTTGTTTCCCTTATCCCCTTGGCTCCTCTGCGTTCGTTGTGCCATTTAGCATTGATCTTTGCCGCGATCTACTCGAATAGTACCCTACTCCGATGAAGAGACTTTCTCTAGTAAACAAAAAACCAGGTGATCCGATCAACTTGACTTATACACAGCTACCCCAGCAGATTTTTTTTCTCACCGCATTGGTACTCGTTCATATTTTCTTGCTTGTTGGCCTTGCTAGATTGCTGTTCGTTTCGCCACTGTTGCTGAAGTTCCGACAGTATTACTATCACTGCTTCGCTAACGGTATTCCATGTGTTGTCGTCTCGACACATCTCATCACCGATTTTCTCCCCGCTAAGCGAAGGCATCTTCCTTCGTGCTGCTGCGAATCTAGAGTAATCGAGCACCACATGCTCCGATGGTTGCTCGACATTCACACAGTTAGGACAGAAGAATGACGTTGTGTGTCCGAACCGATGTAGGTACTGACTGAAACAACCATGACCAGAGAGAACCAGCGTCGGGTAAAGGGTTATTTCTCCATGCTTCTCCTAATCCCAACCTTGCTGTCATTTAGCCATTTCAGCGTTGTCCGTATTCCCCTTGTCCCAGTTCACTTCTAACATTCGCTATCCTCCAATTGGGATGGTACCGATGGGCATCATTCCAGCCAGTGAGTCAGTTGAATCGACCGCAACCAGGATTTAAATTCGAAACCGCCCTTAAACATTCACTTTCACGTTGGAGTAAATTTTATGGCAAAACCAAACGCCTACATTTTAAATTGACACTATTTCATCCGCCAACCAAAACCGTCACGTGCTCTGTAGTGGCCAGTTTAGGTTAAATGTTGGCATGTTTAGCATTTTGAAGCATGCATGAGCAGTGTGTAGTATGTTTAGGGTAGTTTTGCTTGAAAAACCTAGTCAGTAGGGAACTAACCACGCTAAATAAGTCGACTGGTAAATGTTCCAAAAAAATGACTTTCTGTGAGCCGTGTCTACCAACATGGACATTAAGCTGTTAAGGAACGTTTGTAAACAAAAGTCACAGTAAAAGTCATTTTAGTGTGCCCAGTAAAGCAAAATGATAAGGCGGCTGGGCTGTTTAAAAGGGGGGAAGCCCATTTGGCATAAAGTCATTTGGCATAAAGCCACTTGGCATAACCATAGCGCGATTCAAGTGGTCATTTGGCATAAAGGTCATTTAGCATAATCGATTAAAACAAAATTGAAGTTAGATTACCATTTGGTATAAGGACCATTTCGCATAATGGCCATTTGGCATAACAAACATTAAACCTAATTTCTCAGGTCTATTTGATTAACATGTAACCGAAATAATAGGATACAAAATCGGTAATTTTCTGGTATGCAGTTTCCAGAATTACCATTGTACGATATGGACTACAGTCGTGATTCACAGGTTGGTCAATTTTTAACTGAACCGCTTTTTATTTGGACCTCCGCTAGTTGGATCTGAATGTCAAAATCTCATGTCAAATTCACTTTGCCAATCAAACTGACACTAATTAGAGATTTGACCAGATGCATTTTCGGTCCAACTAGCGAATCAAATTCGTTAGTTGGACGACTGTACACAAATTGCCTGAATTTTCCGGAAATACAATAAAACTACAGTCAACACTGAACTGGTCCTAGAAGACCTGCTAGGCAGCCAACTGCGCTTTAGCTTTCCTCTTTCTATTGAACATGAAAATTTGTTTGAATTTTATTCATTTTAAATGCAACTATGAATTTCTAAGAGTTTACATTATTCTGAATATTGTCAATTCTTCGAAAGTTTTTCATTTCGATAATAACTTAAAGCGTCTGAAATTTTACCTTCTTTTACATATATGTAGTAAATTGCTTTTAACTTTTAATTTTATTGCTTTAAGAAGCTTTTTTCTTGTGAATTGTGATTTTTCTCTTTTTTAAATTTAGACAGCAAACAAAAGTAAACGTCAGAAGAACAAACATTCGGAAAGCAAGAAACTATATATCTCGAATTAGATTTCATATTGTATAAAAAGTAGTTAGGTTAAAAAATTGTAGCAGGAGGAGTTTTGAACTAGCCTATCATTAGCAGATTACAATTACAGATTTTTTGTTGCATGACATTTCACAATTTTTTTAACTTTCATGCAAGATGACCAACATAGTTCTAAATGCAAATATTCTCAATGCACAAATTCCATACTTACTTTAGTTTTCTATGTAATCAATCTGACACAGAAATATTCTTCGTATCACTGAAGTCAATTCCTTCTTTCAAACATGAGCAGTTCTTGGAATCGCACTTATTTCAGTGAATCAAAACGCCATAAACATTTGAACGGGTATTTTCATACTTTATGCCACATGGCTCTTATGCCAAACGGCCGTTATGCACAACGACTTTTATGACAAAAGACCATTATGCCAAACGATCGCAATAACATTCAATATCCTGTACATTTTATGCCAAATGGCCTACTATAATTTTTTTTCTTATGCCAAACGGGCATAATGCCGAACGACTTTATGCCAAACAGGTTAGCCCAGATTTAAAGAATTATGTAACTTACAACTGCAGTTTGAACAGCATGATTTGAGATTTGTTCCTCCTTAAAGTTCAAACAAACTTATCGCAAATTTGCAGCTCCATTCTAGCCATATCCCACACAGCATCTGTTGAGATAGTTGCGTAAAGGGCGAACACGAGATTATTGCGCACCGAAAATGTCATGCCAATTTTCTTATGTTTAAAATCAAACCAAAATTTTAGGATAGTTTTATACATATATTTACTTCAAAAATCAAAAGAAAAGTTAATCGATGGAGCCTTGAGTGTAAAAATTGAACGCATTTTCGCTTGATGCCCTCCATCAAAGTCTTTACAGTGTCATCCGGTACCAGTTTCTCAGTTTTTTTTCCATTTTCTTAATATGTCCTTCTCGTCTTTGACTGTCTTCTTGCTCTTCCGAAGTTCCCGCTTTATCATTGCCCAGTACTGCTCCACCCGGCACAGCTCCGGACAGTTTGGCGGATTCATGTCCTTTGGAAGAAAATGGACAGAATTGGCCTCATACCACTCCAGGACACTTAGAATAGTGGCATGATGCCAAAATAGCGGAGCTTCGTCGTGATGCTGCAAGAACGGCAAAAGGCTCTCGAGGCACTCAGATTTGTAGATATCGCCATTTACTGTACCCTTTGTCACGAAACGCTTACTCCTCAGTCCGCAAGAGCAGATGGCCTGCCAAATGAGATATTTGAAGGCGAACTTCGACATTTTCTTCTTCTTAAATTTGTCGTCCACATAGAACTTGCTCTTGCCGGTGAAAAACTCCAACCCCGGAATTTTTGTTATACTTTTCGTCGTCCATCACACAGCAGCCATATTTTGTCAGCATCTTCTCGTAGAGCTTCCGTGCCCGAGTTTTAGCCGTCGATTGTTGCCGCTCATCGCGATTTGGGAAGTTCTGTACCTTGTATGTATGTAGTCCAGCTCTCTTCTTTGCATTCTGGACGTAGCTCTGCGACATGCCGATCTTTTTAGCCAAATCACGGCTTGAGACGTTGGGATTTGCTTTAATCATCCGCTTCACCTTTCCCTCCGTCTTTTTGTTCTCCGGTCCCGGTTTTCTTCCAGCTCCTTTGCCGTGGTCCAACGTCAGCCGCTCCTGGAACCGCTTCAACACTCTGGAAACGGTTGAATGTTCAACATTTTTCCAAACTGCCGGTGCGACAGGTCAGGAAATACCAGGTGTTTGGAAAGAATTTGTTCTCTCGACTCGCGTTGGTTCACCTCCATTTTCGTTGAATCGAAAAACACGACTTCGAGTTTGACAGCATGTAAACAATACACATCAATGAGAAAGTGTGCAAAATTTGGTTGATTTTTACCCAATGGTAAAAAAGTTATGCCCTGTTGAATGTGTCGCAATAATTTCGTGTTCGCCCTTTACTGCTTAGCATCACTTGATTCCGCTGTGTCTCGAGTGCCGCACATAATCTTCGTACCTCAGCATCAATGATGCTACACTGGCCAGAAGACGCCTCTTGTTACTACTTCGCCCGGCACAGTTTGGCATAATTCTGGCTAGAGCGTAAATAGCTTTGGCAGCCTTCTCGCAGGCATACATCCAGTTCCAGAGCGTTGGACCCAAGATAGAGCCTTAATTCTAATCCCCTCTTTGTATTGCAGATCAGAACCCGGTTCAGGACACAATTCTGCAAGGTAGTTAAGGATCTTCAATTGGTGTTGCTGTGTTGCACGCGTTTTTTGACGTATATCGTTACCACGACGCAATAGGGATTTCCTCCCCTTTTCTGTTTGAGCGCCCCGTATCAGCTCTCGCGATTACTGTCATATTGGTGTCCATCGTAGATTTGCCTTTCCGGAATCATACCTGGTATTTCGACAGAACGGGATAGCTGTTACAAACCTCTTCAGGATAACCAAAATTTTCTCGAGCGTGTTCAGTAAGCATGTTCATCTATACGATGATGTTTTCTCAGGCGGTTTCCTGGTTTTGGCAGTAGTGGCTTCTGTTACTTTCATTTGCCTGGGAAGATTTTTCTAGAAAATTTTGTACCAATTTCCGAAAATTTCCAAGAATACCTGGATTGCCGCTCTCAGAGCGATATTAGCGATTCCACCCGGTTTGGGTGCATTTTTAAACTTTGACGAATTTCGCGCTAAATCGTGTTCAGAGTAAGCAGCTCAGCTTCTCAGATTTTGATGAAACTTTCTATACATGAAGACTTTGTCACAAAAGCCACTTTGCCTACTTTGTTTTTTTTTCCAAAAATGGTCTAGACTGTCTTTTGAAAAGGGTCAAACTTTTGTTACCAATTTTCTTCAATTGGCTATAGTCTAAAAATTACAAATCCTGCAAAAAAATGTTGTAGGAATGATTTTCACAAAATTAGTCAAATTTTTTAATAAAAATATTGAAAAAATTCTTCATCGACTCCTGCACTGAAAAAAAATCGATTTTAAAAATTTAAAGTCGATTTACAAAAAACCCCTCTTTGATTTGGATGAAATTTTGTTCCAAGATAGGTAATTATGTTCCCTATCTACCGTCAAAAATTCAAGTTGGGCACTTTCAAGGAAAAAAAGTTATTTGAAAAAAATTTCCTCGTCCAAACTGAATTTTTTTTAGTGTATTTTTTATCGAAAACTAAGCCAATGAAAGTCATGATCATCTCAGAATCCAATTCCCCAACTGCTAGTTGCCTAATACATGCAAAAAGTATCAGTAACGAATTTGGTATATATATATATATATATATATATATATATATATATATATATATATATATATATATATATATATATATATATATATATATATATATATATATATATATATATATATATATATATATATATATATATATATATATATATATATATATATATATATATATATATATATATATATATATATATATATATATATATATATATATATATATATATATATATATATATATATATATATATATATATATATATATATATATATATATATATATATATATATATATATATATATATATATATATATATATATATATATATATATATATATATATATATATATATATATATATATATATATATATATATATATATATATATATATATATATATATATATATATATATATATATATATATATATATATATATATATATATATATATATATATATATATATATATATATATATATATATATATATATATATATATATATATATATATATATATATATATATATATATATATATATATATATATATATATATTTTAATGGGCTGATAGGACTGCAGCTTATAGCTTGAGGGATCTCGGTCCGTCCCGCGAGACAAAATTTGCAAAATCGGAAGGATTAGCGACTGTCCGCCAATTAAACACCGGTCCTCAGGAGGAGGACTAAATTTTGCGCCTGTTTGTCTCGAAGTGTGTAACGTCAAGTTCTCTATTTTGTCTGGTCCAATGTATCCTGCTCCTAACAACGCGTGCTAAGTCGTCAGTGATGCAATTAAAACTTCGTATTGATTCCGCTTCTATTTTCTTCCTGATCTCCTCATGGGTCCCCTAGGTCAGAAGCGGATCAATCGACTGTTAAGTAAATTAGAGATCGCAGTCAGCCGTGATGTCCGCGAATTTCATACATACACACAAACTGTTTGGCGCAAGTTCAGAGCGTGTAACGTCGTGTAATCTAGTCTGTCATCCTATGGACCATCATCCTACAGCAGTATTAGTCCTTACTCGCGAATACTTTTCCTTCAACTGTGCTGTTCCTTCTCTATCTTATAACATAACTCGATTATCCCTGTTCTAGTCAATATACATATTAATTACATTATGGGCCAGGCAAACCCTTAATTTTTCTATTATTATTATCCTGAGTAGCTATACCTGTGAAGGTATTTTATGATTTCGCAAAAAAGAATCTCTGCCAATAAAGGCGTAAGAAATATTTATCCACTATTAACCATAAAGTTTGCTCGAACCGAATGTCCGACTGGTTCGACTCGAATAGACCACACCGACCCGAAAGGGTTGCTTATCATTTCTGAGAGCCGGTGTGCTTGGTCGAGTTTAGTAATCATAAGAACAAGTCCTGAATAATTAACTATCTCTTAGGTGCCAGTCCTGCACTCCTTTCCTGAACTAGCCTCATACTCACGATCAAAAGAGTCGACAACTAGTAGGATCCACATGTCCCCCACCCAAGCGAATTAATCAACTTGCAAGTAGGAGTACATATCTACCAACCAGCCAAGAAGACTTCCGAATCAATGAGAATGGACCATGCCAGTCGAAGGCCACAGGCCCAGCGCCATCTCGTACAGTGTCATTGTCATTTCTCAAGATGAGAACCTACAAAGCCTAACTGTTCGTATCTGCTAGTCCGTATAGATTTTGGTTTGCTGAAACGAAACAAGAAAAGCAAAACAATTGTGATTAGTATCGTAACTATAATAAATAAATAAACGATTTCTCCTCTGTTGTCGGTTTCCCTGTTCGCAGTCCTCCCTCCTGTTCCTGATCTGTTTAGGCCACTGGCTTTCCGTTTCCTTGGCCGTCCCGCTCTCCCGCACACATCGTAGCAGGAGAAACAAATGAAAAAACAAAACAAAATGAAAATAAATGGACGTCTGCTATCTGTGCCTAAATTGTTGTTGCTTCTCAGTTTTGCACGACTCAGGGGGGACTTGGCCTTGATCCCAATGCTCTGTCACCGATGTTACGTGATATTCGTTATGGAATATTCTTTGTTCGGGGGCCATTCATAAACAATGTTGTACTTTTTTTTATCCCTGATCCGCTGATACGTCTAAAATTCATTTTTAGTTTTTATCTCGTTACGTGACGCTCTTCCCCTATTGTCAATATCCAACATCATTTATGTATGGTCCCCTGGTGATATATTTAGAGCAGACAATCCAATGAAAAATAGGATTGACAGGATTTTAGTGCGCTCTTGGCGCCTTGTGTCACATCTTCATGTTTGTTATACATTCTAAGAATACCAAAGCATGCGATGTGATGACCGGAAGATTAGAGAAGCAACTCCTCCCCTTCCCCCCCAGTAACGAATTTGGTATATATTCATAACAAACTCCTTGAATGAGGGCAAAGATAAGCCAGTACCTTGTCTATGTATCTGCTCGGAAGGTAGAGATTGATGGTGTAGTCTCCAACATGGGCTTTAATTGCGTCGTATGGGGTTCGCTCCTTCAAGAACGCTTTGCTTCGGCGAGTGAAAAGTATGGTTCGCAAGCAATTGCGTTCAGGAAAAATCACGGAGTATATGAAGACAACTTATTTTCCATCAGCCTTATTTTGAACCTTTCGCCGAATCAGCTCTTCCAAACTTTGATCTTTTGGACGGGGCTAGTCTACCTTAGTTTGCCTTTTTGTGCCGCGAGCAAGAGGGTGAATATTTTGACGTTTTTTTTGAAAAATAAGTTAAGCTGGCTTCCTGGCTCAGCTAGTTGCCAAAAATGACAGCGAGCGCACTTTAAGCAACGTTCACATCGGTACGAGCCAATGTTGTTAACTCGACCTGAAACTTATTGAATGCAAAAAAGCTTCATTTAGATGTGCTTTACTGGTATTCAGGTGATAAAAGCGTTCAGATTGTGTGGAAGAAGAAGCGATGCAAGAGAAAGCGTGATTTCTCATATATTGTTAATAGTTACTTGTATTGAATCCAACTTTTAAACGGTGTTGTACAGTTCTTGTGAACAGAACTTGAACATTTGAACCGTAGCTAGCGGTACTGCCATTTGGTGGCAGCTTCAGGCAACAAACAGTTTTCACGGGATGGCCGCGAGGCATGAACTGCCGTTGTTGCAAACAATTGGACCCGCAGCTACTTATTGTAGAAACAAGGCACTGTGGAAAATGCGGAGAGAATCATGAGAAGTTTTCCTACTGTGGAGAGACTCCGCATGATCTCTCGACATATCCCGCAAATAAATTATGTGGGGACAAAACGAAATTTTTTTAAAGTACGCTCCGATAAGAAATGCAAAAGAGCGCTACGACACCGACAACGGCTAATTTCTACGTTTCCTTGTATACTAAAGAGCGAAAGCCTGACCATCCCATTGTGGGAACATCTTCTAATGTGCCAATAAATTTCCGAAAGAGAAAAATCAATTTTCTCTCCTAAACTTCCTCGTAAAGACCTGATAGTGTCCCTTGAAGGGTGCTGTTACAAATCCGAAGTAAGTAGTTCCTGGTCTCGGTAATTTTAGAAACTAGCAGGAATTGCCACATGGGACATCAAAAACCCCAAGTGCCCCTATATTTCAGTCCCTACATTTCCGCCCAGGTTTTACACAATGCATTTGCATTACGATTAAAGGTCAGACGAAACGAGTACCCGACACGAACAACTGTGAACAGTCTCCTACTTCGTGGTGAGCAGAGATTGCTTAGAATTATACGCGAGAGGGACTTTTGAACGTCGAATCGCCCGAATTTTTCCCAATATACGCCACGCTACAAATGCAGAAGAAAAACTTGATGAAAGCTGAAAAACGCGATCATTGGCACGTCGAAGGATTAACGAACGGATCATCAGAGAAACAATGTTTCGTCTGGTGGCTAGGGCTTACGTTGTGTATTCGATTCATCCTGTGATTGGAATGCACGGAATGTTCGTCGTATGACAACTATGGTATCAAATTGCAATCAGTAGGCTGTATCTCGTGGTTTTGGAACCATTTAGTGATTTGACCCCGGAATGGACATTCCGGAGCAGGTTCCCGTGGGGCCGTGAGTGGCCATTCAATTCCAATTCCATTTTTCAAGTTGCCACACGGTCCCTTAACAATAAAAAACAGGCTTCTGAGACAATTTGAAGAGTTTTGATACTCATATTGCTAGGACATTATTAAAATTTACAAATCATTCCTTAGTACTGGAACATTACTCCGGAAAACCCGGATTACCAAAAACCAGATCCGTTCTTCCGGTTCTGTTTTACAGAATCAAAAAGCGGACGAGTTCCTGAAGCCAAAACATCTTAAAGTGTCCAAATCGGTTAAAGGAAGCCATAGCTATGAGCATTTCAATTTGTGGGTACCCGGGTACCCTCGTTGGCCTGTTAAAGGTGTTTTTTTTTGTGTTTCTTGAACCAAAAGACAAGAGTTCGTCTTCGCTTTCTCGTCAGCAAACCAGAGCTACATTTGCTTCCCGGGACATCATTCGGGACATGTGGCTTTAGGCGTTCACATATGTCGTGTGAACTGTTTGGAATTTTTTGTGTCTAACTAGTGCTAATTTGGGTACTAGTTTAGATACATCGTCTAACTAGACACCCAGATGGTGCTAGTTACTGACGAGATGAATTCGAAACACAAAAAAAACAAAACTTAATTAAAATTAGGTCTTGTGCCCTTAACGCGCAAAACGGTTTAGTCCAATTTTTATTGCATAACTGTTAAAGGTGTTTTTTTGGTTGGACACATAACTGTTTATTTTTAATGCAGCTAGCATGGTAAATTCTTGGTTGAGGTGCGATCTTTGAGGTAAAATTATTTTCAGCAGTTGTGAAAAGCATACAAAAGGTATCTGGCAAAGATGAACGCTTGTTATCTTTAGATTTACGGCAGGGCCTAGTCGAGAAAATTAAGAGGAGCAAGAAGCCTGTTGTCTCTTCTCCTAGACCCAGAGTGGTAAAGAGCTATACAGTCTTATTCTGCATTACGACGGATCACATTTTTGAACGAATGTGGTTCGATCGAAGTAGGCTCCCGTTTGGTTTTGCTGTCGTTATTGAGAATGCAGATCACATTGGTTCGAAAAAGCGATCCGTCGTAATAGAGAATAATGCTGATAGAGTTTGCTGGGAAGTTCCGAGAACCCAGGCGATTACAGAGAAAATACAGCAGTATTTTTGCAATATCGTCGATCGATCTTTGGAATTTCTTGTGAAAAAAAAGGTTTATAAACTGAACTATGGCTTCCATAAAGTTACGGTGAGTTTAAAAACCTAAATCGATTTATGGCGTACTTGAATGACAATATCTCTTGGGGGGTGTTGTCGTTCTGTCATCTCGGGGGTGTTGAAATATCCGCTCATCAATAAGTGTCTTATTCTTTTGAGAGTGAAAAATACTTCCGCATTGTCTGTTCTCTGTGTCGTTATTTTCCTTATTCCCAACCTTGCCACTTACCTGATCCTTCTTATCAGGAAAACTACGAAGACAAATCATGGCAAGACAAATCTTTGATCAACATGGGAAGTGAGAAAACTAATCATCTTCAAACTAAATTACAAACCATCGTTTTTTCCTTCGTTGGGTCCCCTTTCTAACTTCAACTGATGTACGGTATGGGACCCCGTGGTGGATGATTTTGAGACATTTTTTGGATTTCTGAGTCGGCTCTCAACGAAACACTCTTGAAAAACAAATCTTGTGTAGTTTTCACACTTCGCGAAAGGTTAGTAGTTGTCAATACAAGTCATGGCCTTCTTCGCACTGCATCTTAAACGTGTTACAGTAATGCTGATTTCGTTTTTAGAATCGACTTGCTCTAGGTTCGCTCTGAGCTGTCACTTTTGTATGGGTTTTGTAAATAAAAAGCGAACCTAGGGCGACTCTGATCTAAAACCGAAATCAGCATAAATGAAACGGGTCTTATAATTAGGTATCACACCAATCGACATAACCCCACAAAATCAGAAGAATGAACTTCGTTTGATTTCAAGCTGTTTGGGACACTGGCGTTTTGCTTGGGAAGTTGCCGATGATGAGAATTTTGTACTCTATTTTGAAGGTGTCCTACAGATTGTCTTGGCTTTGTAAAAAATCAAATATCATTGAATCACCCAGAAAGCTTTTTTTTTATCTGGGAAATCTCTGTAAATTGTGGAGCAACAAGCTTCCCCGACACGCAATTACTCGCGCTATTCAATTATGCGATGCTCGTTCAGATATTTACCAACGTTTTCTGTATAAAATTTTATCACCTGGTCTCACCCTTTTTGATAACGAACGGCAGCCTATATAATGCTAAATGAAGGTTTCTCCCCCTCACCGACCTCCATTGAGCTTGCTAGAGTCATCAACTGATAACAGAATTTCGCGATAAAGAATCGCACCGTTGAAGGCATCCGCTGGCTGAGGCGAAGCGATGCAACCCAGTTCGCTTGTAAATTTTGGCATCTATTAAAGCAACTATAGTTCCTTAAATTATTGCCCTTAAACATCTTTTCTCGTGTTGCAATGATACGTTAACTTTTTTGAGGATAACTAATTAACCGATAATATGACGCAACAACTTTTTCAGGTAAGACTGTCATTCCATTTTCTAGAATATCTGATTCACTCTCATTTTGTCAAACTCACCGAAATTCGTCGAACGAACCATAATCCCACGTTGATCTATTCTTTTTTTCTTCCAGATTCCTCTCCTCCTGCTAGCATTGCTGCTGGCCGTTACCCCACCGTGCCACACCCGCGAGGAAGGCGAATTCGAACCGGTCGATGGTCTCTGCGATCGATGCGTCTGCATCGTTCGTAACCAGAGTACCATCCAACAGCACGACTACTCCCTGCTAGACTGTTCGACAAAAAACCTACAGCACATGCTGGTCGCCTGGCCGGATGTCTTCGATGGTCAGTTAACGGCCAGTTCAGAAATTGTCTTCTCACTGTCCGGGAACAACATCAACGCACTGCAGCAACTACCGGCCACCGATGCCGATCTGGTGTTCAGCTGTCGGCACTGTAATTTGAGTGAACTGTCCAGTGGGATCTTTCTGGATGCTCCTAATGTGATTCGGTTGGATCTTAGTTGGAATCGGCTCACCGGTGACGTTCTCCGACCGGATGTGTTTCGCGGGCGGTACGCCGAGCAAGAGTACGAATCGATCGCACTGGATGAGCTGGATTTGAGCTACAATGTGATTGAGTATCTGGATGAATCACTGTTTGAGCATATGGCTCATTTGAGGAAACTATCCCTGGCGCACAATCCGATTGAGGAGATTTCCGAAGGTACGGCAATTGCCATCGGATCGATTACGCGGTTGGAATATTTGGATCTGTCGTATACCGAGCTGGAGGATATCCCCGGGAGAGTATTCCAGAAGATTGATAATTTGAGGGAACTGTTAATTCAGGGTAATCGATTCACGGCGGTTCCCGGTTCGGTGGCACTTTTGAAACCTACGCTGATTTCGCTGTATATCGGCGAGAATCCGATCCAATTGTTGAATGATGAAAGTTTCTTCGGTAGGGTAGTTCCGTTAGCGATTAAACCAACGTTTCATGTGTGTTTTCTGTTTCAGACTTGGAGAAACTCACTCATCTAAACATCAGTGGGATGCCCCGACTGGAAGAAATTGACATAGGAACGTTTAGCGGATTGAAATCGTTGGAAGTGCTGATCTGTAACCATAATCCGGAGCTTAGCGCGTTCGACTTGAGTGATCTGAAAGGATTAGTACGATTGCGAGAGGTGAGTTCAGGGTGCGGAATTTGAATTTTTGAAAAATGAGTTGGAAGCTTCTACGTACGCTTGTACAGTCGTGATTCGCTGGTTGGGCCACACCCTCTGTTCAACTAACGAATTTGATGCCCTAGTTGAACCGAAAATGCATCTGCTCACATCTCTTATTATTATCAGTTTGATTGCCAAAGTGAATTTGACATAAAATTTTGACATTCAGATGTTTTTTAGTTGGACAATGGGCCAACTAGCGGAGGTTCAACTAAAAAGCGGACCAGTTAAATAGTGGCCAACCAGCGAAACACGACTGTATTGTGTGCAAGCGTGAGCATCGGAAACACCAAATTATGGAGTTTGATCACCCTTATTCTACACAGCGTGTGACGTGAGGTGACCAATCTCAATTCACTGTACATGCCTTTTTATCCTGATTTTGTTGAAGAGGCATTTCCTAACCTAACTCGAGTCGTCTCTCAGAATTGGGTGAGGAACGTCGTTTAATCTTCAATTTGTATATTACAGAACCCAGAATTTTAAGTAATTTGGGCTTCAAATTCGTATCATCAGTATCTAGCAGATCGGCTTGGCCATCAGATAGACGACGCTAAATCCAATTTCTCGTTGAAATCATGGTTGAAATGATCGGCCCTATTCTGCGCGGCGAGTGACGTGAGACGACTAATCTCACCCAATTCCGAAGAGTCATTTCAGGTGACGTGAGACGCCCATTTAACCGCAATGGAGAATCTCACCTCAGAATCGAGTGAAAAAAGTCACGTAAAGTGACGTGAGCTTAGTCACGTCACGTCACGCTCCGAGCAGAATAAAGCTAGACATTTACTCAAATATAACAAATTCCATAGAAGAAGTCTTCAATTCCAAGCTTATTTTAGCTTTCAAAATATCCGAGAAAATGTTTATTCAGGAAAATGGCGTGCAACCGTGTATCTAATAACTTTACATTTTATTCCATTCCCTCTCGCTCCAGCTGGACCTCTCGAACAACGCACTGCAGCACCTACACCTAGACGAACCGATACCGAAGCACGACGACAGCTCGGACATTGCCCACATCGAAGTGTTCCCGAAACTACGCACGGTCCAACTGGACGACAATCCGTGGCACTGCGACTGTGAACTGCACGAAAGCGTTCAATCACTGCGAAACATTCTGGACGAGGAAGAAGATTTCGAATCGGAAGCTCGCTGTGAAACTCCGAATGATTTGACGGCGCTCCCGCTGACGGAGTTGGATGGAAAGTCACTCTGTTTGGCACCACCGAAGAAGGTTCCGAAAATTCCGATCTACGAGGCACCACCTTTCCTGCGACCCCGTTCGATTGTGCTGTCCATTCTGTCGGTGGGGGTTGTGCTGCTGATTGGGTTTATCATCGGATTGGTTATTGTGTGCATCAAGCGCCGGTTGAAGGAAAGTGATTTAGGGTTCACTTCGCCGGTGAGGTACTCGACGGTGCGTAACAGTACGACGTCGAATATCTTGCAGCAGGCTTAGGAGGGGAAGGCAGGGAAGCGAATTTTTGTACGTTCTAGTCTGATTTTATCGTGTAAGTTTAAATTAAGTTTTAGAGATAAATAAACATGAACAGTTAAGGATTCTTCATTTTCATTTTGTCTCGTCAGAATCTGCCACTAACGTGGCATGTCTTCGCGCCATTTTTCGGGTGTTAAGGGATAGGGAGGGGAAAAAAGTAAGGAAATGAAAAATGATGACACAAAACAACCATAACAGACAAACAGTAAACGGCCAGAATTCGTCACTCCGGAAAAAAATGAACCCTAATGATGAAAAGGCATATTTGAATTCACTGCAATGGGATAGGAAGAACACATATCTTCACATTATAGTACACTCGTCGTAGTCGGACGCCAAGGCCCAAGGGGTTAAGAGAGGAGAAGAATGCAGCACGGGCGAGGATGCTGCAGCACGGAACGAGACAATGTGAAGCGATACAAACAAGCACGGAACAGGCAAACCTCGGTCCTCCGGAGAAAGAAGTGCCAACAGGAGAAACGAGATCGCGAAGCGATGGTACAACTGTACCGCGTGAACGACACACGGAAGTTCTACGAGAAGCTGATCAGTTCGCGCCAAGGCTACGTTCCGCAAGCCGATATGTGCAGGGACTTAGACGACAACCTTCTTACGAACAAGTGTGAGGTGATTGAGAGGTGGAAGCAGTACTATGACGAAGACCTAAACGATGATGCAGCAGAGGACGAAGGCGGTATGGCAACGGATCTTGGAGCACGCGCAGAAGACGAAAGGCTGCCGGCCTCTGATCTCAAAGAAGTCAAGGAGTAGATCGGTCGGCTGAAAAACAAAGCTGCCGGTGTAGATCAACTACCGAGCGAGTTTTTAAAATACGGTGGTGAAACACTGGCTAGAGCGCTGCACTGGGTGACAAGTTGGATTGCTGCAACTACCACGCGATCACACTATTTAGCGCCGCCTACAAGGTCCTCTCCCACATTCTTTGCCGTCGATTGTCACCATTTGCAAGGGAGTTCGTGGGGCACTACCAAGCGGGATCCATGGGTTCTCGCGCCCCCACGGCGGCGATTCGGCAGGTTCTACAGAAGTGCCGCGAATATAACGTGCCCACACATCGATTGTTCATTGATTTCAAATCGGCGTATGACACAATCGATGGAGATCAGCTATGGCAGATAATGCACGAGTACGGTTTTCCGGATAAACTGACACGATTAGTCGAAGCAACGATGGATTGGGTGATGTGCATTGTACGAGTATCAGGGACACTCTCGAGTCCCTTTGAATCTCGCAGAGAGTTACGGCAAGGTGATGGTCTATCATGCCTGCTGTTCAACGTTGCGTTTAGAAGGTGTAATAAGGAGAGCGGGAATAGACACGAGTGGCACGATCTTCAGGAAGTCCGTCCAGCTTCTTGGCTTCGCCGACGACATTGACATAATGGAACGGAACTTGGAGGCGATGTCGGAAACGTACATCAGACTGAAGCCAGCAGGATTGGACTTGCCATCAACGTTTCGAAGACAAAATACACGAGAGGAAGAGGTTCTAGAGACGACAGTGTGAACCTCCAATCCCGAGTTCGGACTGACAGTTACGAAATCGAGATGGTCGACGAACTCGTGTATTTGGGCTCACTGGTAACCGCCGACAATGATACGAGCAAAGAAATTCAGAGACGGATCTTGGCAGGAAATCGGGCCTACTTTGGACCCCGGAGGATGCTCCGGACGAACAAAATTTGCCGCCGCACGAAGTTGATTATCTACAAGACGCTGATTAGACCGGTGGTCCTCTACGGCCACGAGACCTGGACTATGCTCGTGGAGGATCAACGCGCCCTTGGAGTGACGCAGAGTACTCCGCTGGATGATTTTGAAGAAAGGACTAGGAGTGCGATTTTACAAAGTTCTAGTTTCCGATAGCCCTACATCTTCTGACAGAGTGAAGTTCTGGAGTGTTGAAATGTTTACCACTGTTTAGGAAAGCAAAGTAGCAGTACAAAGTTCAGACTTTCATGAGACCTCAAAATGTCACTTTGGAGGTATTCGTCAATGCAGATTTGTCGATAGATGGTTCCAGATTTAATAAAAAACTGACTCCCAATTTTTTTTGTGCCATTCGACAGCTTCATCTTAGGCCAATTAAAAAAAATCCTACGTGAAAGTTTGCTAATTTTAAATACGGTTTTTAAACCAAAGCTTTGAAAGTTATACCTTGACGTGGAAGAGCCAGTATATTAATATATGCTGTTACTTAGTGTAGGATTAGACTTCATCCTTAGCGGCTATTGTACAACCGACAGAAGAAACCTAAAAAGTTGATACACAACCGGAAATAGCGAATTAGAAAAAGTAACTATGTCAGTGATTCACCCAATAAATCAATATAGAATGGATAAAGACTGCGATGCAAAACCTTAAGATCCGTCCAGGTTAAGTCTTCGGTACGGATCAATACCTTGATCTAGGAACTCCTAGTATGTTGTTAGTCGCCTCCTACGTCATGGGAGCAGGTTCCCAGTGGTTCTATTCTTGGATGAAATAGGGCAAAACAAATTGGCCCACCGGACACCATACGGCTTTACGAGATGCAAACGCCTGGCACTATGGAAAAATTTCCAAACGGGAAACATTTTTGGGCGATCAAATTTTTTTTTCGTGAGGGCGCAAGTTTTTTTGTGGAGTGTCTAGCTAGCTCCAATTTGGTGTTGGTTCAGACTTATCTAACTAGCATTAAGTTGGTGTTAGTTACTGACAAAAACCAAACCTTAATTTTAGGTATTGTATCCTCATGAACAAAAATGTTTGTCTTAGTGACGTTTGGAAATTTTTGCATAACTTTGATGTTATTTCACGACTGTGCTGCCTATAATCGATAGTCAATCCCTTGCAGATAGGAAATGCCACAGAACATGGAACTGACTTGCGATTATGGGCAGCGTAGACACCAACATCGACTCGATCATCAAATGTAGAATGGCCAGTGTAACAATGTTTCAGGGACAACGGGTTGGGAGGAGTTTGAGTTCCTGCATGTGGGTATCAGACAGGGGAGAGAGGATGAACCCGAACCGGGATACTGGGTGATCTTCCTCGGGTCCGAAGGGAATCCAAAAGTTGAGATCAGGCAGAACAATACTCTGCGCATGCCAAGACACTAGGTTCGATATCGTGATAACCGTTACAAGCTACCCCTATCGGTGAGCCTAATACGTTGGAGATAAGCATCTAACGTGCAGCGATTAGACATCACTTGAATGAAATCCGGACCCACATCCTTTCCTATACACCTAGATCCGTCCTAATACTCCATTTCTTCACAATGTCTGTCAACTTTCTAGTGTCTTCTGACGAGATATTGAAAAATTCATTGGAATAGATTGATCTTTCGTAAATGTCGTGGAAAATGAAAGCTGAAATGGTTCTTAGAAGGCGGTAAAAATGGTGCACTCACCTTAATGACGTTGGCCGTCGTCATCATACGATCCCGGGAATTGCTTGAGGGTTTCCTCACCGTTGTGCACTGCGACGTTGTTTTGTCTTCTTTTCCTCCTAGTCGACCCCGTGGTACTCATGCGGTTGGCTGAAGTTGGCAAGGTGCATTTGATTGGTTCGGCCAAATTGTGTGGGAACGCGCCGACTTTTCCCTTCCATTTGCCTCACCCTCTACTCGACAGAATCACTGTAAACTTGCACAGTAAAACACGAGAACCGATTCGCGCGATTCCAGCCGTATACACGCACAGAAAGTTAAAAAAATCCCGACCAAACTTTCTCCTGAGGCAATCTCCAGCACCCTTTTTCTAGAATCGATTCTTCTTATAGTGGCAGTTTTGTGCGAATGTAACTCGTCCGGGCCAAATCACGAGTTTTTCACTCCGCAGAAGGCTATTCTTGGGCGGATTTCTATGTCAACTTTTCACCATTATCTCACCAACCTTTCACCTCAAAAGGGAGCTGCTTCTTCCAAAGGAAGCGCTTTTCTTCTTCCTACGGAGAAAACGTGCTTTTCCGCTGGGGGATATTTTCGGCCGTTTCGCTTTTCGCTCAAACGCGCAGAACCGATCGACGCACCTTTTCAGGTGGTGGTCATCCTCTTTTCTGACTTTTTCACGATTTTTTTACCTATGTCCGGTTTTTGTTGCCAGATAAATTTTCACTTGTCAAGCGAGTATTTTTATTCGCACACGCTTTTTCTGTCGGGTATGCCGTGCACGCTAATCACAAGTACCTCAATGAACCATAATTTAATTTTATAATTTAATTCGATATGCACATTATCTTAACCATTATGTGCAAACATAACAGTCGCCTTCTAAAATGCCTCTTTTCATTACTTGGGATGTAAGCTTCTATTGCAGTAGTGTTCATGGTTGCGTTACCCGAGGCCACTCGCTGAAATTGTGGTTCAGCGTTTCTATTGCTGCGTTGCAGTGTTTTCAACGTCCGCACGTTGCATTGCACTCATGGGACACCGGTGGTGCACCGTTTTCTCATTCACCGTTCAGTATAATTCGGTTCGCTCCTGAGATGACAATCCATTTGGCGGTACTCTCTCGATTTTGGGCACTTCTGTGTTGCCTACGTAAAATTGGTGGATAAGATTAGCGGTAGGGTTTTACTGAATTTGCGAAGGAATTTGGGATATGTTCTGTTGTATTACTTTCAAACAGGAGCTAATCTTTGAGAGGGTTTACCGGATTGGAGTCATTTTGACGGATAAACGACTTATAAAACGGCATAGAGTCAATTTCTGCCAAGTGTCTGTTTATCAGCAGGGATTTGCATTTCAATGCCGGTAGGTGCAGTTTCAATCCGATAGTGCTAGCTGTTGGATAGGTACTCGGGCTGGGAGACCGTGCCGGAGAGTTTCCCATCATTATTGTAAGTTTTGCTAAATACATGTCGGACGGCGGAAGGATAGAGGCTATGTAGAAGATCTTTGCCGTAGAGGAAGTGTTCAACAGTAGCGTTAGCGGTCGCATCGAGTGCAGCCATATCAACCCACTAAATTTTCCCACATCCTCATCCCAATTCTGTTTGCGAATGGAGTTGATGAAGATTATACCCAAAATTTGCACTGTTTACGGATTGCAACCATGGTGCATTGAGAGGTTTTCCATTGATAAAACCAATGTTTATTGTTGTTTTGTTCAGGTTTAGTTTCGCTCCCGAAACATGAGAAAAATGGATATTGCCATGATTCTGGATACGGGTGATTTATATCGTCGGTGTATGCAACGACGTTGGGAGAGGTTGTAGGTAGACGCTAAACAGACAGCTTGAAATCGGGCTCCCTTACGGTATCGATCGTTGTATAGGAAAGGCGGTGAAAAGGCGTCCGTTAACAAGTAAGCGAAACGACATATCGACGAGTCGAGAGAGTTAAGTAAATGACCTGCGATTGAAGCCGAGCGAGCCCATGTTGCTGAACAGGTATCTTCGGTCGATACGATCGAAAGCATGGTCCAGATCGAATGATATTAGCTTGATTCTCTGTTTACGGTGGATTAGTTGAGGAATTCTGGCCCTTATTACCGTTCTCACTTACACGTTCACTTTCACTTCACTTACACATCACTTCACTTGTTTTTACCTATTACCGTTGTCACCTACAGTGACGTGATTAAAATGAACACCGTGAAGTGAGAGTGACAGTGAGGTGATGTTCGGAATAACCTTAGTCGAAAAATTTACACTTTCGGTGTATTTTTTCGCCATCATCAAAGGTGAATTTCAGTCACGTAAAATAAAAACATTTCTGAATTGGATTTTTTTTATTATTTTCACACAGCTAAGCATGAAAAAGACGAACAAGAGAGAATTAACATGCCTTGTAGATTTTATGATGAAGAAGCTCGAAGTTTTTTTCCCATTTTTATTAACGACCTTTTGAGTCAATTTTTTAACTGTTGTAACGGCACATAATTAGCAAGGGATTCGAAGGTGAAGTATATTTTTCCATAACAAAAGACATATAGTACTTAATGGAGAGTAAGGAGTTGAAAGAAGAAAGTTTAGAAAAGCGTGGAATAGGGTCAAATGAGCAAGCTTAGAGTTTCCCGGCGACTTAACCTTTTGTCTGCCACCGCAGGAGTCAAGTAGTCGGAACCGAATCTCCTGCGGTAGCAGACAAGTCAATGGGAAACTAAGCTTGCTCATATGACCCTATCCCACGCTTTTCTAAACTTTCTTCCATCTACTCCTTGCTCTCTTTTGAATACTATGGCTCTTAATATTGAAAAATATACTTCACCTTCCAGCCCCTTACTAATTAAAGCACGAAATAGCGAGGGAAAGCAGGTTTGATTAAAATTTCCAGGTGGTGGCTAACGATCCAACTTTTTTAATTGTCATGTGTCGCATGAATGCGTTCTGGAGAGATATCTGCTGCGCCGCCATGATTTCAAAGCCAAGATCTTGAACGTTGCGTTAAGGCCAATCCACAATAAACATAATCGATTACATTCGACACAATTTTGTGATGGTCGAATTCGTTTAATTTGTTGATGCATCACGATGTAAAGTTTTTGTTATTAACCGACATGTTCAAAACAACACAATTCTTCAATTCGCAGTCCAGTATTTTCGCTTTTTCAAATACATTTAAAGATCGAGTTATGCCATACCGAGTCTGACTAATGTAGATAGTTTCTAGCAGAACGAGTAGAACAATCTGAACTATCTTCTGAGAAATCAAGGGGCTCTGAATTATCCCCACGATCTCATTAACCCCTAGTTCCGCTATTATATGGCACTAGCTAATACCCATCGCGCGTTGCTGCGACTTTCAACGAAATAGGAGAAAAACTGACTAAGTCGAACCGGTCTGCCTGCACGCATCGAAACGTAAAAATTCCGCACATCCATAAACATCTACTTTCGGTTCCCGGAACCTGCCGCAAATCTCGGTGATCCACACGCAATTTACCGCAGTTTGTTATGTGGATACCGTTGATGAACAGCATATCTAGGTACATGTCGCTGTACTTACGGCTGCATTATGGACTCGATGGAACTCATCCGGCAGACCAACAACCATGTTCACGTCGAGCGCGTTTCATAAATCGCGGACAGTAAATGCTTACGCTTGTCAATTTATCGACCGATAATACATGACAGAACTAAAAAGACAAGAAAAAAACAATAAAAGAGGATATTTGTATGCATCGATTAGAATCTTCGATCCTTGCAAATACATGCGAGGAGGAAACAATACAACTAAAACAGTTGAACTTACCTATTGCCAGGCTGCAACGGCACGGGTGCGAGGACCCAAGTTTTTCAATGAATCCGTAAAAGTTCACCAGAGGGAAGGTACCAATTCCGTCGAAATTATATACTAGCTTCCTCTAGCTAGTTCGGGATTCTTGACAATAAAACCAACAAGTCAGCAAAATTGTCGCTTGTTCGGCCTTTTCTTGCGAAGCACTTTATAAAGATTCACAATAATAAAAAAGCATTAAAAATTCAAACTTTAGACTTATTCCACTCTACGTGACTGGTTTTCACCTTTGAAAATGTTGGTGGAAAAAATACACGCGAAGTGTCATTTTTTTCGACAAAGTGATCGTGACGTGACGTTCATAATAACACCGAGTTCATTCAAGTTGTCACTTCAAATGAACTCTACACATTTTATCACGAAGGTGACACCCGGAATACGGTGTTGATCACTTCACTTCGTCTACACCGTGAAGTGATACCCGTAATAAGGGCCTCTATCTTTTAGCGGATTCGGTGGATTCGCATGTTTTATGTTCTTGCTTTGATGATTCGTGAGGGGAGCTTGAAGTCGTCGTTTAGAAGCGATATAAGTCTGTAGGAGCGAGCAAGGTCATCTGTCTGCTTCTTTGTCACGAGAACAATTGCACTCTCGACTCGGCCGGGAAATTAGACGCCAGAGCCTCGTTCATAACGAGGTTGAGTTCTCGGTGGATAACGTCGTAAGCTTGAAGATAAAATTCCTTCGTGATTCCGTCGGGTCCTAGATGCGCTTGTTTTGATTGTCGGCTGTATTTCAGCCGTTGTTATTTCACTAATGCAGGCTTCGTTCGATTCGCTGGTTTCGGGAATTACTCTCTAGCAACTAAATCCGTCATTTGTAGCAGCGACATTCTCGATCGTTGTCTTCGGAACGGTTAAGATTTTTATTCCACTCGTTTTGCAGATGTATAATCGTTGTTCTTTTTCTACCTCTCTTCCTCTACCTGCTAGAACGTGAACAGTGGCTCGCCGGCGATGCGTGTTTCGTTGATGCGCACAGATATGTGCGTGAACTCTTCCTGTTGGGTCAACATCTCTGATTTCAAGCGGATGATAATCGACAACATTGTTGTGTCATGAAAGTAGCTATTGTACGTTGTCGCAATTCCTTCCGTGATCGCACTCGTCCACGTCATTTTGAATTTGGGGAGACAAGAAACGCGAAATTGGTGCCCGTCCACCTAGAAAAGTTTTGCCCTCTTCTACCGGAATAGAGCACACACACGGTCGTATTCCACACCGTCCACGACGCGCGATTTCGGTTCCAGTTCATTTCGCATGGCAAAGTTCGATTCTCTGTTGTATCGGGAATGCACACGCGGTCGCACTTTACCTGAACGGTCGCCTTGGCCTTCCGGCAACGTGGTTGGAGTTTCTTCTTTTTTCCGACCGCAGCTCGACTGAGGTAGTGTCGCCGTCAGCGCTCAGTACGTCTAGAAACGATCCGTTTGCTATACGCATCGATCAAGATAACCTGACCTACAATGCACAGGAAAGTTCTTTATCTGTTTTTTTTTCTCCGTTAACTTCAGACTTTGCAGCTCGTCCTGTAAAATGAAAGTTGGCTATACCCAAATCTAGGCCCAAAATCATAAATGGTTCTCAAAAGGAGATAAAAAGAGGTGCACTCACCTTAAGGATGCTTGTCATCATACGATCCCGGGAATTGCTTGAGGGTTTCCTCGCCGTTGTGCCCTGTGACGTTGTTTTGTCGCTTCGTCGACCCGGTGATACTCATGCGATTGGCCGAAGTTGGCAAGGCGCATTCAGTTTGTTCGGCAAAATTGAACGGTACCTTGACTGGCGTGGTCGCTGTTCCTCTAACTGCTTTTCCCTTCTCACTACACCGAATTTTACTGACATCTTCTCCCTTTTCGACGGAGGGTAGTGCTAGGCTCGGAAAGATCACCAGAAATTTGCATTATAAAACCCAAGGGCCGGTTCGCGCAATTCCGGCAGTATTCACGCACGAAAACGAATTGAATTCCAACCGAACTCTCTCTCTCTCTCTTGAAGCAATTTACAGCACATTTCTTCTGCCTCTTTTTGAATCGGTTCTTCTTATGGCGGCAGTCGCGTGCGAATATAACTCGTCCGGGCCAAATCACGAGTTTTTCACCTCGCAGAAGACTACCATGGACGCACTGCTAGGACAGCTTTTCACCACAGTATCACAACTTCTCACGTCAAAAGGTAGCAGCCCGATCGAACGACACAAAAGTCCGAACTTTTGCAGCTCAAATGGCGGCCATCCTTTCTGATTTTTCTCACGTTTTTTCCCTCCTTTTGAAGTTTTTTTCCTACGTCCGGTTTTTGTTGCCAGACAAATTTTTGCTTGTCAAACGAGTGTTTTTATTCGCACGCCTTCTTCGTGTACGCTGGTAACAATTACCTCAATGAACCATAATTTAATTCAATATGCGCATTGTCTTAACCATAACATAACAGTCATTAATGCTGATCATCAATGTCAGTGTAGCTCATGAGGACATCTGAGGAAATAAACTCACCAGAAATTACTCTATGCAAAATAATCGAAAAAATACCATGAAGTCTGCGCTCTCGTTCGCTTGACATATCAAATATCAAATATATTGATATATCAAAGTCCCCGTGTCATTTCTTTTGCTGCCAGTCGTCTTCGTCGCCAATGATGCAATCAGTTACCTCCTCGACATTTGAACAGCTGGCTATGTTATCAAAAATGACAGAGACAATTTAGTTTTCAGTAGTTCCATACACACAAGACAAAATCAATGTGTAGTAGTTAAATACCGGTGATCCTATAAACATCAACTAAACAAAAAGTGGAAAATCCAAGTGACAAGGTTAATTCTTTCTTAATAACTGTACTGTGTTCGTAACCCTACAAATAGTTTAATGATAGGTAAGAATATTTACTGATCTGCCTGTTCTTCACCAAAACAATATCGTAGATATTCTGTTCATACTCTACCGAAGCCTATTCAAACTTTGCTCCTTAGATATTATAATCCAACTCATACCGAACGTACTGATTCTGAGGATCGTTCGTAATGCGCGGGTAGCCTACAATAAGCGCATCCTGAGCGCCAATGTAAAGCGAATTGTAAATCTTCCAATAAACGTCTCTTACTTTTCGCGCCGGATGAAACAGTCCCTGTAAAGTGTATTGCAGAATTTTAATTGGTCCCAGAGCAACTCGCAGACCTTCCACGGCATCCATAAAAGCTTGTACCAAATGTGGTGATGTTTCGAAGATATTCGGCCAAACATAATTCAACAAATGAATCAGGGCATCTTCACAGCCAAAACCGTACACTCCGAGGGCCATGTGTTTGATAGCGGCACAAGCTGTCTGCCGGTGAACCAAATCCCGATCCATCAGTGCATCCTCCAGCAACGGACAAACAGCATAGATATAATCCTTACCCATCTCACCGATGTACTCAAACAAGAACGAGAGCGACTTCAGAACCCCGTTCTGTACGTTCAGCTCCGGTACGCGATATTCGTTCATCAGAGCCGGCAGAACGGTAAATGGTCGACACGTTTCAGCTACAATAGCGATCGCAACCGTAGTACAGACACGATTCTGTCGTTCCTGTACCTTAAGATTGTTCAACAGTGTCGCCAGCACGTCATGCGGACCAATTGCTTTCGCGATGTAACCGAACGTATTCACAGTCGCTCTCCGGATAGCCTTCTTGTGGGCTTTCAGCAATTCCAACAGCTCGAAACAGATTCGCATCCACTCACGGGCGGAAACGTACTCCGGTCCACGATCGGCAATCCGACCGACAAGATCGATACAATTTTCCTGCACTTTTTCGTGTCGATTCTTCAGGATAGGTGTCAGCCGGGGTAGCAAATCTTTGATCGGAGGTGTCATCTTCGTCATACCGATGACGTTGACGATTGCTTTCAGGGCGCCTAGAATTGAACCGAGGACTTCCGGGTATTCCTCGCCCAGGTACTCGTACAGTACGACACCTAAATGACCCATCAGTTTCTCCTCCTGGCAAGTTTTCATCACGACGGCAATGCGGGAAATCAAATCGGCTGCCTGAACGTAGTAAAATTAAAATCGATTAGAGAATTGAGGTTGTTTAAAAATTAGCTAGGAATCAAACTAACCTGTTGTCGCACTTTCGCGGATTTGTTGTTCAATCGCCACAGAATGGTACCGCAAATCTGAGGCAGATACGGTTTGACTCGTTTGCTCAGCTGGTTTACAATCGTACCGAACCCGTTCAGCATGACTACGTCCTCCGTTGTCTGCTCCTGGAACGCATACAGTATACCGTCGATCAACTGTTCCTCCAGTCGGGAATCGATATCGGCCGCACCCAGATTTCCCATGATTTTCTCGATGGTTTCCATCACCATCTTTCGGTACTGTTCGTTTTCATCCTTCAGATCGTCCACAACTCGATTAATGATTTCCGATGCTCCTACTTTGTTGGCAATTTCGACCGTCGTATCGACCAGCTGCCTATAGTTACGACGATCCAGTGCCATCCGATGGTTCCAGAAGTGTTTGAAGAAGTGCGGTAGAATTTCCTCTTTAATGTACTGCGCTTCCACACCGTCCGTAGCGCAGCACTGTTTCACGACCTTCAACACAATTTTCTTCATTTCCTCATCCGGAGACTGAAACTCACGAATCAAAATCAACATCACTTCTCGGGTATAGTAGTTGGCGTATTCGGCGTCCATCAGCGGAATCAGATAACCGATGGCTTTGAGGAAGGCGGCCAAACCTTTACCGCGATGTGTCCGGATACCTTTCCACAGAGGTTTCAGCACAGAATCGAACGATTCGATACCGTACGGGGTGGCGGCTTCTGCCAACGCAGCCAATGCCAAAGCAGTGATCGTACGAACTTTCTGCTGTTCATCGACCAGTCCATGTTCGATAATTTCCACCAGCGATTTCAGATGCGGTAGAATAGCACATCCCATCAGAATGGCTATCTGTTGGACAATTTTAATACCGGTGTGACGAGCCTGCCAGGATTTCTTACTCTTGCAGACGGCTTTCAGGAAAGGTAGCAGCGAGGGGATACCGAGGGCGGAAGCTACCACGGCAAAGGCACGCGCCGTGGTGTTACGCACGTATTCATCAATGTTGTCGATATCGGGTCTCATGGTGGAAATCATGGTAGCTAAACCGGCTGCCTTCGCCAAGTTGGAGATGATTTCACGACCCTCGACACGGGCATAATAGTCTTCGTCAATGAGCAGCGGTTCGATGACGACCAGAATTTTGTGAACATACGGACGAACTAAATCGTCCAGTTTGTACAGGATTCGATCGATAACTTTGACCAGTAAATGCCGTTCTTGATCTTCCAGGGTGGGACTCATAAGCAACGGGAGAATCTGATTGAACAGTGGTCCAGCACCGAACTCTCTGGCCTTGTCGGTGATTTGACGAAGGGCAGCCTTTCGCATCGGCGGTGTTCCGTTTTTAATTTTCAGCAGCAGCTTCATGATTTTGCGTTCTTTCTGTTCTTCGGGACTAAGGGAATCCTCGTCTACTTCGACCAGCAGTTTGTCGAAGTATTGGGCGTCTTCCGGTTTCATGAAGGGCAGATTGCCTTTCGGTTGATTGTCGATGAATTTAGCGGACTTGTCCTCGGCTTGTATGAAAAAGCCGGCCGGCGTTCCAGCCATCGGAGTCGGGGTAGCGGTCAGTTTCCTACCCGGGGTTCGAATCGGAACGTACCCGGCTGGGGGTGGAAGAATTTTGTATCCTGGTGGAAACATCGCGTCCAGTTCCTCGTCACTGAAGGGTCTATTTCGTTCGTCGATTTCCTTCTCCCAGCGGTAAGCCTGCAGTTGTTCCGGTGTCATCGATGCCAGGTGACCTGGAGTCGGAGTAGCCATGGTCATAGCTTTATGTCCGATCGGTGTGGTTCCTCCCGGTGTTAACAGTGGCGTGGCATGGCCAGGAGTTGCATGTGGAGTCGGAGTCATAGCAATCGATGGAGTCATGGCCGACGGAGTTGCATTCGAGGGTGTTTCATCCCAGCGAGAACGACGCTTGGAGGCCGGTGTCGTACTATCCATTACGCTATCGCTTGGGCCCCGATCGGCACGGGGAGTCTCGGCCCATGAATGCCCAGGCGTTTCACGTTCCGTTTTCGGTGTTTCGTCCCATCGATTTCTGCGGGTAGATTTTTCCGCCGGAGTTTCTCGACCCGGTGTAGCACCCGAGTGAGCCGGTGTAGCGTCCCAAATGCGAACGCTCGGCGTCGCCCCGGGAGTTTCGCTACCCTTGTGGCCGGGTGTTTCATCCCAGCGGTGATCAGCAGGGGTTTTCTGCAAATAAAATTTTCCTGTATTTATTTGCGGAGTGTTATAGAAAAAAAAGCGTCATACCTCAGCATCACCCCAGGTCGGAGTCGACGGTACGGAAAGCTTCTTCGGTGGCACGAACGATTCCTCCACGGTCTGATCCCAACGTCCTCGCTTTTTCGGCTCGGGAACCACTGCTTTGGCGGGAGCCTCTCCGTTGCTACTGCTCACCTTCAGTGTTCCGTCCTTCGCTTTTTCCTGGATTTTTTTGCGTAACTGTAACACAATGAAGAGTGAGTGATTGTCAATCAGATAATAACGTTCCTTTCTTACCTCAACCTCCTCTCCCTTGAGCATCTGCTCACGCATAATTTCCGTATAGGAACGGGATCCAATATCCGGAGTTTTGCCGCCTGGAAGACATCCAAACAAGCAGAGAACGAAACGCTGTGGTTAGCTACAGCGAAACAGATATTTTTCGATAACGGTCTAACTTATACGAACGAGACGTAACTTGAAATTAAACTTCCTTTTTCTAAAACTAAAAGAACGAAAATAAATCTGACGTTTTAATTTCAAATTTCGTCTCAGCAGTTGATACGTACGTGCTCCAGCCAGATCCTCAGTGCCCGGAACATTTTTTCTGCTCTTTTACAATGTCAAAATTTTCTAATATTTTGCAAGTAATTACTTATGAAATTGAGTTAATGAAAAACTACTAGAAAATGCAGAAAAATGTCCGCGGCATGGCTTTTTGGTTTTGGGTTTGAGAAGGGGTTCCTAAAAAAATCTCTGTGATTAATAATTTTCTGTTTTCTGGTTGATAAACACACTCATTCACCATTCTCACATTTTTCCACCCTTAAAGCTACCCAGTGCCGGTCGGAGGTTGAAAAACCTTTCCAACTATCATTCAGTCATCAGTTTTTCAACCTCCAATTTACCCACGTCAGCTGGGTAGCAAAGGGGAATATTAACCTGATAGACTGAGAGCCATCCTCTTCGGCGTTCTCATTCTGACACGGATGTCCGCAACCTGCGTGGTAAGTGGTGTTCGTTAATAAAAAAGGTAGTTTCACAGTTCATTTGTTGTTTTTGTTTGTTTTGGTGGAGATGCTTTATAAAGGTAATGCTATCGCGCAACAGAAGACACACCTTTCTGGACGACACCGCGATCGTCAGAGTGCTTTCTTCTGGACATGCTATAGCTAATTTTAATATATCACTCATACCATGAATCGAAAGATTCGCATTCATTCGAACCCTCAATCAGTCCAAAAAACCTAACGTGGTGTTAATTGGTGGCTCAGCATAAGTGGAACAACAAGTTATTTTTGTATCGACCTTCAAAGTCGAGTTCATTTTTCAAACCGATCAGGAACTAAGCCCCCAGTAACGTAACAGACACTATTTAAACCAAATAACTTATGTACTACTTTGCTCATGACAGCTACTGATAGAAAACCACAACGAAACTTACCATCAGCGAAAGGATCAACGCGATCCGGGGAAATAACCAATCGTCGCCGTTTCTGTCGATACTCGTCCTCTTTTTCACCGACCGTCGGTCGACGCCGATCCGCAAATGGGTCAAAATCTTGATCAGGCTAGAAAATAAAAAGAACTACCATCAGACTGACAAAATAAAACACAAGAACACCGCTTTACCTGAGCGACATCATTCAACAGGGCAGCCGGAGCCGTATATCCCGGTGCTCTATTGCCACCACCCCGGCCCATCGGAATTCCATCATCCTCATCATCATCCACGTCGTCATTCGGAGCGATCGATGTAACGTAACCCTCGTACTTGCTCTTGCCGCCACCTCCATCGTACAGTTCACTATCGAAGTAGCCACTTTCCAGCAGACCAACGCCCTTGTCCTTTGCCGCTTCCGCACTGATTTCCTTTTTCTTCGTCTGGATGTCACGGATTTGGGCTTCGATGTCTGTTAAAAGAAAATTTATTGATTAGTGTAATCAACAATAATCACATCGAGTTGGGGGGAGGCAAAACAATATGGCTACGCCACCGAGCCGAGATGTGGAACAATTTTCAAACGATTCAAAACGTTTATTTTTCAGAACTTTCACTTCATTTTTCATGTCTCACGGTTTCACTTGTTTGTACTCTTGCGAATATACTACTTTTCAATCGAAATAGAAGGTGATTTTAGTGTAAAAAGCCAAAAATACTAACCTTCGTGAGTCCTCGGTATGTTCTCCATTTTTTCGCTCTTCACGATTTTGACAGCTGCCAGCAAACGAACCGGTGTGTAGGGGTGTCCAAAATAAATCGGTTGGAATTTGTAAGGTTCCAGATACACGTTCAGCTATAACTAATCAAACACGGATAAATAAAACAACCTACAGAATAAGTTCTTTTAACTTACTTTTGAGCTGTGCGTCGCTTTCGCACTTATTAGTGTTGTCAAAAACAAAACGAGAGATTCGACTCAGTCGAGGTCTTCCGTGGAATAAGTTGTTTGGGGTATACTCAAAATTAGGTAAATTCAACTTAAATTTGGGTGGAAAAAACCTATCAATGTGTTGTAATTTTTGCCGTGGTTAAACCGAGGGTCTGCCCCAAAGGGAAGAAGAGCGTGTCCGGATAAGAATAAGAAGAGTGGCAGATTTGACAAGCGCAAAACAGATTCAAGATAATCTGCATAAGCTGCATGCATGTGTGTACAATAATATTATTGGTGACAAACGCCTTGAGAACCTCAAAAAGGCTGAAAGCTCTAGTTTCTATATTCAAAACATTGTTTTAATTAATTTCGATTTTAAAAACTTCTTTTTTCTGGAAGTAAAGTAGTATTTACGCAATATAGATGTTGCCAACTGTAAAACCAAAACTCTGGCTTTACGTATGCCTATACCTTATCTGGTATCATCTTGGGTTTTCACGTCATTTGCAGTTTGACAAGACCAAAATTTGACAAGACCATAATTTGATGTTGGAATGGTCTATCCCTGAGAATCATAATAGGAAAGGCAATCCCTAGGGTTAAACTGGTTAAATGGAAACCACCTTCAACACGGTTTACCTAATTTTACCCTTCCTCCACGATACCCCGGGATTGAGTCAAAAGAACTTATTTTTAGGTATCTAGTTTTTCGTTTGCGTGAAAGTGAACATAATTTTGAACTCACGATTAGAGCACCTCCAACGCTGATCTAAATCTGGTATAAATCTAAATAATTAGACCAAATTTAAATCTTGGCAACCCAACCGTGAAGTGCAGATCTAGATTCTATTTTACGCCAGTTTCATATCTAAATTTTCAGATCTGGGGTTTCGCTTGCTCCAAAATTAGCACGATTTTCAAAAAAAAAAAACGCGGGCGAACATGGTCAGGCGATTTAAAAAGTTTGACGTTTGACTCAACTCGCTGTGCTAATTGCCCCTCGGAACAAATGCAATTTGCGAACGCGATTTAAAGGCAATTTCAATACTTAGACAAATTTTCTGGCGGCTGAAATGGACTTGGTTGTTTTTCGCACTTTTCAAACATGGCGGTTCATGTTTGGTTTAAGCTTAAAATTGTTTTTTGAACAATTTGTGTGTTTTCACTTGTACTTTGTTTGTCTAGTGCACTTCATTTAGCCAACGAATGTGGGAAATTGTGGAATCGTGTGTATGTATAGTAGAACAAGATCTCTGAGCTAAAGTCTTAATGAACGTCAGATTGTGATAAGTTTTGAAGTGCAATACCAATTTCACCATTGATTCTTCCTATAATTTGGTGGTGATTACCTAGTATATTGGTAAGTATATGTGAGTAGATAATAAATCCGAAAATAAGCATTATTTTTAATTTTCATATTGGGCAATTAAGGGCGATTAAATGGCGCGTTCCGTGGGCGATTTAAGGGCGGGTTGGGCGGCAAAAAAATGACGGCTGCAAATCGCCCAAATGTTGCATTTGAAATAGCCCCCTAATTGCCAGCAAATTGCTGGCAAATTGAAGGGCAATTAGCGCATCCGAGTTGGCAAATAGCCCCCCGTTAGCCAGCAACTTGCCCTTTTTGACTGGGATGCCTTCTTCTCCTTCAAAGCACGAAAAGTATCGGTACTGCAAGTTAGCGAAATCCGGTGACTTCGATTGAGTCCAATGCGATGAATGTCAGCATTGGGCTCATTTCTTGTGCGCAGGTGTCAACCAAGAGGTGGTGAACTTTAATTGGCGTTGTCCGCGATGCTCTCCGCTAAGGGCTCGCGCATCTCTAAGTTCCAGAGACTACGGCTAAGAAGCGCGGAAAGAAGTCCGCCCCGAATAGCGATGCAGGGTTCGATCGTGGAACTGGTTCCGTCTTAGACTGAGCAGCAGCTGGAAGAGGAACAGCTAGCAATGGAGATGGCCTATACAAAGCAGATGAAGTTGCGGAAGCAGCGTCTTGCTAAGCAGCAGGTTTGGAACGAGAATGAGAGTGGGAGATGCGTGAACAGGAACTACAATCGCACCGTGAAATGGAGCAGCCGGAGCTAGAGCATGAGTAGAAAATGCTTGACTTCTCAAAGAAGCAGGGTGCTATTCGGAAACAACTCGACGACAGCATTACTAAGGTCAACACGTTGAACGGCCAATATGAAGCAGTTGGCGGTGCTTCTGCCTCCAAACCAGAACAGAAGGTGTAAGACTGGATGGTGGATTATTGCGGAGCCTATCCAAAGCAAAGATATGGGCAGACGGTTGATAAACTCGCGTGTCCGAAGAAGGTCGACAATCAGGTGCCGTTAGATAAGTCGTTCGTTGTCGAAGTAGGTCAATTCGAGTGAAGTGACGAAGATGTGAGTGACGGTGAAGTTTCGGAGGTCCTGCCGAGTAGATGCAGTCGCAACAGTCTTCAAATGTGCGGAAAAGGAAACGGGCTGGGTTGTATCGTAGGTATCACAAGGGATCAGGTAGCTGCTCGCAAAGCGGTCTCTCAGAACCTCCCAAGTTTAAAGGGGAAGTAAAAGTTTGGCCGTTGTTTATCAGCAGCTTCAAGTAAACGACTGCAGCCTGTTGGTTGGTTGTTGGAGAATTTGAAGCGCACTTGAGGCAGTCAAGAGTCGGCTAGTGCTGCAGGATTCTTCCCGAATCTGTTCGGAAAATCGGAGTAGCCGCTCCAAACGTTACTGTCGAAGGTGAGGAACGTGCCGTCACCGAGAACTGATCAATTGGAGACGTTCATCAGTTTCGGGATAACGGTGAAGCAGTTATGCGACCACCTTGAAGCCTCGGGACTATGCGACCACCTAAACAAGCCGATGCTGGTACAGGCGTTGGTTGACAAGTTTGATCCGGTATAAGCGCGGGAAGAGGGACAGTCCGTTGCGAATGTTCACGAACTTCACAAATGACATCGTTTCGGATGTGTCGGAAGTGACGGAGTTCTCGACGTTATCGCTAAGCGGGCGCGAGTCTTTCGAGTAGTTAGACCAACAGTAAATTATTGTGATCTGATCCAATTTAATATATTCTAACTCAAAGGTTCTTGGATTGCTATAGGCACACGCAGTAGCAGACTGTTCGCAACTGTTTATAAATACTGACCAGATGTATGCGTCTCCGTTGGACTTCGGTAAATTATTACAGATCTCCTAGCTTTCCGGTGCTGCAGTCGTCCTGAGAGGCTCGATTGTCGCTTGCCTCATTAGAATCCGGACTGTTCTTCCTGTCGCTAACTAGTGACATCTTAAAATTTGTTTTTGTGGCAAAGCAAAGGCTTCCACATCTAATTTCATGGATAAACAACTATGTACCTAGGCAGAAACTCTGCTCTTGATGATAGAACATGTAACAAATAATGTATTGCTATCTAACCCAAATCCGGCGATACCCCACAAATATAAATATGTTAATGCAAAAGGAATGAGATAATGTGCAGACTCACCGGTATTTGACGATTATACCCAGGTCATTGTCAAATACCGGTCATCTTGGGACCAAGTCAGTCGCTGTGACGTCTAATGGCTGGCATATGCTACTTTGCTCCTCTTCAGTGGTGGCCGCTCATCATCGAAAGTGTCCTCAGATTCCAAATAGGCTTCCTCGTCCACCGATGGTAGTAACACCAATGATAGCTGTTTTGCTTTCTTTTACGTTTGCCGTCGGGCCAGCGTCACGTTCACATTTCACCTTAAACCGTTCACCAGCACGAGCCGGTGATAATTTTTTGCTGCTCACTCAACGATTTGCTTCTGGTGCTGGGCGGGATTATTGCCGTTGGCTTGACGGGGAGGCTCACTCATTCATCTTACTCTCCGCGATGTTCCACTTTCAGGCAACTGCACGCCGTACGTTCGCCTTTTGAGGTTAAATTTTGCACCTGTGTGTGATCGCCACGATGATTAACGGTAAAAAGGCACACAAAGGCCCACAGAATGGCGATTTTCCAGTCTCACGCGGATCTTCACTCCGAAAAATCACCTTTCTGGCAAACTGCATGCCGTAACGATTGCCCCTTGAGGTAGAACTTAGCAGGTGGCACGTTATCGCCACAATAATACACGGCAAAGACAGCACACCAAGGCCCACGGAATGATGATGTTGCGGATTCAGATGGAACGCTGCTTCGGATCCCTGTTCGATGAGCTGATTTCACACGAGTTAATCCAACCGTTAATAGTCTGATGGACTTCTTTCGCGCACGTTCTTTGAATTGTCCTCCCATCAGGGAGAAAAAACGCTCCCGACCGTACTCGGTCAACCCTTTTATCCGACTACCTATTTTTTTCTGTCACCCGTTCTTCCGGGTATTTGTTTTCAAGCAAATTGAACTAAAAGCTTTTGCTTTCAAGCGGGCCGTCAAATACGCACCTGTTGCAGTGCACGCTAATTTCTTATTTCTCCTATTGAACATTTAAATTACACATTTTACTGTAACAAACAAAGCAAGATATTTCCTTCTAGTCACTAGGTGACGTGACTGTGAAAATAGTGACCAATGATGAGAGGAACAGAATTTCATTTACCATTCAATAACTCAACTTTCCGTGGTCATTTCGGATTGTTTCGATCAAACAAAAATTACATCAGCCCATCCGTTAAATAATCCATCGATACGAGAATCTGCATTTATTTCGAGAATAAAATCACATTCTCCCGGGCTCTGTTACTGAGGCTAGAGACTTGTGACCATGATAATCAATAAGAATTGATTTAGAGCAGTGCAGTTTCACTTGGAATCCATTTGATTTCTGCTTTACGACGATTGCAGCAATTTAAGATGATAATAATGATTGTGTTTCAAAGTATAAATAAATATATACCTAATACATCGTACAATCCACGAATAGTAGTAAGCAGATTATAGTACTTTTACGTGCTACGATTATACTTAAACGTAATTTTTTATTGTCGGCTATTTACTACCAACTGACGATAAAATCTAGTGAGGGAATAATAATGGAATAGATGTTTTCGCTTTAAAATACTATCGATTCTCGTTCGAGAAATTTAAAATAAAAAAATCAACAATCGATTTTATTTTGTTCAGAATTTAAAATGCAGCCACCCACCTGAATCGCTTCGCGCGTGGTGGCGGTTGCTTTGTGATTTAGGACGGATGGGACTCTCTCGTTTACATGCTACCCTACTCGAACTTACTTCTTCTTCTTTCCTTTTCGCTTCTTACGCTTCGAGCCACCGTTGGTACCAGCAACGGGAATACCGCTCGGTCTTTCCCCAGTCCCCCTTCGTTCTCTCTCCAAGCCACCGTCGCCTCCTATGCTACTACCGCCGCCTGGCCCTACCTCGTCCTCCTCCTCATCATCGTCGTCATCGCAGAAGACCGCCTTGAGCTTCTCATCCTGCAGTGTCATCTTCTGCAGCTTGCTGAGACTGTGTATTTTCTCCAGCTCCTCCTCGAACACCTTAGCGTTCGGGTTCTGAATCACCTCGCAACCATCGAAAAAGTCCAACCGGGCGGATGGCAGTGGTGGTGCCGGTGGTATCTGTTGTTGCTGCTGCTGCTGGTCCTCGGTCTGGTGCGTGTAGAAATCGTTAATCAGTCGTTCGCGGACCATAAACACCGTCCCTATTGCACCGGTTTTCTCCTCGTAATGGCGGAACTCTTCATCTTCGTCGACGTCCTGTTCCTGTTGATGGAGAGGGGAAGGAAGAGGTAATTTAAAACGGTCACTATCATGGGCAGTTAAGGACACAAACGAGCTTCTACTTGGGGACTAGAAACTAGTTGAGAGTATATAACCAACTTACCGCTCGATGAAATTCCTCCAGCTCTTCCTGCTCATCATCTTGTTCCGCCAACTCCTCCTCAGTCATACTCTTGGACAGATTCAGTCTCACTTTTTCGTTTTGCTTCAACTCTCGAAGCACATTCTTCATCTTATCGTTTATCGACTCGTAGCGATTTTCCTCGTAGGCGAATCGCAACCCTCCCGTGTAGGTGGTTGAAGGTGACGAAGCGGACGCGAACGAATCCTCTCCCCCACAGTCATCATTGTAGCGTCCGATTATGATATCATGGATCTGTCCATCACCACCACCGACCGCCGGATTTACGACTTCCACTATCGTCTGCAGGGGATTACCACCTTGCTGTTGATCGTCTTCTTCGTCATTCTCATCAAACTGATCCGGCTCTTCATCGTCGTCGTCGTCGTAATCTTCGTCACCGTGAATTACCATACTATCCGGCTGATCATCGTCGTCATCTTCGAGGGAAACATCCGCCGCCTCCGTTGAGTCATCGTGGTCGGATTTGTGATTTTTTTCCTGAGATTCCTGGGGTTGTTGCAGTGGTTGCGATTGTCGCTCACTGCTTCCGGAGGACGGTTCCTCCAGTTCCAGCATGATGATCTTCTCACGCATCGTTTCGACCTGTGAACGGGGTGCACGTGAAATCAAAATTATTGTCCAACTGGGATTGGGACAGTGTACCTCCCCAAAAATCAGCATGCAGCTCTGGGGCAAGCCAGAAGATTATTGATTTTTGTTTAGTAAGCGGGTGAGGGTTAAACATGCTGCTGTATGGTACTTCACTATCGTAAAACATATATAAAAAAAACAATGTCTAGTATTATTAGGTCTACTTTCCATTTTGGTTAGATACTTGTGGATGGTCATTTGGATCAATTACTTCCCAATGATCGAGAACCAAATTACAATATCCCTAGACTATTTAATAAAGTGCATATGAGTTAAAACAAATAACATGTAACGGAGGTACTGTAACGTTGAAACCCACTTGGTTCAAATCGTAAAATCAAAGGAAATGGCATGCGACCCGTCGATTTTTAAATGTGACCTTTGTTAAAAATCACATAAACTACGAACTTTTTAAAAATGGACACTGACACTTAATCAGTGACAGACTCACTTGTCCAGTCCTTAGAAGTAGGGTTCGTCGCGGTGCGGATGTGGGCGGTAAATGGATAGTCCGCACCGCAACCGCAAAAAAATAATAAAACCGCACCGCTTACCGCAACCGCACTGCATTTACCGCACCGCACCGCGCGGTAATGCGGTAAAAATCTGTATTTTTCAAAAGTGTGTTGAAAAAATATTAATTTATTTGTATAACTATATATAATTTCCTATTTACACGAACATTAACTTTGACGGACTCCTCAGAATGAAAAATTTATTAAAAAATGTCAACTTTGCAAGTTTTATTAATAAAATGCCGTACATCTTGAGATAAATACTTTCGAAACAAGGTAAACATTAGCATAGCACTGAAGTCCTATGAAATGTAGCTGTATTTCATCATTATACATACAAAAACGTTTTTCAGCTGCAATTAATAGGAAAACTTTTAATTAATATCAGATCAGGTATCCATCCCATCTCAACCGGTACAGAGTTGTTGAAGGACATTTGAAAAACTGCAAAATATGTATGATCTACAGCATACAGCAGAAATGTTTATACAAATAGGGGATTTAAGGAACAAAATACGTTAAAACACTTACTTCGTATTTTTCAAGAAATCGATGTATTCTTATTAAAATACTAAGATTGCACCCTTAAAATTGTATGAGTTGTAATTTTCTAATAGCTAGTTCGAAAGATCTACCTTTTTATGTAGTTTTTCTAATATTTTTCCATAATGCCAATGCAAAAACTTCAATTGAAGTTGGTAGAGGTCAAAAATTGTCCTGTGCAAAATTTGGTATCTGGGCTAACTTTGACACTTGTCGCAATATGAAAAGAGGCTTTGAGAAACACAAAAAAATCGAAATACCCTATACTTACTTCGAAAGCTTTAATTTCAAAAAGTTACAAAATACTCCTAACTGAAAAATATTAGTTGTTAAATTGGTAGAAAATATTCCCAGTTGGACGAACAATGGACGTATGCGAAATAAAGTTATGTAGAAGGAGTCTGAAAAACGAACTGCAGGAAAATTCATTGCGAATTTACACAGAAACCAACAGAGATAGAAATACGATGTTGAAGAACGAATAATAAAGTTATCAGCCTAATTTGGACCCTTGCTTATTTTGGACGCTCTTCAAACATTTGTCTCCCTTACTGCTGATTCCTCCAAATTCGTTTGTTTTGATGATGATAATTTCATTCTTTGGGTTGTTTTTAAGTCAAGACTTTTTTAAGTTCATCTTTAAGTTCTCCAAATTAATTAAAATTTACAGTTGAGAAAACGCCATCGTACACGATTCATAATTTCACGATTGCCAAGAGGAATCGGGAGAAATGAGGCTTTTTTAAATTGAATTTGACAGTACAATTCAATTGTTTTTCAATGATTGGATTGTGCATTTTATATATTTGAAAAGGTTCGCTTGTAATTTTTTCAAAATGTTCAAAATATGTCGTAAATATAATGGTGCCAAATTAATAATGTAAGTAACGATGGGTTGAATATAGATTATATTCAGATTTCTTTTCAAATCATTGTAAAGTCCATGGAAATTAGAGCAATTAAATGTTTATTATGTTTCCCTATTGTAAGGTAATAATTTGCGTCGTTCTTAAATGCTAAAAGTCAAAGTTTTAATTCACTTTTTGAAGCAGACTTTATCAATTATTTTTTTAAGTGCGGTTGCGGTAATACCGCGCGGTAAAAGCTCATTTCCCGCACCGCATCCGCGAGAAAAAGTGTCTCACCGCACCGCAGTTTTTGCGGTGCGGGTGCGGTAAATACCGCGCGGTTGCGGTAATTACCGCAACCGCGACGAACCCTACTTAGAAGTCTATAGTTGCTTGAAATTGCCATGCCTTAACGAACAATAAAAATACACGACTCAACTAATTTTGTTACAGAAAACCAAAGGGCATAACATTCCCACCCCCCACTGTTCGTTCAACTTGTGCTGGTGTGTCTCTAACAACGTGCGCTCGCGTGAGAACTAAAACTGAAGCAATTCCATTCCATTACTTAAGCCACAACAACAACAGCTGACTGGGTGGGTGGTGCTAACCTCCGTCTCGATGAGCTTCTCGACGTATTCAACCGTGCGGAGACCCCCGCCGGGGATCTCCTCTGTGCGCTGCTGAATCACCTTCTCGCCGAGAACGGTTTCCGTTTCGCGAATCACCCTCTCGTTCCCGGTCGCTTTCGATTTGACCGCTATCCTGGGAAAGCGAATCGGTTTCGGTGCTACTCGCGGCGGATACTCGTCACCGCTGCTGGTGGCGTGCGTTAGGGATGACTGTTGTGTTTCACAAGGACGGAGGGGGCGGAGCGTTCAAGTGACACACACACTCAACACGGGTGTTTGATGGTGATTTAAGGAAGGGGAAATGAGACACCGGTGTTTCACAAGGGATAACCATTTTTCAATCACAGTTGTTATTGGGATTTTTGTTTCGGAAAGGGTAAAAACGATTAGCGATAAAACAAGATTAGTTCCTGTTAGAATGATTTAGTTTTGGCGTCAAACTAACACAAATTACTAGGGATAAAAAGCTAGTCGGTGTATCAAAACATACCTGTTCGTCACTGCTACTAACGGGTTGCTCGGCAATGGACGGATAGTAATCGTGGTCCGACCTCAAATGCAGTACGGTCGGATTGTTGGTCCCGTGGGTACCGCCCTCTTCCTGCATCGTCACGGCATTCATGGTTTGGATCATGATTTGCGCCTGCAAAGCGTCATTTTCCAGCGATTTGAGACGGGCTTGTCGCCAGGCAGCACGCTTTTGGGCTCTGAAAAATTAAAAAAAATTATTAACTGATTCATTAAACTGATACGTTACGGTGCTGTATGAAGGAACCGCGTGACATGCTTCTTGTATAAAGAGGTAACTGATGCGTGACTCATAACTCACGATATTTGTTCGAACACAGTCAATCCGACTGATGAAAGTATTGATAAGAAAATATTTACCATTCTGGGTATTGTTTTTCTAATAATTAGGAATGACTGGATTTTTTATCGAGCTAAACACCTCTTTCTTCTGCTCTATCTCGGAGCCTTCTTGGCTCCATCTAATACCCGTGAGCCGATTAGATGCTGATTCCATGAGCCATTTAGCTCCGTGAGTCATTCAGCTCCCAGCCTTATCACGATGTACTCGGATAATTCCCGCCGTTGAACTCACTGAAAGTTCCCTGGCAGAGGAATTTCTCCCGACACCGATACCCGCTTCCTTGAGCCATTTAGCTCCTAGCTTTGTTGAGATTTACCCGGATATTAGCCGGCAGTGAACTACCCTACTCCGACTGAGAGCTCCCCGGTAGCGGAATTTCTCTCGGTACCGGTGTTTGTTTCGTGAGCCGATTAGCTCCCATTTTTGTCAGGATTTAGTCGTATAGTCCACTGTGGCGAATCTACCCTACTGTGAAATCCTCCTGCGGTGGATTTCTCCCGATACCGATGTTTGTTTCCGTGAACCAGTTACCTCCCCGCATCGTCCCGATGTACTCGATTTAGTCCCCCGCGCTGGACCTAACCTACTTAACGGGCCAGCCAGTAGGTGCTGAGGTCTGTCCAGCGATACCGGGTGGAGCAGCTCGCGGTTCACTGGCGCCCCAACGACCCACTGCTAGCTATTCGACGCGGTCTACTCGCTCTAATCCCCGCCGGTGAACCTAGCCTTCTCACAAGCTACCCGGTAGGGTGTCAAGGTCGGTCTGGCAATTCCGGTGAAGCCTGACGTCCGGTTCACTGGCACCCCGAACCCGGTGAAACGTCGCGTACTACTCAACTGGTTCCCGGCGGTAGACCTAGTCTACAACGATGGAGTTTCCCGGCGGCGTAATTTCTTCCGAAACCCGATTTGTGGTTTCAAGGTGGTTTTTTAACCGATGGCGCTACTTTGTTGGTCCCTTGCCCACTTCCTCTGCAGCTCGGAGAATATACTCGTAACCACTCTATTGACAGCGTCCCAGATATGCTCGTCGTGGCACATCTCTTCGACAATATTGTCAATTGCCTCACCAGCAGAGTTAAAAATATTCAAATTCATTGAATGAAAATTGATCATATTCAGCCGCATTCATTTTCAATATTCAATGACGCAGTTGAAAACGTCGAACGAACAAACCGCTCATTCATCTATGCAGGTTTTCATTCGGCTCCGATTATTATACGAAGCGACCGTGCAGCAACGACTCAAATACATCAAAGTAGACCCTGGCACAATGTAAGCGATGATGTTTGTTGTTTCATATGCTTTATCGGCATTTGAAAACATTTTCCTAGATAATTAGTGTAATGAATATATTGTACGATAATCAACTGAATGAATAAGATGGATAGTTGAATGAATATTTTTTCTGTTCACCGCGAGTCATAACAGGTTCATTTTCAGCCGTCAAAAAAAAGCTTCGATTATTTTTAACTCTGCTCACCAGGTATACTTAGATTAAGGAAGGGGCATACCACAATAGATCTAAATATTGGTCGCAGTGGTCCGTCTCCAACAAAAAAAAAGAAAAAATACCGCTTCGAACTTCTTCGAACCTAGGGCATTCGAAGACCTCGTGTTCCGCTGTCTCTTGCACGTTCACACACATTCCGAGCAAAGGGGTGACGAAGCATGTCCAAACCGATGCTGGTACTTCCAGAAGCATTCGCGCCCGGATAAAAACTGCGTCCAATGGAAGTTCACTTTCATGCTTCCTATGCCCCAAGCAGACACATTTGGGATGAGTCGGTGGGTCCACCTTCCTTTCTTCGCGTTGTCCCACTCTTGCTGTCACTTAGTCATCGAGCATTTCGTATATTTCTCCGCTGATAGCATCCTTAGCCAGAGAGATGCAGATAGGGATCATCCCGGCAATTGCGCATACCACCTTCGACGATATCGTTCTGTACGCACTCGCGACACGAGCAGCCAATGGGCAAAACGTGCTTATCAGCTTCGTCCAGTTCCGCTTTGAGTTCAGCGCAGCAGCCCAAACCGGTATGCCATACCTCAGTATTGAGGATGAGATACCCACCAGAAGACGTCGATTACCCTTTCTCTTTTGTTTTGATGCTTTCTCCACGCTTACGATGACTGTGCGGAGGGCGTCCACCGTCGAATCCGAGCTGCCTCTGCGATAGTTCGATTCACTTTCTGCGTAGGTCGCCAACCTGTTGAGGATGACCCTTTCCAGAAGTTTACCAAGAGTACCTAGCAGGCATATAGGCCGATACGATGCTGGATTTCCTGGTGATTTCCCTGATTTTTGGCAGTAACACCAGCTTCTGGGTCTTCCAGTTAAACTATTCTGAACATGTCCTGAAACGCCGGGATCGCAGTCTTCAGTGCCACGTTGGGGATACCGTCTGGTCCGGGAGCTTTCCTCGCTTTCAGCCCTTCTGCCACTATAGGGAGTTCGTCGTTGGAAACTCGATTGTCACCAGCATTTCCACCGTCTACATCGACGTACGGTGTAGATGGTCATGCGGTTAAGTCGTGCTTCGGGAAGAGATCCTCCACGATAATCTTCATTTTGACAGCACACATTTCGACTGGCGTCGATGAACACTTCATCCTGGTCAACACGACACGATAAGCATTGCCCTAGCGTCTACTTCTCTGCACAGCTCCTTGTAGTAGAACTTGCTTAGAACTATATCGCGTTTAAAAGCGGCCCTGGCCGCCCGGCGTGTTGCCCTACAGTCTTCTCTGACTGCCTCAGATCTTGCTCTCTGAATTGGTCTTCTGGCTTTTAGGCAGGCACCCCGGAGGATGCTGAGCCTCTCGTTCCTCCAATACGCCGGACGGCAGTAGTTCCTCAGTTCCATTTCTCCGCATTGTTATATCACATTCCCTTCACTGCTGTTTCCGACAGCTCATTTCAGCACTCGCAATTGAAGTGAGGCTGTCAGCACGAAGTGCTTCCACAAAAAGGTCCTTGTCGCAGTCCTTTCTTCCTATTTCTATGTGTGTACTGCGCATTAACTTGCCGATTCATTTTATCCATCAGCGAAGAACTGCAGAATGTTATGTCGTTGATGGATCCCCGGCCGTCTTTACGGAATGTGATAGCGGAGCCCTCGTTGCACAGTCTTACATCCAGCTTCGCAGGGCTTTCAAATGTGTTCACATTATGTATGTGACCAACAAATGCACATCGGTTACTCGGAGATGACCAAACAGATTTTATTAAACTTGAAAAGTAAAACGTTTCCATAGGTTGCTGTTGAATTTCATTTATTTCCGACATCCGGTTCCGGAGTTACGGGTTGAAGAGTGCGATCGTGCAAGAAACTCCCATATAAATCGGAATCAGCATGTTATCTGAAAGATGCAAAACTTTATAAAATGTGTTCCAAATTGCTTGGCTTTATAGTTTCAGCTCACTGACGCCCAATCAAATCCATATTGGCCACTTTGGACATCTTCAGCGGAGCCGGAATCTTCGGTATAGTTCCTGAATTCAAATCACATTTGCGTCTCAGAATTGTCTGACTCCATTTTCTCAAATTTAGTCTCAAATGAAAGCTACAGCACTCCTGTTGGCTGCTATCAATTTCCATTGAAATCGGAGTTCTGGTTTCTTTGTTATTGGTGGTATGTATGCGGTCCCATGCAAAATTCCCGTATAAACCGTAGTTCAGAAATTAAATCCACATCCATGTTTCTCATAAATTTCTGATACGTTTCTCATAATCTTAGTCTTAAATGAAAGACATTGCATTCACATTGATTGTTAGAGAATTTTATTTGAGTCGAAGTTATGAGCAAAAGAATTAGATCAGACGTGAATTTTCCTCTTTAGGCATCCCCTTCTCACCCCATCTCCCACCCCCATCTCCTTTTAACTCCATTTTCACACAACCACCCCATTTACCAAAATAAAGTACATTACAGGGGAAAATACATTCCCCTCGCATCCTACCGCACCCGCCCACCCTCATACCCCTACCCATACAGCCTCACCATCGCATACCAAAGTAAATTAGCATGTAGACAAAATTTAACTAACGCTAAATAAGCTAAGTAAATATTCTACTTTTTTGTTGCAAATGTTTCAGCGCCGACACGTAGCTCATCAGGTTCGTGGCAGTCGAGCGCTTGTATATAGGCATCCACCATAATACCACTTTTACTGATATTTGAACATAACCAGTCATGGAATCATAGTTTTGATAAATGAGAAAGGCACAATTGCACCATTAGGTGGATTAAAACAGGTTTTTTTTCTTATATTTTCCAAATTCGGTTGTGGCATTACCGTACGAAAAACTTTTTTTGTACCACTCTACTACTGATCTTTTGACACGGATGCTTCGCTGCTCAGTTGTAAACAAATGCGGAGCCCCATACGAATTCTTGTTTTTTGGGGCTGTGCCAACGTAAGGACTCGATTCACACTCACAAAAAACGCGACACGAGACAGGGCACAACACTTATTGCCCTCACTAACTTTAAAAAGGATTAAAGTATTACCTTTTCGTCGACCGGTTTCGGGCTCGATGTTACCCATCTACAGGACGATGTCCGACATCGTCAGTCAGGACAGAGGGTAATGGTTTCCGGATATGATCGCGCGAAAACGGACGTTTGTAGGTTCGCGTTTGAAACTTCGTAAGTGCTAAAATGTTCATCTTATTGCCGGGGTGTTATCAAGTTTGCGCAATCGCGGGCGTAGGTGTGTGTTGTTAATCGCGAAGGGCTTAAGCGTGCGTATGTTAACGTAATTGTCACGTGTGCTCGCGTACATGTGACTTCGCGTGTACAAAACTGGATTTTGTAACCGTGTGGCCATTCCTATATACGCATGCGTTCTTGGATGGTCACGCGGACCTTCATTCTGATAGTTAGTTTTCGGTATACAATTCACATTCTGACAGGGAGTAAGTTACCTCATATCACTTGAGTCCCCAGTCCTGTCGCCATGTAACGTGGTGTCCAGTGGATATGAGAGCTTTCTTTTTTAATTGGATCAAGTGAATGCATTGACCTAGTCTGCTGATATCAAAGACAGAAACATCCGAAAGTGGCCGATTCATGATCGTGCGAGTGCGGGAGTTTTTAGGTTCACGCTTGAGACCGCGTTTGAAAATTTATAGGAGCTGAGACATTCACTTTATCACTGGGATGTTATCTTGCTTACGAGATCGCGGGTGTGGATGCGTGGATGGTTGTTATATTCACGTGTTTGTCACGTGTATGTGACTTCGTGTGTATAATTTCGATTTAATAGTGATGTAGCGTGTATTCTTAAATGATCGCGCGCGGACCGTGAGTCTGATGCTTAATTTTTAGTGTATGGTATAGATGGTAGAAGAGAATCCGTTTCCCCATATCACTAGAGTTCCAGGTTATGTCGCCATGGAACGTGAAGGTATTAGTCCAGACCGCTAGGGCCGAGGAAAGACTTCCGGACGTGAGCGTTTCATGATCGCGCGAGTGGTGAGTTAATGTTTGAGACCGCATTTGGAAGTTTAAAGGTGCTACGTTTACTTAACTACCAGGGTGTTTTCATGTTGGCGAAATCGCGGGCGTAAGTATGAGTAGATTATTGCAATTGCATGGTCGCGTTTGTGACAAGGTTTGTGTTATCGCGAAGGCACCGAGCGTTTGTACCTATATGAGTATAGATAGCATATAGTAGGTATATACTAATAAAATGAATCATAACATGCCGAATAAAGAAAAAAAGATACAAAGGGTTTGATTATAAGTGTATGGAAAAGCAAACTAATAGATGTACAAAAGAAACAGACTAATGAAGTAGAATAGAAAAACACATGTAACATACGATTAAAATCATCTAAACGCAGCAAATGTTGTATATTTACCAACGACAATTGCATGCTGTTAGACGTTCATCATGCTATGCTGGCCGGGAATGAATGATTCACGTGCGTCGGTAAATGCATTATACCCTAATTTATCCAATCCCACCTTCCCGAATGAATTTAATTTAACGCAAATTTAACACCGGAAGTATTATACGCCAGTTCCGCATCCATTCCATGACCCAGATGTCACAAATACTCAGACGAACACATACACAAATAGACATACGACTAGTACATAACAATTGTGCACTAGTACGAAAAACTACGATTATTACAAAGCGACAGCTAATAGGTTTCTACTTATGTATTTATTAAATTAATTTAATTATCAATTAATTTAATTAGTCTATGCACGATGACGAAGTCGACCGATAAATGGACACACAATGACTCCCACTGTGAACCTCGTCCACGAATGCCACCATCCAATTGTGGAACAATGTTTGAAAGCACAGCAAAAGTCAATCCACGTCGACAAACTAGTGGTTGAGCGTTGGTATGTGCAGGTGCAGAGTATGAAAGATAGATACATAAAAAGGCGCATAGTCCCGTCAAGTAATTTGGAATTTTGGCATATAAACTGTGCCTTAAGGGGGTAGTCCACTGTAGAGCACGAAAAAGAGGAAAGTTTTTTTTGACACAATAAACAGATGATTAGGAGATCCTTTAAAATGAGATTTAAAGTATTTATTGTGTCGTACAAAAATATTTTGTTTCAAGTAATTCCATCACAAGATAGCGGTTATATAGCATTTTCCTGCCGACGAGTTTTTCGGAAAGGGTCCACGGTCAGAAATCTATCCCCCGATATTTTTAATCTAGGGCCAAAAACCACCAGAGTTTTTCGATTCCTTGGAACTATAGCAAGCGACGAACGTAGGAATTTTTTTTTTGATATCTTGAGAAAATTACAATCACAGAAAAACTTTTATAATTCAGCGAAAAATTCGGTATAGAAACAATACATTACATTTCAACGATTTTTGAAGGATTGAAAACCTTTTTTTGGTGATTTACATATGTTTAATCGAAAACCTGATCAAGTTCCCCTAAAAAATACGCCATGTGCACGTAGAAATCACCTCAAAAGTGTGTAAAAACATGCGTCAAATGTATGTAAAAATACGTACATTACACGTGAAGTAGGTGAAAAAGTACGTCAAGTGCACATACAAAATTTTGTCAATGAATGATTTTTCTTGGATAATAGTTTTGAACATAATCGAATAGCTAAGGTGGTTAAATTGCACTTTGCTAACTTCCGCTATGTTAGGTTTCATATTCGTCTTTACCCCTTTCATGCCCATTAGGGTGGGACAAAAATTAGATTCCTGCTCCGAGCAACTTTTTGGGTTACATTTGGGTCCTAAAACGATCGTGCAAATTCTTAGCTCGATCGGTGAAACTATATTTTTGCGCCCATGGTTTAAAGTTTACATGGGAATTCGCATGGGAATATTGATTTTCACAAAATAATTCCTCGAGGAGTCTCCCATTACACCCTAAAAATAAATCGATAGATGGTTTTAGTAGGAAATTGACCAGTGAATCAATGTCTCGAAGACTGCAAAACGATCTGACGCTTGAGGAAAAAGTTATTAAGCAAAAACCGATTGATGGTCTGACGATTGATAAAATATTCATTTTTTCTAGCACTACTGCTGTTGGCTTTCGAATCATATGCAATGTTCTTTGACATACTCTTGTTGAGTCCAAATCAATTATCTGAGTTGTTAGGTCACTTCACAATAGTTTTTAGGAATAAAATGAGACTTCTCTTGTCAACAATAAGAGAAAGTTTAAAATTTTGTATATAATTCGACCGTCAGCAGCAGTGATGCTAAGAAAATAGAATTTTTTATCAATCGTCAAAGCATCAATCGGTTTCTGCTTAATAACTTTTTACACAAGCATCAGATCGTTTCACGGTCTTCGGGGTATTGTTTCACTGTTAAATTTCCAACTAAAACCACATATCGATTTATTTTTAGGAGGCAATGGTAGACTCCTGGAAGAATTAATTTGTGAAAATCAATTTTCCCATACGAATTTCCATGTAAACTTTAAACCACGGGCGCAAAAATATAGTTTCACCGATTGAGCTAAGAATTTGCACGATTGTTTTAGGACCCAAATGTAGCCCAAAAAGTTTCTCGGAGCAAAATTTTATTTTTTTCATATAACCGTGTCCCACTCTAATGCCCATGTTATTTGTGGACAGAAACGTTTTTAAACAGCTATAACTTTTGATTGAGGCAAGAACAAGTAAGGCTAATGAATGTGACTATTGCCTTTCGCTTGAGTACTAACAGTTACAGGCATCAGCTCTAGAAGCGAAGTTATTGCAATTAGTCTGACTCGATTCCGATGGAGCAGTGCTGCCAGGGACAGTTTACGTTGACAACGGAAAATGATTTTTTCATATATCTTCGTTATAGTACAATATTATTGAAAACAGATAAAACTTATCAATTTACACTGTCATTGGCTACGTTTTTCATGCAATTGGACTATTGTAAATATTCTTGGAGAATTGTATTGAGTATTGGAAGGTAAAAATTGAGCAGCTTCTAGCACTGCAAGGGAAGCGCACCTATCTTTTTGACAATAGACTTTTCGTGTTTCTTGATCTCGCCGTTTTCAAGGAAAAATAGTTTTGAAACCCTACATGTACTAGAAAAAAGTTGGGCATGAAAGGGTTTCAACAATTGGCCTACTTCTCTAACAAACCGCCATGCGGTACATTTTGAAATGTCAACAGTAATACTACAGTTCTCACGTATTGAGAAAGCACTAAGCTTCGTTACATATAGAATATTGAACAGCGAATTTTGCTACATATTAGGATGATTCGTGAATGTAAGGGAACAATTGAAAATTGCGATAGGTTACCCTCCGATATTCTGCATCAGGGTTAAAATTTCTACACAAAACAGAATAGGAATTTTGTTGCAAGCGAAAAAAAGGAAATTAAACGCATTCTCTCTCAAATTAGATGCGAATTTGTTATAGTTTGTTCATACACCCACAACGCACTCAATGTCCATGGTTGTATAGAGCAGCAAGGAGTATCAGCGATTTATACAGAAAAAATCAGTTTTTAACGTTTCGGATTCTTCTCATCAGTAACTAGCACCAGTCTTTAACATGTTCCGAGTGATGTCTCGGAAAGACAAGCACAGAAGCACTGGTTTGCTGACAAGAATGCGGAATTCAGCAGCGCCAGCTTTGGTGCTAGTTTAGATTTATCATCTAATTAGCCCAAAGACTGGTGCTAGTTACTGATGAGGAGAATCCGAAACGCTAAAAACTAATTTTAAGTTGGGTATTGTGCCCTCCTGCACGAAAAAACAATTATTTGTTTTTGCATAGATTTATACAGGTTTTTTTCTGCATACGCAGGCCACGGGATTTTAACTAACTACACAAACCGTAGAAAGTCACTAGTGTTCCAAGGTATATGAACTCATCTGAATTCGACTCAGCTCCATCAACATACAAGTATTAGGAAGAAATTTTGTAAATTACTTATACATTGCACGTGATGGATGCTGTTCTCGCGAAAGAATTACTGCATAAATACGCCAATTAATCACTTTTCTACACAACCTGTCAATTTTCTTCAAGCAAAATAATATCAAAATGTCACTCACCTCAGCGCTCGAATCTCGGACGGGCTCAGCTTCGACTCGTCGTACTCCGGTGGCAGCATATCGTTTGCTCGGGCTCGTTTCTCGGCATTCGCTGTTCGGATCGGAATTCGACTGACCGGTGTTCTGACCTGAAGCGGCGAAGGTGTCGCTGTTGTTGATGTTACCTGCCGCGATAGAATCAAATCCTGATGTTGCTGCTGCTGTTTCTCCTCCTGATGAACCACCACCGGTGGTTGAGCAGGTTCCTCCGCGGTCGGCCTCACCATGGTCATCAAAGGATTGCTTTTGTGGTTCGTTTTGAGGTTTGTTTGGATTTGCAGATTTGCGCGTGACGTAGTGTGGTGGCAATGGTGGAGGTGGTGGTGGTGATATGGTAGGTGGTAAAATGATTTGATTTGAACGCAATAACAGAAAAATTGGGACGAAACGAATGAAGAGAGAAAAGGTTTGTCGATTGCCGGTTTTGTTTCTTCTCTACAAACAGCTCAACATAAATGATTGCAGCAAACTAACGCACACCTTAGCTGGAAGCAGCCATCCACAGCTCAAATGAGTGTTAACTACTATATGCTTAGCCTCAAACCAAAACGCTTGTTTTTTTTATTAAATGACTGAAGATAGTTAGCCACAAACCACCACATTAAATATAGTAAACAGATATGAAAATGAAATAAAAAGGCACTTACTTTAAAGAACGAGACAAGAAATAATAAGGGAAACCGAACAGAATAGGACAGCAATCAAGTTTGAAAAATGAAAAGAAAAATCTTTGCAAAAGCGCTAGGTTTATTTATATACACAAAATAGTATGTTCATTTTGATTTGGCCATCTTAGTTTAACATTTTTCTTAGAACCTTAGATATAGTTTGTAAACTATTGATTTTAATTGTATGTAATATACAATATAGGAGACAAACTAGCTAAATATAGACGCGTATTTAGTGTGTCGTTTTAGAATGACCGGAAACCTTAATTACCCTAGCTCTGAATATATATCTGTACTAAGGAGACTAAATATTTAACTGGCTTTCTAATCAACTGCTGTGTATAGTACTACAGTGATATGATAAATCGTTTACATATTAAAAGAACATTTTCACAGAATGTTTGAAGGTGATTAGTAAGTAGAAAAAAAAGCATCTTAGTATGTATAAGGAGGGAATCGAAAACCGTCGTTGCTAGCTTAGTAATACTTTTTCGCTTTAAGAGCACTGATTGCAGCAAGCAATCGTATTCGAGATTGCCTCCGAAAAGCAATACAGGGTTCGTAATCTTACTGTAACTGAATGGCACTAACGTAAAACAGAAATAAAACATCGTGATGAAAATAAAATGAAATGAAAATGCTTTTGAGATAAGGTCGTTTTTTATATAAGGTAGCTGTTCCCTAATTCATCTCATCATATTTATATGAGCACAATAATTAAAAGAGCGTCTACTTTCTCTGTCCAGCGCATTGGTTCTTGGTCGAATAAAAAGGGTACCAAGCATTTTAAATTTTGTAATTGTACAATTTTATAGGAACTAGTTAAAATTATCAAAATAAATCTGGGCCAATTGGGCTGTATAATGAGATGAATAAGGGATCGTCTACCCTATAGTAGCTTTGAAGGTTAATCCTATCCTATCTTTTCCTTGGCCAACCGGATTAAGTATATCAATTCCATTCGCAATAGTTCTTATTTTTCGCAATCGCAACAATAGACTAGCTTTAGCAGTATGTATATGATGTTTTAGGATGCTAACAGTCGTAGCGGGTCAGATAATAGTGGCAGCAGTAATAGAAGAGATGATTGTGCGCCTTTTTCACTCTCTGCAAAATAGTGAGTGTTCTAACTTCTAATTACAGCTTCTATTTCTTCAAGTGCACTCCTGAGGAAGAGGAAGAGACGAAGGCGAAAAACCAACAGAGAGAAAACATAAATGACTATTGTTGATATGTTTTGGTACTGACTAGGGGATTCCTCGAAACGACAACAATTATAGTAAAAACAATTATATTCCGAGTAGGTTTACACGAGTTAAAGTTTTGTCATTTGTGCAACATGCTTTCGGAGCGAGGAAACGATTCTGTCATCGTCGCATGCCGTTTTACTATACTATGGTTAGTTGTCTTAACTACAAGAGTAGTACTAGATTACGGTCGGTTAGTAAATTCTACAGCCTTATTAGATTCCTATCATTATTCGAAAGTTCTAACTATTTACGCTCGGTAGTGGTTAAAATCTACAAACGCTAGGACCTATCGAAAAGAGCAGTAATAAAGGAAAGAAAATCAAAGAATAGGCATCAAACAAGAGCTAAAGAGGGATCAAAATTAGATGCAGAATCTAGCTCGTATAGTCATACAAAACCGAACGGTAGTATAAAAAATGAGCTACTCTCTCACACACACAACACACTGACAGAGATGAAGAACGAGCGGACAATAGTTACCTCATATCGTTATCGTTTTCGTCCGACTTTCCGTAGTGATCGTGCACCTCGTCGTCTCCGGAGCAATACTCATCCTCGTGCTCGTCGTAGGCTCGCTCCTGGATGCGCCGTCTTCCCAGGGTAGCAATCTTGCGTTCCTCTTCTTGCTTCAAATTCTCGACTTCGTCCTTCGATAGGAAGGAGAATACTTTCTCTGTGTGAAGGAAGGGTGCAAAATGGTGATCATTTGTTGTGGATATAATCCATAAAGTGTACTAATTGAGTACAGAAAAATTCGGACGCGGAAATTTGTTAGTAATACGATTGCTTATTTTTTATGGCTTTTGGGTATACCTTATTTTGGGATTATTTTTGGAGCTAATTTTGGTGCAGCTCATTACTTGTAATATTTTATTTTATACTGTTTGCGACATACACCTTCGCGATAGACCGTCTCTTTGGTGCATTGGCAGAATTCTATTCCATGGGAACTAAGATGAGGTCTATCTTGATACCGATTTTCGGGATATTTGAATAAAGGAAGACAACTCAAGTCAAGTTGCTTCGGAAAAACTGAATAATTTCTTCCCAAGGTGTTTTTGTCAATTTGAATATATTGACTCCGAAAAATTCTAATTTCGGTCCGCAACAACAAATTACTTGTCAAATAAAATATTTTTGCGAGGTATTATCGATTTTTGTATGTGTTATGGTTTGTTCCAATTAGAATTTGGTCACCTCTTTTTACTAGCTCTAGGGCCTCAATTTATCGCAGCTGGATCATTTCTCCTAATTACGGTTTTCAACGTGGTCTTGATGAAAGATAAACCACCGAATCCATCCCAATCAAAACGTCGTTACTTTCTCTGTACTATAGTTAAAAGTGACATGGAAATTAAAAGGATGCGACTAATTTAAAAAAAAAGTATTAGAACTTCGATTATTTGCGAGTGTATAACTCTTAGCAAGTTTCGTTCTACATTGCCATGCAATTATTGGTTCTAGGGAGTTTTTTAACGGTTAGATGATCCGGGGTTGGATTTCTCCCGATATCGATGCTTTTTTGTGAGCCAATTAACTTCTCGTTTCATAGCGATCTACGCGATCTAGTCCCAGCAGTGGATCTAGCCTACTCACGAGCTACCCTATAGGGTGTTTAGGTCGGTCCGGCAATTCCAGGAGGAGCGTAATTCCCGGCGGTAGATCTTAGTCTACTCCACAGTGACTGCTAGGGTTCACTTATTCGAAACTACTTCAATGATCTCTTCTCCACTTCCTCTGCAGCTGCAATAATGTGACAATTCTAATAATTGTATTTCAGGTCCTTTCTACTTTGCAACTTTCTTGTACGACATTTTCTGCGTTTAGAGCCGGCAAGTCGTCTCACACTTTCTCAAATCTGGGGCAAGCAAGGACCACGGACGCCGTCATTCACACCATCGCAACTTTTTGAGTGACTTAGTGGACTTTCCATCTTTTGACCAAGTTCCAAGATTCAAGCACTTTTATTGGTGTTCTATGTGAGCTATCATTCTATTATGACCGCATGGTAAACAGTCATGGTCTGCCGCCTCACATGTCTCATAGTCTATGGGTTCCATTCGCACATAGCTGCCGTATGTCATCAGTCGGTTTATCAACCGTACTCTTTTCCGTTTAAATCATTTCCATTCCACACTTAATCGACGTTTGCGTTCCACCAGCGTTTGGGTTCCTTATCTGTTCATTTTTGGATTTTTGAAGATTTTTCTGAAGTTGTTAATGGGACTATCATTGCCGTGTCCCGTTGGATGAAGAGTATATTTTTTCTTAGACAGGGATGCTCTCACGGCACAATTATTTCCGAAACAGTTGTGGTCTTAACATGATTTGGCTCAATAAATCCCGCGACTACACAATAAGCACAGCATTTATTAAATTCATGTATGTACAGCCAATATTTGGAGAAACCACCTGGGTTTTAGCCGGGTATTCTGAAGGTTGATCTCGATTGAAGATCGAATTTATCTCCCGCGAGAATCAAAGCCCTCTTTCGAAATCTCTTTAAAACTTTCCTGCATATAATTTGGTAAATCCTGATCAACAACCACGAGGAAAAGCTTCATAACCTGTTCTTGTAATGTCATATTAACATTTTTATTGCCTTATGAGTCCATGTACAAGTTCCATTGTCGGTACTCGGTGTGGGTTATTCAATCTTGGACGATTTCAGCACATTTTAATTACTTTTTTTTTTTCTTCATTTGACTACAGGCAAGACTAAAGGTTTCCTTGTTTAAACAGTTTCCTCGTTTGCTCTTCGTATTAACGTTTGTTCTTTTAAATTTATCTTTCTCGTCTTCAATGTGTATCCACAACTTTACTGCTGGTGCGATGTTATCTCGTAGAAAGTCTGATTTTTCCCCTGCTTTTCAAGCATGGGGTTCGTTAATTTCTGTCAACATAGTATAGTCCTGAATATTGCTTAGAATATCGTAACTCTTACGTCTTACGATCAAAACTTACTCAAACAACAATACCTGAAAATGGTGAAACTTTCTGTTAAAAAAAACTAATTATTTTTCTTTTTGAAGTTCTATTGGTATAAAATACTGAAAAAATATTAAGTTGATTTTCCGGTTGACCGAGACCGAATTGTCGAGCTTTTCGTTGAACTTCTGCCATCAGATGGTGTACAGATACCTCGTCCACTTGGTTCGCCGCAGAACGCCAGTTCACCTTGAACTACTCATCGCTTCCAACATTTATTGGGTCTTCTTCAGGTTTGGCTTGACGATGTCCTAATATTTCACGATTGAGTGCGGCTTTGGTGTATTCGAAGAATCCTTTTCTTTGGACATTACCTGAACGTTGCTGGCGTCATATCACTTCGTGGTTTTTTTTCCGTAAAAGAAGGATGCCAAATGCAGCCAAAATATCACGGAACAATCCTATTACTTCAGGAAAGGCAGCAGACGTTTATTTATACCCTCTTTCTACGTTAATTTCGAGGTGACAGCCCTAGTTGCAATGAAAATGTCGCTTTTGAAGCCACAGGTACAGATACCCTACCAAACCAGACATTTCTCAGAGAACTGCGACATTTTCATTTGCTTGAACAAGTCTACCTACCTGTGGTTCGTGCCCATGGACACCTTCTGTTGTGACGTGGCACTGCGGATTTTCCTAAACGCATTCAACGTGCAAACCTCGATGATACCATCGTTAGCGATAAGACTGAAAAAGAACACGATCACAATTTACGAGCTGTTCTTAAACGAATTCAAGATTTCGGATTCACCATTCGAATCGAGAGGTGCACTTTCTGTTAGTAGTAAGTGCAGTACGTGGATCACATTGTCAACAGCCTCAACCTGGAGGAGGATCTCGGGACGGTCGTACCTAATACTATTAAAGTTTTACTTAAATTTCAGAGCCGTCACACAATGGGTGCCTTGAAGACCCATTGCTTCGAAAAGTCTGCTATCATCACGTTCAGTACGAGAGGCCATAATTCAGTAGTTTGTAATTTGTAGTCCGATATCCAACGATTCCAAGCCTGAAAGGAATCACTTTCCGTGGTACACAGATGGTACCATGTTTGCCGAAATGTTCGTCGTCCCGTCGCAGTGATGCCTCGAACGGCTCCATTTTAGCCATCACGGTATGTAGCGTATAAAGACCCTCGAAATTCTTGACTTCAGTCTGGATACTGACATCGTCAACCTCGCCATGGCATGCCAACAGTATGCATCCGAAGCCAGGTCACCTCCTCACTCAACCTCGGTGTCGGAGCCCAAACAGGCCGCTCGGTGGTGACGTGTCCACGTGTCCCCGCACTTAGGATGAATATAAAATTATTCAATAGACTAATTTCCAAAAAAGAAATTGTTCGTAACTTTTTAGCGTGGGGGTAACTATAGATCTGTAGCAGCTTGGAATCGCACATTGCACCGTATCCCATGTGATCAAGTTGTTTAAAGGGCATCAGAGCGATAGAAAACAAGACACTGCATGACTGTTGAACCAGTTGAAACATCATTCCAATATTTCTATTCAAGTTTTAATCTATTTTTAGCACCACGTATTCAAAATTTGGAATCACCGAACCGAACTGGAAAACTTTGTTTCGCAAGCGATCTGCGGATGAGGAAAAGTATTTATTTCTTCGTCACATTTGAATCTTTAAATGGAAAAATTTACATGGAAATGTTCAAAAGTGACTTCTTAAGGCTTTACGAAAACTCGACACTCTTTGGTTGGATTTGGCATGTTTCATTTTGCCTGGTCAGTTTTACATTGACACAATATCAGTAGTGTTGTCCTGTAGTTCATCTACCTTATCTAAAAAAATCTAAACCATCATGAAGATAAATGTCATGAAATCCCAAAAAAAAAATTGAAGATACTCTTTTGGAAGTGTTTACGCATATCAAACCTGACTTTACCCTAGACTTGAATACATGAGTCAGGGCAATCGTGCGTGCGTTTAGGGATATTTGAAGAACTTCGAACATTTGGTAGCATATTTTTTTTATAAAAATTAAAAGCCTCTGTTTTTGGACAAAAGGCGTCGCGGCCACGTGCACTTTTATATTTCGACCGTGTTACATTTCTGATATTGAAACGAATTTTACCGATCATATCGATAGATTCGAGTAATCTTTTGGCTCGTTTTGAAAGCAATTCATGCAAAAAGAGACAATTTTTCAAAGAACCGTTATTTCTATTTCAACAGAAAGGAATACGAACAAAATGAACGAATCTCGAGACGATTCTCGCGGTTCCCGCATTCGGTCATCTGTAAGCGAAGTGGAATATTCATTGAAAGAATAAATGTGGCTTTTGCCAAAGTCGGAAATCGACTCCGCTTTGTTTCATGATATCAGGAACATCAAGCAGCTATCATACCAGAAATAACACTAAACGAATCAATGCAACTGAATGTGTGCAAGCTACACTGCCGCTCTAAGCATAATTGTCCCATGTGTATATGGAGTCTCATAGCACATGGGACAGTTATGCTTATAGCGACAGTACAATAAGTATTTTAGAAATTAACAGCAGTGTGCTTCGTTATGTTTGCACTTTATGGAGTATGTATGATGAAATTTTTGCTACACTGGATCACGTTCCAATAATGGATGTCAAACACATCCTACCCCAACGTTCCTCCTTCTTCGTGGAGGCACCCTTCGTCCTCAAACAACGTCTTCTAACTATGAAGATCAGATTACACCGTCTGGGAATACTATAGCGTAGTTAATAAGTCCATGGCGTTATTTGGACATCGGCAACGACACCTGGTTGTGGAAATCTGAAATCGTCTTTGTTCTCAGTATAATCTAAATCCCACTTTATTTTTAAAGTAATGTCAACACGGTTGACTGATGGTGGCTTATATTTGGGAAAGAGTCTCAGGGTGGTATGGAGTGGACACAGTACCGTAAAGCTGGGAATCTTTTTTGATCATTCTCTTACTACAGCTGTTTATACCTGTTCAATTTTAGGGGCCCCCCTAGCTCAAGAGTGCCCAATAGAGTGACAAGAAAAAAAATGACCCCTATCGGCCCACACCTGAGTCGATTCCTAGTCCCACCAGGAGTACTTTCTCCAAATTTGAAGCAAATCGGACAAGTCTAGCTACCGAACCACCGTGCTCGAAGTTTGTATGGGAGTTTTCGACAGTTTACATGGAGAAACTGCCGGATTGACTAGCAGTCTTCGACAAAGTTGTAGACAATTAAATTATCTTTTTTGTTTTCACTTACAGTGATAATGCGATGCATACAGTGCCACCTAGCGGCGAAAATGCGCGCTAGTGGGTTTTCTCCATATAAACTGTCGAAAACTCCCATACAAACTTCGGGCACGTTGGTCCGGTAGCTAGACATGTCCGATTTGCTTCAAATTTGGAGCAAGTACTCCTGGTGGGACTAGGAATCAACTTAGGTGTGAGACTCACGGGGCACAGAAGTTTTATAATGACACAATCGGACATTGCTCCCTTGCATCGCTGTGAGACTCATTTTCGCTTGGCGTTTTCTCACTCACATTTCACACACATTTTTCGTACCTGCCGGCGCTTTGTCGATATCTACGTGAACAGAACAAGAGAAGACAAAGATTAAGCCCGTACGATATTAAAGGGCGAACACGAAATTATTGCGACACCGAAAATGTCATGCCAATTTTCATATAATGTTCAAAATGAAACCAAAATTTTAGGGTAGTTTTATACATATTTTTACTTCAAAAATCAAAAGAAAAGTTAATCGATGGAGCCTTGAGAGTAAAATTGAACGCATTTTCGCTTGATGCCCTCCATCAAAGTCTTTACAATGTCATCCGGTACCAGTTTCTCAGTTTTTTCGATTTTCTTAACATGTCCTTCTCGTCTTTGACTGTCTTCTTGCTCTTCCGAAGTTCCCGCTTCATCATTGCCCAGTACTGCTCCACCGGGCGCAGCTCCAGACAGTTTGGCGGATTTATGTCCTTTGGAACAAAATGGACAGAATTGGCCTCATACCACTCAAGGACACTTTTAGAATAGTGGCATGATGCCAAATTTGGCCAAAATAGCGGAGCTTCGTCGTGCTACTGCAAGAACGGCAAAAGGCGCTTCTCGAGGCACTCAGATTTGTAGATCTCGCCATTTACTGTGCCCTTTGTCACGAAAGGCTCACTCCTCAGTCCGCAAGAGCAGATGCCAAATGAGATATATGGAGGCGAACTTCAACATTTTCTACTTCTGAAATTTGTCGTCCACATAGAACTTGGTCGTGCCGGTGAAAAACTCCAACCCCGGAATTTGCTTAAAATCGGCTTTTATATACGTTTCGTCGTCCATCACACAGCAGCCATATTTTGTCAGCATCTTCTCGTAGGGCTTCCGTGCCCGAGTTTTAGTCGTCGATTGTTGCCGCTCATCGCATTTGGGAAGTTCTGTACCTTGTATGTGTGTAATCCAGCTCTCGTCTATGCATTCTGGACGTAGCTCTGCGACATGTCGATCTTTTTAGCCAAATCACGGCTTGAGACGTTGGGATTTGCTTTAATTTTTGTTCTCCGGTCCCGGTTTTCTTCCAGCTCCTTTGCCGTGGTCCAACGTCAACCGCTCCTGGAACCGCTTCAACACTCTGGAGACGGTTGAATGGTGAATGTTCAACATTTTTCCCAACTGCCGGTGCGACAGGTCAGGAAATTCCAGGTGTTTGGAAAGAATTTGTTCTCTCGACTCGCTTTGGTTCACCTCCATTTTCGTTGAATCGAACAACACGACTTCGAGTTTGACAGCATGTAAACAATACACATCAATGAGAAAGTGTGCAAAATTTGGTTGATTTTTACCCAATGGTAAAAAAGTTATGCCCTGTTGAATGTGTCGCAATAATTTCGTGTTCGCCCTTTAGATCCGTTGAAGTGTTAGGTTAGGTTTACTTTATTCCATTTTTCCAAGTTTTCAATCCTTTTGTTGTGGGTCTTTTGAAAAATGATTCTAATTAAAAGTCCTTCTCGTTCAAACCGAATGATCCGATGAAGTACGCGTTCATTTGCTCTCGGTTTTCGAAAATTTCGAAAAAAGCAAAATGTCGTTCATTACTCTACTTCCAGCACACAATAATACGTCAGTTTCATCAGAGATCGAAAAAAACAAATGGATGCGATAGTTGAAACCGAATTGCGACTCCCTTGGTCCATTAATTGCATAAGAAAACAAACATATCGTCTGTAAATGTATACACTCTAAATGATTTCTAACAAATTTCGAAGTATTTACCTAATGTAATAAAATAAAATTATGATTAGTTTCGCATGTCCGAATTATTCCGTGTTCTAACATTTCCGGTACTTGTTCCGTGTTATAACAGTGGAGCACTTACCAGGTTTCGGCGTCTGCTTGTTCTGATCCTCCATGGCATTCTCGAAGAAACGCTTCTTATCCGAGACACTTTTCGGTGTCTTTGGCGCTGGCGGAGGCGACTATTGTGATTAAGGTGGGAACAAATCAAACTATTATTTAGTGATTTTCGAAAAAAAACTAAAGTTATGGGAAAACAAAAACAAAAATTCAATATATGATTGAAAACATTTTTCTCGTGTGTCAAAAACTTAAGAGGTAAGCTCATTGCATTCGAAATCCAGCTGCAGATAGTAGTAGATGTCAGCAGTAGCATCAGCAGCAGCAGCAGCAGAAGTGTCATTCTGCACAGTGTCCAAAATGGCTGAGTTGCTTTTAGTGTTTTTTTTTTCTGTAGCGAGAAGCCTTCATGCAGCAGCGAAATTTATCGTTTTGTTTTCGCGTTGTTTGAAGGTTCGGGGGAGGGGACCGGTGGGGGAAGGTCAAGCATATATATAAATAATAATGATGCAACGGTAAGTAAAAAAGAAGTAAAAAACAAACCACCAGAGAGGAATGCTGTATTTTAAAAGCTCTTTTGTTTTCTTTGTTATGTATTTTTAGTTCGACTTAGTTGGTTCCTTTTATAAAGTTGATAAAATACACACATATCTAGGAGAAGAAGTCGTGGATGACTATCAAATTAGCACTGTACTAATAGAGAAACTAACAATTATTTTATGTAATGTTTAGTGTAATGTGAAACATGCATTATCAACCACTGATACGTAATGTGATTCGATGAACAAATGGAATGCAGGTGTTAAACCTAAGCTAAGCTAAACATTTGTTTGGTTCTAAAAGCTACTGTTTTTGGTGGTGATTCGCATGAATGCAGTACTAGAAGCGCTCATCGATGAAGTTTTTTGTTTCGCCTCGTTTTTGTAAAGAGCGTTTTTTCACGATTAAGGCACCTACATTGTTCCATAAACTCCAAATAGCGAATCGGTATCATTTACGACGAATAAGACTAGTATGTAATAAATATATAACACACAGTGGTGACTGGAATCAAATTTTGTTCGAAGTTTGCTGATAATAGCAATTCTTTAAGGCAAAATAGTTGGTGAAAAAATGACTCTTTATAATAACAGCATTTTTGAAGTTCTTCTCTAAACCGGTTTTCATGCAGCAGATACTAACTTACGTAACCTAAATTTGTAGTACAAAAGTTTTTCTTCTTATCACAAATTCCGAAAATCTGGAATAAGGACCGAAAGAAGGTATAGTTCGTCGCTACAAGGCTACTCTGATCTTGAATACATAGAGCGATCATGTCTTCCACAAAGTTGTGTGTAATAGCATGCTTAACAACTTTGCGGAAGACACCAAGTCATTTTAACTGAATTTGTTGACAGAGTAACTTTTCCATAATCACAGAATAGCAAATATATATTAAGCTGTTCTTGAGAAACCTTCCCTATTAGGGCCAAAAAGGTTCATAATCCTATTTCAGTTTCCGTACCAATAAAATAAAAATGTTTTCTATTGTTTGAAAAAGATGCAATTTTTTCCGTGGTGTTTATTTGAATTTCTACAACTCAACATAAAATAATTTTTTAACTAACACCAAACAATATATTCAAAAATATGTTTTATGTGAGTTCTACAATCGAAAAGGAGCATTTTAGGCTGTAACACGTTGTTAGAAGATTAATAATTTTTTTTTAATTTTTAAGGTCGCTAAAAGCTTTGTACGTTAATAAACTCAAAACAAAGTATTTCTCGAACACTCGGTTCCAGTCATCCTGTACAAGTAATGCTCTAGTACTGCACTCGCAATTATATTCCAAATCCGATGATTAGTGACTCTCTACAAGCTTAATATGTGGTTATCTTTACCCTACGCACTGTAATCATCAACTAAACAGCACTACTACTGAAGGACTTTTTCCTACTAAGGCTACTACTACTACTGGTACTAGCTCCGCCGTTGCTATAGTTACTAACACTACTACTACTAACAGTGGCACTGGAATGGTGGTGCTCTTGCTGTCGTTGTTGATAGTACTGTTGCTGCTGAAGGTTGGAATGATTATTATTATTATTGTTCTGCTGTTGCTGATGAGAGGATGTCGGTGTGGGTGAAATCATGCCGCAAGATGACGTTGATGATAATGATGATGGTGGTGATACTACAACAGTGCTGCCAGTTGCGTTATTATTACTACTGCTAGAATGGAGATGACTGTTACTATACGTATAGCCACCGCCGATGATGGCAGAATTATGCTCATTCACGGATGATATTGGTGCAAGGAGAACCGTCGTCACTGGCAGTTGTTGCTGTTGCGACGAAACCTGCAGTGGTGGTGGTGGTGGTGGGAGTTTTGGTAGTGGTGGTGGTGGCGGTGACATTGGCAGTGCTTGTGTGTAGTAACCAGCTAGGCCATGCGGAACGTACTGTGGCGGCGCCATAGTGGGAGGAGCAGGAGGAGAGCTAACGCCAGGTGGTGATTGATGGTGATAGTCACTCACCAGGTAACTGTAGCCTGACATGCCGTACGGTTGCTGGTGTTGCTGCTGTTGAAAGTGATGATAGTGATGGTGTGGTGGCGGCGGCGGCGGTGCGTACGTATATACCGTGTGCTGAGGCGTGGGAAGTTTTGTATAGTGAACTGGGAGCACCTGGACCGGTGGGTAGATTTGAGGAGAGTGCAGCTGTCCGGTTGATCCGGTCCAGTGCATTGGTCGTTGTGGCACAGGGGAGACCGATTGTTGGGACTCCTGGTCGTAACCAGTGTCTAGGAACGGATTAGTCGTTCGAGAGATCATCTCATTACGCATTCGGTTTTCCTCCAGCAAAAATTGACGATGAGTTTCTTCCGGGACAAGTGTATTTTCCTTGAAATTTTCGTGTATAAACTCCGCCCGTTTTTTCGACGGGAGCACATCGAATTTGGCCGCGATTAGTTCAATCTTTTCGTAGTTTGGCAACCGTTCCATGCTGCGGCTCGCCAGGTTCTGCGTCGAGCTTCTCACTTCACGAACCGTATTCGTTCGAGCATCATGCTCAAATTCTATATAATTACCTTGACCAAACTCTTCCTCCATATTCCGAATACCCTCGTTTGGCACAATTTCCGCTCTCTTCAAATCTCTCACCGGTGGCGGCGGAGGCGATCGCCGTCTTTGCACTTCCCGCTTATCTTCCGTCTCCCCGAAAAACTCTTTCCTAAATGGATTCTCCCGTTCAATTTCACTTCCTTCGTCCCCATCATCACTATCATCCTCGCTTTGTGATTCTTCCTCCTCACTCTCCAGAACATCATCCACAATTTCGCTACGGACGTAACGAGCACGTGCGTCCCGCTCCAGCGCCAACCCTCCTTCTTCCGGTGTCGTACTGCGACTCCTGCTGGAAGTCGTCGGACTTCCACTCCGCAAAATTCCTTTCAACTGATTCGCTCCGCTATTGTTGTTAGCATCCTTCCACTGGCGAATTTGTTGCGCATCCTGCTCGGCTGCTACCATCATCCGGCGTTGCTCCTCTCCCGGATCGTCCAGATCGAAACTGACGGATTTGCGGTGGTGGCTGCCGCTGCTGCTGCTAGTTGTACCAGTTGGCGTTGGCGTAGGAGTTACCGATCGAGTTGCCGGTACCGGTTGTTTCGATCGCATCTCCACCGCAGGTTCCTTCGAGTTGAACATCGAGCGCTCATAGGCACCGGACGAGTAGACTGGAATGTAACTTTTCGTAGCGGGGAGAGGAGGCTCTACCGGGCGCGGTGATGGTTTGATTGTTTTCGAGCCGATAGATGCGTTGTTGTTGTTCGTTTGGTTAGTATTGGCTGAAGAGGTAGCAGAACTAGTGGTAGTGGTGGTGGTAGTAGCAACGGTAGTAGTACTAGTGGAGGAGGTTATTGAGGTTTTGGAAGGATCGTTTGCATGCAACAACGGCCGGATATTTCCATATCGGCGATCAACCTACGTGGGTGTCGGGTTCGGTGATGGTTTTTTTTGGGTTGGGGAGGGGCGGAAAAAAGAAAGAGAAAAACATTGGTTCTGTGTGTGTATTTCAATTTAATGGCTAAGCTGAGCAGCAGCGTAGGGGGGACAGTAAGAGTTTTGTTTCTGAGCGGGGCGTGGGTGTTGTGTTGAACATAAAGTTTTAGAAACAAATTGCGAACTTTGGACGAAACACATGAAGAGTGATAACTGAACCGTTGTTTGTTACACACAACACAATTTACGAAAAAAGAAAAACAGTTTTATTACAAACGTCTGAAAATGATTACCCGTTAACAATAAACAAACACAAATGTGAAAATTGTGAACATGTAACACATAAAATGCGACTAACGGAACAACTTAATTTCGAATCAAAATGAAGGACATGGAAATTACTCCGACAAATTAAACATTTAAACTTAAAACTATTTTGATTGGGTTTACGTTACACATATCTATACAATATATTGATGATAGATTGAAAAACGGACAAATCTCGAAATGGATTTACAAATTGATCACAAAGTAGTTTCCTAACTTAAACGAACTTAGTTCTTCCAATATGAAGTAACAATGATATAACAATTAAAAAACAAGACGACAAGAATTATAGAACAGATTAATCTATTTACAAATCCAAAAGGCAACATAAAATCGAAAGAATCGTTTTCGAGGTCATCGAATCCGAATTCCTGAAAGTACAAATCGAAGCTAGAATAAAACCCACCAAAACTAGTGCTGGTTGCTGCTGTAAGTGAGACAGTAAAGGCGACCATTCATCGGTTTTACATTACTGGCACTTAATTTAAACTCAATACAGTAGAACAGTTGCTCGCGCCAAAATTTGTAACATGGTCAGTTGCATCCCTTCCCTTCAGAATACCTCAGGCTCCTGGTCATTTGGAACACTGCTATTTTCTGCAAACGTTTGGATGGGTGAGCATCCGAAATTCTGCCGGTAGGCGGCGCTAGTGAGCATTAATTTTTTCTATCTTATGTATCTTAAATTCTGATTATTAGCAATATTTGTGTCTTCAGCAAAGTTGTTCAGAAGATCAAAACCTATGCGAGATGGTATGCCGAATAACGCGGTATTCTGCCGTGAGGCGGCGCCTGTGTTAGTGCTATTTTTTGGCCTACTGTATCTCAAGTTCCTGATTTCTTAGCAGGACGGTGGACGTTATTATGGATTCTGCTACCAAACGGCACTAGTGAACTTGTAATTTTTTCAACCTACTATATCTCAAGTTTCCAGGGTTTTGTTAAAGTTCTGTGTCTTCGGCAAAGTTGCTCATGAGATTAGAACCTACCAGATAATATGGAAAATAGTTCGTATTGCTATAACTAGGGGGGTCGCCAGTGTGAATACCTTTTTTTACCCAGACTTTCTTGACAATTTTTATCAACTACGCAGTATCCTAGTATCCTGGCTACATCCAAAGCGCTCTAATAAAATATTTATTTTCCTTTCAATCAGATGTATTTAGCAATCAAATAAGCAAAAGGCAAGGATAGTTAGAGGAAAAAATAGAACAACCTTCTAAAGAACCAGAGACCAGTAAGTATGTTCACTAGCACCTCCTAGTGGAAGAAACCCACACCTACCTGCTATAAATCAGGAAATTGAGGTACAGGTGGTCAGAAAAATGACATGTCCACTAGCGCCGCCTAATGGCAATATTCTGTATACCACCTTGTAGGTTTTGATTTCCTGAGCAACTTTGTCGAAGACACAGAATTTCTTAAAAAGCTGGGTTCTGAGATACAGTAATAACATCACTGGTCTAGCGGCAAAATTGTCTCTATTGTTATTTCATTCTTTCAACATTCTTTCTTGCCAAGTTGGCGTGATAGCCACAGAAATTTTGATTCATTTTTCACTCATCAGCTAAAAACTTGTGTACCACCGGGACATCAGTTGTTTAAACCGTTCCACAGTGGCTTCTATTGCCAAAAAACGTGCGATTATTTTTTAACGCGAAAACAGTAAAATGTAGTAATAGAATGGCAGTTATTTTTGCGATATTGGAATTTTGTCCATCGCCGGTTAAAAAATGAATCAAGGTATTAAAAAAATTGGTCAAAATTTGAGCGAAATTGGAGCATTTCAACATGTGCCCCCATCTATTTTTTCATACGTTTTGTATGAAAATTCATAACTTTTTTCAAAGTACTCGAAAAACATTTAAACTTGGTAGTGTCCAAGCACACTGTCTCCAAAACAAAAAAAATGAATGACAAAAAATTAAAAAATCAAGAAAATAATCCAATAGTCTAAAAAATATGGATTCCGAAAACTCGTTTGAAATTTCTCGTAGTGTGATCAAGCTCTACCAAGTTTCAAATTTTTTCGAGCACTTTGAAAAAAGTTATGAAATTTCATATAAAACGTATGAAAAAATACATGCATTTCTCATATAAAATTTCAATCGGTTGTGGGCAAATTTGCTCGGATTTCACCCAATTTTTGCCTTTCTCATATAGCAAGGATATGCAATCACTCTGAAAATCGTCAACCTAAACCCGGCCCGGAGGGCCGCGTGCCATATCCCATTCGACTCAGTTCGTCGATATCAGCGAATGTCTGTATGTGTGTGTGTATTTTCTAATCTCACTCACCTTTCTCAGAGGTGGCTAAACCAAATTGCTCAAACTTAGTTTCAAATGAACGATATAACGCTTCCATAGGCTGCTATTGAATTTTTAGTTGATCCGACTTCCGGTTCCGGAGTTACGGGTTTAAAATTGCAACCACACAGAAATTTTTGCCTTCCTCATATAGAAAGGATATGCAATCACTCTGAAAATGGTCAACCTAATTTTTTTTCGACTGGCATAAGGTTTCTGGGTTTTAACAAAGGCGTAGTTAGGAGTGCACGGAGAGGGTTTACGCCCCCTCTCCCCCTGACTGCTCACTCCCCGTTTGAATCCCCCTAAGATCACCCCTCATTGTACCCCCTTAGAACACCACCCCATCCATCGCTCATAACCCCTCCTCCCTCTCAACCCCACTATCTTTATACCACCGCTATATCACAAAGCATCCCAAGTTAAGCCGGGGAGTGGTTCGATCAAGGGTTTTCCACCCTCCTCACACACCCACCCCCGCATGACAAAATTAGTTAGCAGGAAGACAACATTGAATTAATGCTTATTAGGCTAATTAAGAATGATAGTTGTTTTGTTTCGAGTGTTTCACCGTCTACACGTAGCTCATCAGGTTCGTGACTGGCGAGCCATTCGGCCCTATTCTGCGTGGCGTGTGACGTGAGACGACTAATCTCACCTCACTTTACGTGACTTTTCTCATCCTATTCTGAGAGTCGACTCGGGTGATGTGAGATTCCCCATTGCGGTTAAATGGGTGTCTCACGTCACCCGAAGTGACTCTTCAGAATTGGGTGAGAAAAGTCACTTAGAGTGAGATGAGATTAGTCGTCTCACGTCACACGCCGCGCAGAATAGGGCCGATTGTGTGTAGGTGCAAAGTTTGCTCAGAATGTACTAGATATTTCCACAATTGAAACGAACATAACCAGCTATGGAACCATAGTTTGGAGAAATGAGAAAGGCACTATTACACTACTAGGTGGATTAAGGGGTTATATATGTTGAGGTCGACCAAAAAATCGAAATTTTTTTTATTCTTCTACCGTAAAGCTCAGGTTGATAAGAATGTTACCTCAAATTTTTATAGAAATCGGAGCAGTGGACGCAAAGTTATAGCGTTTTTCATCTTGCTCCCTTATGGAGGTGTTGCTTATACTTGAAACTTTAAACGCGATTATCTCGAAATCATGTTTCCCAAAAGCATCTTCGCGGTGACTACGATTGTCGGAAAAGTTTTCAACCGATCTCAAAACTTTTTTTTGACTTGTTCGTAATTTAACCGCCGTGTCCTTGAACGATTCCATTTTTTCGTCAAATTTTTCATATTGTTATGAATTTTTTAATAATTTTTTTCAGGCGGAAATGGTGATTTTTTTTTTGGAAAAATCGTCCCCTTTTCCAAAAAGAATTTTTTTTAATCGATCGTTCAAGGACACCCCAGGTACACATACCAATGATTTTTTTTAGCTTGATGGTTTCTGTTGAGCTGTTGGACTGGAATCGTAGTCACGGCAAACCTCTTTGAAAAAACGCGTTTTGCGGAAATTGCTATAGCTTCGACAATCATTAATATTTTTTAATTTTCTCAAGTGGATTTTCCAAATTGGACATTGCGCTACGCTAAAGTATATCATAAAAATATTGCTACATACCTTTATAAAAATTCAAACTTTCCCCTTTTTTCCCGCATCTCAACATATATAACCCCTTAAACAGGTTTTTTTATACCTCGATTCATTTTTTGACCAGTCTTCTGGGAGGTTTTATGATGATCCAAGACCCTGATGTTGGTGATATAGTAACAGTGATTAATCCCTCTAGAAGTAAGATATTTGTCACAAGTCTTCTTTAAATTATGAAAAACAGAAATAAGTCTCCAGAACTGTTGAAGAGCTCGTTGAGAATTATTTCACCGAAGACCAATAATCTGTATTTATAGTACACAAGAAATTATAGACCGTTGTTTGTGACTAGACCCTTAAAATATTTTTGGATAACTTCTTAAACTCCATAGACATAGCTGCAGCATGTTTTAGAAAGTTGTTCATCTAGTGAAGAGACATTTCTTATTAATCTTGTCAAGAAGATGATACCGATCTATCACTTGTGACTAGAAGTTATTGTGTAATATTTGGTAATATTAGCGAATGTTTCAATAGTAATAATTTTTGAATGGGCAAAAACAGACAGCCAGGCTATAGTGGCCATTAGAAGCGCTACATCAAAACAATAAAACTTAATGAATTCCATTTGTCTCTCGTTGTCTCTAGTAGAGATGATTTGAAAAAGCTGTTGTTTTTCGACAAACGTCCAATATCTTTGAAAATACTCGAAATACGAAAAAATATGCGTTTATGAAATAATTTTGAGGATCATTCAACATAACGAGGTATAATTCCTAAAACATTTAAAGAAGACCTAGTGTATTCAGCAAAGATGTTCGTAAAAGCAATCTCCACAACTTTGCTGAAGATATTTGCTCATATCTTTTACAAAAATAATTACTGGAAAATCTCACTTCTAGGTGGATTAATCACTAGAATCTTAGCAGCAAATGAGAGTTTTTGCTATTTTTAATAAGTATTCCATTTCAACATAAACAACCAATCACTATTTGAATCACAATATTTCTCAAAAATTACCGAATTACTTCCAAAATACACGAGGTAATTCATTGTGTTTATATAGAAAGTTGACAATTTTGATAATACAATCGCACTTCCAAGCATAGCGATTATAAAAAGTTATATTGAAAAATTGGCTTTGAAAGGGTCATCCACAAACAACAAGCAATAATCTTTAAGATATTCAAGATAAAGACTTTCTGTCTTCGGCGAAGTTGTTGGCAAACACATGCTGTACAACTTTGCCGCAGACATAATCTTACTAGATATACTTGTCAGAAAGTCACATTTAGGGAGATCAATAATTAAAATCACAGCACCATATGAAAGGACTTGTAATGTACACAAATTTCTTAGGAGACGTCATTGATTCAAATTTATCGTTTTTGGCGTAATTACCAGATCGCACGATTTCATAAAAAAAAACATTGTGCGTTCACGTAACTTACGTGTCATTTATGGATTTGCTGTCAAACTTGCGGCCCAATCAGCTGACGAGAAGAATCCAAAACACGAAAAACCTGAGTAGTTTTTTAGAGTCATGACTAACGACTTTCCTTTCAATATAGGACCGTTTTTCAAAATTTCCCAAGAAAAATCGTGTAAGCTCTGGAACGCTTATATCTTTTGTTGTACTGCATGGAATAATCAATTTCTTCATCATTTTCCAAAAATTTGTTTATTATAATTTGGAGTATATATGACATGCATCAATATCGAGAAAGTGTGTATGAAAAATCTTTCGAAAATAGCGGTTCGGAAAAAGTGAAATTTTCCAACCCATCTCGATCAGAGCCGTCAATAGGGTGCACAAATCGAACACCAAAAAGGATTAAAAAATTTAAATATAGGTCTACTATAGATTTACTTCTATTATCATTCGAATTAAGCTGGTTAAAGCGAACGGAGAATATCCCATCAAAGGAGTGTACAATATCGAGAAGAAAATAATCGAGAGCTGTGCACGACTGGTGGATTGCGATTCAATTAGTTTGCGTCGCTTCGTGCTACTAGCAGAGGCCAATATTTTTATTGCCGATGGTTGGAAAGGGGCATACACAACGAAAAACCAATTTAAAACATGTTACTGAATTCGTTATGGAATTTGCGTTTCAATTTCATCCGTCTCATCCGAATCCGATACTAACTTAGGTACAGGACTAAGCTAGCGCAGGATTGACGCTAGCTCCCAAAAACGAAAAATCAGGCATTTCAACATAGAGTGGAGAAGACAATTATTGGTATGCGGTCACCTCCGTGGACTGACTGAAGTATTTAATTTTTTTTAGCTGGGTGCTATCAACTGGGACACTTGATAACTAAAAAACTTGACAACTAAAAATCTGATGAGCTACTTATCGACGCTCAAACATTTGAACCATAAAAATGTAATTTTATATTAGCTTAATCAGCATTAGTTCAATGTTGTCTTCATACATGGATGGGGGTAGGTAATCCCCAACCACACAACCCTAGCTTATAGGAATGGATATTAGTCTGGCCCAAAATAGAGCTTTCCGTTGGAGTACCGTTTAGTTCAGAATTCTACCACTGAGTGGCGCTAGAGCGCTTGGGATTTTCTTATACATTTTATGTTGGCCATATCTCATGACCGGACACACTTGGCGGAATTGAGTGTACCGGTTGCCGCAGCAAGTACCAGCAACCACATGGAAGCCAACGAAAGATAAGGTTCCTGAAACGAGTGTACGAGCGAGATCAAATAGCGACACTACATACAACGACTCATAATTTGGTAGGTCGAACTTGGCGGAGGAGACAGGGAAAGTTAACGAACTCTATGAGTTCGCGGACAAGCACAATGTGCACACCAAGGTCAAGCAGCTAGTGACAAGCATTGAATTGTTATAGGAGGAAGCTTTAACGCTTGAGCTGTGAAGTGGGATAGCAGGCTAACCAACGCAAGAGGTTACAGCAGACATTCCGGATCGTCGGGATTAGTTTTGAAAGTGAGATAGTACTGAGCAAATCCACCTGCTGCAAGGAGTCCAATGACGCCAGCTCAAATGTGCACTGACAAACTGAACGCTATCGTGAAGAGTTTCTTCCCGAAGCACGAGTTAACCAGACAGTGGAAATATTGGTGACAATCTGGTCCCCATCGACGAGCTTCTTAGGTAATGCCCGCATTACATCGCATGTTATGAAGGTTTTTGTGAACCATCAACGCAGAAAAATCGAGGAGTTCGGAAATATGTTTATGCAACCAGTATACGGTTGTTGCAATCAATATCACTTTCTGAACCCTATAACTGGGGACCAATGATTGAAAATAAAATTTTTACTTTTTGAGACAAATGTGTGAAAAGTGACTCGGTTTCAGTGAATATTCGTGAAGTTTCACAAATTTCAATGAAGAGGAGGTCAATGCGACCCCTAGACCTTAATGAACACTCACCAAATTTTGGCTCCAGTATTATTTATGGATCCACGTCTAAAAACTGTGTACCTTGAATTTTTCCATTTCCGTATTTTTCGGCCCGAACCAATGTAATCACTGTGGGATATTTTATTGAATATTTAGGTGCAAGCTTAGACTCATTTTTAGTCTTTGGTTTGTTCCGAAAAAAACTCAACCTTGTTGCCGGTATAATGTACATGGACGATGGGAAAATTTAGGCACGACTACACGATCTGGCACCACATGGTACGACTACATGATGCGGCACCACAGATTTGTGTCGCAATTCGGGGAACCGTTAGAGAGGACACACGAAAAAACTACTTCTAAGGTATTTCAAATGTTTTTGTGGTAAGAAAGCAGGTGGGCCGATCTATGCCGTCCTATCCAACACTGTAGTAAAAAATATAATTCGATAGTACCACTACCTAGACCACTTTTTGCTCATAACAAAGACAAATTTATATATGCCAGTTCTGTGAACAGTCAGCACATTACGGATAACACTGCTCAGAAACCGCAGAGAAAAACTCATCTAAGGAAATGAATCCGCATATATAGTGTCTAATATGCTGCTGCTGATCAGGCAATAACGGTAATTGTAAAGTCTGTGCCAAGGACCTCAAAATCAACAGCCAGCACCAACAGTGAGGAAGCCGTTACCAAGGACGGAGTGTTCACACTATTTATTACTGTTTTATTTTCCATCTGACTTATAAACTTAAAACTGTATAATTGAGCTATAGCTAATCCGTGTAATGAAGCGGATTCTCCAAAGTCAAGCAGATCCTCGACAGTCGTGAAGGTGCGAGTCCTACCAATTATCGGTTCGTGGTGCCTAGGTAGTCCGATGATAGCTGGGCTTTAGATGAGAGTCATTACGTAGAGCTCTTGTGGTACCCGAATATTCAATAATGATACAAGTTTCGAGTAATCAACATTACCATTTAGCAGTTCGACAACAAAACCCACCTATTGAATTCTTCGCCGACGTTCCAGATTTTCCACATTCAACAATCTAGAGCGATCAGAATACGGTGAAAGATTAAGCGGATCGTGCCACGTTAGGTTAGACAAGGCCAACCTGATAAATTTGCGCTGTACACTTTGAATTCTTAAAATCGAATTCAAGTGCGTTTTCTATAATTGACCGAACAGCTGAACGGTGCCGATAACGTACAGTTTCAGATCATCGGCATACGCGAGCCTAAACGCTGGTGCAAGTAACTACATTATATCGTTGAAGTACAATACAAACAATAGTGGGCCGAGGTTGCTACCTTGTGGTACCCCAGATGAGTTTGTGAAAGACGACGAAGTGCTCGACTAAGGCTTCACACGGAGTGTCATCCCAGTAAAATAAGCTTTCAGTCATTAGGTAAAGCGATTCGAAGCACCTAGCTTAGATAACTCTAGTCAGAAGAATGTCATGCTTAGTCGAGTCAAACGTTGCTTTGAGATCAGTATAAACTGTGCCCCGTGTTTTTTTTTTCCAAACAAGTAGTTGGGAAATCGAGAATTTTTTATGGTAACTGACCGCCCAGGTATGCATCCATGTTGACCACACCACTGACATTTATCTCGACGATCTTAGATGCCACAGACTAGTTTACCGAAATTCCGACAAAACATCAATAGTCCACTAAGACGATAGGAAACACGATCTACATTTAGTGGAAATTTAGATGCAAAACAGATAGGAAGCAACACATTATAAACACATAAAAGCTGAGTGATGATGAATTGAGAAAGAAACTTCAATTTTAAATATAAACATAAACATGCTTTTCAAGTAACGGCTGAACACAAGGTTGATTGATCATAGAAAACTCCAAGAAAGAGATCAGCGACGACTAGATCAACCAACTTCCTAAATACATTGGAAGTGTTGCCAAAAATGCAGTTATTTTTTCCGCTGTTCTCTTACTATGAATTTTCCTAGTTTAGTATATTGACAGCAAAAAAGTCCGAAAAATCAAAACAGCGTATCGTTTTTGTGTAAAAAATCAATTCATAATTACCGATTTTTTCTGATGGCAGCGCCTAATTCGAGAGGGGCACAACAAGAGTCTACCTATTCGGTGGGTAAGGCACGAAAGACTGAGATATTATTAACGAGATGTTAATCAATTGGGTACTACACTTGATCAAGTTTAAAATAAAAAAACACCGTTTCATACCATTTGCGTCTTTAATTAAACAATGACTTGTACAAACTTCTTGCTCTTCGTATTTCTAGTGCCTCTAACGATTCTTTTTTTCATTTATCTACTTCCTTCTGTCAAAAACAAAAAATATTATACGTCTCTCGTAACCCAGAGAAACTTAACCGAACAGAATCCGTTTTTAACATCTATTCAGGAAATATTATGTAAAAAGGTATTTGTATCTCACCCATCAGTGAAAAAATATCCTTTATCAGGTCTGTAACAGCTACATATATAAACAAGCTTCGCCAGTGTCAATAACGACACGTACGACCGAATTCCGTTCGCTTCAGTAGTAGTAGCAATAGTAGTAGTACAAGTATTAGTTGTTTTTGTTTGTAATAGTAGTAACTCGTGTGTTTGTGAGCTGGATTTGTGTCACACATACCATCGTTTGCTTACGTAACATCTATACACAGTAGAAACAGTTTCGCTTTGCTTCAGTTGAATGGACAGCGCTCTGGTTTTAAGGACAGGTTGCGTCAATTGTATATGAAAATATATTGAAACAATTGACACCACGGTAGAGGTACGTTATAAGAATAAATTTACATGCACTATTTTCCAGCATGAAAAAAAATGAAAAAAAAAACAGTTTCGCAAGATGGCGGAATAAATGCTGTTTTGTATAGTTATAGTCGAGTCGTGCATACGTCTATGTATAATATATCCACGAGAACGTGTGCGTGTGTAGGAGAAAGAGATAGAGCGATTTGCCACATTGATTGACACATTGATTTGCGTTACTTTAAAGAGTTAAAGGCGACAGATAGAGACGTATTCTAATATTACCTTACCAATAGGTTATTTTGTTTCGAATTTTTGGGCTTCTTGATGATGGAAACGAAAATAATTTTTGTAACAATGAAATTGTATCCTGAACTTGGTATGCGTGAGAAATGTTTGATAGTATCAACAAAATTATCTAACTATGTACCTGTACCTACACGTGTACGCTTCAATTTTACATTCTGCCGATTTATAACAAATGAACTCCCGCCTCATAACGTGCTAGCTAGCTAGGCTATTTGCATCCGAAACCATCGGGTTGGCATAAACAATCAAAGAGTTCTGACGTGCCACGGTCCTAGTTATAATACACTACTACCATGGTTTTGGATTATTCTAGGTTCAGTTTTTTTTCTTGCTTTGACGGTACCTATCTAGTTTGGGGGAAAGAAGTGAGTGTAGATGGTTGTTTGTTCTTGCTGCAGTGGGTTTATTTTTTTTGTTTACCTACAAATTTGGTCCAACACGTTGATTCTTGAGAAATAATACTAATTGTAATGATATTGTAGTTATTTTATATCTCGCTATATCTTTATATGTTGCTCTCTCTCTCTCTCTTTTCTACTTCTAACTTTGCTATATATAAAAATCTCACCTTCGTCTTTTTTGTATGTTTAAGTATTTTATTATCTTTCAAGGGTGGGAATATTTCCGGTGTATTGATTTGCAATTTCTGTATTTTATTCGTTTGTTGTTTTTTCTTCTCTAGGAATGGAAACCAACTGACGGTTGACTACCTGCTATTACGTGTATTCTTTTTACTTTTGCTCTGCTGTTGGAGAAGGAACAGAGATTGAAAATTGACGTAGAAAATTGTGATGGTTTGAATCAGGTAAGGAATTTCCTTAGCCTTACACATGTCACAACCGGCACGTGAAAATGGTTTCAAAGACTCTAATGGTCAACTATCTGGTATGGCTAGGGTTCATATTTGGTTGATTTGGACTCTACAGAGGATTTGTGATAGTTTGATCTACCTGCAATTAGCTGGTCGGACCAAACAAAATGTGAGTTGTTTCGAAACTAGAATCTATTAGAAAGATCAGGGATCCTTCTCTTTTTTGTTTATTTTCTGTCGGCCTCTATCCGCACTGAATGCCAATTGCCAACACCAGAAGGAACCCAAGATATCAACCTATCAACACATAAACCGGGACCAACGGCTTTACTTTCCTTCCGGAGGACCACAGATTTTTCACCTCAAAAAATCTCAACGACGTCGGCTGGGATTGAACCCGACCCATTGGGGTGAGTGGCGGTCACGCTTACCACTCAACCACAGAGACCGAAGATTTTTTTTTTGTTTTCAGAATTGCACCAACATGCTCCACAAAAAGTAAAGCTCCTGGTTCCATGTTCGTTTTCACCGCAGGAACAGTGAAATTACACCACGGAAAAAAATCCTGTAGAAAATTATCTAGTGGACAGATCCTTTTCAAACTTTTGAACAATAAAATAGAACCCATTAGGAAGCTTTTGGCATATCCATTTCATCCAATTTCAATACCATAGCCGTACGTTCGCGCCTTACGCTCAACTCCACTCGTTAGGTTCCATGGTTACAGCTTGTTCTGTACGGCAACTCAATCGTTCCTCATGTCTTGCTCAGATTCGACCTCCTTCGGATGCTTCCGTAATGCCTGCTTCAAAATTGCCCAATATTTTTCAATGGGCCTTATTTCGGGTGCGTTGGGGAGGTCCATGTCCTTGGGTACGAAAGTGACCCCGTTGGCTTCGTTCCACTCTAGGACAACATTTGAATAGACACGAAGCTAGATCCGGTCAGAAGTTCGGGCCATACGTGTTGCTTCAACAGAGGAAGCAGACGCTTCTGTAGGCACTCCTTGAGGTAAATCTCCCCGTTTACAGTCCCGGTAGTCACGAACGGCGTACTCCCTTTGCCACATGAACAGATCGCTTGCCAAATCTTGTATTTATTGGAAAAATTTGAAAGTTTCTGCTTCATTACCTCCTCCGGAATACCAAACTTGTGCTGGGTGGTGAAGAACGGTAGCTCCGGAAGCTGCCGGAAGTCCGCCGTTGTCGACGAAAGACTTGGACAGATTCAACTTTTAGCCGCATCCCTGACCAAAGCATTGGAATTCCCATTAAACGCTTTCACTACACGCTTATGATCCTGATCACTAATAGAACATCCATTCTGACCACATTTCTCCTTCCGTGCGATGTTCAGAGCGGTAGTAACGTTAATAATACGACTCGCCGATGACTGCACAATTCTGAGTTGTTTTCCGATGTCCCGATGAGAGAGTTGAAGATTTTCCAGATTTTTGTGCAAAATCTATTCGCGATGTAGCTTTTCGAATGACGCCATTTTTTCCAATTTTCGAAAAAAAATGACAGCGATAAACATACAAGTGTAAACAATACACTCTAAACTACTTCTGCCCAAATTTTCAGAAGAAAATACCCAATGAGTTATTTTCTACAACGTTTTTTTCCGTGATGCGATTTGATGTGGAACACCGTTTAGATGGTAAAGCATCCATCTAGAATTTCAAACGTCCGCTCGGAATCACACCGTGACAGTATTAACAACTAAACTTGCATGCCGTTCAGCAAGAAACCCTCCACAAGCCTTCTAGCCCAAACGGATTGATGTCAAAATCTACCTAGTACAGGATCACATGGAACGAAACCTCATAAACACCGAAGAATCAATCACAGGATACCTGCCCATGTCCGTCCTATCCGAGGACGTTCTGAATCCGTCCGATGCTCCATCGGCGATTGTTGACACGAGACCATTGGAATATTGCCTACAACATACTTTCAAGAAACAACCTATTTCAATCTTCTCATACAGCAACACCGAAAAACCAGGTACGTGGTTCCTCCTCCGTTGTCTCGTTTACTAAAAGTGTGTAAAAAAGTGGAACAACTACTCCAAACTCCACACAACTGCCGGACTTCACCGAGTCAACTTCACCAGAATGGAGTTCCAAATAACATCCCAGCGAAATCCAGCTCGGACAACAGACTCAGTTTCGGTATATGCTCATGGCATTCTTCCAGAGATGTACGGTAGTCTACATACTACAAGTTGGAGTCACCGGAGGACATCCACGAACTCGTGGCGTCCAACGTAGGGTCACAGAAACGGACCCGAAGCGAACTGAGCAAGGTCACGATGAGGCTCTCTAATCAATTCCCCCACCAGGTTCGATAGGAATCGAGGTTAGAAGGGTCTCTCAAACTTCAATTTCCACCATATTCGCGTTAGTTGCAGCCAATCAATCAAGGACAACTACTCCACCTCTTAACCTATACTCGCTTTACAGTGGAATAGGTAGAGCCTTCGAGGTTGTTTGGGGATCTCCAGCTGCTTATCGCTCAACTTCAACCATATGGTTGGATCTTCACCATTCATGGAAGGTTAGAACCGGAGATCATTCATCGAAATACGAATTGACATCTTATCGGCACCCGCAGCATGAGCCATATCCTACCCGGTCACATGTAGGGTGGTCTTTGTCTATATCCCCGTCAGAGTGCGCGATATCAGTGCGGAATTAATGAACACACTGAAACAACTACCCCCTTCTTGGCGATGGTAGGCTTCAACGCTGTATCATCCGCTGTGGGGATCTGACAGAAGCGACCAACGGGGCAAGTAAATTGCTGGAGTCATGAAAGAGTACAATTTGATATTCTTACAGACCCCGGAAATATCAGGTTCAGTGCTGGCTGAGTATACACCACGCGGACTGGGTATCGCCTACGAAGAGTCAGCCTCGGACACTCTCGCATCAGACAGTGAATACACACCCTACCAACTAACGCCCAAACACGAGCAGGAAACTGAATGCAGTATTCCTCGTACAAGTGGTAAGCCTCCACCTCGAGCCACCCACGGAGTAGAACACGGAGATCAGTCAAGTCATCAAAGATCGCCGCAGCTCACTCCGGGTTCTGAAAAAGTCCCCCGTTGGCCACTCCATAAAGAAACAGAGGGCGACAAGGTTTAACAAATCACGAAACTTGGCCAGGAAGCCCATTGAAGCTTTGAAGACCTTCATTACCGTCACTCAGGTCGGGTTCGAAACCTTCTTGCACAGCAGTGAAGTTCCGACGGAGACGTTCGATCTAGTGTTTACCGCAAGGTACAACTATGCTCTATGTTCCGACGAGTAGCCAACAAGCACTGATTCCGAAAATCTTCAAGTTTTTCATATTTGGTCTAGCACCGTGCCACAACTCATACGACGACGACTTCGCCGATTTCGTCGGAAGAATGTGTCTTCTGGAAATACACAGCTGTATTCAATGTTTCTTTCCAACAGCAGTGCGGCAGATTGGCATCGAACAGTAGGCAACGAACCATCTCAACGTTTCCTCCAATGTACTCTCCTTCTTGATCGGAATGCACAAAGCCGGGCTTCCGGTCGAATGTATTGTTCGTTTGTGTTTCAGTAGGTAGACCCCACAATAACGGAAATGGTCGTCAAGTACGGTCATCAAGATACACGCCCACGGATGACCGACTAGAAAAAATCCAGGAGTTAACGTTAACGCAGATGTAGGGACTACTTGAAAGTAGTAAGCGAGGAGTTTAGGTAGACATTCGCTTGGGTCACGTTCCACGCGCTGCGACTAAGAATTTTTTCGCGCTCTTCACAACAGTCTCCTAAATTCTTCCATTGTGCTGTTAGTGGATTAAAACCTACGATTGACCTTCTAGCGATATGCATTTCCTGAAGTCATCGATCAGCCCCAATAAAATGTGTGCTATTTTCAAATCAGATCTCATTTGACCACCCACGTCGTACAAAGAGTGTATCGATGAACATGGTAGTAGACAAGTTGTTAGCTGCCTGCACGTGTACTGCTTTCGTTGATAAACCTTCGTAGTTTTAACTCCACGAACGCAAGAAGCGTGGATCCTTAGACGTGTGTAATCGACATTGTCATAAATGAGAGCTCGGGTTTTTATTTCTGGAACAGTTGTTGAGTAGCTGTTTTCCTCTTGAGCCATACACAGCGAGCACAACGGTTAACAGCGCGTCGGACAGCTACGCCATGTATTGTTGGTTGACGACAGCCGTAGGCAAATTTGGTCCTGGAAGTAAATTTCGCAATAAAAGTTCAACCACAACACTATCGAGTAGGAGTATGATCGGTTTTTTGTCATACGAATAAGGTTTTGTTGTAGATGGTCTCCCACACACAATGTTCCGGCACCATCCAAAAGAGGGCACAGGGCAGCTAGTGGTCTAAAGAGCACTTTTCTCCCTTTCGAACATGCCTTAGTTCCCGTTCGGAAGCGAAAGCATGCCGCTTGTGCCATGGCTTGATATAATTCACTCGATGTTAGTAATGATTCAAACTCCACCTTCGCTACATATGCTAGAACGAGAACGATGAACATGTAGCTCGAACTCCGATCAAGTAATCACTGCTCAATACCATAGTTGCTCCGAACGTTGGTCATCCTTACCTAGTGAGGTTCAAGCAACTGATCGTAGACGATCACATCTATTGACGTCAGCTTCCATGTTCAACCCTTCCGATCCTTGGAACCAGATGTACTGTGTTAGAAGTTCTTATGGAGTTAAACCACGTGTCGCACAATCTGTAGGATTGGCATGTGTGCCCACGTAGTTCCATCGTTCAGGAGGTAAAATGTTCAAAATCAACGAGGTACGATTTCCCACATAAGTTTGTCAATTGCGCGGATGGGCAGAAAGCCTTTAAAGATCTATAGAACATTCAGTCCATGCACAAATTTTCATATCCAAATGAACAAATGCGACTGTTATATGCTCTCTCAATGCTGCAACTACTGCCGCATTTAACTCTAGTTGCGGTACAAACACTCGCTTGATTGGTGCCACCTTTGTTTTGGCCACCAAGAGGTTTACAATCCGCATCACTTGCTCGGGTGTGTACTACCGCACCGCTGATGCACATGAGAAACCATGCAACTTCGCATTCCCTTCGCAATGTACTGGAAAATTAGTGCAAAGTGTTATAGTAACGATGTAATAATCGAAAGAGAAAGTAAACAAAGAAAGGCTCTCAATGTTACTTACGTCCTATTCTAAATTTTCTCCAGAATTATTCTCCATTTGCACTGCTACCAGCACAGCAAGAAAGACGTCCGAATGATGTCGATAGGTCCCGTCTGATTGAAACCCGGATCAGTTAAGCTCTCCTGTATTTGTTTGAGATGGACTATAGACGTACACAGAAGTGCATGGTTTCGTTTCCTACAGTCAACTGTGTAATACAGACTTCGACGTGCTTCAGTTATAGCGCAACTTCGCTCTCTGTACAAGTTTACTTTCGGAATGGATTACTAATATCTTAAACTATGAGGCACTGATACTCTGGGTATCAGGTATCAGAATATATTGGCTCAAATGGCACGTGCGACATTTCGCGCATTTTTTGATTACTTGGCAGTATGCAAAGACTGCATTTTAGCTGCTTCTTTGCTAACTCTCTCTCATCATTTTTCGAAAAAGCCGTACACGTTTCCAAAGCATCGCATCAATCTTCCAAAAGGATTCAAATTCAAAAACGAGAGATTCTCCATGTCTATGATCCTTTGTATCCACAAGGAGCGAGTTTCTTTGTCGATTTTTTTCCAAAAGTTGGTGGATAAACTATGGATAACTCGTGATCCATAGTTAGATTACCGCACTTGAAGATGATTGCTTTCATCTTCAAGTGCGGTAATCTAACGTATCAGAAGTAAAGACCAATTTCCAAAGGTTGCTGGAGCTAGCTGAACACAGTTTACTTTTTACTTATCGTAGAAGTTTATATGAATCTCCCACACTTCTCTATAGTTGGCATCCAAGATCGAGTATAAACTGATCAACCTATTCACGCTGCCCTCCGGGTAGGATGTCAGATACTGCATCTTTAGTGAATCCTTCAGTTCGATTGGTCAGTGAATTTTTAACTCATAAATGTTCTTGAACGATCTCCAATGTTTTCTTTCATTCCTAAATGTCGGCACGTTAGGTTCCGTTTATTTTTTAAATACCGAACTCGATCCAAACCTCAACCGAAAACATGAGTGATGCGATCTATGCGACTCTCAGAAGTGCTATCATATGTTTATTGCTCTGAGTAGCCGACTGCCGAAAATTTATAGTTTGTTAAATTAATTCGGAAATGCTAGGTATGCTAGAAGAGTCTGCTTTGTACACTGTTTCTACAAAGACCAAACAAAGTGTCGAAATGTTGTAGCTAACAAACTAAATTAACAAAATTCATCCGTCTGTTTGAGAGTAAACCAACCAAAAACGAACCTTTCCAAAAACAGTTATGAGCACAAAGAATGACAAAATACTGTCTACTTTTGGCAGCACTGTTACCATCATTTGTAATGTTTAATTAAGGAGAAGGAAAAGTACCTCTTCTAAAGAGTGAAACCATCGTGGTCAAAGAATTGCCTTTTTCTCTACTATTGCAAATTGATTTGTTTGTCAGTGGCTGAAAAATATTGTAGTTGTTCTCATAGTTCTAGCTACCATCTGTTTGTATTTAATATGTTTTCTTGCTTTATCCCGCTTATTTTTTTTTCTGATTTTCGATGTTCTACACCGATCTAATATGTATTGGTTGTATTTTTTTTCAGAATCACCATTGGAAGTAGCAGTAGTGGATTCATCAATTGCAATAGTAGCATTAGTAGTAGTAGTAGTAGTTGTAGTAGTCGTATGTAAACTTTAGCGCTACAATAATATCTCAGTCTTCTGTTTGTCCTATGGTTACTGTTATGGAAGATTTTTTGTCGATGTTCGCGACTAACAAATGCGCGGAAAGCAAAGTTGAACCATTCATTCGATCATTCGTTGTGGATGAGAGAAAAAGAGAAAAAAGAGAATGTTCCGAGAGAAAAAGAAAAAGACAGAGAGATCAGATGAAAACATTGCCAAGACTGAGTAGCAGCATTGTTACAAGGGACATTTGACGCTTTAATTCCCCTCTAAAAAGGCACCACAAAACCTATATTAAGCGTTAAGATGAGGTGGAAATTTGAATTTGGCAAAAAAGTCAAAAGTAGAAAACAAACTATGAATTGCTAGACAGCGGGAGTAGACGGTACTTTAACAAATACCTCAAATGATTTAAAAAATCAACAAGAAGTAATAGATAAGGAAACTACACAAAGTTTATCCTTCACGGAGTTCCCAAGAAGTTCAGTATTCGAACAAAATAATACCTAACTATTTCTTATCTGTTACCCTATATAGGGAAGTGGCAAATCATATTGAGAATATTACAATTGCCATTTTTATGATACTAGATCATCCAAATATTTTATACATCTTGTTGGAACAATTGGACCAAACAAAATGCTAGTTGTCGTGTCTAGCCTGAAGCAATCGTAAACAACTAAAATGTAATTAAAGCTAATCATTTTTCAACATAATATTTAGTAACCAAACATAGCAAAAAGCATATCGTGTAGGGTAGTGTCCGTACTGACATGTCTGTCCTATGTATATACAGTTTCGTTGCGTGACTCGCTATGCGATTGAACATTTTCGAACATCCAATTACATATGGGATTGACTTGCCAGTACAGCCGGTATATTAGACAGCAACAAAGCATTGATGTAAGAGGCACAGGAGGCAATAATGAAAGCGAAAGAATCTAAATTAAAAGAAAAAAAAACAATAGAATTCGGTTCAACCTCGACCGTATTCCGGTTGCTTTTAGTAACACACCAAACCAAACGGGGGTGATTGAAACAGAACAGAACAAAAAAAAACCATACTATGAACACAAATGTTGTGTGTAGAAAGGCAGCGCGCGACCCTTTTTAGTAACAGGGAGCGGGGTCCCACAAAGCAGAGCTGTTTGTATATTCTGATAAACTCAGACGGGGAACTGGGAAAACTCACCTGTGGTGCTTGCGTATCCAGCGTGTGTTTCGACATCACAATCGTGGTGGTTTTTTGCAGATTTTCAGCAGTAGCTGGTTCCGTGGGGGACTTGGGAGGACCATTTTCGATCAAGTTGCCACCCAGGGCCAACGATTCGGCCGCTCGTACAAAGTCCAAAACCTGTGAGTTAAAATCCTTGTTAGAGTAGATATCGTAGAATCGTTCGAAGATCATTGTCTTACCTTTTCCGGTGTGCTCTTTTCCCGACTACTCACAAGAGCTTGCGAGTCCACATTGGGAGACACTCTGTTCAGAGTTTGCTGTGAATTTCCCACCGGAAGCGTTGCTACCGTCGTCGTTGGAGGCGGCGGCTGCTGCTGCTGCTGTTGTTGCTGCAAGAAAACACTCGATTCTGTCGTTTGCGGATGTTCCTCACCCACCGAAAAGTCCTCTTCCGGGACTCTATCTACGCTTGATTTGTGCAGCGCGTCAGCGGCAATAATTGAATCCTCCCTATCTAAGCTCGATACGCTCTGACTCAGCTCGGAGCCAGTTTCTGAAGCTCGAGAACCTGTGCGAAAACAAAACGATATTATCAATTCAGATCAGTTAGCCCATGTCGTCAAACCCTTACCTATTCTAGTACTATGCCCATTATTGCTTATTCCGGTGCTCATGCCCCCAGCGCTACCAATCGACTGATGCGCCAGATCACCCTTCTCGTACCCTTTGCACACGACCATGTGCAGAACGCCGCCGGAAGCACGCAGCGCGTTTACCGCTTCCTGATGGGTTGCACCCAGCAGGGAAACACCATTTACTTCCAGGATGCGCATCCCGACCCGTAGCCGGCCGTCCCGTTTAGCCGCACCCGTACTGTTGATCTTCGAAATGAACACACCCTCGTCCGCCGGATCCAACGGATTACCGCGCTGTCCGTTCAGACCGCCCTTGATGTGCATACCGAGCCGTTCACCTTCCTGCTTGACCAGATTAACCTCCTGCGAAAATGGTGGGTGGGATGATTGGTTTAGTGCGGCCAGACGGACGTGAGAGGTGAATATTGGGGAAAAATTGATCTACCACTCAGTTGTTGATAACTTAGCTTCAACAAGAGTCTCAGGTAGTGCAACTAAACACAGTGATATCAAAGGACAACAAATATATGTCATACTACGCTAGGTCGTACAGTTTAATAAAACGACACTTATATCATGCATTGATTTGATTTGAGATTTCGCTTGAAAATTGCAGCGGTAATGTTCCAGACACGGCTAGAGGTATTTGGATGTACGTTTTGCTCTAGTAGCACTATGGTTTAAATCAGTAACTAAAGACTAAGTTAGTTACCGAAATGATCATAACTGATGAACGATTACTACTACACAACTAGGCCGCTCACGCGAAAGGTGATCGGAGGAAGATACGTGTTCTTAACCACAGGTTCTGCATCAATGACGACAACGAACATAAACAAGTAAACTCGCGAAAAATCCTAAACAACGACAGGGGATGTTCAACAGGGGGGTGACGGTTACATACCTCAGTTTGCAAGCGAACTATTTCGAAATGCTGGTGCTAGTGTGATATTATGGCAATTGTTTTTGTTTGATTGTTGTAGTTGAAAAATTTGAATTTGCAGTGAGAAAAGTAAAATATAAAAAAGCAACGTTTGTTAGAGAAGGGAGTCTAGCCCGACATTCAACTCCTAGTTAGTGTGTTGAATCTGCGTGTAGTTTTGGGTGACGTATCAATCGAAAATAGCTAATGATAATTTAAACCAAAGAAGAGCAATATGTGTGTGTTTCCTATAGGTAGAGAGCTACAGATAACTCGCTTCATTTGACGGTATTTACCTGAAATCCAGCAGGCAAAGGATCATGCTGAACGGTCAGTTTAATTTCGTCACACGGTCGTAGAAGTTCCATCACGGCTTCCTGGTGTGTCGCACTGGTAACATCCGTTCCGTTTACCTTCAAAATACGATCACCGATTCGTAGTTTACCGGAAAGTGCCGCAATTCCTCCGGGAACGATCTGGAAGATGGTAAAATAGTTAGTCTAATAGTAAAAAAAATATTTTAGCGGAATCTGGATTGAAACACCTACGTGAGAAATGAAAATGCCAGGATCGTGCGCTCCAAATGGTGTGCACGAGTGGTCGGTACCACCGATGATGCTGAAACCGAGGGAACCCTGATCTTTGGGCAGTATAACCTCCTATGGGGAAGTGAGGGAAATACAAATTGTAAATGCATTAGTAAAAGCTGGTCGGTCCGGTGGAAGAGAATACGCGAATTGCGGTGCTACAGTGGTGCTTGATAATATGAGGAAAGCTGATTAAACTCCAGGAAAAAACACAAATTGAACAAATCAATGAAAAAATGTACAGTACATGACTAATGCTTGGACAGTTTGTTTTACAAAGTACAATAGAATATACAGAGATTACTTGAGTCTACGATTTTGCAGCGGTTCGTATTTTTTATTGCATCACAGAAAGCGAACAGCAGCAATTTTGAACTGTTGTTATATACAAGTGGTGATGGAAATACGACGAATGGACATTGTGTTATTTACAACATTAAAAATAAAGTCATTCAACTAACATATTTATATAATCATAAACGAAAAGGGGAACGGGGCACCTAGCATAATGGACATTTCTAGACAAACAGGTCAAATGGTTCTAAGTGCAAATGAGAATCTCTCTTTGTTTGCTTTCTCCTTCGATTATATGCAAGTTAAAGAGAAACGTAAAAGTGGCCGAGTTAACAGAAGATAAAGTAAGCAAAGGCAGCTTTCATTAGCATCTAGGACCTTTCGACATGTTTGTCTAGATTTAGTATAATGAACGTTTGGCATAGCTGATACTTGGCATAATTTTGGGAAGTGATCGAAGGTCATTGGTATAACAAATTTTATCTAAAGGAAAATGGCCATTTGGCATAATTTTGAACTGCGCTGGAATTAGGAGTTCCGATGGCATAAAGGACATTTGGCATTATATAGAGTAGTGTTAAAAGTAAGGGTCATGTTATTGAAATTTATTGATGTTTTGGAATAAAAGATTTATTGTAATTAGAACGATTGAATACAACGATTGTTCAATATTTCCTTCTACAGAACTCGTTCTCCAGATACAATATTCTTGGCTAAAATAGTCATTTGATTAAAAGATTCATTTGGACGAAAGAGTCATTTGGCTGAAAGAATCATTTGATCAAAAGTCATTTGGCCGAAAATCATTTGGCTCAGAGTCATTTGGCCGAAAGAGTAGTTTGTCCGAGAGAATCATTTGGCCGAAAGTCATTTGTCTGAGTCATTTGGCGAAAAGAATAATTTTGGTCGAAAGTCATTTGGCCGAAAGAGTCATTTGATCAAGAGACATTTGGTCGAAAAAGTAATTTGGCCGAAAGAGTTATATGGTCGAGAGTAATTTCGCCGTAAGCGTCGTTTGGCCGAAAGCTCGATCAAGGTCAAGAGTAATTTGGCTGAAAGAGTCGTTTGGTCGAAAGTCATTTGGCCAAAAGTCTTGTCCGAAAGACAATATTTGGCCAAGTCATTTAGCCGAAACAGGCATTTGTTCGAATGAGTCATTTGTCCGAGAGAATCATTGGGCCAAAAGCGTCATTTGGGCGACAAAGTCATTGGTCCGAAAGTAATTTGTCCGAGTAATTTGTCCGAGTCATTTGGCTGAAAGTCATTCGATCAAAAAAGTCATCTGGCCGAGTCATTTGACTGAAAGAGTCCTTTGGTCGAAAGTCATTTGGCCGAAAGTCAAAGGTCGAGTCATTTGGCCAAGAGTCGTTTGACTGAAAGTCATTTGGCCGAAAGAATTATTTGGACGAAACAGTCGTTTGGCCGAGTTATTTGGTCGAGAGTAATTTTGCCGTAAGAGTCGTTTGGCCTAAAGCTCGATCAAGGTCAAGAGTAATTTGGCCGAAAGAGTCCTTTGGTCGAAAGTCATGTGGCCGAAAGTTATTTGGTCGAAAGTCGTTTGCCCAAAAGTCTTGGCCGAAAGAACTATTTGGCCAAGTCATTTAGCCGAAACAGGCATTTGTTCGAATGAGTCTATTGTCCGAGAGAATCATTGGGCCGAAAGCGTCATTTGGCCGAAAAAGTCATTAGTCCGAAAGTAATTCGTCCGAAAGTAGTTTATCTGAAAGTCATTTGTCCGTGAGTCATTTGTCCGAAAGAGTCATTTGTCCGAAAGAATCATTTGGCTGAAAGTCATTCGATCAAAAGTCATCTGGCCGAGTCATTTGACTGAAAGAGTCCTTTGGTCGAAAGTCATTTGGCCGAAAGTCAAAGGTCGAATCATTTGGCCAAGAGTAGTTTGACCGAAAGAGTCATTTGGCCGAGTCTTTTGACCGAGTGTCATAGGGCAGAAAGAGTCATTTGTCCGAGAAAATCATTTGCCCGAAAGTCATTTGTCAGAAAGTCATTTGGCATAAAGAATAATTTTGGTCGAAAGTCATTTGGCCGAAAGAGTCATTTGATCAAGAGACATTTGGTCGAAAAAGTAATTTGGCCGAAAGAGTTATTTGGTCGAGAGTAATTTCGCCGTAATAGTCGTTTGGCCGAAAGCTCGATGAAGGTCAAGAGTAATTTGGCCGAAAGAGTCCTTTAGTCGAAAGTCATTTGGCCCAAAGTCTTGGCCGAAAGAGTCATTTGGCCGAAAGAATGAGTCCGAGAGAATCATTGGGCCGAAAGCGTCGTTTGGCCGAAAAAGTCATTGGTCTGAAAGTAATTTGTCCGAAAGTAATTTATCTGAAAGTCATTTGTCCGAGTCGTTTGGCTGAAAGAGTCCTTTGGTTGAAAGTCATTTGGCCGAAAGTCAAAGGTCGAATCTTTGGCCAAGAGTCGTTTGACCGAAAGAGTCATTTGGCCGAAAGAATTATTTGGACAAAAGAGTCGTTTGGCCGAGTCTTTTGACCGAGAGTCATATGGAAGAAAGAGTCATTTGTCTGAGAGAATCATTTGGCCGAAAGTCATTTGCCCGAAAGTCATTTGTCAAAAAGTCATTTGGCCGAAAGAATAATTTTGGTCGAAAGTCATTTGGCCGAAAGAGTCATGTGATCAAGAGAAATTTGGTCAAAAGTTATTTGGCCGAAAGAGTTATTTGGTCGAGAGTAATTTCGCCGTAAGTCGTTTAGCCGAAAGCTCGATGAAGGTCAAGAGTAATTTGGCCGAAAGAGTCCTTTAGTCGAAAGTTATTTGGTCGAAAGTCATTTGGCCAAAAGTCTTGGCCGAAAAAGTCATTTGGCCGAAAGAATGAGTCATTTGTCCGAGAGAATCATTGGACCGAAAGCGTCATTTGGCCGAAAAAATCATTGATCCGAAAGTAATTTATTTGAAAGTCGTTTGTCCGAGAGTCATTTGGCCGAAAGAGTCGTTTGGCTGAAAGTCATTCGATCAGAAGAGTCACCTGGCCGAGACATTTATATGAAAGAGTCCTTTGGTCGAAAGTCATTAGGCCGAAAGTCAAAGGTCGAGTCATTTGACCAAGAGTCGTTTGACCGAAAGTCATTTAGCCGAAAGAATTATTTGGACGAAAGAGTCGTTTGCCCAAGAGTAATTTAGTCGAAAGAGACATTTGTCCGAAAAAAAATCATTTGTCCGAAGAAAAAGAGAATAATTTGACCGTCAGCGTCATTTGGTCGTTGTCAGTTAATACACCTCGATTCGCTCAGCATCCGGAAGGACTGCTCTGGACCCCAATTCGTCTCGGGCTTACTGTCTGACGGAGTGGATTGCTATATAATTCTCAAACGCCTGGATCTTCAAATATACTGCTTATGATTTTTTTCAAATCGGAGTTCTGGTTCCGGAGTTACAGGTGGTAGAAGAGTAGGGTCACACGTCAAATTTTCATTTAAACCGGTATCATCTGTTTGAATTTGTTATTCTACCAAAGCTATGCATGCTTTCCTGCTTCTGAACTCAGTGTGAGAAATAAATAATATAACTTGACGTACTTGACTTGATCCTTGCACAGTAACTCAGCGTTAAAGAACTGCAAGGGTCAACCCCCGGTTATTATTTGCTTTTTTGTGATATGAACCATTGAAGTTTTGTTTGGATTAACTTGTCGACAGCTCTTAATACTTTTTGCTTCAAGCCAAAGATTGTTCCGATGCAAAGTCCGGTAATTAGTATTTGGTAATCGTTGGCAAACCGGTAATCGTTAGTTGAAATATCATGTCTGGTTGGGAAAGCCACTACGTACCATAACTGAACTAATGAGTTGTCCTTAGTGGTGGTCTCTGAGGCATATTTGACACCTGGAAGTGGTTCGTCTATGTAAATGTCGGCTGTAACCGGAGAGTTGTCTTCTTCTGCCTTGTCCAGCATCGCGTTGTTTGGCATGGGCAATTATATACCATAAGCCACAGATGTCTTGTTGTAGAACTCGTTGCGGTTTTCAAAGTTCAGAATGGTTACTGATAGTGCTGATGTTTTGGGAGTCATCAAAATCCGACGGAACATTTTGGAGATATTCGCCGCTAATGCTGCTTTGTTGGTGTAGGATGAAGTCCAGCTCGTTATGCACCACATGAGAAGTGCGCCGTTCAAAGTCAAGTTAGATAGTATCGTATACCGGTGATTTTGTGCTTGAACTGGAGGGTGCAAGACGACCAAGTGTGGCAGGTAAAAAATATTCTTGTCGACAATTAAATGGCTGTCGAACTACGAATCCCCCAGCGGATCACACCTCTAGGTGTGCAGGAAACAAAATCCGTAAATTAAATTCCTTGGTAAACTTGAAGATTTCTGGCAATTCCTCAAACGCATCGTAGTTTAGACCTCTTCAGTTGAAGACACGTTCGAGTGCTGAACTGAAACATCAGCGACGTGCAGTTCCTTATTGACACCAGTCACTATCCACCGCAGATGAACTTCTCACAGCTGTCGTAATTTGTTTGTTAAGCTCGGGTATCTGGGATGTCCAAAAATCATTCCCAACCTATAAGCACATGCACCTTGTCGGATGCATGGAACACATGATCAGCAAGGACTACTCCTCCCGGTAGACACCATGCCCTGACGATCTCGGTGGTTGGTATTTGTTCTTTACTTTTGGGTTGCAGCGGAATTTCGACTCTCCGAATCGGCAATTAAACTGCAGCTTGTCACGAGCGTGACTTAGTAGCTATCGGTGATTGAAATGTTGATTCATTCTTGACGCCAAAACGGTTGGCAATTTCCGTCGTAATAATGTTTCATCAGCCAATCAGAATTCAACCGATCGTCGACTATCACACCCAGGCGTCTCAGCGCACGCATCGAAGGAATTGGGTGTCCCCCGACGCTGATCACAACGCGCTGGAGTTTTTACGGTTGCTGACCAGCACTACCTCGGTTAGCCATCTGCAACTTGGCTCCCTCCAAGTTTCGACCATGTCTATTATCTCTGTCGCCAACATCTCTACCTCCTCAAGGGTCTCACCAATTATCGTCAGGACAAAGTCATCTGTAAAGCCGACGATCTCGACTCCCCTGGACAGTTGCAGTGTTAACAATCCGTTGTACATTATACTCCAGAGCGTTGGGCCGAGTATGGAGCCCTGAGATACTCCCACCGTGACCATAATAAACCTCTGCCCCATGTTCGTCTCGTAGACCAGTACTCGGTTCTGAAAGTAGCTTTTCAGCACCTTTGATGATAACCATCCAGCTGGCGCTGTTGAACGCGTTCTTCACGTCGATCGTCACCACGGCACATTACCACTTCTCTTTTACTTCAAGCAGTCTTCCCAAATGAACATCGTACACAATGTTCGCTCTTATTCGGAGCTCATTTTAAACCAACACCTTGTTTACGAACTCAAACACGCTATTTAGTACCAAAAGACGTTCACATGTTCGCCTGCATAACCGAACCCCATGTACGTACACAGCGTGCGTACACATAGGTTTGTGGCACCAGTTTTCTCTTTCTCACTCTTATTATCACTAGTGTTGACTTTTTGGGCTTGTGCGAATCGTTCTCGAGACAAAGCCTGTTCGAGGTTGAACGCGTGCACGAAATTTTGAACACAGGTACAAACTTGTCGATGTTCATGGGAAGTCTGGCTTCAATGCTTTCTCCGCGCCCACGATTACTGTGCGGATGGCGTCCACCGTCGAGATCCCTTTCCGGAATCCGAACTACCTCTACGATACTCCGTTCTCACTTACAGCGTAGTTCGTCAGCCAGTTGAGGTTGTCCCTTTCCAGAAGTTTACCAAGAGTATCCAGTATGGAGCGGGCATAGCGTAGTTGGTAAATCCATTGCCTTGTACGCAGCTCTCCTGGGCTCGAATCCCAACCCCGCACATAGGATTTGATTTTTCTTAAATGATTTTTCTAACTCGAAGAGGCGAATGATCTTAAGGTTAAAACCTCTGTAGTCGAAAAAAAAGTATCTAGTAGGCACCTGCTACTCCAGTGTACGTGAATGTATGTATGTATGTAAATGTGTGTGTCAAATAATGTCACTCCATCCTTCAACAGCATCGAAATGTACTACCAGAACTTCGGTGACCTAAATTATCAGAGGACAGCTATTCACTCTCGTCTACGGGCTGTTATAAAGTCATCCCCTGAACCGGGACATGACTTTAGAACAGAGCTTTACTAGATATTTAGTTGAGTATTTGATGTCCTTCACAGTAACATTGACGCCCTCAACAATCAATCATAAGACATCGGGTGGTGGTGTGCTTATCGCTGTTCGGGCAAACTTCGAGCATGTGTGGCTATCAGTGAAACTTGCTGATCGCAATCTGTTCCTGTATGCTGTGTCCACCTTATAGAACTCGTGGTTCCAACTTGATCGATTTACATATTTCCGACATCTTTCTCTTTTTGCAGGTCAATAGTTGAGGTTGTTCTACAGGATCAGATCTACAAAAGCACGTTGAAACTTAGTATACCATCTTCGGTTTGAGTTTTTGGATCTTAAATCTTTGTATATCTGCAAGTTTCGGTTCTTCATTAATTTTTAAATAGTGAATTGTTTTTGTGTAGTCTTTAGATTTTATGATTTCGGATCGTTGGAGTTTAGATCTGTTAATGTTTGAACCTTTGAATCTTCAAATCCTTTAAAAATCATCTGATAATATGGACGACCGAGCTGTAAGCACATGACAAGTACTAAACTACTGTGGAAATTTTGCATTTCGCAAAGCAGGTTGAGCCGAAGTCTCGAAGCCTGCACTGGATACTTCTCCGTTAATGGCACTGCTAAATAAATCTATTTTTTTCTACTTTGCTGTTGATGTATACAGTATCGTGTTTGAAAAACTAGTGAATGTGATTTTGCTTAGAATGTTCTCTTTATACCGTTGGATAGTTTCTTTGTTACTGGAGCTATTCTTCAGTGGTATTGAACGTCCTTCCTCCAGACGAGCCCACTCAACACATTATACTGGCCTCAATTGATTGTCCTCAATGTGAAGAATGTCCGCAAACCGCAAGTGCTCCCATATGGACTGTAGATGCTGGCAGTGATTCACGTTAGTTTTCTAGTCATGATTCATTCCAAGGCACAGGTATAATCATGAAATAGTCAGAAGGATCGTTGAACATGACCGCGAACTCATGTACCTACGATACGTTTGAGGTGTGCCTTGGCGGACTTGACTGCCGGTTCTACAAACTCCGGGACGTCTGTTGAGACGATGAGCAACTTGATTCCACTAATACTCGATGCACTAGACTGATTATGAAACTATTTGTAGAGCTCGTGTATCCTTCCATGCCTTCCATAAAGTTGATATAGCGTTCTTTGGATGTAGTTGCTTTGGATGCTTTTGCAAGACAAGTAAGAAGGTATAGGTTGATTCAGCCGCATTAGTACTACCCGAATACCGTTGAGAATGCCAGGGAAAAAGTTTCTCCAAAAACCATTTGGGATAGATTCCACTTCTCCATACTTCGACATGAATCTTTTAATATAATACGTGCTAGGGCGCGGTGCCAAATCGTGTAGGCGAATTTCCGTCAGATCATTGTCCATATACACGGGGATCTTGGTTTTGACGTTCTCATATTCGACGTCGTGTTGCATGTTGTTCTTCACTACGAAGCGTTCTGCCTCGGCGAATGAGTTGAGCGTTATAAGTACTACCATTACTCGTATGATGTAGTTGCATGAGCGACACTTCTGTAAGCACAAATGCCATTTTCACTTTGATCAACTGTTCCATTTCGCGCACTGTAGGTCAAAGACGGATCTGCGGGACTTTGATGTTTCTATAGTTTACACGTACACGCTTTGCAGATGATGGCTTAGCTTTGACTGGACCGTCATCATCTCTCCTCTCTGCCACCACACAATGCATCCGTATGACAGTATTGGACGTACAATTATCGTGTAAATCCAAAAGATGAATTTGGGTTTGAGACCCCAAGGCTTTCCAAAAGTCCGTCTGCGCTGCCCGAAGGTCATGTACGCTTTCTTCATCCCGAACTCAATGTGAGCAGACCAGTTCAATTTGGAATCCAATATAACTTGATCTGCACATAGAAGCTTAGAATCAAAGAGCTGCCAGGAACGAACCCCGATTAGCTGATAATTTAACTTGTCGAAACCACTGTTTGACAGCTCTTAATGCTTGCTGCATTAGGTCAAAAATTGTTCCGATGCAAAGTTCAGTATTTAGTATTTGGCAATCGTCCGCAAACCAGTAGGTTGGAAATCCAAGTTTCCTCAACAAGCCGTTGGCAACCAGGCTCCATAGCAAAGATGGCAGAACGCCACCACCGAGGACAGCCGCGTATACTCAACTGCCTTATTTCTGCCCATCTCAGTGACGAGCAAAGAATGCGGTTACTAAGCATTGCGTTTGTCTAACCTGATGATGATACTCCATGATCACGTGCCGCTTCCAAAATGAACTGTAAGGACACATTGTCAAATCACTCTCAATATTTAGGAATATACCCAAGCTAAAGTCCATTTTCGAAATAACATCAAATCTTATCGTTTGACGATCTTGCATTTTAAAGACATTGGCATCAAAACGTACAAGTTCGATTTCTAAAATTTCTCAGTTCCCGTTGCTTAACCGTGCAGGTTTTTCACTGTTGTAAACAACATCGTGAAGCAGAGAGATCGTGGATTTTCCACGCTGATATGTATGTTACATGTCACTCATTTGGGAATAAATTTAACAGTTATTTCTTGCTATGTTTTCGGGCTATCCCCGGTGGTAAGCATAATAAGATTCCATCTTTTCCAGATGATTTGTATGGAGCAAAGCTGAGCTTTGTGAACATTTTGCAGCTACGGATCTGGAAAGCGCGTGTCGAAAAGACAATCGAGAGAGCATTCTTTTCGTCCGTCACATAATCATTATTTGGGTTTTTTGAAAATCTTTCGATTTTGAGATAATTTTAATTAACCTGCTAGCTTCGTTCAGACTAGACATTGGTGCATAGGTTTTGCTGCTCTGATCTGCACTACGAGCTGACCTAAAAGCCCTGGAGTCGTTCGCTGACGCTAGCGCCAAGCTCTTCTCATATCCTTCTTCATACCATCCAGAACAACTTGATTCAACATTTCGAAGCGGACAAGCTTCTTCGTAGGATGCTACAATGAACGAGTTTGTCGTATCCACGACGTCTAGTTATTGGGAAATAACCATGAAATTCAGTCACCAAATTTTCCACGAAGAGATTACAATTTGTAGATTTATGATTACGATATCCTGCCACATTTAGAGTGACATCGAAATTAACGAAAAAATATATATACTGTTGGATAGACGATGAAGCTTCATTTGCAACCTATCGATTACCTAGCTAATGCGAAACTCTTTCAGAGCAAAGCGTTTTGCCTAACACCTCCTCTCTTTCAGACCTCACTAAAGTTGTTGGGTTTCCTACATTCAGAATATGGAGATTTGTATTACTTATGTACTCCATTTACATGGGCATTGGACATGATGAGCGGATGCTTATTTCTGCTACATTATGATTCAAACTTTTAAAATTCTTCAGAAGGCGATGACTGTGACTGTGACAGCACAAATATCACAAGTTGTGAGCTCCGATATAAGATATACGTCAACAGCCTTGCGTTCAAGAATGCACGCACGAGGTATTTCACGTGAATTAGTCATGACTGTCTTGTAAGCAATGCTGACAGTGTTCAGTAACTTTCCAATATACAAGTTTCCTTTATGGAAGCACGACTCTTGAACCAATGCTATGGACGTTTTTTCTTCCTGTATAAGTCGAGATAAATTCATAGATCTCTGGTCGGTTGTTTGAACTGGTTGCGTAAAAGTAGCGTAACTGCATCTCGATCCAAGAGCCGACCTAGGACCTTGATGATCAGGGGAACTTGGTTCTCGCGTTCGTCAGATGGACTTTATTATAGGAACTCCAACACATTGACCAACAACCAATTGTGAGTGGGAAAACTACCATCGTGCCAGCAGTTGCTTCAGTTGCCGTTGTGTTTCGTTAGACTCCGACACCGATTCGGCGACTCCATGTGTCATCTGTTTCGCTCGTTTGGTGATAATAACCAAGTGCTTCGTATTCTCGAACGAATTCGATGCACGACGTTTGAAGATAGAGTTAAGAATCTCTTCTGAGTTTAGTGTTGGCAATTGCTCAGTTGGGAAACGAGTTGCATTGAACGGCTGTTGACTTGAAGCTGTTCAGCAATTCCTCCACTTGCCAAAACCGCTGCATCACACTTTCGACGTTGTCGATTGAAGGAACGTTCGAGTGCTGAACCGGCAGGTCGGCCCAAGTACAATCTCATATTGACATATTTTTGTGGCTGCGGTAACTTGGTTGACAGATTCAGGTATCCTGGTTATCGGATATCAAAAATCACTTCTTGCCTTGTCGGGTGTGTGGAATGCTGGACAAAGGCTACTCCTTCCGGAGAACGCCGTCCGCAGATATAGATCTTAATGGATGGGACTTTTCCAGTAACTTTGAATGTGCCAAACGATCGACGTTGCAGAGCAATTAGGACACTTTGAATCAGTACTTGACTTCACTATCAGCTCGTCGCAAGCGTTGCTTCACACTTCGGTGATAACATGGATGTAAACGTTGACGCCTAAACGGTTTGCAATTTTCTCCGCGATAATGTTTCATCGGCAATTCAAAGCTTCTGTGCTTCCGGACCCTCACTATAGATCAGTTGTTTGCTTCGCGAACACAAGTGAATTGCATTTTTTGATTTAGCGTCTAGAAGGTGCTAAGTCAAAAGCAGATACTGACGAGACGATGTAATAGCTTATGTACGATGTTTAGTTCTCGGGTGGTGGAGCGGCTTGTGCGTATTGGCATCACTGAAGCTTGGTGTAGGACATTACGAACTGGAACTACCTTCATGCAGCAATGAATCTAACACTTACGACACGACTTATAAAATCTTTGTTCAGGTATCCAGCTTAATCATTAGCCTAAATGCTGTACTGATGCTAATCAAATAATTTTTTAGATTCCAAAATAGCTGCTTCGACAGAGTCGTTATTTAGATGTTCAAGTACTTGGTGTCTTAAGTTCTAAGGTATCTTAGTTTGGAAGCAATTTAAAATATTTTTATTAGCGACACATGTTTTCAATGCCTCCATAGCAATTTTGATCCTTTTCAAATATTACAAACAACTGAAACCACACACCAAACAAAATAATTAAGTATTGTTATTAACGAAAGAAAGACTAATACGTGTAATTGAGATTATATAAAGCCCGAGTAATATGAAAAAGCGAGTTTAAAAAAAAAAACAGTGAGATAATGTACAAAAACGGCACTTCAGCGTAGATAGAAAAAGAAATCAAACAGAAAACTAACAACACAAACACAAAACAAAAATAATTATATGAAAAGTGAAGAGTACGCTACTGTGTCCGCGAACAGAGAGCTAAATTGATCTAACGTGTTTTAAACTATCTCTCTCGTGGTGGCGGTGTATGAAGAAAACTAAAGAACAAAAACAAAAAAGGCAACAATCGCATCTTTCTCTGCTGTGGTTGTTGTTGTTGAGAGTGGAGAGAGCATCAAAAACGGGGGTATTCACCTCACTGATTAGTGGTTCCAATAACCGATTGTCAGTAACCCTAGTCATTACCGTCTCAGTGAAGGTCGACTTTGTGATCGTCTCGGTGACGGTGCCGAGCTCGGTTGGCGCTGGCGGCAACATCGGCAGATCCGGTACGGCCTTCTGCACGGTCACTGTTACCGAGGGACCATGTTCGGCGGTGGCGGCACCACCAGAACCGGCGGCTACCATCGGTCCCGATCGTTCCACGTGTACCTGGCGGCCTCCGCTGATAAAGTGCGATGGGATCATGGCCTGGAAGTCGGCGCTCGTCATTGGCCTGGCCGCAACCTACGGGTGGGTGGGGTGTGTTTTTGTCGAGGTTTACGATGTTCCGGATGGTTTCAAGTTTTTAAAGATCGCGCATAGATCAGACCGGTGTGTTGGGTAGTTTGTGCGTGCGGTGGTGAGCGGTTTCACGTGTTATAGATTTTGGTTGTTTTTTTTTTGGTAAAGCCAATACCAGGACGCACAAAAGGTTGTATTAGGGTAACATTCAAAACACGTAGCAAAATACGATGAAATTAGAGGGAAGAAAAAAAGAGAAAAAGGACACAATGAAAAAATGCATTTACGACAAATGTTAGTACTATTTCAAAATCTAGACGTTTTCCTTTATCGGGTTTTTGATTTGGGCTCAAACTTCTTAGGAGGAACGGAAAGAGGATTTTATAGCTAGTTCCATCATCGATCGGTTCTGATGTCAGGGGGACTTGGGACTACAGTATCTAGATAACATGTGAGAGGCTCTAAAGCCCATGCAGATGGGCGACTTTCTAAAAACATGAACATTTCCGTGCCGAAAGTAACACACTCCAGTACTTCCCTGCCTGGTCTTAAGCTACTCACAATCTCCCTAGTTTGTTGGTGATTACAATTAATGACCCACATTCTACATCACCTTATTTTATTCATTTGAATCATAAATTCCTAACTTAGAAAAGTTTCGTGTTCTACTCGTCAGTAACTGACATCAACTTGGGTCCAGTCAGACGATGAATTTAAACTGACAATAAATTGGGTTGAAGTTAAGTCAGTTTTCAGTGTTTTGATTTCTCGTCAGAAGTTTACAGAGCCGCTAACAAGACACTATCTAAAAAAACGACACGCAATTTGCGTGTACGATTGAAACACCTGGTTAGTTCTGGTTGTCTCAGTTAGTACAGAACCTTTGAGTTTTTACTGATGAGGACCAAATCGCTAGCTAGCAACCTAGTCAGCTAGTGACGAGAAGAATCCGAAACAATAAAAACCCTTACCTAACTTGAAACAAATGTGGTATTAACTTGGATTTATCGTCTAGCTGGTTCTAAGTTGTTGTCAGTTACTGACGAATGGAACACGAAACAAAAAATCCAATTTTTCTAAGTAATGTATTGTGCCCTTTGTACATGAATTGGTTCGCCCAATTTTTCCCTTTCAGAGAGTAAAAAATTCTGCCAAAATTCGTCCTAAAACTAATGGAAAATCAATTGAAAGCGCAGCTTTTAAACTGCGTTTAAAACTGAGGGGTCTTAGCAAGGCAACCCACACCGTAGAGTCACATATCTCAGCGATTGATTCCGCAAAACCGAGAAGGAAAACGTCTAGATTATAATAATTCATAAACGAGCATCACACGCAGGTGGGGGTTAGTTTAACACGCATGAAGTTACGAATATCGAAAAAAGTACATCGTGCAAAAAAGTGACTACATTAGCAGTAAACTGCCGCTCGTCTGTTGCACGCAGAAAACGGAAAACAACAACAATAAAGCCAACGCCGTGCACATGCGAGCCTTTGCACTAAAACGTACCTCCGTCCATCCCCACCCACACACACACACTCACCTGCGAATCCTCACTGTTGGTGACGGGTATCTTCGCCACTACGTTACTACTATCATTATTGCTTGTACCATTGGTTATTGTGTTCGCTCCGGGCGAGCTCGACGATGACAATGACTGTTGATGATGATTGTTTTTGTTGCTGTGAGTGCTACTACTACCATTTGTGTTGATGCTGCTTTTGTAGTTGCTGTTGCTGTTGTTGTTAGAACTACTACCATTGCTAGCCGTCGTCGGCTGGTCATTGTTATTTACAGACGTTTGCGGTGATAATACTTTACGTGGGGCAGGTAATGGTGGTTGCTGTGGCAGCTGTTCGCCGCTGACCAACGGCTGATGCGGATGCTGCTGCTGCTGGTGGTGTAATAAATGTGATGATTGTGCGAATGAGTTTTGCTGGTGTTGTTGTAAGGGTGATGAAAATGGTTGCTGGACGCGCACAGGTGAACAATGGAAGGTGCTAGTGGTGCCTACGCTACTGTACTGGGTATTGCCATTTACCTTGTGTATGGTTGTGTGCTTCACTTCCGGTTCGTGCCGGCCGGGATTGGGTTGACTCTCTGTCACTGCGGCCGCCGCTGTTGGGCTGATTTCGGCGTGATCTTCAATTGAGCGGCGATAGCCGGTGTATGCTATTTCGAAATAGGTTAATTTGGTACGGGTTTTAAAACGAATTGAAATGAGATCACTTACCCGGTCGGTTTGCCATGTATCCGCTCGGATTGAGATTTTTCAACATCGGACTCCGAGGGCTGTTTGGTGGCTCCAGCGGTCCTTTCACCTCCCGTTGGACTACCAGTCGAACAAACCGCTGATGATCGGTCAGCAGTTGAACAGCGGAGTCATGATGGGCGTTGGTTATATCAATTCCATTTATCTAACGGAATAAGAAACTGAGTACAATCAACTCAAGAAACGAAATTAAGCTAACTTACTGCCAACACGCGATCGCCCACCAGAATCTTCCCATCCTTGTGGGCCACACCGTTCTCGGTAATTCTCGAGATATAAATCCCTTCCGAACCGTCCTTAAACGGGGCGTGTCCCTTTCCTCCGGCTATACTGAAACCGAGACCCTGCCCGATCTGATCCCGAATGAGCGTCGTATGGAGGATAACTTTGTGGGTAATTTCATTTCCGTTCAGTAATCCTACCACAGGAACGGGTGTTCCCGCGTTTCCATTCGGTAATCCGACATCGTTGAACGATGGATGTAAAATTCCACCTCCGCCTCCTCCTCCTACACCGCCTCCCCCGCCAGCAATACCTTCCATTAAGGGTTGCTCGATTGCCACTGCAATCGGCGGAGGAATCACTTTCTGCTGCTGATGAAGCGGGTGATGGTGACTCAAACCGTCATCATGCTGTTGCTGCTGCTGCTGCTGTTCTACGATCTGTGCCACCGAACCACTCTCATCGAACACCGGATGTCCAATTAAGCGCGTTATCTCTCTGCCGATGAACAGCACTAGTACTGAACCGCAGGCCTTCAGCACTTCCACCGCATCATAGTGGTCCGCATCTTCCACCGAGATACCGTTCACTTTAAGTACCTTCGAAGAGCGAGAAAGAATTTAGTCGATAAGTGTTTGTGGCCTCACTACTAATGGAACAAAGTGCGGAAGCGGAGACGCCCTACCTTATCGCCCACTCGAAGACCGGCCAGATCGGCCGGACCACCTTCCGTTACACGGGATATGAAGATACCTTCGTCGTCCCCCTTGAACGGGGTTGACCCTCTGCCGCCGGCGATGCTCAGTCCCAGCCCGGCGGAAGTGCGCTCGATGTGAATTTCGAACCGTTCCTCTTTGAGCTCGGTGAAGGCGTCCAGGGCGTCTGGAAGTGGATGGAAGGATAGTGTTACTTGTTAGTGCGTTTAGAATATTTAAATTATCATGAAATTTGAACAATCTTGCAATAGATTTTAATTGTGTAGCAAACTTGATGGTTGCATAATTCACCCTCACAACGGGTGCGTAACTTGCTCTGAACGTGACATCCTACCGTGCAGAAAATGTGCCACTTTTTGTACTTGGCGCTGTTCCCAGAACATCCAACTACTACTGGCAATCATATGTATAATAGCCAATTCATTTACTAAACTCGGCAGCAGCAAAATCAGGACGAGAAACGGGGCAAAGTTCACCAGAACCGCCTCTTCCTAGTTTCCTGGATGAAAATTGCATTGCAAACACCTGTAGACACCCACCGACTTTCCGTGCCAGTGAATCGATCCGAGGCGGAAAGTGTTCCGAGATGCAACAACGAGCAAATGTGCTCGTTTGCTGCCGCCGCCAGCCAGCGCTGTTTTGTTTGTTTTTGTTCGTTCATAAATAAAATCTGACGATAGGTACCTAACATGTGAAGAACCATCCTTGCCGAACATGACAAAAAGCATACGCTTCACCGGTATTCACGAGCTATGGAATAACGAGAAGGTGGACTGGCATTTTGTGGGTGGCCCCCAGCCAACACACAGTCACCGGACCGAGGGGAGCTCATTGGCAACAACAACTCATCATCATCACAGCAATTTATAGGTTTCCAAACATTCGCTCCTGTTCGAATTCAACCTAACCTGACCTGATTCGATACAACCGGCGACCGTTCCCGATAGAACAGGCCGTCCAGTAAGGCAACAGGTTCATGTATACCATCGCTGCATGTTGATTCAGAGTGTGAGTGTGTGTGTGTCGGAGAGAAACAGAAAGGCGCTTTGGAAACAACAGAAATGGCAGCTTCGGAGAAGGAGGACCGTTATAATTCGGGTAGAACAAATAATCCACTTCACTGCACAATGTGGGAGTATTTAAAGTTTAGCTCGGGCAATAATTCACGGAGGTTGTTTGTATTGCGGGATCTGCGTCGAGTGGACGATTTTCTGGAAATTTTCGCACTGTGAGAGACTGTGGAGTGGAGACCAAGTGAATATGTTTCGTCTCACATTTAAAGTACACTTAATAGAAAACGGAAATCAAAATCTTTTGTCACTGGTAACTAGAAGTTGAACCACCCTACCCGTCGCAACACCGTTATCGGTAATAATGTAAACAGCCATTTTTTTCCAGCCGTTGGTAGCCTACTATGCAAACAGAGAGTGTCAATTAATATTTTAAATAACATTCAGGAAAACAACAATAGCAATATGGCAAAAGCACGGGTTTGTAATTTGATTTCCATTTTCAAACACCGAATCATTGCAATAAACTCCAAACGAACGACTCGCACGCGAATTGCGTGACGAATGCTCAAAATATTTACTCATGTTTGTGCGGTGTTCGTGTGTGTGTACACACTCTTGTAGGAACAATAACAAACGATTTAGTCAAAATATTAGTTTCTGCCGATCGTCGAACGGTCGATGGATGGATGGATGGATGGACACGCGTGGAGGAATGTGTTTTCATTTCGGGTGAAAACGATTGCGATGGGTGCAATTTATGTTCGGGTTATGGGCCTTTGTCTTCTATTCATTAACTATTCCAGAGCCACTTATTATTAGGTATCGATGGCAACCGAAGGGTAAGAAAGTAGAAATCACTATCGGTTCGTAAACATCTAACTCCGGTGTGTGTATGTTTTCTAATGTGTTTTGCCTTTCTCATATAGAAAGGTTATGCAATCACTCTGAAAAACGTCAACCTAATCCCGGCCCGGAGGGCCGAGTGTCATATCCCATTCGACTCAGTTCGTCGAGATCGGAAAAAGTCTTTATGTGTGTGTGTGTATGTGTTTGTATGTGTGTATGTATGTGCGTATGTGTCAAATAATGTCACTCATTTTTCTCAGAGATGGCTGGACCGATTTGCCAAAACTTAGTCTCAAATGAAAGGTGCAACCTTCCCATCGGCTGCTATTGAATTTTGGATCGATCGGAATTCTGGTTCCGGAATTACGGGTTTCAGGGTGCGGCCACAGAAATTTTTCATATAAACTATAGGAAAAATTAAAAATAGAATTTTTATTTTTGATGCTAAATGTGTTCAAGGTGCATGAAACGTCGAGATTTAATGCAAACTCGAAAAAAAAATTTGACAATTCACTTTTTTGGATTTTGGCACATTGTTGCCTTTCTCATATAGAAAGGTTATGTAATCACTCTGAAAAACGTCAACCTAATCCCGGCCAATTTTTTTTTCGACTCGCATAAGGTTTCTGGATTTTAACAGGGGCGTAGTTGATGGTTTACGGAGAGGGGTTACACCCCCCCCCCCTCTACTGTTCACTCCCCTCCTTTAAAAATCTCCTTAAATCACCCCTCAGACCACAACCCCATCCAGCCCTCATACCCCTCCCTTTCAACCCCATCATCTTTAAACCACCACTATATCACAAAGCATACCAATTTAAGCTGGGGAGTCGTTCGTTCATGGGACTTTCGCCCTCCTCACATACCCACCCCCGCATGACAAAATGAGTTAGCAAGCAGATAACATTGATCTAATGCTGATTAGGCTAATGGAGTATGATATTTTTTTGTTTCAAATGTTTCACCGTCGACACGTAGCTCATCAAGTTCGTGGCTGGCATGCCATTGTGTAGGGTGACCATACGTCCTGGTTTCCCAGGACATGTCCTGGTTTTTCAATGACTGTCCTGGTGTCCTGGGAAGTCGAGGAAAAAGCTTGATTTGTCCTGGTTTTTCTCCTGTAATCCTAATAACAGGTGTTCAATAAAAATAAGAGTTTTTTTTAGTCATGTAGTTGAAAAACAAAAAAAAAAATCCTCAACGAATTCAGTATTTTTTATTATAAAACATAATGTTTATTCTTCAAAAAAATGTCAATGAATATTAGAGAAGGGGCCCTGGTCAGCAGTACGACGCCACTTAGTCGCGATGTTCTCACAAGAGCACTGGACGGCACGGACGTCCTTCTTCCGGATACAATTCCGGATCCTGGTAGTCAACTGCTTCTTATCCTTGACTCGCCAATTATTTTTATACACTGAAGCACTGAGGGAGCCGAAAAAACCCCAATGGGACGGCATTGGGGAAAGTTAGTGGGGTTTCTTTTTTTTCGGCACGTACGGTATCTTTTTCCGTTCAAGATACTACAGCGTCTTCTTGGTGTAATGGGGAGACGTCTTGTCCGGCCAGAAGACGTACTTCCCAACCACATGATGCTCCTTTAAGAACGGCAGAAGAATACACTCAAGACGCTCCTCCTGGTACACTTGTTGATTGATGGCCAGACCGCTTGGATTGATCCACGGTTTTGAAATTCCTCTGTCCGATATGGCGATGTACAGCATAACATTTCTTTTAAATTTATGCTTAAACTAATATTTTACTTCGGGGTGTGTGGCCGACTTGTCGTTGGAATAGTAGTTGTCATTTCCTGGAATGTGGGTGTTCGAGAGCAGCAATGCCTGGCGGTAGTTGTTCGTCAACCACCGGCACTGCGATTTCCCGATCGCTATCTGCTCGTCCATGTCGTCGGGGGACCGAGTCTTCTTCCGATAGATGATGTCCTCCATCTTGAGAACTTGGTGAATCAAGGCCGGCATCACGCAAACTCGTTTCGCCCTTGTTGTTGAACAGCTTATTCAACGCTTCCTTCTTCTTCTTCGTCATTATCTTCGTCGGCGGCCGATACCGGCCTTCCGCTCCACGCTCAGGGATGCCAGGATTTGGTAAACTGTGCTCACGGGCAAGTTTTTATCTCGAAAGTGGTCTACCGTAAACTTTTTTCCACAATGGTCAAGTGTTTCGTAAAACCGCACAACACGCTCGCGGAGTACTTACTGTTTCGACGCCATCTTTGATTGAACTGACAGCACCCGAGCGAAATGAACCATGTCTCCCATTTATACGAAGTTCAGAGAGCAATTGTCTTGGAGAGAAAAAAATTTACGCTCTTTTCTTTAATTACAGAAAGGTATTGAAATAATTCTCATTTTTATTGAACACTTGTTATATTTCTAATTATTGAGTTTTCGCATTATTCACTCTGCTCCAGAGTACGACAAACAAAACTTAATACACTCGAATCTCTCAATTGTACCATCCGATGCATTTTTTAATCTCTCGATAGTACCTCGTTATTTCTTTTTCCAACTTACTTTTTTACATGAAAATTGAAAAGAGAAAGAGGCGTTCGTATGTACGTACCATATGAATGAGCTGTAGTCTGTTTGCAACAACATTTGGCAATCGAACAAATCGAACCGATTCCAGTTGTGGACAAAACTCTGGCCGCTAGCAATGTCGATGAAACAATGATTCCGGGATCCGAAAAATTTCCTCTAGTGCCTACCTCTAAGAAGACACATCGAAGCTTTTGCGATTCTGCTTCTTCTAGAGTTCTCTTGCAAGTGGCTGTTTTTCGTTTTACTGTAAATCCATTTCATAAAAAGGAAAATGGCGAAACAACAATAACTGTCGTGGAATAACCTTATTGAGTGCTCTCTCGAGCTGGTAATTATGGAATCCCTTTAGGATCAATACCAGTTTCTAATCAGTCTAGTTTTCCATCTCAATCGGATCGGAAGATACAATCGCGCTAACAGTGCAGTGAATCAAACGAACGCTTCTACATACAGTCTGCCGTCTATATGTACCGCGCCAGCAAAGCAATCGAAAAATAATAGTTGTCCCAAGCCGTTGCACCGTTACTTTCATTGATGCGGTATCGATCGTTTATTTAAAAATCAGCAGCAAAATGTGAACAATCTTCGATCCAATACAGTGGTCGTTTGTCCAATCCGCCCTTGTGTGCGCGAAGTGGAACAATTAATAAAGGCACATACTCGTAATGCGGTGCTGATAGCATTTGAAACTTTGGCCATGGCGAAAAGTTTGGCTATGGGAAACAACATGCAACACGTCGTTACGCATGTCAATGTTAGAATCAAGATACCCGTTTATATTGACGAAGATAAGAGTGGTGTGAGTCTGCACGATCTATCCCCGCGTACAACCAATAAATTCACTATTGATGTCGAAGTACGTAACGGTGAAAGTTTGAAACCTGGAGAAACTTTTTTCCAGGTATATCCAATGATGTTCGTATCGTGAGAAGCAAATCTCAAATCACGCTGCGCACATATGAAGGACAGATCCCTATGTGCCAAACCATGTGTGAAAGCCTCTAATGAAACAACATCAACTGCGAGCAAACCCAACAACATTAACAACCGGAGTTGCAACTCAGCCACCAACGAATGCTGGAACAACAGAATCTACGCACAGCGTGTCCGATCACTGTGATACTGCTTACCAATGGTTGTCATTCGAGACTGCCAGATATAGCGCAGGGAAGCTACTTGCGACCGTTGATGTTTCTGATTTGCTTCAATGACGTGTATTAAGTGCTGAAAACTTCTCGCCTGCTCCTGCACAGACGATCTCATAATAATTCGTCTCATTTGCTCAATTCAGGATTTCCGATTTCTCCAACAACAGCATGAAACTTTTGCTGCTGGTGGTGTAACAAGAACTTCGCGTGTGTGTGTATTAATCCTAAAAAGCACGGTGATCGAATTCCCACAAAAAAATTTCTGGTAGAGCTCTTCCTTCCAGACACACAGAACTTTTTTACTGCCGAAGCTCTGCCTGCCCGACCCAAGATCTTTGTAACTGCCGAAAACCTGTGGAGAAAGTACAGTCGATTGATAAGTAACGGGGGAGGCAGTCCCCTTTCGACTGTCCTGGTTTTTTACTCGCCTCATATGATCACCCTACCATTGTGTATAAGTGCAAAGTGTACTAAGAATGTAATGGACATTTCCACAATTATGTTGAACATAAAAAGCCTCCGTGCCATAGTTTAGAGATATGAGAAAGGCACAATTGCACCGCTAGGTGGATTAAAACAGGTTTTTTAAATAATTATGAGAGGAAAACTTCTAAAGACACCTAATTTTCTTTGCTTTTGGTAACTAAACCTAACCTCCTTGTGCTACTTACTCCCTCATTATACCGGAACCACCTTTAGGTGTTACTTCGGGAGTTGGGTGTACTTTTGTATTACTTCTGGTGTTGTCATTTCTAACGCCATCCTCTTTTTTGCACCCTAGCCGTTGTAGCCACCTTAGTGTTTTCGTTGCAGTTTCGAAGCCGTAACTTGCCTTGCTAACAACTCTGCAATTACATATATTCTTCATGTTGACGCATATCTCTCTCCAGCCACCCGCTCCAGGACAAACGCTGCTTCGAGCCGCTCCTAGCCTGAAGATCACACGCTCTTCGATTGCCCTTTCTCTTTCAGTATACGACTACAGATCCCACCGGGGGCTAATTACCTGATTTTCGCTGCGGTTACTCGTACTACAGCTGTTGTGGAGGTATCAGGTATCAGCAATGAGAGTAAATTGGCTTCTGCAATCGCAATCGTGGCTTATTTATTCCTCTTCAATCACCTATTTCATAGTCCCTCTGTTGAGATTAGTACTTCTTTACGTCAGGTTTGCAGCAGCAACACCCTATTATGAGTTTTGAAGGTTCATTCGGTACTTTTATGGTTCTTTGTTGGCATTTATAGTACTTTGATGGCACGTTTACAGTATGTTTGTTATTTTCATGGTACTTTGATGGTATTGTTGTTTTTAAACCATTTATGGCACTTTTATATTACTTTATGGTTATTTAGTATTACACCGATGATATTTTTATGGTGCTTTTGCGTAACTTTTATAGGATTTTATGAAAAATATTGAATGGAAATAAATTATGGTATACCAGAACGGCTCGGTTTTTCAAAAAAAAAAAATTGTTTTCCAATAAAAAAAATCCATGTTGACACAAAAAAATGGATTTGTTAAATGTTCACAATTTTAAACAAAAATTCATCCCAAAGAATTTTTGGATGAAGAAAGGAATTGTTCAAGTACACGAGATTGTAAATACGAACAATTGAAAAAAAAAAATAAAGATCGACCGACACTTTTTTTTTCGATTTAAGGCAATTTTCGTGATGATCTTTCGTATTTCATGGCACTTTGATACTATTTTGAAGAGATTTTGTTAGTGTTTTTATGGGACTTCTATAGCAATTTTACACTTTTTTTTATCAAACTTTTATGATACTTTAGTGGCATCTGTATGGTAACTTTAAAATATTTTTATGGACTTCTATGGTTCTTTTATGGTAATTCCAATGTTTATAATGTTTCTTAGGTATGGTAAAGTATGCTATGGTACTTTTATTGAGACTTCTGGCTATCCTATAATAGTTTTATTGTATATCTACAGAATTTGTATTTATTAAATTTTAAACTCCATAGTGTTATAGTTATTTTTTGTAATTTTACGTGGTGCTTTGGTATTGTATGATTCTTCTGTAATATATTTATACACTTTTTTAAATCTTGTATTGTAATTTTACGGTATTTTAAGGCAGTATTTATATCGGCTTTTTTACTATTAAGTATTTTATTGGCGGGCTGATAGGACTGCAGCTTATAGCTTAGGGGATCTTGGTCCATACGGCGAGACAAAATTTGCTAAATCGGACGAATTAGCAACTGTCTGCCACGTAAACACCATTCCTCGGGAGGAGGACTAAATTTTGCACCTGTTTGTCTCGAAGTGTGTAACGTCAAGTCCTCTATTTTGTCTAGTCCAATGTATCAAGCTCCTAACACCGTATGTTAAATCGTCAGTGATGCAATTAAAACTTCGCATTGATTCCGCTACGACCACCATGCTGGCATATCCCATAATTATAACGATCACTTGGATATCAATTAAGTAAAACTCATGCACTGAACGGAATAACGACAGAACCACTTCTGGTGGTAACATCTCAATTACCTTTGGATGTGCCCTTTACTCTACTTTTACGCTTGAAACGGAAGTGTGTTCTCTGTGCCGAATTTGATGTTGCTTCTCAGTTTTGCACGAGCCAGGGGGAACTTGGCCTTAATCCCACTGCTCTGTCATCGATGTTACTTGATACTCGTTATGGAATATTGTTTGTTTGGGGTCCATTCATAAACAATGTCTCGCAGCAAAAAGTCTAAACATTGATGTTGGTCTATTAACCTCGCCCCGCTAGTACGTCCCCAATTTTTAGTTTTTCTCCCTGTAATTCATGACTTTTCTTCAACTGTCAATACGCAATATTATATTTTTAAAACAGACAATCCAATGAAAAATAGGATTGACAGAATTTTTGTGTGCTTTTAGCACCTTATGCCACATCTTAATGTTTGTTATACTTTCAAGAATAACAAATCATGTATTGTGATGGCCGGAAGAAAATAGAAGCAACTACATCCCCACCTTCCCACCATTAAGGGGTTACATACCTTTTGGAGCGAAAAATGTCAAGAAAGTTTGAATTTACATAAAGGCTCAAATCAATGATTTTATTACATCAAATTTATAGTATTTTGGTATTACATATTTTTCAGTGAAATAAACAAGCCTTAGCTTATAAAAATATATTGATAATTGTAGGAGTTATGGCTTTTTTCCCGAAACTCTTTTTTATTTAAGAGGTTTGCGGTGATCACGATTGAAGACCAATAGATCAACTAAAATCCCAAAAGTCAAAAATATCTATTAGTATATTTTTTGCTCAAAGCGGGGAGGGGGAGGTTTAAATTTAAAAATCGAATTTGTATTTTGGTGCCAAATCGCTTTAAAATGCATGAAACGTCAAAATTTGACGCAACCTCGAAAAAAAATTAACAAAGATTGACTTTTTAGGCTTTTTTTGTTCGAAGGGGGGAGTAATGGAAAATTTCAAAATCGAATTTTGTATTTCTAAGTAACCCCTGTCCCTCGTAATCACAAACCCAGTTGAATCCGCCCGTGCTTTAGAAATACCTACATGGTGTCTGATGGCTTAGTGATAAACGCATATTCGAAACATGTGTGTCAATAGGCTCATAACCCTAGCTACACCTACACAACGTCAAAAACATTTCGAATTACCAGCCCACCGCCCACACAAGCATAAAAATAAATTTACTTTACTTTACTCTTACTCATAAGCAATATACCCTGCAGTGTGTCACTGTCAATCCAAAACCAACCCTACTTTGCACACAACAACCGTACCTTACCTTGAACACAACAAAGAAGCGGGAGCAAATTCATAGACCATCCAAAAGTTACAGTCATGATGTTGATCGTGATTCAAACTGACCCCGGACACTTCACGTATTTGATTGAGTTTCTTAGGTGCCCCATACTGACGGCTCTGGCTGACAAACGAGCGATCTGCGTTTGACAGACAACTACAGCCATGCTGCAGTTGCTACGGCGTGAAAACGCAAACTGATGAATTTTTTTTCTGAACCATGCCTGATACGTGTTTCGCTGTTCATTTGACGAAAAAGGGGCAGAGACAACAATGCTAGCTTGCTCGGTCGTTTAGTACGGACCAATCATGGCGCAGATAATTTGTACATTGACAAAATCCATTATTTCCGTTATTTGCACTAATTGGACATTCTACGAAATCAGATCAAATAGCGCAAAAATCTAATCTTTTCATTCACCACCACAACGGCAAATATTTACGTTCAAAAATCGGGTAAAATTTCAGCTGAAAATTTTAAAATGGGGGGTATTGAAACGTTCCGCAACAAAAGTGTATGCTAATGAAACATAAGCAGCTAGGTAACTACAAACCGCCAGCAATGTTTTTTTTTACAAATGTATGAATTCCTCCGCCACCCGTTATTCTCGTCAACATAACATACACATATAAACAAATGTACGTATGTAAGCAAACCAACCAATTACATAGCAAATATCGGATTTATATCGCATACACCACTCAAACCCACTGTATTTGCACACGTTTCCAAAGTTTAAATTCTCACACCAGGAAACAGAGCACACGAATAACTTTTAGCACAGCGGAAGTGTTTTTGGGAAAACTTCTATTGTAAAGCCGACAAAAAATGCCTCCTGCGTAGCGTTTGTTTCGCGTCTTCAAAAACAAGGGATGTTTGATTAGTTCCCGATTAATAGTACTAATCGGTTATTATGAAATGGAAAACCGACAATCGAACATCCCTACACAAAACATACTGACGGAGAAAACAAAATAAAGTGCAGATCCGATTTTATCAGCCCACGATTTTGTCTACCCTCGATTTTATCAGCTTTTTTATCCGATTTTGTCAGCCTAATATAAAAATTTCATCTTTGGTAATTTGATAGGCTCTAGCAGACGAACCCAGTTGATTTCGAGTAAATCCTTTCTTGAGCATATTTTTCTTATCTTAGAGATCTGAAATATTCGAAAAAAATAATTTTTTACTATTTTTAAATTTTGCATTGTCAGACCCCCTTAAGGAAAATTTAAACTAAACAATCAAAAAAGGTTATCAGGCTATATTTAGGGATTAAAGAAGAATATTTTAAGAGCTTTGATTTATCAAAAAGAAAGAAAAATATATGTCCCGATTTTGTCAATGTCCCCGTTTTATCAGCCTAAAATTCATCAAGGGGCTGATAAAAAACGGGTCTTTACTGTACCACAATGCAATGAAATGCCGTCCTTTTTTCGTAGTTCGTAGCTCAAACTAAACTACTAGTACGGAGCTGAATAAACTAAATAAAGCAACCATTCAACGAAAGTGACCGTATCCTAATAATTGTCTCATCCGGAATGCATATGCAATTTCCCCCTTGATTATTCAGTTCAAGATTTGCGTCTAAATGCGTGAAATTTATAATCACAGACATACCTTTACTTCATTTACGTTATTTTACAACCAAAGTAAATAAGGAAAATGACCTCTGCTAGTAGCACAGAAGGACGCAAACTAAATGAATTGCAATCCACTAGCCTAACACAGCCTACTAATATTTTCTTCTCGATCTGGCAGCGATGCCAGATTTACAGACATGTCTGTATTTTACAGACTTTTGATGTCTCCTACGGATGTAGCCAGAGATCTACAGACTTTTAAAAGGGTAATAGTGTTTAGTAAAATTGCACTAGAATAACTGTTTTCGAATACGAGTGATTCTTTTACAATAGAATTCTACTTTCAATCTATTTTTAAAGTAAAATTTTAGTGTAACTAGGATTTACACAACCATCTACAGACTTTTACAGACATTTTAGTTATTCTTCTACAGACATTTAAAAAAACATGTGGCATCGCTGCTCGGTAGGTACAGTCCTTTGAGGAGATGCTCCGTTCGTTTTAAACAGCTCAATGCGAATGGCGATAGAAACAAATTTATATTTAAAATGTGTCATCATTTTAGTGTTCGGTTGATGCCCCATATTGACGGCTCTGACCGAGATGAGCTGGAAAATTTCATTTTTACCGAGACGATTTCGAACGAATGGTCAAAAAAAAGTTTTTTGTTATGGCCTTTCATAAACTACGTAACGTAACGCAGACATTGTTTCGAACCGCTTCCTTAGGTTGTGGTACTGGTAGTACCGAAAAATGCGGGTATACCAACCTATTTTTGGTACCGCAATACCGGTACTAAAAAAAGTTAAGTACCGCTATTTTCGGTACTACATATACAATTTGATGAAGAATGTATCTAACTTTCCAATATAGTCACCCTTTTTCAAACTATATGTTCGAAAATAACAAAAATGGTCTCATTTTATTTTCTTTTAATATTTACAACTAGCATAATGGTAGAAAATCCCGTATTCATCTCATTATTCGGGATGTCGGATTATTTCGATAATAATTCAGCTTAGTTTTAGGTGTCGCTTAAATAGATAAGTATATCTTTGCTTCGTTCCTAAGAAGTATCGGAACTAAGAATGTACAATACTCGTCGAAAAGTCGAGTACTCTAACCAATGTGTTTAAATGGGTGGGATGCATAGAGGTGCTAAAATAAGGTGCATTATTCTCTGTGTGCCGACATAATTAGTTGTGGCGTAAGCCACGTCACGTATTTGTGTTATTGTAAATCATTATCAATAAAAGAACGAACACTCACTTAGTACTACACCATTTTGGACTTGGTATGCGCATGAATCGCTTCGAATTGCACGTATTTTGCTGGCGAGAGGAACAGGCAAAAACTCTCATTTGAATATTTACATACTTATTTTTATATAAAAATGCATCTCAATAACATTTTTTTATTATAGAGGTTAGGGTCATTTGCCGCTTTTCGACGTAAACATTGAAAATCTGTGACACACACAGATTAATGTGTGTACCTGGCATCCCTGGTGGGGAACATTCATATGGAAAAGAAAAACTGGCCGCATCGAGTCAACACAATTTTTTTTGGTTTCATTTAACGTGCATTCGAGATGTGGAACTTTTGCTGAAGATGAATAAGAAGCTCAAGCTTTCGTAATTCGCTTTTAGACAGTTCGACCATGGCAGGAATTCAGTGCTGATAACGTTCAACAAATTGACTCCGATAAAAAGATTAATTTTGCATAACAACTTGAAACAAATCGTTGTCTGTGACAACGCTAAAATCAAGATGCGTATGCACACGGAGGATGGGAAAATTGAGACTCGGCAACATGATTTGGCATCATTTACTTGTCAAGTAGCTATTAAGGAAAACGTCTGGTGTAAAGGCTCAAACCAAAAGTATTTTCCTTCTAATTTCAAGGAGCGGCAACAATGGACCTCTTGTGCAATGTTATGTTTTATTTATACATTCAGCATGCACTTTTTTCAGTTACAGAGTCACACATACGAGCGTTCCAAGAGTGTACGTTCAACCATGTCCACGTCGAGGAGCGCCACGGCGGACATGATAACTCTTAATAAAATTGTCTGAAACAGGAAATTTAATAAGATTTTTAAAATTTAGACTTGTAGATCTCGAGGAACAAAAATAGCATCATAAAAACCGAAAAATCTCCTTATTTTAAAGTAAAATTCGCTCACTTTTCTTTTATTATTTTATTCAGTTTTTCGTGGTTTATTCACTGGCTACACATATTATGCATTCTCATAAAAAAATCAGATCGATCTGTTGAATAGTTTTTGATTTATCGTGTCCGCCAATTCGAGAAATTGCGATTCTAGAGAACGATCGATCTGTGGATGTGACCAGAGCTGCCATTTATACAGATTTTTAATCGCAGATACACACCTGATAGAATACAGATTTAATACAGATTTTCAATACACGATACAGATTTATATAGGTTTTTCGAAAATTTGATTGACAACGTTATTGGTGGACCCTTTCGGCAGTAGTTTTTATTAAGAGCAGCCATTTCTTCAACAATTTATTGTCATATTATGAATCATAACACTTTTTATATTTAAAAAAATAAAAAACTCCTGAGCCGGATAATGTACAGATTGTTACAAAGTAGGGGAAAGAGGGTAACAGTGGAACTATGAAAACAATGCGTTTTCATAGTTCCACTGTTACCCTCTTTCCCCTACTCATTTTAAACCCCTCTTCAATGTATGAATTTATTGTAGACAATACTTAAAACTTTGAAATTCGCATTAATTTTCAAATTTTTTTTCTTCAAACAATACAGACAAATACAGATTTTTTCATAACGAGGATATAGATTTTCATCAAAATCATCTGGCAGCTCTGGATGTGACAACAAATACACGCGAGGAACACATGGCTGTTTCAAACAAAAATATATCAATAGACGAAACGCGCTTAATCGTATTCAGAGTTGGCAGCACCCTCTCAGATTTTAACGAAACTTTCTGTACATGAAAACTTTATCACAATAAGCCACTTTGCATACTTTGTTGTTCCAAAACTGATTTAGACTGACTTTATACCATTTTTTTCGAATGGCTCTAGTCTAAAAATGACAAATCCTACAAACAAATATTGTAGGAGTGATTCTCACAAAATTAGTCAAACGTTTAAAAAAAATTGGAAAAAAATGATTCATTAACTCCTACACTGAAAAAATCGATGTTAAGCTTGAGCTTGTGCGACCACCCCTGGCTGCTACTCCGTTATCGATCTGGACTAGCTGTAGTTGAACAGAGACTCCTGGTAATCTTAGTGTTTATTGATTAAAACCGGCGCCGGCCAGGCCCGAACGTAGATCGCGGAAGGAAAGGGAAGGAATGTTAGTCCGATACTTGCTTTTGCTAGAGGCCGTATATACTACTGCGCACTCCACAAGTATCACAGGAGGAGGATATTTTTGTTAGTAAGAGTGTAGAAGTTGGATCTACTTCTTCTTTACCGACGCCAGAGAGGTGACTTCACTATCTGGACTAGATATTGATCCACCGAACTCATAGACCGAGGACCAACGGCTTCACTTCCCTTCCGAAAGAAGACGTGACCACAGATTTTTTCACCTCAGAAAAATCTCAACGACCTGGGCTGGAATTGAACCTAGGCAAATTGGAATGAGTGGCGGTCACGCTTACCACTCAAAAAATGAATAAAAAATCAATGTCAAAAATGTTAAAAAAAACCCCAGAACATCTTTAATTTGGATGAAATTTGGTTCCAAGATAGGTAATTATGTTCCCTACCTACCGTCAAAAATTCAAGTTGGGAATTTTCAAGGAAAAGTTATTTAAAAAAAAAACTTTTCCTTGTGTAAACAGATTTTTTTCAGTGTATTTTTATCGAAAACTAAACCAATGAAAGTCATAAACATCTCGAAATAAAATTTCCCAACTGCTAGTTATACAGAAAAGAAAGATCCCAAAGATGCAGTATGCGAAGAAATAAATGTCAACTAAATGCCCATTAATACACGGTTTGCTTGAACTTGCTTTTGGAGCTAGCTTCTGGACACTTATTAAATGATTAAGATACGTGGTTGGATGATCGTAACGATTAACATTTTGTACTCATTTCAAATATTGTTTACAGAAAACAGAAATCACCAGGCTGTCTCGAAAAAAGGGTAGTAAACAAATTGAAGCTCCAGATGAGCTACAACTAAAAAACTATCGATATGGATTCGCGACGATAATATGAAATAATTTTGAGCGGCCTAAAACAAGCATTAACTGTACTAATTGAAGGAAGGACATTGTTATTATTCCCACTGAAAGCTAAAATGAATTCACAAAAAAGCGACTAGAATGAACCAAGCCAAAGACCTCCAAACCCAACCAGAAACAGAGAATTTAAAATGTGACAACGCGAACCCAATCCGAAATCTTTCGAGTTTGGGTAGGACCCGGGCTTCAGGTTCATGCGGTGAGCATCAAAACGTATACAAAATATAAGAAAGGTAAAACCCCTCTTTTCTGGTACGTGAGACCTGACTTTCGTCCAATTTTGCACTTCATTACGGCAGCATGCTATTGCAACCAGTTTAGCTTCGATGCGACGAGAAACTTTATCTAATCAGGTGGTATTGCAATTTCATGCTACGAGTTTCCCTAGCATCACTCTCCTTCTCTCGCTCTCGGCTCCTGCTCTAGTACCTTCAATAACCACGAAACATTTTTTTTTCTTATCAAACTCACTTGACTCACCCAAAACATGACTCCCCTAGCGCAACACTTTACACAAAGTGTGAATCAACTTCTTCGAAATCAAATTTGTGTGGTAATTCAATAAACGAACAACAACCGAGATCGCATACGAATCAATTCCCCTTCCCCTTCAATTCCACCATTCTTACCCCTGTACTGCTTTTCACCCCGTCCGCCAGCCGCACTCTGCACATTGGTTATTATCCGTATCCGACGCTTGTCATCTTTGGGTTTCTTCCTGCTCTTGGAGCCACCGACGCCACCGTTCGTCAGAATACTGTTCAAACTCGAAGAATTGGTCGACATCACCGACGGTGTGGGTGAACGCAAATTTCTTCCCAGTGAGTGGGTGGACATTTTACGATTACCAGAATCACCACCGGCCGCCGCTGCCGTCGGTCCCCGCCGTTTTCGACGGTTTTCATCGTTCACTTTAAACTTTACGGAGAACATTGCACGGCTGTCGTCGGATTACTGCCGCCGTGTACTATCTTCAGGTCAATTGTCACTCGCTTTTGGTACAGTCTGATTGAGCACAACAAAAGGTGAAATATGATTATAAAATTGACACGAGAAAACTTTCCGAACGGCTTCGGTGTTTCTGCGGCTAGAACTGGTTCCTGCTGCCGAGCGAGTTTGTGCGGAAATGCGGTTCACCGCACTAGACCGCAGTGTCGTTGCAACGCCCTGAATCAACACAGGAGACAGTGGGCTGGGATGATCTGCTTTATTGAACTTTCCTCAGGCAAGGAAAAGATTTTTTAATAGGCGTAATTGAAGACGTTCAAATATTGATTGTTTGATATAATCTCGATTCTAAAGCACTTACTACAATAAATAAGTTAAGAATAGATCAAATTCAACATAATTTCCTGCCCACTGCCTTAGTCATCGCGAGCAGTAGATTCCAGACTGTTGGCGCAACAAACGTAGACCACACTGTTTGCATTCCACACAAAAGCTACTGACTGTACAGTGCACTGCTGGGTCGCACGTCATCGACAATAATCCATGTTGTCAGCAAATAGAAGAGCGTTGCTCGTAAAAGAAAAACAGAACTGCTACCGCAAATTGGAATTTAAATTTATCACAAGACCATTCCCCCCGTCGAAATGATCCAGCACATAAAACGACCGTCTAGCCACTTGACACTTTCGGATGCTTTCGACTCTAGCACAGAACTGAGCAACGATCCACGACGACGACCACGATGAGGGACATTGAAAATAAAAAGGGCAACCCACTTTACCCGCGATCGTGTCCCGAATCGCGCGCGCACTTGTTCAGCCCTCTCGCGGTTCTGATAAATGATAACACCTAACGATAACGGCGCGAAGCATCGCGGCGATAACAAATACTTTTGCACCGCGACCGAACGAAACCAGAAAACAATTTCCACTCTTAGGTACGGTAGGTAGTATCCCAGATAAGCGCAAGCGAATAACATGTAGATAATACGGTGTATGCCAACAGAAGGAACCCGACTGAAGTACACGTATGAGTATACATATCTTTTCCAAATGACACCGTGGCCGCCCTGTCTCAAGTTTCTACTGACCTCTGCTGCTTCATTGAACAAGAATGGTGGCGGCTGCTTACGGACGGATGAACGGACCTGACAGCGTGTAGTCATCCTCTCGCAGTAACCCGGAGACAACAACCCGAGTGTGTTCGTTGCCATCGCCATTAATTCACACGCCGTTATCAAAAACCCTTGCCGCCACCGGTTTGCCTTCTGGCCCGGCCCGGTCCGGTCCGGTCCGGGTCTCGTGGTCATATTTTCGATGTGCGACATACAACCACCCTATATTTCCCAGCACACCACACACGGCAGAATGGTGGTATGTCAGTCACGTATTGACTGCTTCGCTGAATACATTAGCAGTGAGTGTTGTTGTGCACTTGTCTATCTTCGAGTGGAGAGTGCGGGGTGAAGTGGTACATAGCCTCACCGAAAATTTAAACTAGTAAAAATTATTAGCATTTTTGGATTATTTCAGAAAATCCTATAGAGGGATTCCATCAAACTTTGCAGTTGTGTTCGGTTTATGATTCTCCAGGATTTTCTCTGCCAATTGCAATATTTTGATACAAGAACAATTTTTCAAAAGGGCGTAGGAATTTCTAGGCGCATTGATTTGAATTTTTTTATTTGATTGCTGTATTTTTTTCAGCAAAACTCTCTGAGAACGAGTTGCAGAGAATGAATATTTCTGTACGAAAAAAATTAACACTGAACAAAATGTTGTCATTTTTCACAAAAACGAAAATATATAAAGACGCTTTTTCAGTGGATTTGGAGTGTTAAGAAACTGTCAATAAAAAAGATTTCTTAACAACAACTTTTGACATATTTTTATAGTTATTGTTATTTATCAGTGTGCAATCGGGCTGTCTCAACAACCTATTTCTGCAACCTATGTGCATTAACTGTACACCTACCGTCTCTCCGTTGCACTTGACAGTTTATGCAGTGCTTTATGGTCACACCTACGACCGCGCACCCTGCTTCCCATGAGCGTTTTGGCGGCTCATAGAGTATCCTTCCATGTTGCTCAGGCATACATACGGGCTTACATTCATACATACATACAAACTATTTGGCGAAAGTTTAGAGCGTGTAACGTCGTGTCATCTAGTCTGTCATCCTATGGAAAATCATCCTACCATCGCCTTGGGGTCAACGTCATATTGGCAAATTTCGTATTGAATCCGCTTCTGTCTCTTCCTAATCTCCTTTTTGTCTCCTAGGCCCGAAGCAGATCAATCGACTAGTAATTGAAACGGTAAACATACTAGCAGTACAAGTCCTTACTCGCGAATACTTTTCCTACAATTGTGCTGTTTCTTCTCTATCTTATAACATAACTCGATTATCCCTGTTCTAGTCAATATACATATTCATTACCTTATGGACCAGGCAAACCCTTAATTTTTCTATTATTATTATCCTGAGTAGCTATACCAGTAAAGGTATTTTAGGATTTCGCAAAAAGAATCTCTGCCAATAGAGGTGTAAGAAATATGTATCCACTATTCCCCATAAAGTTTGCTCGAACCGAATGTTCGCCTGGTTCGACTCGAATAGACCACACCGACCCGAAAGGGTTGCTTATCATTTCTGAGTGCTTGGTCAAGTTTAATAATCATTAGAACAAGTCTTGAATAATTAACTATCTCTTAGGCGCCAGTCCTGCACTCCTTTCTTGCACTAGCCTCATACTCACGATCAAAAAGAGTCGACAACTAGTAGGATCCACATGTCCCCCACCCAAGCGAATTAATCAACTTGCAAGTAGAAGCACTTATCTACCAACCAGCCAAGAAGACTACCGAATCAATGAGAATGGACCATGCCAGTCGAAGGCCACAGGCCCAGCGCCATCTCGTACAGTGTCATTGTCATTTCTCAGCCCACCTCCTGGCAGACGTACATCCGCCCATCTAGACTCTGTCAAGATGAGAACCTACAAAGCCTAACTGTTCGTATGTGCTAGTCCGTATAGATTTTGGTTTGCTGAAACGAAACAAGAAAAACAAAATAATTGTAATTCAGTTACAATAAATAAGTAAACGATTTCTCATCTGTTGTTTGTTTCCTTGTTCGTAGTCCTCCTTTCTGTTCCTGATCTGTTTGGGCCACTGGCTTTCTGTTTCCTTGGCCGTCACGCTCGAGCCACACATATTGTAGCAAGAGAAACAAATGAAAAGACAACAACAAAAAATTAAAATAAATGGACGTATGTTATCTGTGCCTAAATTGCTTCTCAGTTTTGCACGACCCAGGGGGAACTTGGCCTTGATCCCAATGCTCTGTCGCAGATGTTACGTGATATTTTTTATGGAATATTCTTTGTTTGGGGCCATTCATAAACAATGTTGTTCGTTTTTTTATCCCTGATCCGCTAAATCCGCTACGTCTAAAATTCATTTTTAGTTTTTATCTCGTTACGTGACGCTCTTCCCCTATTGTTAATATCCGATATCATTTATGAATGATCTCCTGGTGATATATTTAGAGCAGACAATCCAATGAAAAATAGAATTGACAGGATTTTATTGCGCTCTTGGCGCCTTGTGTCACATCTTCATGTTTGTTATACATACTAAGAATACCAAAGCATGTGATGTGATGACCGGAAGATTAGAGAAGCAACTCCTCCCCTTCCCCCCAAAAACTTTTGACATATTTTTATAGTTCATAATGTTTGCAGTCAAACATGCAATTTTCTTTTTGAATATTCTGAAATGTAGTAGCTCTCGTATAAAGTTTAAACATCAGACCCTACGGTTGAATAATATGTTGATTGTTTTCGAATAGCTTTCAAACGGTTTACAATATCGCCTTGTTGTGAAAAGGAAAATTACAGGAAAATTTATTGACCTTTTGAAAAGCCTTTTGTCGTTGATGGAGAAACGCAAATAACTTATAAAAAGGTCGCAAAAAATTAAACAATTGTGTTGGTAAAACAAAATTTAAAATATCTCGAGAATTACTACATTCCAGAAAATTTTTGTTATGAGCATTTTGATTTAAAATGGCGTTTAGAATCTTTTCAAAAAGAAAATCGTATTTTTGACTGCAAATAGTATGAATTATAAAAATATGTCAAAAGTTGTTACTAGGAAAACTTTTTTATGATGCAAATACACTGAAAAAGTTTCTTTTACGTCATTAAAACGATAAACATTGAATTTTGTACATTTTATGATGGGGTAACGTGAAAAGCAGTCTTCCCCTGAACATCGACAAGTTTGCACCCGTGTACAAAATTTCGTGCACGCGTTCAACCTCAAACATGCTTTGCCTTTGTGTACAGGTTTGCATCGGAACACCGAACCCAAGCGAACGATGTGCAAACTTAGGTTTAAACACCGTGTACGTACACCGTGTGCGTACACAAGAAAGGCAAGCACAAAACAGAATGAGTCAACGCTAGTGATAATGAGTGAGAGAAAGAGAAAGCTAGTGTCAAGATCCTGTGTGTACGAACACCACGTACGTACATGGGGTTCGGATGTGCAGACGAACACGTGCACGTGTTTTGGTACGCATTACCCGAGCAAACGAAAAGCCCATAATACACCCATGCTCATGGGGTTTGACATGGGTGTTTGAAATGGGTTCAACCCATGAAAACACCATCACCATGGTCCGGTAGATCCCATATAAAATACTATATGTTGGTGTATTTATGGGTTATTGAGAACATTTTATAGTGTCTTGATGATTGTGAATTTTGGCACGGATCATGTCTAACGTCTTTTCAAGGGGCTATGTGGTATTTGAGCCCATGAGAATTTGCTCGGGTAGCGCGTTCGAGTTTGTACACGAAATGTGGGTATACGATGAGCACAGAACTAGAGTGAACATGGTGTTCGATGTTCATTTGGGAAGACTGGTGAAAGGCTTTTAAAAAGGACACAATCAGTCGAATTAACTGTTTTTGTTGGAACAAACTACCGAATATCTCGAAAACTATCGCATTTTGGAAGATTTTGTTAAATGCATTTTGCTTTAAAGTAATACTTAGCATTATATTCTGTAATAAAATTACAGTTTTGTATGCCAATTAGTAGGGGAACCCGGGGCTATTAAGACGGTGGGGGTAATTCGGACCCCCTCGATTTCTCAGAAAAGAGCAAGACTTTCTGACTATTATACATATTCGTGGAACCGCTATTCTGAAACATTAATTTTGAGAGCTGAAGTTGATTCTTTGTTCTTTGTAGATAGGAGATACAACGTTTTTCGTTGGTTTGGCGTCCTCAAAACAAAAATCATTATAATGGAACAATCGTGATTAAAAAAAACAAATGAAAGTGAAAAAATAAAAGGTAAGTGTTTTGGAAAGCTTGAGGCTTCTATTTTATGGAATGATTTTTGTTTGGATGAAAACAGAGATATTTTCGAGACCCACGCCACTTTTGTGCGATATGAGCCAACGGGGTTATTCAGACCCCCTATTCCATCAACCACCGTTCAGCGGCTTGCGGCTGCACACACCATTGCACACGCCACTGCAAAGAAAATATATGGGCCGCCAATCGACAGCTGTGGCATACCAGATAAGGTTTTGTAAAGCAATTTTTTTTTGCTTCTTGAGGAGTGTCTCTTGTAACTAATTCATAGGTAAACATAATTCCATTGTAAACAAATTAAATAAAAATGACGGTCTGAATTGCCCCGTAGAGAGGTCCGAATTATCCCTACATTGTAAAAGGATGGAAAACGTAGAGGTTTGCAAATCGACGCCTTGCGCTGCCATTGAGTGGTGCAAATAAACTTTTTATAGCACCAAAATGTAGCTGAGGTTTCAAACTAACAATTAGGACTTTTGACCGGTAACTTTTTTCACATCTATCCACCTAAAGGAGTGATTTGCTTAAGTAGGTCCGAATAGCCCCGGGTTCCCCTATCGAATTTTATAACATGTATGAAGTTATTGTTAGAAAAACTTTTTTACTGATAAGTTCTCCATCATACAATCACATTCGAAAAATAGAAAAAATCGAATTTCTTGCAATATAAATTTTTAACACAATTTTTTTTGAAAAATGACATTTTTTTTCAGTGTTTACTTTTTTCGTGCAGAAATGTTCATTCCCTGTAACTCATTCTCAAAAAGTTTTGCTGTATAATCAAACGATTTTTTTTTTGAAATTATGGCACAAAGTAGAAATGTCTACACCCTTTTGAAAAATTGCTCTTGTATCAAAATATGGCAACTGTCAGAGCAAATCATGGAGATTCATAAACCGAACACAACTTCAAAATTTCGTTCGAATCGACGATGGTCATATTTTGTGGTCGGCCGGTTTCTCATGGAATGCCTCAGCAGCGCAACACTTACTCGATAAATTAATCGAAATTATAACTGCTCTAATCCCAACATTTCCATAATTTACATAAAGGGCCAACCTGATTTTGCAATGATCAATAAGGCCAATCTGGCCGTAAAATTAGATTTATCTTATTTCCTCTAACGTTCGGTGTAACATCAGACCTGAAAATCATTTGTTTGTGTGAGGTGTCCAAGTAGAAATTCTATGCGCAATCAAATGAAATCAAATATATCATTTTTTTTAATAAAATTATAATAAATTTGACTAAAACTTCTTTTCATATTTTTTCTATTTTTATTAACGACTAAGAGTGAGTCAATTTTTCTTTTTAATGTTGTAGCGACATTTTATTAGCAAGGGACTGGAAGGTGTGTAGTATTTTTCATTATTAAGAGCCATAGTACTCAAGGAGGAGCAAGGAGTTAAGTTCAGAAAAGCGTGGAATAGGTTCATATGAGCAAGCCTAGAGTTTCCCTTAGATTTAACCCTCTGTCTTCTACCGCAGGAGCCAGAATGCGTCTGCGACATGTCCGGACAAGCGAAAAGTGACTTATGCTTTCTGAATCGACTTCTTTTGATATTTCCTCAACGCTTACGTTTGACAATTAGACCCTTTTGAAATGTTTGGCTAGATATGTATTCTTGCCATGAATGAAAAAGCGTATTCCGACCCAAAGCCGCGGTTGTTGATTACAAACGTCCGGATCATCGTGAAAGAATATTTTCTGAAGGTGAAGAAGCAAACCAATGGAAGCTGCCTATATTCAGAATCATCACCTGCGCAAATCAGTACTGGTATTATTCAACACCACTGCAGAACAAGAAAAATGGATATAATTCGGGAATTGAAGAGATGAATTGAAATCTTGTAAAATGGGATTTATAATACATAGAAGACCCGTTTTGATCAGCCCGTTGGCGAATTTTAAGCTTATAAAACAGGAACATTGATAAAATCGGGACATATACTTTTCTGTCTTTTTGATAAACCGAAGCTCTTAAAATATTCCTCTTTGCCTCGTAACCCAATCTTATTATTTATTTTAAGTTATCCTTAAGGGGGTCTGACAGTGCAAAATATAAAAAAAATATTTCTATTTTTGCATATTTCGGAACTCAAAGACAAGAAATATATGCCCAGGAAAAGATTTACTCGAATTCAACTTCGTCTGCTAGAGCCCACCAAACTACCAACTATCAATTTTCATACGAAGCTGATAAAATCGGGGGTAGATAAAATCGCGTGCTGATAAAATCGGGTCTCCACTGTACTAGTAGTTTTACAACGAGATAGCGGCTGTTAAACATTTTCCTGGGGGTGGTTGTTTTGGAAAGGGTCCGGAAATCTATCTCCTGTAACTTTTTACCTCGAGCTTAAAATCAAAGTTCCAAAGTAGTCACGCACGTAGGTTTTAGTAAAAAACGATAAAAATGTCATAAAAATTGACACAAAATTATGTAATTAACAAATTAATCAAGAAAAAAATAAGATTCCATGTACATTGTTGGAGAAATCTACTTTGAATAAACTGAAAATTTCAAAACGATTTAAAATACAAGAAACTAAATCTAAACAAACCACGCTATATACCCATGAAGGGTAGATTTCTACGTGCAAGTACTGTAGTCAGTCTGCACTCTATGGAAAACCTTGTGCAGAACAAGTTTGAGATGAATACATCACAACCGATTATCTGAGCCACAAACGGTTACCATATTCGTGCTACCTATTCAGGCCATAATAACCACTGTAAAGCAGCATCCAGCACACCAAAATCAACAACCAGCATCTTCGGCAAGACAGTTAAATGCAAGATGCAGTAGGCGAGCAGACAAATGTTTTTCCGCCGCGAAAAAAGCTCGAAAAAGACAGAGAAATAAATAATAGCGGATCGACGGGCAACAGCGGAACAGCATGACAATAAAATATGATGATCAAATTAACAATAGGCTATAAGGCTATATCGTGCACGCGTCCAAGATGATACGTGTGCTAGTTTGCGTGACAAGGCTTCCAAAAGTTCATACAAGGCGGTGAGCGTAGTTTAGTTGGTAAATCGATCGCCTTGTACGCAGCGCACCTGGGTTCGAGTCCCGACCCCGCAAATGGCGTTGGAAATTTTTCATAAGAGATTTTTCTAACCCGAGGACGCGAATGACCTTAAGGTTAAAACCAATCGAAATAAAAAAAAAAGTTCATGCAATCATCCATTGATGGTGCTGGTTGTGATTTTGTACTAAGAGCAACGGATGTTACTTCGCTAGATGTGCTGGTTGTTAATATCGAGACACTAGGCGCAGGAATTGGTTGGCTGATACAATAGGATGGGACAAAAATTAGATTCCAGCTCCGAGCAACTTTTTAGGTACCATTTGGGTACTAGAACAACTGTACAAATTCTTAGCTCGATCGGTGAAACTATATTTTTGCGCCCACTGTTTAAAGATTACTTGGGATTTTGCATGGGAAAATTAACTTTTACAAAATAATTCCTCCAGGAGTCGCCCATTACTTCATAAAAATAAATCGTTACGTGGCTTTTATAGGAAATTTAACAAAGTTTCGAAGACCACGAAATGATCTAACGCTTGAGAAAAAAGTTATTAAGCAAAAACCGATTGATGCTCAGACGATTGATAAAATATTCATTTTTTCTAGCACCACTGCTGTTGGTTGTCCAATTATACGCAATTTTGTTTTAATCCTCTCTTAATATGTCTAAATCGTTTATCTATACTATTTGGCCACTTCGCAAGTTTTCGAGGGATAAATTGAGGCTTCTTTTGTACATAATAAGAGAATGTTACAAATTTTGTATATAATTAGACCGTCAGAAGCAGTGATGCTATAAAAAGTGAAATTTTCATCAATTTTCAGAGCATCAATCGGGTTTTGCTTAATAACTTTTTCCACAAGTATCAGATCGTTTTGCAGTCTTCTACACTTTATTTTCTTGACAAATTTCCTATAAAAATCAAACATCTATTTATTTTTAGGAGGTAACGGGCGACTCTTGGAAGAATTAATTTGCAAAAGACAATTTCCCCATACGAAATCCCATGTGAACTTTAAACAGTGGGCACGAAAATATAATTTCACCGATCGAGCTAAAAATTTGCAGAGTTGTTCTGGGAGCTAAATAGGACCCATGAAGTTACTCGAAGCCAGATTCTTTTTTCATATAACCGTGTCCCACTCTAATGATCATGTCGCAAAATATTATATTTTGTTATAAAATTTATTTAACATATTTTCCATTGATTTAGTGACGTTTAGTCGCCTATGAAATTCTTCCTATAGTTTTTTAACAGCATTTTCGAAACTATTAGAATCAAATTTCCATTTTGTTTAAATAATATTTTTGCGAGTAATTTTCTCAAGTAAATATTATTATTCATCGTTCGTAGTAGTGTCAGGTATAAAACGTTTACATATGGATAACTTTTCGGAATTTAATGCATAAACTCATATGAGATTTGTGCTGCTCATTTTGCCCCATGCCGTAGAGCTATTTTCGCAGATTTTTTTTTGTGGAAACTACAAAGTTTTGTTAAGGTGAAGCGATGCCAAAATCACAACAAGCCTTTTTCCCAGCATTACTTTTTCCAGACAGTATCAATTCATCGAAAAATAATTCTCAGAAATCACAAAAACAAATTTAAAGGATGAACCTTAAAAGAAGAGCTCATGTTTAAAAGAAGGAAAAATATATACATTGTCTTAACTTATGAGTGGAGCTACCATGTTTGACAAAGTCGTTTGGCATATAAAATTATACAGAAGTTGGCTATTTGCCGTAACGGTCGTGTGGCATAATGGCCATTTGACACAAAGTATACCAATACTTGTTCCAATTTCAACAGTATTTAATGTTGTATGTTTAAGTAAACCGATAAATAGGGCGGATCGTTAAAATTCAAAAAAGTTACCCATGTTCTCAAAAGGAAATATATTCTAAAAATCCACAATCCGTTCGATGTTAACCGTTATGTGTCCAACTAAAAAACACCTTAAACCGACATGGTACCCGTGTTCCCGCAACCCGAAAACTATGGCATAGTTATGAACATTTCAGTTTTGCGGGTACATTTGATGGCCGGTTCTAGAGATCCCTCAATCCAATTCCAGTGGGTGACGAAGCATATGGAAACTTCACTTCCGGATCCAGTAAATTGGACCAAAAAGTTTGCAGACTACTGCTGCCTAACGGTTGGTCGAACATCATCAACATTCTGACCGATTCCTGTGATTCAGAAATCAAATTCGGCGGACTAAGAAAATGGGTGATTGATTGTGTCATGTAGTACAAAGTAAAATTTGCAGGCGATCTGTTGAGCTCCTCAAAGCTAATGTGGATATTTTGTGACCAGATGACCTTCAGATAAGATGATATTGCTCATAACGGGTGTTCAATAAAAAATGAGAATGATTTCAATACTTTTCTGTAATTAAAGTAAAGAGCGTAATTTTTTTTTCTCTACAAGAGAATTGCTCTCTGGACTCCCTAGAAATGGGTGGCATGTTTCTTTTTGCTCGGGTGCTGCCAGTTCAATCGAAGATGGCGTCGAAACAGCAAGCACTCCGCGAGCATATGGTACGGTTTTACGAAACGCATGGTCATCGTAGGAAAAAGTTTGCGGTCGATCACTTTCCATACGAAAACGTGCCCGTGAGTACAGTTTACCGGACCCTGGCATCACTGAGCGTGAAGCGAAAGGCCGGTAGCGGCCGTCCGGCGAATCTTGGGGACTCAAACCTAAGCACATTCAGTGGATCTACACAACAATTGTTAAACAAACCAATCAAAATTACACCATCTTCAGTGGATGGTTTTGATGGCGATGACTGGTGCGTTCTCGACAACGCCTACTGCTGCTCTAGAGGCACTCTTAAACATAAAACTACACATATGTGAGCTTGAACTTGTGCGACCACCCCTGGCTGCTACTCCGCTATCGATCGGGACTAGCTGAAGTTGCACAGGGAATCAGTAGATAATCATGCTTGGGATTAGCGAAACATCTTTCAATGTGCAGCTCCTGGTAATCCTAAAGTGTTTCTGATCAATACCGGCGCCGGCCAGGCCCGAACGTAGATCGCGGAAGGAAAGGGAAGGAATGGTTAGTCCGATACTTGCTTTTGCTAGAGGCCGTATATACTACTGCGCACTCCACAAGGATCACGGAAGGAGGCTATTTTTGTTAGTAGAGTATAGAAGTTGGATATACTTCTTCTTTACCGACGCCAGAGAGGTGATTTCACTACCTGGAGTAGATATCGATCCACCAATTTCATGGACCGAGGACCAACGGCTTTACTTCCCTTCCGAAGAAAAACGTGACCACAGATTTTTTCACCTCAGAAAAATCTCAACGATCTCGGCTGGAATTGAACTCAGACCAACTGGAATAAGTGGCGGTCACGCTTACCACTCACCACCGGCGCCGTCTTCTTAAACATAAAACTACACATATGTGTTCCTGAAACAAGAAACACTTTTATGTGCATACCGCCTTAAGCTTACTGGGCTCTGCAACAGTAACCCAATAGATCGTGCAACTAGCCACACAAGGCTGTGGCGCCAAATGGTTACTTGGAATGAGTATACACTTGCCCCCAGTGACCTTCCACTCACAAGTAGTTTTCCTTTTAAAACTTTCAAAGTGAGAATTCCTCTTTGCGAGGAATGGCTATCTGGCTGGATGGAGCGACAACTTGAAGAATACGTAGATTGTTACAATGACGGTTCTTTGTTGGAAGGCCAAGCCGGTGCTGGTGTCTATTGTCGTGAAATGAGATTAAACCAATCTCATTCGCTTTGTAGATACTGTACGGTATTCCAAGCAGAAATATTCGCGATTCTGTGTGGCGTACAATCGACACTTCAACAGGGAATTTGCGGTAAAAGAATCTATTTTTGCTGTGACTGTCGGGCTGCCCTGAAAGTACTTAGTTCGGCAGATTCGAGTTCAAAATTAGTAATTGCATGTCGTACTCAAATCGAAGAACTTAGCATTTCAAATGCTATCTTCCTTTTCTGGGTAGCCGATAATTCCGGTATTACTGGAAATGAATTGGCAAAAGCTGGCGCAGCGATTGAATTCATTGGTCCAAAACCAGTTCTACCACTGTTGATAAATTGGATAAAGCACAAGATTCGCTCTTGGGCTGCATCCGAACATGCCAACCATTGGCGTAACTTGCAAACTTGCGTTCAAACAAAAACTTTTCTGCCGGGTGTGAATCCGAAAATGTCAAAGAATTTGCTAAATTTTTTCAAGCACAATTGCAGTATTCTAGTCAGGGCGCTGGCTGGACATTGCAAACTCATGACTACTATTCATCGTGCTGAGTATTATTCATGTGATCTTTGTGAATCCTATTACAGAACTTCATATCATTTGATATGCAACTGTTTTGGATCTCCACATATAGACGAACCTAGATGCAGGGAACTAAAACTCAGGAACATCCTTTGTTCTTAACCTGGTGTGGTAAAGAGCTATAGGCTTTATCAGTAGGATTTACTATTCCTTCAAGAATGAAGAATTCAGGATGGTACTGTTTTGTGTTGTGATTGTGTCGTTATTTACCGTTTCTCTAGCTTTTACTCTAGCCTCCCTTTTACTTTCCAATGAGAAAAATGATGAGATGACACGGAAAGGCGCAAATCTCTGAATAATATTACGGGAACGTACTAATCAAGCCTACATATTGTGTTTCCTGATTCTTCTTAAGTCACCTTTTCCATCTTCGGAAAAGATACACCTTTAATTAATACTTAACCCGTATGTTTGAGTAATCCGAACAAACTGGTTGATCACAGGTTTGCTTGCGAGGGGCCACCGCTTCCGACATTCAATAAATTGTCGTTTTTAAAACTTGGCGAATTCTAGAAATGATAAAATTGTTAATTATCGTCTGAGTCAAAGATTACCGTACTTGGGTTGGCTGGATAGAATTTGATGCATCATATACTATTCGAAAGAACAGCTCATGATATAAAAAAGATAGGGAAATAATTTTAATTATTGACAGGCTTAGTGTCTTAAAAAACGACAACTCACTGGCGGAAAGCTTTGGAAGTGTTAAAAAATTTCATTATCTGGAACAGTGGAACGTTTGCGTGATATGATCGCTTCTAAAAATTATACCATGCCGTTATGGCAAATGACCTGCAGTGTAGCCACTTTTCAAAATTATGCTAAATGTCCGGTATCCTAAACGTCCATCATGCCAAATGGTCCGCTTCCTACTCTACCAGTGCCCCGAATACATTGGTTTACATGAAAATTGTGTATGCGATTGTTGGTGGCAAAAACTGCTTATTTCGTTTTCAAAGATGGACGCTTTTGAAGACATTCTCAGTTGAACCGAAAAATTTCTAGGAAAGGTCTAAATTTATTTATCAGGTCCAGCACAGAAATACAAACACCTACTGAATCCAAATCAAATAAAACGTTCCATATATCAACGAAAGGTACACTGCCCATAAACGCATAAGAGTCCCATGTGGATTTTTGTCGAAAATGAGTTATCCGTTGGATTGTATTCTCTATCACCACTGAATCACACTGCACAAATAAGATTACCGGGTTTGTTCAGAAAATATAAAAAAAAATACCAAAACATGGTTGTCCCATCCATTTGGTTCAATGGATGGGACAATCTTGAACAGCGTTTTTCTCGGCTTGTTATTTTTCAACATGGGACTCTTATGCTGTTATGGGCAGTACAGTTCCTCATTTTACCCTTGTCTCCCCCTCACTCGAGTAATTCTCCGGTAAGTAACGGTTAGGATGTCACGTCACCATTCCCACTGTTCAGAACCACCGATTAATTGTACACCTACCAGACTTCTATGCTACGGTTATTCGAAACATTCGACGACATAACGCTACCCAAACGAAAACAACCGCCTTTGATCGGGGCTCTTGTGAACGAGGGAACAATTAAAGTGTTTCTGCGTAATTTTACACCCGCTTCACTCGTACAGCGCGTGTTAACTACGAAGCTATAATTACTATCTACCTCCCGACAAAATGCATACGCTGAATTTGTTAAATGATTGCGATATGGATCTTGTGTTTGCATACCATGCAGGTAGTAAGACACCGCCCGAACTGCTAATAACGTAAGACCATATTTTCATTCTGAATCGAACTGGTTGTGTCATAACCGTTCCCGATTGCCGCCGCACACCAACAAAAATATCGAATGTTCCATCAGCGCTAAAAACAACATAATCGCTTTAATTGCCAAAACTGATAAGAGATACATGACCACGAACAGAAAATAAACGTCTATATGTAGCTCGTTCTTTATCTTCAACGAACCTGTCACATCCCAAGCGCAGGTGAATTCGGCAGATTTTTTTATCACTCAACCAAACAAATACTAAACCCCTTCTTCGCCTTCGTAAATATGCTCCCCGGCCGCCACCCTTCCAAGCGGGAAGCTAGTTTGTTGCGCTAGGCTGCGAGCCGTACCAGCACTTTCAGGTGCTAATTTTATTCCTCCCATTTCGTGCTGTAAACAAATAACATCACACAACCGAAGGCCCCCAAAATGGAACCTAAATATCCCCTAACAAAGTACCTAATTGGGTAGGCTTGAACGGACGGTTTCAACCAACGCATCGCGTATGAGTTAATATTGGTGTATGTGAGTGCGTGTACCTGAACTGGCACACGGGCGGGTTTGCTGGATGGGCAAGTGGCCGCTTTGATAAGTGTGACATTCGGCAAATGTAGGCCACACACGTTTATATGCCGCTGCTACCAATTTCAATTCTGTGTTATAGGTCAACCTCATAATCTGGCTATGGTTCCCATCGGACCGGACCGTGCACAGCGAAACACGAAATTCGGGTAATTGAAATAGGTCGAGTATTATATGGTGCACCAAGCGTCCAGGGTACAAAGTGTCAGACCGCGTTGCTCGTGTGTACCTTAATTGTTGATGATTTGTAATCGCATACCGGGGTAATCTCGGGTGCTGCCATCATACAAAAAAAACTATATGCTGTGTATGTAAAAAAGCAACCATGAACACATTCTTCACGAAAAGATGATGAAGCAAGAACAGTCATACCTACACAGACAGACGGATAAAAATGCGATGACTAATGTTTCATCGCAATTGCGCTCGCTCTTATGTAAATTACTTCCATAAACAACGGGGCGCGATGGTTTGAAGAAGCGCTTTGGGCGTGTTGAATAGTGGAAAATATTTTAAACTTTCCGTTCTGCTTCTTGTTTCTGCGTTTTTTTAGCTGCTGCAGCTACGACCCTGAATGTGGCCGCTTCCCACAATAGCGGCGAATTGTGGTAGACTTTCAACCATAACCAGGTAGCTAGTTCCATCATGCAGTTAGTCGCTCTAGCTGCGGGAACGAGAGAGAGAGAAAAGAAAGAGACACCAGACGTAGACAGGGAGAAAAGATCGATTTACTTTGAAGTGAACTTCTGCCGTGTTGCATTATAGGTGGTTTCAACAGCCATCGGGGGGAGAGCTGGGAAGCAAGCACCGCTCCGGTACAAAGGATTGAATTTCTGGTTTTGTTCTGGTTTAATCCTCTTCCGCTTTCAATCCCGCACGGAAGAGTGCGTGCCTTTAATGTTCCTTAATGCAGCACGTAAATCCCGCAGAGTTGTAAAGTATATTCTATATACATGCAGGATAGGGACAGTTTGAGTGGTCGTCGTCGTCGGTGTGTTGCTTTGATACTTAGTATAGCAAATATTGGAGTCTCTTAGCTTCCTGAGACCAAATGTTGTGGAATAACAACTATCGATCCGACCGCTGGAAGCGTTTGCTTTGGCAAAATCTTCCAATGAGTGGCTTCTCTCGGCACCTTCATGTTAATTGATTGCACGGGCGTTTCGCTATTGGGATTGTTTTATCAATATTTGAATAGGTATCAGAATTTCTTGGGCCGTCTTCAGGTGATTTCATTCTAGGAGGGCTGTCGCATATTAGCGACATAAATTGCGGTTGCATGCTTCAAGTTAGCATTTAGTTTTGAACTACTTCTTCAATTAATTTATTGTTTCTTTCGCATGGCAACACTGTTCCCATGTGACAAAATCGGTTCCAGCCAATCCATTATCAATCCGTCTTCGAAGAACAGCACATCACAGAACTGAACCTTCAGATAAGGTAAACACCAAAAATTCCTCGCCAGTAGAAAATATCACTCGCATATCTTTTCGATGAGCGCGTGTCACAAAGGTATCTCCCAGCTAGTGTGTGTGAAAGTAAACAACACAGTCACACCCCGAGAGAAAAAAAGCCACTCGATCGAATAGATCACTAGCGAATACAATATATAGCATTGCCTAAGCAGAGTTGCGCGAGATATGAATGTCAAAGCGTTTATGTAGTTTTATACGTTGCCATCGGTGCGATACGATAGCGGCGACAACACCGCGACCAACCGCGTCGGCGGTGGTGATTAATTGCCACTTGTCACTCAGCTAGTCCGCCCGTCAGGTGGGATCGGTCGTCGATTGCGACATTGGTATTGCAACGCAGTTAACGCTAACAAAAAAAAGCACGAAAAAAGATGACTTACCTTCGCCCGTCGCTGGCTCGGCGACCGTTTCCAGCACAGGATGTTCCTCCAATTTTGGCGGTGGCGGAAGCGATTCCTTTAACTTCAATGAGTTAAGCACCAGACTGCTATTCTTTTCGGACATTGTGTGATGTACGCGTTTATTCTTCAGGTGGTGAGGGGTGTCTCTGTAAAGTAAAAATACGTCACGTCAACCAGTACGGAACAGACTCAAACAGTAGATCACGACACTTACCTCCGATGCAGCTTAGAAACCGGCTTCTTCTCATGTGCATCATCATTTTCCTCCGAATAGAATCGATCCTCCTCCTCCTCGTTCACATCGAACCCCACCCGTTTCTCGTAGTTATCTTCCTCAAACTCTTCGTTCTCCTTGTTAGCATTTTCCTCCGCAATCGGCTCATTAGCAACCACACCCTGGATGTCGTCCATGGTTGCCATTGCACCGGACTTGTTCAGCAGCGACGGTTTCGAGGAGGATTCCTCCGAAAGTGTATCCAGATTGCCACCGCTCAAATCGTCCGACTTTTTGTCCTTGGCAAACAGTTTGTGCGCTTTCAGTTTGAGCTCCTTCGGGTGCGGGGTGTTTTGCCGCACGAAGGGTGTGTCTTTGTCCGCGTTGGAATCTTCGCTGAATTTGACCGAGTGGGTACGGGATGCTTCCCGTTCTTCCCAGTCCTCGGAGTCGGTATCTTCTCGATTTTCCGGACTCGGTGGAACGTAGTCCTGCTGGGGTAGTAGGAAACAGGTCAACACCTGATCCCCGGTAGCTTCATCCACGTCCGGTTGGAATGTTAGCAGTGGCTGTGCCTGGTTCTCCGACAGCCAAACGGCTTTAAGCTGAAGATTTACCAGCGAGTAGGGTAGATATTGTAGCAGATTGCCGGAAACGTCCAGTACATGCAACTCGGAACAGTTCCCCAGCTCAGCCGGTAGTTTTGTCAGTTTATTCTCCCGCAAGCTCAGTACCCCCAAACTTTTACAATTACCCAACTCGTTCGGTACCGAAACCAGCGAATTCCGGTCCACATTCAGATTATTAAGCAGTGTCATATTGCCGATACTGTAAGGCAACTCGTTCAGGAAATTTTCCGTCAATATCAGCTCCTGCATGTGAACGCACTGACCGATACTTTCGTTCAGAGTGTGCAACCGGTTCTGGTCCAATTTCAGGATCGTCAGTTTGGTTAACTTTGAAATACCGTCCGGCAAAATTTCCAACCGATTCTGCGATAGGTGCAGATCGGTTAGGCTCTCCAGACCACCGATCTCTTCGGGCAGTTCCTCCAGCCCGTTCTCGGAAACGTCCAGGCACACTAAATTCCTCAGTAAACCGATCTCCGGTGGCAGCTTTTGCAGCTGGTTATGATCGAGCCACAGTTCCTGCAGCGACGGCAGATAGCCCAGGTGGGGTGGAAGCTCTTCGATTTCATTGTCACCCAGATCGAGCCGTTCCAGCTTGGTGAGCTGGCTGATGGATTCGGGCAGGCTTTTGAGCAGATTTTCGCGCAGCTCCAGCGATTCCAGCTTCGACAGGCTGCAGGTGTAAAAAAGGATGAAAAAAAAAATAATGAGAGTCATTAGAAAGAGAATATTTTTAGCATGCGAACGATGATTTCATTATGGTAGAAGGAGTATTAGTAGTAAGACGGTAACAAAACAAAATGTTAACTGACTCGTCCAGCGAAAAAAACGAATTAAGTGTAAATTTTGCGTCGTAGTGTCTTCTTGTTTTTGGATGAGTCATTCCATCGCGAAGGTCAGTGATTCGCGAACGCAATCTTGTGAGAAGTTGGCTTCAGTGTTACACTGGGTTGGGAGAATGATCATATCTAATATGGGTCTGGGTCATTTGGCATAATGGACATTTAGCATAACAGACATTTGGCATACCGGTTATTTGGCAAATTGGTCATTTGGCATAATTTTGAGAATTGATCGCACTGAATGTCATTTGGCATAATTTATTTTATCTCCAGGATAACGGTCATTTGGCATGATTTCTAATTTTGCGTAAAGTGTGGGTCATTTGGCATAACGGACATTTAGCATAACAGACATTTGACATAACGGACATTTGGCCTAATCTTGAGAAATGATCACACTGGATATTATTTGCCATTTTTTATCTACAGGGAAACAGGCATAATTTTGGACTGCGAGAAGTACGGTCATTCGGCATAATTTTGAGCCGGGCTACTGCTGAATGTCCAAAATCAATTTGATTTGTACTGAAATTTGAAAACTGACAAAAAAATGAGAGAAATCAAAACACAAAAAGTAGCAAAAATAATATAGAAAATAAAAAAGACTAATGTTCTAAGGAGCAGAAAACTTTGCAAATAAACGATAAAATAAAAAAAATTAAAAATCATTAGAAGTTTGTGCTTTCTTTCCTCGAGACCAAATTGCACATTATATAGTACGCACCGTTTGAGGTCTTTGGATGCCGGATTAAAGAGGATCTTTCTAAACACATCTACTAGTTTTTTTTCTTGATCGCGGAGGCTGACCTCATCCGACGACGGATTCAATCATTCCTCCTCCGGATAACCAAATCGAGGTCGAATCAGGATCAATTCCTAAGTCTCTGATGAGCCCCACACTCAAATGATATCCTGATTTTTCTACCGGTTCCATTGCGGCCGTTTTGCATTCGGGCAACAAACGATTTTTAACATGTTAAATAATTCGATCAAAGCAAATAGCCAACGTCCGTTCGTGTAGACTCTAGCTCGTAATGACGTGGTTGATGCAGACAAACGATATGGCTTGGTGCGAGCTCTTCAAGTAGGTCTATTGTGTCTACATCCCCGCTCGCGATTTTGAGATTGACGGTGTGGTCACCGATAAAAGTTCAACATGCGAGGGAATACGCTGGAGTACCGGGTTAACTTTTTAGAGTCTCGTTATTTCAGCTGGTGAAAATACTAGATTTCAAGCGCTTGTATTCAATTTTAATCGTGGGAATAGAATGGAATCAAACTCCCCTTTAAGATCTTTTCAAATGACCTTTGCTGTGTTTGCTTCGCCGGACTACATATTCTTACAAAAGGTTCGTCTGTCTGTCCGTCTGTTAGTACCATCGATCATAAAATGCCTTAATTGCAAACAATTGAACCCCATCCCATGGTAGTAGTCAATCCCGCTCTGGAAAAAGAGAATCTGCATATCTCGACATGTCCCGTGTACAAAGGTTCAAGAAATTGAAACTTTGTGATATATAGGGGTAGGGCAGTATGCTTTGTTAAGATGACATAACATAGTTTAACTGAAAATATTTTTTTTTTATTTTGACGTAAGTACCAATACCTTATTTAAGACTTTATTGGTGGTATCAAACGAGAAAAAAAAAGGAATTTCTACCCCGACAGTATCAAAGGTGTTCACGTGGTAAGAAATCGGCTAAATCGCTCCCTTCCTTCCTGTGTGATCCTGGAAAATGTCACGTCCAATGCACAGATCACGCTGCGCACCTATGACAATTAAACTGCAACGTGTCAGCGTTCGTTGTCGAACGGTCGATCAGACAACTTCGTTTTCCTCAACTGTGTCGCATGATGCTTTGCATTTTAAATTTACTACTATTGATTTCGCAGATCTTTTTTGGCTAAATCCGACAGAAGCAGAAAAAAGAGTATGGTAACCGTTGGAGATTACGCCTAGAAACATTACATGAGTCAGAAACTTGATCTGACGGCAAGAGCTACGGTCTGGTGCAAGCCACCTGTCATACCTTCGATTCTTCCGTCCGAACACTCGATATTCCATGTCATTGACCTTGCTTTCGTTTTGACCCGACCGCCTTCAGCCGTTCTAAAGCGGCACTTATATTTCTTCGGGGTAGGTGCGTACGACAATTTATCCCTTTTCTCAGTATTTTTCATATGAAACACTGTTCTTTCCGACACATTGGCCGACTGAATTATTTTCTTTGCGCTTGAACCGGCGCGCAATGCAAACACAACAACTGACAGATTGCTTTCTTGTTTAGACAGCTTCACCAATACTCAACACTGTTTGTTTTCATCTGATACCTGGCAGTATGAGCTATCCAGTGCTGCCATATATGCCTGAAACAACTTAAACAGAACTTAGGAACACAAATTGTGCCTCCGTCTCTGGGGCTAGCGTCAATCCGGCGCTAGTTTAGTCCTGGCACTAAGTTAGTGTTGGATTCTGATGACACGAAGTCGGAACACAAATTCCATAATTAATTTCATTAATCCTGTTTTTTTAAGAAATAAAGAAAGAGTCAAGAAAAGAATACGCCAATATTAAAATGTCGATGGGGAAAAATCGAAAAAAAAACATAAAAAATCGAAAATGTTACAAAACTAAGAAAAAGCAAGAGAAATAAAAGAGATAAATAAAATTAAAGGAAAGTATAAAACAGAGGAAGGGCCATTAACATAATAAAAACATATCATATGTAAACAACGTGTGAAAAGTATGTGAACAAAATTAAAATTGAGGCGACATGCCTGAAAAATGTGATAGGCGCAGTCAAAAAATAAAACAAAACAAGAAGCTAAAATTAAAGGAACAAAAATCGTAAAAGAAAAAAATAGAACAGGTAAATGTAAATGTCAAGATGGTGAAAAAAGTTTTTTTTTAAATTCATTTCGTTCATTTGGATTAATACATGAGCTTAACAGAGCCGTATGCATTCCATATGTTCACAATCATTAAACAAAAAAAAAAATTAAATAAATATTGAAATTGTGTGCATTGAATTCTTCGCCTGTAATTTATCTGCACAAGTGGTGCTGGTAAATCAAAAAAGTTGGGTTTTGTGTTTCGAATTCATCTCTTCAGTAACTGGCAACGACTTGGAGCTAGTTACACGCGTAAATGCGAGCGAAAACGTTTTTGTTGTTGGGTGTCTGCGTCTGGCACCACGCAAAAGTTCCTGTGCTTGCTTTCTGAGACATCGCTGGGATCAGCCGGTTGAATTAAGCACACCAGTTATGAGCTGCTTTGGATTTGGTGTCGAACTCTTGTCAATTTTTCTGATTTCAATTATAGAGGCATTAACATCAAGGTCATTTGCCTTTTTTCGGGTTACAAAAATCTATTAAGAAAAATTTCTAACCCAATGAACAGGGTTGAACTGCGTACAAGGCAATCGATTTACCAACTAAGCCATACCCGCCCCCTGCTGTCAATTTTGTAGTATTTTAGGTGTCTAACTGGCCCCAAGCTAGTGTTAGTTAGAACTTGAAACTCCAAATATTTGTTTTTTTTTTTCTAATTTAGGTGTTTGCCCTTATACAAAATTACAAAAAACGGTTCAAATGTTGGTTTAGCTGATGTTACCGCTTGGGCAACAGATAATTTAACTGTAGACACTTAAGTCTCTCTCTGTATTGGTATTCAACGGGGTAGGTGCTGGAGGGAGATTTTCTGTAGGGTATAAGTAGTGTGCAGTACTGACACGGAAAAGACTGATTGTCATAAGTACACAGCGTTGTCTGAGAATAGGCTGAGCCCGGTTGCAGGGTTACGAAGGATGGGGTAGGTTATTTTAGCAGAATTCTCGCGGTCGTTGACTTTTAATTCTGTTGTACATTATCCAGTTTTCATTTTCTGAAATTGACCATAGAGCTAATGCATACGGAAGTCGCCTATGTTCAGTTTCATAATCTGAGCCAATCCGTACAGATCATTTCATACGTTAGCCCAAGCAGAAAGTTTCATACCGCAAAACAACCTAGAACACGTGGTTAAAAGCAATAAGACTCCCCTGTCCATTGGATATGGAGAACTATTAGGCTCTCGCCTTGAATGGGAGTCTTGGAGCGGGCACTCAGGCATCTGTTGTTCGCAGTCACAGGGTGTCGTAGAAATAAAAAAAAACTGAATACCTTCATCATTTTATTGGTTCGCTTCGGCAGTAGTTATTCGGTGGGATGGTAGGGTGCGTGGATCTTCGGCGCCAGTGGTAGAAATGGAGACGAAAGCTAAGGAGGCAGATGGATTGGTTGACGGATTACAGATTGAGACGATGGTACTCTCACAGCTCAATTTGAGTCTTGAGGGATGGAAGGTTTGTGGTGAGCCGAAAATCCCGTCGAACACAATCAGAATGTATGAGTCAAAATGGCACATACCCTGTGTGTAGCTGAGTGTTGGCTTCGATCACGGGTACTAGTTGCAAACGGCAGGACGTTCCATTGCGGTTCCACTAACGACTCAATCCATAGGCGTCTCTATAGCGGCCTGGGCGCAATAATCAGGTACTCCAGACACAGTTTTAGCAACATATCTCACGAGCGTTGCGTTTTAATGAGGCTCTTATTTAGAAAAGCCTATCAATTTACGTAAGAGATATCACAGCTTCCTTTTAACTTGTCTAATTATTGGCGACAAAAAGTATCGTGCCTATCGTTCAGCAGTCACAACCTGTCTCCCTTACAAATTGTGAATCTACTACAATCTCCAATCGTTTTCAATCTATATTTGACAAAATAGAGGTAATACTACATGACCTAACACCGCGTGCCACTCGTTAGCTGATTGCAAATGTCCCAACTCGAAGATGTAGAAACCGGTTGCACCTGATGCTTGGAGAATTCGGGCAGAAATAGCTATTCCCTCCTACTGGACTATGCTAAGTTAGTGTCGGATTCTGATGAGACAAAGTCTTAACGCAAATTCCATAACTAATTTAACTATAGGTGCTCTTGCCGCGCAAAGATGGTTTTAAACAATTTTTCTCCTTAATGGAGAAAAAAAGTTTTTACCAAAATTCTTTTCTGCTATGGAGAAATATAGCATAGGGCATATTGCGTTGGCTTACAGGACTAGGATTTGCTCAGAAACACAAATAGTGCTTTCGTTTTTTTTCGAGCTAGCGTCAATCCGGCGCTAGCGTATTCCTGTCACTAAGTTAGTGTCGGATTCTGATGAGCCGAAGTCAAAACGCAAATTCCATAACTAATTTACTAAAATTAAACAAACAATGCAACGCACTTATGAAGGATAGACTTCTTCCGCAAATAACGGGCACATAATAAAAACTGTCAAAAACAGCATCCAGCACACCAAAATCAACAACCAGCACCATCGGTGAGGAAGTCCGTACAAATGATGGCGTGTTCACGCTGGTGATGCGAGCACCAAGACAGCTTTAATAATTGAATGGCTGGCGTCCAAAAGGGGCTAACAAACATTTTTTTTTCTCCAAAATCGACATTTTTAAATTTTTAATAAAATTTTACTTACAGATGTTTTCAATGATGCGCCATATTTCAAAACTCGTAAGACCTGCAAAGTTAGTATCTTTAGAAGTTACGCTTAAAATTACCTGGCATACATCTTTGTCAAAGACACCATCTTTCTATCTCTTTCCATTAAAAATTTGATGACAGCGCCGCCCTAGCGACTGAATTTCGAGCTAATATGCGCTAGGTGCCATGCAACAATTTTGCCAAAGACACCATAACTCTAAAACGAAAGATAAGGAAAGGACGTGTGAATTGTGGATTAGCCCCTTTTCGACGCTAGGTACCCCCTCGAGCTACGAAAATGCTCGTGAATTGAAAAGTATTTCATGTAATGATCTTATTTCTTCTAGACAACATGGGTCAATGAACTACTAATAAAATCGTGTATTTTATCAATTAAAACAATGTTAATTTGCAAATTCCATTTCCTGAAAAAAATGCAAAATGTGGGTTAGCCCCTTTTGGACACCAGCCATTCAATTGATGTGAACGAAAAGGCAGAAGTAAATGACCCCCAAGATGAAGTAATCGGAATAAGAATTTTTCCGCCGCGAAAGAAGGTCTCTACGCGCAATAGCAATTTGCGTGTCTCGATGCAGCGGGGCAAGTCCCGACGGACTCTCAATAGGGCATCGCAAAAAAAAAAAAAATTTTTTAATTGTCAAAGGCCCCCCCTCTCATATTGTGACAAATATCAAAGTAAGCTCAGATGCAGAATTTCACATCAATTGGACAATTTTAGACCCCCGCCCACTTCGCTTGAAATTTTTTGAAATTGGTGCTATGAGAAAATATGGAGGAAAAATACATTAAATGCTATAACTTTTGAAGTAGAAATCAGAAAATTACAATTTATACCTCTTTTGAAAGGAAATAATGTTAGTATTTGATTGGAGACATTTTTGTTTCTAGGAAAATACGGGAAAGTGGGGTACTGGGTCATTTTGGCCCCAAAATCTCCTATTTTTTAATTATTTTTCTGCTCCGTGATGCAAATCATACATATTTTGTTGTTCTTCTAATGTGAAAAAATTTCAAAAATCGATCGGAGCCTTTTTGACCTGTGTCCGAATACGAGAATTTGGGGTTATATGGCCTTTTGTCATTCATATTAAACTTCATCATTTTCTCGTGAATATATCTCTATTATTCTTCATTCAATTTTCATAAACCATACCTTGTTGAACGTGGAAAATCCTTAGGATTATAACAAAAATAGATTCGTTACCGGTAAAATTCAAGTACATGAAATTATCTGACATATAATATCGATTTCACATTTTTATCATAAAATCGCACATATTAACACCATTTAACAACAAAATTCTTATTTAATTTACCACTTTTAGTGTAAAATATGGTTAGGGATCACATGAGAAAAGTTTCATTCCTGAAAAAATAGGGGAAGTTGAGGTATTAGGACAAATAATGAAAAAATGAGATTTGTTGAGTAAATATCAAAAAGTTTGATGTTTCTGAATTTTACCCTTCTACGTTTTTATTTTTGTTTTATTCCTCAGGATTTTTCACGTTCAACAAGTTACATTTTATGAAAATTGATTGAAGAATAATAGAGATATATGCATGAGAAAATGATAAAATTTAATATGAACGACAAAAAGCCCTATAACCCCAACTTCTCGTATTCGGACTAAGGTCAAAAGGGTTCCGTTCGATTTTTGAGATTTTTTCACATTAGAAAAACTACAAAATATGTATGATTTGCATCACGGAGCAGAAAAATTATTAAAAATATGGGATTTTGGGTCCAAAATGACCCAGTACCCCACTTTCCCGTATTTTCCTAGAAACAAAAAAAATACTTCAGTTAAATACTAAAATTATTTTCTTTCAAAAAAGGTATAACTTGTAATTTTCTGATTGCTACTTCAAAAGTTATAACATTTATAGCGGTAAGCTTGAATCTAGTTGGTACCGCCACACGGTACTATCTTTGATTTTAGGCCCGAGTTTAGTCCGACCTAAGACGTTAGTACCTGTCATTACAGAAATGGCTGCATCCTGAAGCCAAATGAAAACAGTGTAAAAGGCCGCCATGTTCCTCTTGCATACATCTCAATAATTTGAATCAACTTTTCGAACTTTATGTGCAATATTATGGCCCATGTTGCACAAAAATCATATGAGGGCAAGTAAGCAAGTTTTATCCCGTACGAAAAACAGGTGTAATCGAATTTTAAATGCATTTTTTTTAAATATTCTTTATCGTCCTATATCTAGAAAGTGCTACACGCTCATTTCAAAATGCCACATCGAAGAGTTATATTGTAGGTTAGCAGAAGTCGAATCATATTGAAACAAACTGTCGAACGAAATTTTATAATTGGATTCAGAGATGAAAATTGTTTTCGTTCGTTAGTTTACCTATGGTTATCAAAATGAGTGAAGTTTAATTTGCTCACATTGTTTTAGTTATTTTAACATGAGGAAAAGAATATATAATCACAATTTGTTCCCTTTTCTAGTTGTATCTTCTCTCAAAGAACACCATAAGCAAGTGGAAGTTTATTTATATTTTTACTGCTTTCGAAAGAGTTCAAAACTAAGATTGAATAAAAAATTGTAAATGAAGCCATGTCATATGGCCTAAGTAACACTTTTAAATATGATGGTAAACTGTTACAAATATTATCATTTTGATCGTTATTTAAATGTTATCGGAGCTGGTTTGTATTGTTTCGTAATTTATAATTTTCTAGCATATCTTGAACGATGTGCATTTCCGCTGTAGTACAAATTTTCGTTCAATTCTTTATGATAGAACAGATATGCACAAGGTATGAAAGAGCTGTGAAAGCTGAGCCTAGACAGATAACTTGGCAAAATTACGCAAAAAATTGAATACGGAAAAATCGCTTAAATCGTGTCGGAACTTAAGGGAGGTTGTGTAAGGTATTATCGGCAAAAAATTGGATAATTTAATTTTTTTTCGATGCAAAGATTCTTTGTCTTTTCAGTCAGGCGCCACATCGAAATCTTGTTTTGCGGTATACACCATAACTCAAAATGTACTGGACAAACGTTGAGACATTTGCACAGTTGTTTTTCACAGCATTTCACAAGTAATTAAGGGAGCTTTTATTTTTTGGTCGATTTTCGAATTTTTCGTAGTACTTTGAAACCAAAGTCCGATTATTGCTAAAACAACGATTAACATGTTATTGTAAAGTAATAATATTTAGCAGTTTGCAAAAAGCTCTTGTAGTTGCCTGGGCAATGACGCGAAGAAGAAGAAGAACTGTGCAAAATTCAGAACGATTGGTCCAAGAAATTTTGTCTGCATCCAGTATCAGGTTCAATTTGTAAATTTATAATTGTCATTATCAGGCAGATGGCAGACTATAGGAAATAACTAATTATAATTTTTATTAATTAAAATTACTGGACTTTTGGTATTTCAGGCTTGATTGGGTAGTCGTGCTGATAATTTGAATTACTTCATTTTTAGCAAAGTAGGTCTGCCAAATTCTATATGCATGATTAGTAGACTAGTTGGGTAGAATGGTATAATAAGCCCCACCAGGCTAAAATTTCAGATTTCCATTCCTTGGACGACATAATTATCTGAAGGAAATAAATAATTTTTATGGCATTTTTCATGTGTTGCAGAACAGCACCTGATACAAACTTTTCAAAAGATGTAAGCTTCCACTCTTTTTCTAAATGCATTTGATTTAATTTGGAACAGTCAGATTTGGCTGAACTGACTACTAAGTGTAATGTTAGAGAAGCTCTTCAAGCCCTTGGAGTGGCTAGCGCCTAACAATACAACTCTATAACGTTCTCGATAGTATGCACCATTATTAGCAAAATAACGTTTTAGTCAATTATGGATCTTAAATAATAAATTGTTTAAGCGGTTACTCCACTGTAAGATTTTTAAACAATCGATTTTCTATTTATTAGTCTAAAATGTGCTTTAGGATGTAAAAAATGATATCCCAAAACATGGAGAACGAAAACAATTCAAAAATATACAAATCTCGACAAACATATGATTACGGCGTATAAGCCAACTGTCAAAATTCACTTTGAGAGGAAATTCTGGACAAACCGTTACTCACCAAGCACAAACGTTGGTAGTAAACGTAAGAGAAAAGTTTTCTCTTTCATTAACTGATGTGAACTGTATTCAGCCAGTAACGGTTTGTCCGGAATTTCCTTTCAAAGAGAATTTTGACAGTTGGCTTTCACGCCGTAATCATACATTTGTCGAGAAATTTTCAATTTTGCCGCAACGCTTCTTATGTATAACCCATGTGTACTAGGGTGTCCCAAAATGACATCATGTTAAAAAAGTCATCGGGCTCACTTCTTAAATGAAAGGTTAGGGTATTAGGACCACTTTCTTCTTCGGAGTGAGTTTGCTAAAACGCTTCCTACTGGTGGCGACTTTTGATTTTTTGAAAAATGGGCCGATTTTAGATAAAATTTTAAATTTATGCCTGTTGAAGTGGTCCTGAACTCTCTTAGATTTTTTTCAGCATTTTTTTATTTTTCTGAAGATCCAAACGGAGAAGTTTGGTTAGTTAGTTTGTACAAATTTGGAATTGTAAGAGCGGCAGGGCCATTAAAACTTAGTAAAAAGTGAAATTTTGGGGGTTTTTCAGTATTTTTTCTTCAAAACTGGGTATCTACAAAATTTTAAAAGTACAGAAAACACTTTATATAGATGAGCCGAATTCAGGGGCGTAATTTTGCTGAAGAAAGTGTATAGCTATGGCTAATGGGGTATGAGTTATTTAAGTTTTTGTTAGGTAACCTTTGACATTTTTAGCAATTTATCAAAAATAATTCTGTTCCAAAAAGTAAATCAGTTCAAATGTGCTTTGACCACACATAATTTTTCGAAAAATAGAAGGAAAATTATGAATAATGACGTTTTCTGTACGTATTTAGTATGTCAGGACGAGGTTTATTGAGCATCTGATGATTTTTTTTGTAACTTAAATTATAAAAATAATAACTTTGCTAATGACGCCAAGTCTCTAATTATTTTTAGAAGAGTTAATTCTCCATAATTACTTCTAGGAGGCATCTTCAACAAATCGATTGTGTCAGAAGATGCGCTGTATTCTGTTGTAAAACTTTTTCGAGGATATTTGCCCCAAATTTGACTATATCGGAATTATGTGATCTAAACACTAAATATCAGTTTTTCAACACTCACCTCACTCTTCTGCATTTTTCTCCACTTCAAAGTTCCTAACATGAAAATAGGACTTTATATACTAAATGTAAGTACGTTAATCAATTCAGCCTTCAAATATGCGTCATAACTTGCCATTAACTCGACATATTCGTTTAATTTTAGTGATTTTCAAACCCGCTAGATGGCTATTAATATAGAAAATATTTTTAAAAAATCGTCAAATGCTCATAAAAACCGATTCTGATGTACTAGAGACAAGCGAAAAACGCCATTTTTCATCATTTTCCTTCTATTTTCCGAAAAATAATATGCGGACTAAGCCCACTTAAATTGTTTTATTTTGTAGAACAGTGTTATTTTTTATGAATATCATAAAAGGTCAAAAGGTTATTTAACAAAAACGTAAATAACTTATACCCCATTGGCCGTAGCTATAGACTTTCTTCAGCAAAATTACGCCCCTGAATTCGGCTCAACTATATAAAGTGTTTTCTGTACTTTTAAAATTTTGTAGATACCCAGTTTTGAAGAAAAAATACTGAAAAACACCAAAAATTTCACTTTTTACTAAGTTTTAATGACCCTACCGCTCTTATAATTCCAAATTTGTACAAACTAACTAACCAAACTTCTCCGTTTGGATCTCCAGAAAAATAAAAAAATGCTGAAAAAAATCTTAGACAGTTCAGGACCACTTCAACTGGCATAAATTTAAAATTTTATCCAAAATCGGCCCATTTTTCAAAAAATCAAAAGTCGCCACCAGTAGGAAGCGTTTTAGCAAACTCACTCCGAAGAAGAAAGTGGTCCTAATACCCTAACCTTTCATTTAAGAAGTGAGCCCGATGACTTTTTTAACATGATGTCATTTTGGGACACCCTAATGTGTACTGCAAACCTTACCCGCGTTTTTCTCGAAACCACTGGCCGGAAATGTAACTCGAACAAATGATTTTTGGTCGCTTTGAAATTTTCACAGTATATTCAAAATTGATTTCTCCAGTCACGTATGCAGGATTAAATTTTTTATTGCTTACCTTTTTATTGATTAACGATTTTGTGTAGATTTTTATGACATTTTCTACGTTTTATCACTCAAAACTGCGCCATTTCGCTTAAAATCAAAATATCGAAAAAATCCTACGTACATCGCTATTGACATAAGGAATCAGAAAAACTTTTGTTTTTGGCGCTAGGTAAAAAATCACGGGAGATAGATTTCTGACCATGGACCCCTTCCAAAAAACGCGCATGAGGTGAAAATGCTGCAGAGCCACCATCTTGTGATGAAATTGCTCGAAAAAATTATTTTATTTGATACAATACTTATGTTATAAATCCCATTCAACAAGATGTCGATTCACCATTTTATTGAGCAATAAAAACATTCTCGAAATAATCAGACTATTAAATGGCATTAACAGTGAATTTTAAATTAACTTTATTGTACAGTTTTTTAACATAGCCGTGTATTGCTGATCAGAACGCAACAATGCAAATGGCAGCATCATGTTACCGGAAGAAGACAAAAATGTGCAAAAATTTGTCATGCTTCTCCTGCACACATTTCGTTATTTTCAATCCTCTCTTCGGCTTTCTTCTGGATAAATATGACTCCCTTTGCTCGCAATAAAGATGGCAATAAATAAGCCAGTTTATCAGGTAGGAAAGACAAGCACTGTCGAACTACACTAATAAAATAAAATACCAATCAATGCGTCGAAAACTACGCATTTTCAATAAAAGTGAAATAACCCATTAAGTGGGTAAAGAGTTCGTATCCATAAATGAATACAGCTCTTGTACGTTAACTTGGGTATGCTTTACCTTTTATTTTTCGCAGAACTGTTACAACAAAACGCGTGAAAAATATCCATTCATGAAAATCGCGCCAGAATGAAAAATACTGTCAATAGAATTATTTCTGAATTAAAAAAACATAAAATAACATTCATTTCACATTATTGTCTCCTTAACTACTTAACAAAATAAAACTGCCAACTGGATATATTTTTGGTGGCTGGATCTGTTGACTGCTCTAAAAATTCCAAACGCGCATATTTGCAACATCCTCAGTAGTTTAAACAGCCGTTTTTACGAGCATTGCCGAAATGTTCCGTTTCCGCCACGTACTCAGATGCAGGCCGGTAATTTGCAGGTTCCGCTACGAACCTTAGTTTGCAGGTAAACTCGCTTAAAATAATTCTTAATGACTTTTCACTCATTATTAAGATCAGTATATCCATTGACATTATCTCATCGAGTAGTTGTGAAATGAATAAAAAGCACCCATTGTTAGAAGCAAAAAAATACCCATTTTTTGACAGCTCGAATAACTTCTGAAAATGGGCAATTTGAATACTTAAAATGGGTAAAGTTTTTTTTTACCGTGTTTATCTACCCGCATTTTTTATTTCCTCGTTCTTTCCTTCTCTCTACACGCTTGATTCCAATTGCACATCAAAGGGTTACAGTAGAGCACGTTTGGATAAATTGAGATCAATTCAATCAATTCAGATCAAAGTTGTTTTTGTGAATTAGAAGCAGAACTACAAAAGGAATTGTTTTGATTTTTTTCTTTTTGATTATCGCTAAGAGAATAAGTGGGACCATTTAATTCGTTAATATAAATCGAGAACATATTTTCACGAATTATTGCCCATATATCTATTGTATCACACATCAAAAAAGTAAATAACGGAAGAAAATTATTGTTTTAGGGGATAGATCCAAACAAATGACAATTGGATATAGATCGTAAAATGCAATATTTTATGAATTTTCCTACACTCGTGGTTAACAGCTTAGAAATTAGCTCCACAAATACTCTAAGTTAAGAGTAAATAATTGATTTTAAATATGTGCAATGTTCCAATAAGAATAAAATCACATAAAACATAAACAACACAAAATATTTTGAAATTTATTGTGAACACAACGGTGATCAATATATTTATTTCGATTTTTGGCATATGCATCAATAGTTCTGAACAACCGGTACATTATTCCAAAACATTGCTTGAACCTCGAATCAGAAAAGAATACGACATGAATATGGAATACGTCATATTAAAATATTAATTGACTCTATAAAAATAATTAAACAGGTATAAGATTCTGTCAGTTGTTGTAATGATCATAAGTTAGTTTGAAGTAAAATTGCGTATAAATGCCACAAATAGTTACAGGGGTGTTGGTAAAAATATATTGCTAGGATCTTTTAAACTCTCATTTATGTTTTAATGTACTTATTATTTTATTCATAAAATCATAGAAATTTTGTTAGCAAATAAAATCGTTCCAATTTGCATTGATGCATTATAGAAATATATTTATATTCTGGCTGCCACAGCGCAAAAATAAATAAATATAACGCTCGTGAATATAAATGATCATTCTGTCGAAGTTTAATTTTTTGTTTTATCTTTGTTTACTTTTTATTTAAACCTCGCTGAAAAACGTGTAAAATTTTAATTCGCAGGCCAATTCATTGATAATTGATCTTTATTTCAAACTTGTGAAAATTCACTTGAAACGAAAAAAAATGTTCTCCCCACGTCGATAGGTATCATGTTCAATTAGAATGACACTCACAGTTCATTTTAAATTCAAATTGAAATATTTTAACTAATTTTTTAATCAAAGTTTGAAATCTCGACAAACATATAATTCCGGCTTAAAAGCCAACTGTCAAAATTCTCTTTGAAAGGAAACTCCGGACAAACCGTTACTCGCCAATCACAGATGTTGGCAGTAAACAAAAGAGAAAAATTTCCTTTCAAAGAGAATTTTGACAGTTGGGTTTTAACCAGTAATCATATTTTTGTCGAGAAATAACTATCATGGCACCAATTACAACCGATGGTTCAGCCACCTCTAACTCGACGAGCGCCTATTCAAACTGAATAAAAACATGCACATGTATATCAATTTATTTTCTTTTGTGCCTATTATGTCACTACAAAGTACTGTACATCATCGGCCAACTTTCAACTATCCAACACGTTAAAGTTCTATGTTCAGAAATATATCGGCAACAAGTTGACAGAATTGTTCTCAAACCCTATGGAACGAGATATTTGACGAAGAAAAGCTATTTTACTGCAAGAAAATATCGGAATGAATTTACTCATTTTCTTTAACTTGAATTTGTTGTTTTTTAACATTGACGTGTAACGCAGATCAGAACGCAGCCATATAACTGACAGCATCGTTCGATTAAAGCTTACCAAATATTTTAGGCCGGTTTAAAAGTTAGTCCGGTTTAAAAACAGTTAGTACGGCTTTGTGCTTACGGCTATTAATGTATTTTTCCTCCATATTTTCCCATAGTACCAATTTCAAAAAAAATCAAGCAAAGTGGGCGGGGGTCTTAAATTCTCCAAATGATGTGAAATTTGGCATCTGAGCTTACTTTGACATTTGTTACAATATAAAAGGGGGGGCCTTTGAGAATTCAAATAAAACAATTTTTTTGCAATGCCCTAACTCTCAATAATATTTGTTTTTTGACAACTAGAAAATATATAAAGGACCCACGGCTCCGATATGAACCGTGTCAAATAAGCAAACTTAAAAAAAAGTATATATTGCTCCCGTTCGCTTTGCGCGCTTCTGGTGACCGATGTCTTGTTACTGGAAAAGTCGAAAAATTGCAAAAACTAAGGAGAATGAAATATGAAAAATGTTGAAAAAAGAAAACAAATTACGATAAAAAATGTCTGAAAAGCATAAACAAGTCAAAAAGACTACAAAACATTAAAATGCCAAAAATGTCGAGAAGTAAAGTAAAAAAAAAATAAAATTGAAAAAAAAACATTAAAATCTGAAAATCATAAAGTTTAAAAAGTAAAAAACGAAAGAAATGTTACAGATTTGAATAAATAAAGGAAAGTGAAAATTCATTGCTAGGTGACACTGTATGCATCGGTTTATCACTGCAGGTGAAAATAAGAAAGATAATTTTATTTTTTACGACTTTGTCGAAGACTGAAAATCAATCCAATTTCCTTGGGAGAAGTTATTAAACTTTCAGAGATGTGATATTTGAGTCAGTTTTGCATGGGGCCTATCAGCACACGGTGGTGAGTCAGTAGTCGATTCCCACGATCTTTATTTTTTTTGCGAAACAATTGTTGAGTTTAATCAGCAAATTTTAGCTTTACATTTTACTACATAGATGGCGCTAACACAAACTTTGCTACGTAAAGAGATAGAAACTAGGTGTCTTCTACGAAGTTGTAGAACAAGTCTTTCACAGTAATTCTTGTGAACATGTTCACATTCTATCTCTCTTCCTTTAACCGTTTGTGCTGGCGCTCTCTGCGGTCATATATGTAATTAAAATTTTGTAGTTAAGAGATGACGCATATTATTTCTCCAAAATCTGTCGGTTCTCGTGTATTTGCCGTGAGACATGTTGGGAGACTTGAGTGGTTCGTAGTAACACTGCCTAAGCTTGACTCCTGCTAGCAGAAGACAAAAGATTAGTCTGTAGGATTTTAGGCCTTTTTCTAATGACCCTGCCACTTCTAGTATTCCGATCTGTATATTTCACATCCTTGGTCTCACTTGAGTACTATGGCTCTAATTTTCAAAACTTTCCCTACTTAGAAATCTCTCGCTAATTTAATGTCGTGAAAAAGTACAACATTATAAAGTTCGTGGGAATCGACCACTGATTCATCTTCCTGTTAGGCCCCACGCAAAACTGACTCACACATCACTTTATTAAAAGGTTACAAACTTCTCCTGTGGAAGTTGAATTGATTTGCAGTCTTCGACAAAGTTGTAGGTGATGAAATTATCTTTCAACTTGCAGTGATAAACCGATGTATACGGTGCCACCTAGCGGTTAACATGCAACTTAGTGCGCTCTCTCTATATAAACTGTCGAAAAATACCATACAAACTTCGAACCCGTTGCTCCGGTTGCTAGACTTGTTCGATTTGGTTCAAAATTGGAGCAGACATTGCTGATGGGACTAGGAATCGACTCAGGGGTGGGCCGATTGAGTTTTCAAAAATTCGTTTTATTTCTGGGCAGGCTACTGCGCAGACTTGAATTTTAAATCTTTTTGTTTTGTTATCATCCGACGTTTCGGCCAGCTTGTGACCTTTCTCAAGGATTGTAGTAGTTTATTTTGTTCGTCAGTGTGTTTTAAGAATATAGTTTTACATTTTTACCGATAATCTGTTTTTTTTTGTTCGCTGTATTGTTGTGCAAATATCATTTGTCATTTATCTCTTCAGCTATTTTGATTGAAACGTTTATTATTTAAAACTTCTACTCACCACCCAAAATCCTGTGGCAGCGTCGTCAGCGACATATCGTTCAGCCCCAGCACGGTGAGACTCCGCAGCTGCGAGAATCCGGCCGGCAGCCGGGGAATCGGATTGGAACTGAAGTCGGCAATCTGGAGACTTCGCAGGTGTTTGATGTCGTCGGGAATGTCGCCGATATCTGCAAGAGAGAAAACAGGAACAACAAAAACAAAACACCGGTAAGTAAACAATTAGCGCATGCATACTATATACACCGGCCGCCGATCACCGGTATAGGAAGCCTGCAACTGAAGTGCATTTCAGGGACAACCACCGTGCTGTTCGGGCGGGCGGAACTAGGACGCACTTGAGTCATTAATTAGAGTGCTCTCTCATTAGCACGTTGACGCGAAGGTTTCAAGGTGAACAAAACACAGCAACAAAGTATCTTTTTTTGTTTCGTTCAAATCGACCTAGATTATAGAAACTGTAACTAGTCTGCCTCCTCCCACAACTGCATCGGTTGGGCTGCTCCATGGCAAAATGTTTCGTTACATGATGATGCAAGGATGACGCTGATTATTTGTCATTTCACGGAATGGAAGCAGCGACTGTAGGACCAACCGAAATTGAGGCTAATTCGGTTGAGGCTGAGCCTATTGTATGTTGGACCAACCGAGCCATGGAGGTACTAGTGTGGGAATAGTTAAAGCAAAACGGTCGCCGGCTGTATAAAAATAGATTTTGCCAGCGGCCATCTCTGCTGTCGTGTGATGACTACTAGGGCTGGCCTCTGCTGTGTAATGGTGGCTAGCGGCTTTACCCTCACTGCCGTAACCATCGTGGTGATGGTGACGGTGGTCGTCGTCGTAATGACGTCGAATGAATAACTGGTAAGAATCGCCCGTTCATCTGGTGCGGCCGGTGTGCGGTGAGAGGAGCGATTTAATCAACATAAAGCATAAAAAATGGCACCTCTTCACTGCTGGGAGTGCGGTTGGAAGCGGACAATAACCGAGCATGAAAGTTTAAAAAGTGTTCGGATAAATATAGGCCGGTTGCTTGCAAATGATTTACTATACCACCGGTGGGAGAGTGGGAGTTGCGAGGGTTAGGCCGATCGTTCGCAACAATATTATTGAATCCACTTAATAATTTAATTTAGACCATTTCGGGCATTCAACGGAACCACTTGAGGTTTTATTGCACTCTCGAAGCTGTTCTTAAATCTTTGATTGCCCTTGCAACGTGCTATAATATTTTAATTATTAATTGGACCCCTCGACGAAAACCGCAGGTCCAGCTAGCTTCGGAGCATTGTCTCCACTTCGCACCAAGCGTGACGGAAATTTTTCGTTTTTTTTCGCAAAACATTCCCCACACCCAACTAACTAGGAACAATGCAATTCAGAATAAACGAGCAAAGTTTTACTTTATTACACATTCATCGTATCAAAATAGGACGGAAATGTGCCGTATTTTTTTTTGTTTACCGCCGCCACCGCAGTAGCGGTACCGGGGTCAATCTCTCAACAAACGCGAACTGAACCGCAGCACGGTGCTTGACGTAACGTCTAACCCCAAAAACCAGATGGAACAGAGATTCGATAGCCGAACCACTTGGGGGGCTTCAACTAAACCGACGTGTATCACAGCGAGGGAGAGAGAGAGAGAGAGAGAGAGAGAGAGAGAGAGAGAGAGAGAGACAGACAGAAAAAAAATCCAACAATAATAATTTATTTGCTTTTCTGTTATCCACATTTTTACCGAACCGTAGATTTTTCATCGTCCGAAATGGCCAACACAGGGTCGGGTCCGGCTTTTGAATTCTGTGGGTGTGCTTCTGTCAGTGGCAAACCTGGAAAAGCGAAACACTTCCCACTGACACGGGTGTGCACAAAGATAAACAAAAGCTCTGTTATTTTGTTATTTTATCTATTTCTTCATCCTCGGCTGGCGCTTGGCTTGGTTGGCTTGCATTCCTCATCATTTACGGTCCCATCCGTACATACATAGTGTATCTCTGCTCCGGGCAGAATATTCGCCACTTATCGATTAGTTTAAATCAACAGCGCGCTGAGCCTCTAATTGTATTCCCGTAAATCTGTTTACGGGCTACGGGGAATAATTAGCTTTTGGAGAGGTGTTTGGAGAAAAACATCCGATGGTAGGGGTGGGCGGGCACGCGACTGTGGCAGTGTTGCCGGATTCGATAGGAAGGTTTCCTCCAGGGCGAATTGCCTCATGGTGATGGGGTATGGACGAATTTATTTAAGTTTCCCCGAAAGACTCGCAAAATTAGGACAGCGCTTCATTTTTTTAATTTTAGTTGTAATTAAGAAAAAAAATTGAATTTTTTCATTGAACGGCTTTCCGTGTTGAAAAATTGATGTTGATCGAGTTTCTGTAATGCGAAATATTTGTTGCTTTGATGGCATTGTGCAACAACAAAAAATCAAGCACCTGCTGGTGGCGTTTATCAATAATGTTGAACTGAATAAGTGACCAATATGCGAGGGAAACACGCATTGTTGTGTCCGAGTGGGCGAATTGTTTATTTAAAATGATGAAAAAATATACAATGACACTAAAGACATAATCTGAATGCAAACTATTATAATCATTGAATCCCTTAAGCTCACTTTTTTTAAGACATATATCAACAAATCTTTAGACAAAATTCCAGTGTACACCATTTGATAACAAAACATCGAATTAACAATTCCTCCTAATGATATTTTATTTTATTTATAAATTGTTAAAAAATACATTTACTGGGCACCTAATGTACCGATCAGTTCGACACCTTGAATTAGGTTATGACAGTGATGATATCGATTTCTTTCAACTTTCGCTTGATTCGAGAAATCCATTGCTTCTGGAACTTCTCATCCCTTGTCGTACATTAACTTGTGGCACGTTTGAAGGGGGATTCCTTTATCGGCACAAATGCTAGTTTTTCTCTATTCAAGGAAGGGTAAAGTTAATTCAGTAAAATGACACATTTTTAAAAAAAAAAATTATTGTGTCAATGCAGAGAATGTTATTATATTCATTAAACTTCCATTTAATACTGCCACAATTGAAAAATATTTTGCTAAAGCTTGAACATTGAACAAGTGACAGTGAAGGAGGCACCTCGTCAAAAACTTGTTTTACGGTGTACATCATGTCTCAAAATCTGCTTCATTTTTTGTTTGATTTTTGAATTTTTCGTAGCGCTTTGAAGCCAAAAGTCCGATTTTTGTTTAAAAAAATCGATTAATATATTATTGTTAAAATAATAGAGCTTAATATTTTGTAAAATGCTCCTGTAGTTACCTAGATAATTATGTGAAAATGGACTGTGCGAAAATTCATAACGATTGGTTCAGGACATTTTGAGGTATGGTGGACACCGTATTTTTTCGAGGTGTCTTCTGAATATTCACTGCCACTCACCCAATTTCCTATATTTTGCTATAAAAATTAGAAAATATCTTGAGTAATTGTATGAAAATTTACTGAAAAGACAAATCTGTGCCACAAAAATAACATGTTTTATGTTTTTTCACGAAAATACTTCTTGTTGTTTATACCAGTACCTTCGACTCGAATTTCGGTTTACCGGCATATGTAACATTGTTTGGTGTTGCTTCAATGTTGTCAGTGTAATATTCATTGTTTCCACCTAAGCCACGGTGTGAAAATGTAAACTACGATTTATCATCCATAATTTGTGAATTTTCCAATAGCGAAGTGTTTACGGTGAAGTGTACTGTAGCAAATTGGAATTCTTTTCCAATGGTTTCGCTGTACAATTCTGCGTTGCCATTATTTTTTTTTGGGATGTCCGCAAAACTGATATCCCTGGCTGACGAAAAATCCGCAAGCAATAAAAACCCCATTTTTGATTTTTTCCGCCATTAAAAGGGCTTTTCGAGCTTTTTTACAATCTATTAACAATATGTATGAAAAACTTTAATTTTTCAATATTCAAATGTCTGACTGAAAACTCTTTCCACATTCACCACTGAATGTGGGAGGAAATCTACTTTCTCAACAACTGACGGAGCCGCGGAAAATCGACCAGATGGCATATTTAGTGCTACGAACCTTGTTCCAGTAATTTTCAAAACGTAACATTTAAAAAAAATCAAGAATTGAGAATTTAAAAATAGAAAATTTAAAGATCGAAAAATCACAATTGAAAACCTATAACAATTAATTTCGAATTAGAAAACAATTAAAATTAAAAAATAAAAACATCGAAAGTTTGAAAAAATATCATCAACTGAAAAAATGATGAAAAACTCAAAAATTTAAGGATGCAACAAATTGAATTAAATTCAAAGGGGCATAGCGTAGTTGATAAATCGTTTGCCTTGTTCGCAGCTCACCTGGGTTCAATTACCAAACTCACATATAGAGTTAGAGAGTTTTCTAAAGAGAATTTTTTATCCTGAAAAAAGAGGTGAATGACCCTAAGGCTACTGACCGCTATAATCGAATAAAAAAATACAATTCAAGAACTCACGAATTTAAAAATAAGGTGTTCCAAAATTTCAAGTTGAATGATTTAAAATTGCAAAATTAAATTCTTTAAAATTCTAAAAAAATAAAAAAATGATATTTTAATCTTCAAAAATAAAAGCATTCCAAAATTCAAAAATTTAAAAATTTAGCAATATTAGAAATTTGAAAATTTAAAAATATAAAAAATGAAAATCTAAGGATTAAAAAATTTAAAAAGGTAAAAATTAGAATACAAGAATTTAAAATATTGACGATATAAAAATAAAACAATAAGAATTTAATAATTTAAAGGTTTATAGAAATTTTAAAATTGACGCTTCTAAAAATTAAAATGCAAGCTTAAATATTCGAAATTTCGAAAATTTTAATTCAAGAATATGAAAATATAAGAATATAAAAATATTAAATATAAAGATACAAAAATATAAAAATTCACAAATATAAGAATAAAAAAATATGAAAAAATAAAAACATGAAAATCTAAAAGAAAAAGAATATAACATTATAAAAATATAACAATCTAAAAATATAAAAATGTAAAAACATAAAAATATAAGAATATAAAAATATAGAAATATGAAAATATATAAATACAAAAATATTTAAAAAACAAAACTAAAAATTCAAATATATGAAAGTATAATGATATAAAAATATAAGAATATGAAAATAAAAAAATATAAAAAAGTTTAAACAAAATTATTTTAAAATTGACGCTTCTAAAAATTAAAATGAAAGCTTAAATATTCGAAATTTCGAAAATTTTTATTCAAAAATATGAAAATATAAGAAAATAAAAATATAAAATATAAGGATTCAAAAATATAAAAATACACAAATATAAGAATATAAAAATATGAAAAAATAAAAACATGAAAATCTAAAAGTTTAAGAATATAACATTATAAAAATATAACAAATTAAAAATGTAAAAGCGTAAACATATAAGAATATAAAAATATATAAATACAAAAATATTTAAACAACAAAACTAAAAATTTTAATATATGGAAATATGAAGATATAAAAATATAAGAATATGAAAATATGAAAATAAAAAATATAAAAAACTTTACACAAAATGATTAAAAAAATTAAAAATAAAATATTTGACAATTCAAGAAGTTAAACATTTAAAAGTTAATAGATTTAAAAATTTAAAGATTTGTTAATTTAAAATTTTACGGCATACACATTTTGGGAAAAGCTTTAAACGATTAAATATTTATAAATTCAAAAACTTTTACAATCAAAGATTTGAATATTTCATTCTTTTTTTTTCGAGAGATGTCCTACTGGAGCTGTAGAGCTAGGTTCTCGGAAGGACTTCCCGTCAGAATCACATACTACAATTTGCACACGAGACAGGCAATGTCGCCCACTAAAACACTGCATTAGGCCAATTGTAGCGGGCCGTGATTCTGAATGTGATATTCATTGTACGGTTCAGGTATGTGCGGGCGTAGGGACTCGCGATCGCGTGTATCATCGCGAAGGGCTCGAACATTTGTACGTTAACGTGCTCGATCGCGTGTGCGTGTATATGTCGCGCGTGCTAACGTGTATGAACTTCGCGTGTATAAATTCTATTTCATAACCGTGTGCCTTTCGCATATTCGCGTGTGTTCTAGAATGATCGCGCGCGGACCGTGAATCATATACTTAATTTTTGTGTACGGTTCAGATTCCAGAAGAAAGTGGGTTCTTCCATATCATTAGAGTTCCCAATCATGTCACCGTAGAACGTGTTGTCTAGTGGATATGAGCTTTATTTGTTTTGATTGGTCCAACTGAATGTATGGACCTAAATTGCTGGAATGAAGGCTAAAGATTTCCAAACGTGACCGATCCATGATCGCGCGCGTTTGCGGGTTCGCGTTTTGAGACCGCGTTTGTAACTTCGTAAGAACTAAAACGTTCACACAATTGCCGGAGTGTTATCAAGTTTACGCGATCGCGGGCATAGGTGTGCGTAGATGATCGCGAAGGGCTTAAGCGTTCGTATGTTGACGTGTTTGTCGCGTGTGCTTGCGTGTATGTGACTTCGCGTGTATAAATTCGATTTTGAAACCCTTCGGCCATTCATATATTCGCGGACCGTCATTCTGATATTTAGTTTTCGGTGCACGGATCACATTCTGACAGGCAGTGAGTTACCCCATATCACTAGAGTTCCCGGTCATGTCGCCATGAAACGTTTTGTCTAGTGGATATGGGAGTTATTTTTTTCTTAATTTTTCAATTTTATTTATTTTTATTAATTAACATGGAGCTAGACTGTTGGTACCGAGGATAGACTTCCGGACGATCCCGATTTATGATGGCGCGAGCGCGGTAGTTTGTAGATTAACGCTTAAGATCGCGTTGGTAAGTTTATGAGTGCTGAGACGTTCACCTTATCACCGGGGTATAATCATGTTTGCGAGTTCGTGGACGTTGGTTGCTTGAAAAATCGCGAGAGGTTCTAACGTTTGTACGCTGACGTGATTTTGTAACATATTTACGTGTGTTCTTGAATGGTCGCGCGAACCGTGAGTCTGATATTAAATTTTTAGTGTGCCCTTAGAATGCTGGCAGAGAGTGGGATCCCCTATATCGATAGGGTTCCCGGTCATGTCGCCATGAGACGTGTTGTCTAATAGGTATGAGTCTATTTTTTTAATTGGTCCAGCTGAAGGCATGGACCTAGGCTTCTAGGATCAAGGATAGATTTCCGTATAAGCCCTCCCGGTCTCCTCGATGCACCAATATCGAGGCGTAATCCAATAACCATCTTAAAGCAGTTGTTCTTTAGCGCTGATGCACGCAATATGCCTGATGATGTTTGCAATACCGTCCAACCCCTCAACCTTGGGGAGGGACAAGGAACAATACAGCGATTCAAGACAATAATAGATGCATCCCAGCATTCGAGATGCCTTGCCAACTGCATAGGAGATGTGTTATTTGAACATAAATTGAGAATCTAATATAACTACCAAATCCTTCAGGTGACTAACGCGTTCAATTTCTACATTCAGTAAACGGTAGTTGAAACAAACTGGGTCTACCTTTGGCAAGAATGAGATCATCGAGCCCTTTTTTGGATTCACACGCGCATTGAGATAGAGTAGAAACATCAACGGTTCCAAGTGCCTTCTCTGGGGCACTCCTGACGTACAGGTAAATATGGGTGCCTGGCAATCTCCAATAACAACCAAAACGGAGTTATCAAAACCTCGATAAACCTGTGCTGGAACACAGGACCGAGACAGCTGCAGGTCACTGGCACCCCGGGTTCCAGCCCCGACTTACAGGTTCCCACGTTGGGTCTACGTTGCAGTAACTCTGCTGACTCGTAGTTGGTTTTTTGACTGCTTTTCGACTTCCGGTAAGAAAACGTTTTCTGGCCACGTCGATACAGCGATATTGCCAAGTCCGTTACGCGTTTTGGTTACACCGATTTCAAATCTGACGAAACTGAAATTTGTCAGGTCTCTACCCTCTGGAACTAACCTTACGACTTTGGGCGACGACACTACTCGGACGGGACCGAAAATTTCAAAAGTCCGCTCGGACAAGATCAGGGTCGTGTTAACCAGCATAAAGCAGGTCAATGCGATTGTTTCTTCCAAGCGTTTCAAGAAGGAGTATTATGTCTATTTACCAGCACACAAAGGAGGAATAGTTGGCGTGGTCAACGATGAGTTTGACATACGAACAATGACTGGAATATGAGGATAGTTGTTTTGAGCATCCCTTACGTCATCCGGTGAAAATAATGGATTGTAAGCGCATGAAATCAGTATTAATCGCGGAGGATGGAAAGAAATCACACCCCTAATCAAATTCTTATCGAGTAGCCTACTCTGGGTTCGCTTCATCGAGCTACATTCTGCTGCACAAAGAGAGTCGCAATAAGGCCCGCTGTAGAAAGTGCGGCGGAACCATAATGACGATTTTTGTAATACGAATCCTGAAAAGTGCCCTTACTGTTGGGAAAATCTGCGCAATCTTCCGCCTACAAACTCTGGCGGAAATGAAATTAAACTGAACGATCCAGGCCATTTTTTAAAGAAATGCCAAAGAAAGCTGCCTCACCATCCCCAATGAATCTCCTCGCGCTCTTGTGCCCTCGTCAGAAGGCGACTCCGATGGCTTCCAGTTATAGGAAGATGAGAATCATTTCGTCTCCTAAACTTCCATGTTAAGACCAGAAGGTATCGCTTGACGGGGCTTCTAAAATGAAATCTTTCGGAAGTGGGGAAAGAAAATCGAAGCAAGCAGCTCCTGGTCTCGGAAAATCAAGACCCAACAAGTAATTTCTAGCACGTCCCGGAATACTCCAGGCCATTGGAATCAATCAACATTTCGTATGATCTCAAATGAAACAGTGATTGAAAGAGCTGTGCGCAGCCGCGATACCCCATACCTTCGACTCTATACCGGAGGAAGAGTACAAATTTTTTGTCCGAAATGATTCTCGATATCGCGAGTTATGCTCAGAACAAACGAGTACCAGGCGCGAACATCCAAACACGTTCTCCCGATACTTGGTGGGACAAGGAGTGCTCCAACGTGTGCGCGGAGAAGACTGCCGCGTATAAAGCGGGACGATATTAGAAACGGGAATGACGAGTTTGATGAATGCCAAGAAACCTGGTTACTGGCGTCAGTTCGTTGGCGGATTAACGAGGGAAACATCGAAGAGCGCGTATGAGAGACCGAAACAGTACCACAGAGAGCGTACAGCATTCTGTTGGATACATGATATCGCCAAGAAGGTTTGTCCAGATTCCGTTCCGTCATGAAAAATATACTGTGCCGCGTAGCCTCACGATAGTGCAAACGAAACACCTTTTTCGATTGAAGTTTTTGTTAGCTCTCTTATCACGTAACAAAAAAGCCCCAGGGTCAGACAGAATCAGATTCAACTTGTTGAAGAATCTGCCAGACTCTGCGAAAAGACACTTGTTGAATTTATTTAATAACATTCTTGAAGGTAACATTGTCCCATACGATTGGAGACAAATTGCCATTCTAAAACCACGAAAACCAGCCTCTGATCACAAATCGTATCGGCCGATTGCACTGCTCACCTCGGGAAGTTGTTTGAGAAAATGACGCTGTTTCGACTCAACAATTGGGTAGAACAAATTGCTTACTGTCAGATACACAATTTGGCTTCCGTAAAGGTAAAGGGACGAACCATTGCCTTGCGCTGCTCTCAACAGAAATTCAAATTATCTATGCTCGTAACGAACAAATGACATCGTTTTTCTCATATAAAAAAGGCTATGCAATCACTGTAAAAATCGACTTCTTAAGCGAGGCCCGGACGGTTCAGTTCGTCGAGATCGGAAAACGTCTGTGTGTATGTGTGATAAACTCACACAACTTTCTCAGAGATGGCTGAACCGATTTACACAAACTTATTTTCATCTGAAAGGTATAACGCTCCTATAAGCTGCTATTGAATTTTTAGTAGATCCTACTCCCGGTTCCGGAGTTACGGGTTGAAGAGTGCGTTCACACAGCAAATTCTCATATAAACTGGTACCACCATGATGTTCAAATGATGTAAAACATATTAAAATTGGTGTAACATTACTTTAATTTGTGGGACTAGATCACTAATAATCAATTAAAGTAGCTTTGACCACATTGGCCACCTATGACGGTTCATGATGCCTCCGGGGAACTCGCCAAGTTCCTAAGCTAATATCACACATATTTCCCGGCGAATTCTTGACCGATATTTACAAACTTGATTTCAAATGAAAGATACAGTTATCCCATTGACTGCTGATGAATTTCATTTGGTTCTGACTCTTGGTTCCGGAGTTACAGGTTTGTTAGCACGGTTACAGTGCAATTAGTTACACGGATCTTCCCTAGAGCTCATGTCTAATTATGACATTGATGAATGTTTTAACGATTCCTGCAAACTAAGCCCACTTTCAGACGACGGTGTGGTTTTTGTTATAGGACCCAAAGTTGCTGACCTACAAGGACCATTACAGAATACCTTGGACAATTTGCCTACTTGGACCATTAAGCTGGGTATCAAATCTTCCGCGGAGAAAACCAAAAAAAAATTTTTCTGGAGAGATACGGGAGTCTATTCGTACTTTATCTGGAAAATTTTACCAGATTATCTTAGTTTGGGTTTCTTTTCATTGTTCCATGCCGGGTAATGAAGAAACGGACGCTTCAGCAAAGAATGCGCTTTAGAAGGTGACATCTACGTCGTCAAAGAGCACTCAATAGTTGGCAAATCCCGTGGAGCAATGGAGAACTTGGACGATTGCTACATTCTATTATCCCGTAGGTATCAACGAAGTCTTGGTTCAGAGGTATGAATGTGGGTTGGGATTTCATTCGCATAATGTCCCGGCTTAGGTCCAACCACTAAACGTTGGATGCGCATGTGACGAGAGTTCTCACGACATCGAAATCAAAAAACGAAACATAAACACCGGTTTAACCTCTCTGGAATAAGACCTACAATTCAGGAGGTACTGCTACCGGAAGTCTCTCAAATACAATACATCAAGTGCGCAGTGCAGTTCTGGTAACGTTCAATAAGTCAGCCGAAGCAGAAAGCCTAACTAGACAGAGCAACATGCAACATTTCGTGGAACGTGACATCGTTAGAATCAAGATCCCCCGTACATATGGAAGATGACTCAGCCGAAGTCCAGTTGCATGACCTAGCACCGTGTATCACTGAACGTGTCATTACACGTAATATAAAGAAGTGATTTCCATTAAGAATGATACTTTGGAAAACTTCTTCCCAGGTAGAGAAGGGCTGGCAAAGAATGTTCCTTTCACGTGGGATGGCAATATTCATAATCAGATATCGCTGCGCGCTCCACCCAGCACATGAAGTTCAAGTTCTGCAATAAGCTGGCACACTACGAGAAATCCTGCGATGAAACTGCCAAGAAACATTCATACACTGTAGTAAACCAACGTCCCATCATCGACATCTTCTGCTAAACTGTTAACACATACTCAGCCACCAATAATCGCAACTGCGCCTAGTACCTCAAAACCAACAGCCATCAGTGCAGCCAGCCGGAAAAGCTAATGCCTTGTCACGATCGTACCATTTTGCCGCTGGGTCAAGTTGTTACTGATTTCAATTTTTAATTTTTGGTATTTTGTATTCAGTGTATTTTTTTCGTAATTTAATTCGTTGTACATACCTTTTTGTAATGTGTATAATTTTTCTATCTAATTTTCGTCCTTCATTTATTTTTATATATATTTTACATTTCTTTCATGATTTTCGTTGTTTCCATTTTTAAAACTTCCTTTTTATTTTTCTATGAACGTTTATATTTCTCCGCGCACCGTTTGTTTTAATACCGAACTTAATTTTTTTTTTCACTCAGATCAATTATTCATATTTTCATACTTCCATTGACTTGGATTGATTTAATTCTTTACATTCCACGAAAAGGTAAACTCTTTCTAATTTTGAATTATTTCATTCTTTTCATATTTTATTCATTTGAGGTACCATTTTTATATATTTTTGTTACTTTTATTATACTTTACATACTGTACCAACATCTTCTTTTAATGTAAGTTGTATATTCCTTTCATTTCTCACATTTTTCCTTTTTTTCAATTTTCCTATATCTTTGTCTGGTCTTCAGTATCCTTTTGGGCCATTATTTTCAATTTTGCCTTTCGATTTATTTTTTTTTCATTTTCAGGCATTATTGTGTATATATTCTCAGTTAATAAAAAGCACTATTTTTCTTTTCATCGAAATATTTTCTTTTTTATGTCTCTGTCAATTTATATTTTTCCCTTATTTTGTGCTTTCTATTTTTTCTTTTTAAGATTTTTTATTTTTTTTAAAATTTTCTATCATTTTTTCCTTACATTCATTATTTTTTAGATATATTTCTACAACTTTGTGTACTTGCATCTATTTTTCAATTTTAGGTTTTTGAAACATTCTTCTCGATTTGAACGCTCATTTCTCAGTTTCAATTTCTCGTTTTTCGTTTCGTTAATTCTGTTTACTATTTGCTGTATTTTCTGTCTTCACTTTTTTTTCTTTTTGCAAATTAAAATTATATGTGCAACTTATTTTAAGTTATGTTTATTTCTTACACAATTCTTTCGTGTGCAGTGTCTTTATTTCACATCTGTTCTATTTTCATCTAATTTATCTTCAAATTTATTTCTATCTTAATTTTCAATCTAGTTTTTACATTTTCCTATTATGGTTTATTTTTTTGCGTTTTGAAATTTTTGATATTTAAAAAAACCTATTTTGAAAATTTTACCATTTTGCTGTATTTCATAAAATATAACGGTTTTCTCTGTATGATTTTTTTCTCCTTTTAGCATGATTTCTATTCTTTTTTAGGATACTCTTTTCGTGACTGTTTTGGAGAATTATTCGAATTTTAATTTTGTTATACACATTTATGTTTCTCCAAATTTAATATTTTTGTGCATTTTTCATGTTTGGCGTTTTCCATTGTTTCATTTACCTACGTCTTTTTTCAATTTTGCCCGCTACATTCGATTATAGATTCTCCGTTAAACATTTTTTTATTTATATAACTGTTTTGATTTTTCTATCCTGTTTATACATTTTATGTTCTTGTGCATAATTTTTTCTCATTATGACCTTTTTGCCTTTTTAGTATTTTTTTTCATTCCATGCTTTCTTTTATATCATTTTCAATTTATTCAAGATCCTTTCATCCATTTGCAATTGTTTTTGATATTACCATTTTTTAGGTTGCAATAAGAGTTATCCTTTTTAATAATAATGATTTATTCTGCTTCGAAAAATGTCTTGTGATACCGACAAAAGACAATACTTTCGATCGTGTTAATATCCTTATTGTCAATCCGATATCGATATGCACGGGTTTGAATTCACTGCTAGTACCATACATTCATGCAGCTATTCAACGTACTTGAAGCAATGAATAAATTGAATGCATTTTTATATTTAATTAAATTCCATTTCTGCCTACTGTTATTCGGACACATTTTATTCGGTCAACTGATTTTTTCGGCGTAGTGCCATTCGACCTAACAATGTTAAGTCAATGGAAGTGGAACCATTATGTTAATTTACTTTTACTTTTCAAAACAGATTCCTCTTGTGAATTGTTTTTTTATTCAGCAAAAAGTTTTTCTTAAGGTGAAATTTGTTATGATCCATTTTCAATCAATTGCTAAAATGCATATGTCTCTATTAGCAGAGACCGGAACACCACTATGATAAAGGGGATTCAATAAAGAAACAATAAAACTAATTTTATGAACAGTGCACCCCATGACCCAAAACGTCTTCCCTCGTTCATCAATCAAAAAACATCCAATTCCCCTAAATCGATCCGGAGATGGAAAAGAGGAAAGAGAAAAACCCTCAAATTAAATTACCCGCGATTGGCTGGGTTATGCGCGGCGCGATACCGCGATTGATGAGAGGTTTCGTCTCGGGGGTCATGCGAGTAGGCAGACAGACAGACAGACATGAAGTGACTATTACCTCCTGCACGTGGGATAAGTGCAGAGAGATGCACTACGATGGAAACCACATTGCCATCACGGAAAATGTTTTAATACGCACAATAAGTTCTAACTTACCATTCCGGGAGACGTCCAGCTCGACCAGATTCTCAAAGTTCTGGATGTCCGCCGGTAGTTTCATGATCTCATTGTCGCTGAGTCCGAGCTTCCGCAGCCGATGCAGGCGAAAAAAGTTCTGGAAAGGGAAAGAGAGAGAGCAGAGAAAAGTGACTTAGTAACGATGATGATGAAGTCTTGTGTAAATAAACCTTCTTGAAGAAGCGCTCCTCGCCAATTCCGTGGAAAATCGGAGGGGTGAGAAAAAAGAGCCAGCTAGTGTCTCTGAGGTTCTTTTTGTTGTTCGTTTCTTCGCTGGCATCAGTCTTTCAACGAAACTTAATGCATTTTAATTTGGGCCACGGCATTGAAAGGAATACATTATTTTGCACCATTTTTGCCGTATAATGCATATATGAACGTACCGCGTGCGGAGTGCAAAACAACGGTTGGTCAGAGAGGGGGAGAGGGGGTCAGGTAGCATGAGCGATAAACAAAAAAAAATGGAAATGCTGATTCAGGCGCGGTTTTCAGGGTTTGGGCCGTCGTAGACAGTCGTAGGGCAGCGTCGTCGTGTGCGGTAGGCTCAGCTCGATATGGTCGCGGTATGTCAATGTCAACTGTGTTGTTGTTGTTGTTGTTTGCTGACTGCTGTCGTTATTATTTTGCATTCGTAGCATATGACACACAAACCGTGAAATGGTGAAGGTCTGCCAAAACCGGTACTAGCACCGACGGGCGGATGCGAGGGAAGGAGTTTACGGGTTTGTGTCATTTAGTATATTGTTTGCCATCGAAGCGGGTTGTCTTTGGGGAACTACTTTGTTTCGTAGCAACCGAAAGTGCTAGTCCAAATAAATAACAAGCCACTATAATAGCGTGACCATAAGATTGGCACTGATATGAAGGGAAAACAACAAATACTATCAACTTAAGGAAAATAGCGGAAATTGACAGGAAGTTGCTAAAGTGGATGATCTTTTCCACTCTCTTATTTGCGGAATAACCTCTCTCATCTGGACTTGTGAATTTATGAATCAGCAGATCTGTTTCTGAACAAAAATGAAATTTTTTGATCCTTTTACTAATTTTGATTATAGAGGTTTTAACCTTAACCGCCTCCTTTCGGGTTAGAGAAATCTCTTTTTGAAAAATCTTTAACCATATGTGTGGGGATGGGAATCAAACCTAGGTGAGCTGCGTACAAGGCAATCGATTTACAAACTACGCTATGCCCGCCCCCCTAATTTTTAGATCCAAAAAGCTTCATTTATCTCATATTTCTAGAAGAATTCAAAACTATGGGAAAATCGTTCCGGGTCCACTTACTTTTCTTATGTAGCCACATAACGACAATGTTTTCTGCAATTTTGTCCTTTTCTGTTTTATGTTTGATTTACTCATGCTTTCACCCGTTTTACGTTTCATTTTCGATGTTATTATTTTTTAATTTTGATTCGATTGTTATTTTCTAATTTAACTCACTGATAATTTAATTATCATTAAATTAAATTAATTATGGAATTTACGTTTCGACTTCGTCTCATCAGAATCCGACACTAACTTAGTGACAGGACTAAGCTAGCGTCCGATTGATGCTAGCTACAAAAAAAACGGAAACACTATTTGTGTGCCTGAGCAATCCCCTAGTCAAGCGTGATGTCCCGCAAGAAAAGGTCTTGTCCTGTCACTAAGTTAGTGTCGAATTCTGATGAGACGAATTCGAAACGCAATTCCATAACTAATTTAGTTATAGGTTTTGTGCTCTCCACGCGCAAAGATGGTTGTAAACAATTTTCTCCTAAACGGAAAAAAATAATTTTCAACTAAATTGTTCTACACTAAGGATAAATGTGACATCATTAAATTATTTAAAATTTTACAATTTTTTTTACTGTTTTCTGCAAGAATAAATTCTACTTACCTTAAATAACGTTGAATTTTGCGTTGCAAATTCATCTCATCAGTAACTAGCAGCAGCCGTAACATAGCTTGTGTGAATGCCTAAAGCTATTCTCGAGTGATGTCTCGAAAAGCAAGCACAGAAGCGTTTTGACGTTCACACGTGCTCTGTGTCAGTGTTTGGATTTAGTTTTTAATTGGGACCAAGTTGGGGCTAGTTATTGATGAGATTATATTGAAACACAAAATCCAACTTCACATTTTTTGGATTTAATTTCTGGAAGTAATGATTCAACTGATTCAATACTGGGGGTCCTTTTCTGTGAAAGATTCCCAGTTTTTGAATTTTAATAACAGCCATTGGACTAGTTGAAATAACTAAAATGTTGCGTAATCTTCAAAGTAACAATCGGAGTTTTATAGCACACTACAAGTGCAATCTAAATCTTATGAGTAGCTATAAAATTACCATAATAAAACCTCAATTGTGACTAGGGCTGATCGGTAATACAGTAAGGACTAGGGTTCGCAATACCGACCCTTTTTGGCGAGAACCGGTACTACGGTACTGAAGCCCTCAGTACTGGCAGTACCGGTAAAGTACTGGTACTCGATTTTTTTTAATTCGAAAAAAGCTTCAAACTAAAATTGAATGCTCAAACTGATGATCTTATTCTTAGGTGATTGATTTGTGCTGATCAAAAAACATATTTATTGTTGTTGCACAGTTGCGTTTCATCAGAAACCGATACTAACTTTTTGTCGGAATAGTGCTTTCGCATAGGCCTTCTAAGCCAAGACAAGTTTCGGCTTCACGGTGTCTCATCGGCATAAACAGAACTTCTGCTCGGACGGGACATCACGTTTGATCAGTCGTTCGATTGAAACACAAAGTGTGTTTTAGTTTTAAGGGATTTGCGTCAAGCCAGCGCTAATCTATTTCGACAAAAAGTTAGTGTCGGTTTCTGATGAGGCGAAGCCGAAACGCAACTGTGTAACAAATAAGGATTTGTGCCCTTCAAGTGCAAAGACTGTTTTTTTTGGTGTACACCAAATTTTCCTCCTTAGGGTGAAATATAGCATAATGTTTGTTTTTAATTCTTTTGGAATGGCAAGACTCATTTCAGTAGAAAATATTTTTCGTAGGCCGCTTTTATTTCGAAATCCAGGTCACTTTGAAATCATTAACTGCTAAGCGGTGCTACTTTCGTCGACATCAACAGATGGTAAATGTAAGAAACCCTATTAACAGCAGTAAATCAAAGCGAGAACGACAGTCCATGGGAGCAGGTTGATCGCATTTTCCCTCTTGCTTTTCTGTAAACTGGTTTCGACCTTTATGTCGTTTGCCTACTATTCTCTAATGCATACCAACGCTCCTTGCTTTCCTGTAAACTATGGAGTTTCGCAGAATTTTTCGATCACAAATAATTACAAATCGCCTCATTTGAAGCAGTTCATCAAGTCTAAAATTGTTAGCTACTAAATCGCTGTTCGTTCTTTTATAGATAAAGATTTATGAGCAAACCAAATACAGACATGACATAGACCATGGTCTTATTACGCGTCACACAGTGAATAATGGAAACCAATCAGAATGTCGCTAATAAAACAAAATCATTGCAAAATTTTTACGTCTCTTACGCTAGATGTGAATATTTTGAAATTTAGTACAAGATCGTTAAAATTTAATTTCGACAAAATAGTGCAGGAATTTAAACATACCGTTCAGTACAACGGGAGCAAGTAATATAACTAACTTCTATAATTATTATGATGGTGGCCTCTCCTCATTCCACCACAAAGGTGTTAGCTCAATGATTTATCTAGAAGGTAATTACTATAATTAAAAATCATCTTGAAGACCGATATTTTGAAGCATGTCCCCCTAGAGAGTCCACATATTTTTTATAAAAAATTGCATGGTACCGAAAATACTGGTACTGGCTTTTGCAATGGGTCGGTATACTCGGGATTTTCGGTACAGGTATTACCGGTACCACAACCCTAGTAAGGATCGGTTTTTATCAGCCTTTTGGTTAATTTTATGCTGATAAAATGGGGATTTTGGCATCATCGGAACATATATTTCTCTTTCTTTTTAATAAACCAAGGCTCTTAAAATATTCTTCCTTTGTCCCTAGATGTAACCACATAACTCTTTCTGATTATTTAGTTTAAATATCACTTAAGGGGGTCTGACAGTGAAAATTTAAAAAAATATTATTTTTGCAATATTTCGATTTTCTAAGATATGAATAATATGCTCAAGAAAGTTACTCGAATTCAACATGGTTCGTCTGCTAGAGCCCATCAAACTACCAACTATCAATTTTCATATGAAGCTGACAAAATCGGGTCAAAAAGCTGATAAAATCGGGGATAGACAAAATCGGGTATTCACTGTAGCTACATAATGACAATTTTCTGCAGTTTTGTCTATTTTTATAATTATTAAAGAAAATTTCCTTTTTGTTATCATGTATACTGGTTTTGTTCTAATTATTTACATATCCAGTTTTAAGATTTATTTTTTAATGCTTTCGCCTGTTTTATGTTTCATTTTCTCATATTTATTTTTCCATTGTTGCCAGCTTGTCGATTTTTTTTTACTTTCTTTCATTGTCTTGCTTATTTTTTTTGTTTTTATTTACGCCAACGTGGTACCAGTTAGACATTAAATCCAAACTAATGTCAAATTTGCACCAGTTAGACACTAAATCCAACCGGTTACACATAACCTGTGTGAACTCTTAAAGCAAGTGACTGGCGTGGAGTGAGGTCTCGGGGAAGGAAGCACCGGACCTCTCGCGTTCATACAAGTTGTATCACTGTTTGTTGAATTTAGTGTCCGCCTATTTGATATTAGTTTGGATTTAGCGTCTCACTGGTACTAAGTTAGTGATAGTTACTGATGAAATGAATTCGAAATGTAAAATTTAACTTTATTTACTTTTTTTGGACTTAACTTTTTGAAGTCTTTGGGGATCTATCTTTGCTGGAAGCAAGCGGTAACCTAATAACGCACATATTCGCGCAACAATGCATCGGTTACGTCCGGAAATCTCTTGTTTTGATCTTAGCAGTCTAGGTCCATGCCTTCAGCTGAGGCAATAAAAAATGACGCTCATATTCACTCTAGATAACACGTTCCATGGCGACATGACCGGAAACTCTAGTGATATGGGGAAATTTACTCTCATCTAGCATCTGAACCATGCACTAAAATTAAGTATCAGCTTCACGATCCGCGCGCGATCATCGAAGAATACGCATGAATATGTGAATGGCCACGCGGGTATAAAATCCAATTTATGCACGCAGAGTTTCATACATGCTAGCACACGCGACAAACACGTTAACATACAAACGCTTGAACCTTTCGCGAACATCCACGCGCACCTGCGATGTCGCAAGCAGGATAACACCTCGACGACTAAGTGAACGTTTTAGAACTTATAAATTTACAAACGCGGTCTCAAGAGTGAATCTACAAACGCCCATGTTCACGCGATCATTGATCAGTTACGTCCGGAAGTCCCTACTCTCGGCTCTAGCAGCCTAGGTCGATGCCTTCAGTTGCGTTGCGTTGCGTTGCGTTGTGACGATGATTTTGGCGGATTGCACACTGACTTCATCATGTTTGACTGCTGATTATCTAATAAGAGTTGCTTAGGAAGTGGTAAGTAGGAATTCATACCAATCCGACCCATATTAAAACCTCAACAGCATGATAGCCATCATTGCCAGCCGCCCCCATCTCCATCGTTCACGGGGAAGGATAAAGGATAAGGTAGACGGGAAGTGTTGATGCTCCACCTACTTAACGGAAGGACGACGATTCATCAGACTCTTCCATAGGTGTCGCGGAGTTGGTGGTTTGGAAGGGTATCAGGTCTAGGATTCGCTCCAAGCAAACGATGCGACCTGTAAAGCATGTTTTATTAGGTAGTTGTTTAGTTAGTCTTCGAGTGCACGATCACTCGAAAAAGAGATGATCTTGTTTAGTTTTTGGTTATTTTTAAACTCTGGGCAGCCGGCTACCGAGAGTATACTATGTTCCCTAAACAAAAGCAATTTGAACTCCACACGGCCGACCGTGGGAGTATTGCCTAGAAAAGCTAATCTTATCCGCGTAATGGGCCGGATCACTATTTATTGCAACAGTATTTGGACAGAATTCGCTACTTCTTCTCTACGATATATTTATTGGCTTGAAAACTACCGAGTGATAACACATTATACAGGCAAAAATAGCGAGAGATGTTATAAATCAAGGAAAGTATTTCTTATTTTCCATATCGGATTGTTTGTGGAATACAAGTATACGAGCGATAATACCGAACACTGAAGGGAAATATAAAGGATTGTTAACCTGATGCACGGGCTTGTTAGCAATAACGGAGCTTTAAATTAGGTTCATAAAAACAGACGCGGCGAATTTTCAATACGTATTGACCCGTGTTCATAGATACTAGTCAGATTAGTCGTATTGGGGCTAATTTCCGATCAACTATTCATTTTTACGGCAATGTTTTCTCGACTAGATCTGTTCGCACCCTCTCATTCTGTTCGCACCCTCTCATTCTGCGGTCTAAGGACCAAATGTCATCAATAGACTTAGACTCGCGTGGAGGCATGAGATAGGAAACTTGTAAGAATTTTGCTATCCCACCGTTTGACTACCAGAATGGATGGGAGAACAGTAATACTAGCAAATACCGACTACCATAAGAGCGGTGCAAATTTGAACGAGTGACGTAGAGTACTGCACTGAAAAAAGGACCAGGAGTGCGATTTTACGAAGTTTTAGCTTCCGATGGCCCTACATTTTCTGACAAAGTGAAGTTCTTGAATGTTGAGATTTTTATTACTGTTTAGAAAAGCAAAAGTATCATAAAGCTAGTGTCAGGCCTTCATGAGACCTCAAGGAGTCACTTTTGGAGGTATTCGTAAATGTAGATTTGTCGGTAGACGGTTCCAAATATAATAGAAAAATACCTAATTTAACACAACTACAGATCACTTGCAACATAAAAAGCTTTTTGTGAAATTCGACAGCTCCATCTTAGGCCAATTCAATAAATTTCCTACATGAAAGTTTCCATTTTTTAAAAACGGTTTTTAAACCAAAGCTTTGGAAGTTAAACCTTGGCGTGGAAGTGCCGGTATATTAATATATTCTGTTACTTAGTGTAGAATTAGATTTCGTCATTTACGGCTAATATACAACCGCCAGAAGAAACTTAAAACGTTGGTACACAATCAAGAAAGGCGAATCAGAAAAGGAGCAGTATATGTCAGTGATTCACTAAATACAGACTGGAAAGAGGGTAATATGGAAAACCTTAAGGTCCGTCCAGATTAAGTCTTCGGTACGGAGCAAAACGTCGGCCTAGGAACTCCTAGCATGTTGTTAGTCGCCTCTTACGACATGGGAGCAGTTCCCAGAGGTTCTATTCTTGGTTGAAATAGTGCAAAAAGATTTCAGCCCGCCGGACACCACACGGCTTCCTAGGTCGATGCCTTCAGTTGGACCACTAAAAAAATAGACGCTCATATCCACGAGACAACACGTTCCATGGCGACACGACCGAGAATTTTAGTGATGATGAAAAACTAACTCTCTTCTAGCATCTGAACAGAACACTGGAAATTAGGTATCAGATGCACGATCGCGCGATCATCCAAGAACACACGCGAATATGCGAATGGACACAAGGTTTTAAATTCGAATTTATACACGTATATCATACAAACTCCTACGTGATCGAACATGTTAATGCACAAACGCTCCAGCACTTCGCGATGATACATACGATCGTGAAGTCCCTAGGCCCGCACATATCTGAACCGTACAATGAGTTACGGCCCGCTGCAAATTGGCTTAAGCAGTGGGCGCAATTGCCTATCTCGTCTGAAATTGTTGCGAGTAAATCCTATGTTGTGCATTTTTTTTTCTTATCTTGAAAATGGAAAATGCTGCTCCCCCCTTCAGGTAAACTTATATACTAAACAATCAGAAAGGGTTATGAGGCTATGTCAAGGAACCAGAGAAGAATGTTTTAATAGCTTCGGCTTTTAACAAATAAAGAAAAAAATGTTACGATTTTGCCAATGTCCCCATTTTGCTGTACTCCCTTTAATTGCTGATTGAATAATATATTATGGTCAGTTTCACGTCTTTTCTATTTGCTTCCACGTAGCATTTTCCGTAATGTTCAAACTGTACAAAATTGACACATGGCGATCCGGCTTTCATGTGTACAAAACGTAATCTGAGCTTGGGTAGTGCTTTGAGCAAGGTTCATGTACGAAGGGACAGAGTTAGCTAATGGCATTTCCACCAAACGAATATAGCTATCTATGCACAGGAAGAAATTTAGAAATTTAGACTGGAACTCTTCGATGTAGGAATCGGTTAAAAAAACCTTCAGTTGTAAGTAGGGGTTTGCCCACTACTCGGGTTCTTGTTTGCCCGGCGTACCCTTCTTTTCAGGGCGGCCTAGGTGCCTCTGCAGAATTTCGGATTTTCGTCGCAACAAAAAAAGGTAAACAAAACAAATAAATTTAATTTTACCGTGTTTATTTCCTCCAACTCTCTCCACTGCTGCTGCTGCTAATCTGCTACTGCTGGGCGGAAAGGCGGGTGGTCTCGTCCGACCGGCCGGGCCAGCAACGGCCAAGTTCTCCCGATTTGAGTTGACTGCTCCTGCAGCGGTCCTTGACAATTAGCTAGGGAGGTGAGCTTAGCTCCTTTGTTGGAACCTTCCTAGCGACGATGGCGAATTATCGCCGGATATACTCGCTCCCCGCGAGAGATCCCAGAAGTCACCGCAGTGTACTTCCCAGGGAGCACCTTTGGCCACCCTGCTTCGCTCTCCTTGACGTTTAGCTGTGAAGGAGAGCTAGGCTCGTTCGGCTGATCCTTCACAGCGAGAGCGGAAAGGCGTCTTCTGGGTCCTTTATGGTAAGCCGGAGAAGCGAGTGGCTCCTTAACGCTTAGCTTCCCTAATCGGCGACCCGACACCAGACCAGAGTTCTCGAACCACGAGCCGGTACTTTTGCGGGAATTTACTTCCGCACACACGCGTTATTTGGCGGGTTGGACTTTCCAAAAACAAACCGGTCACTACCGAAAACAAACCGAACTGCAACGTGGTCCGAAACTAACTGCCTTCTCTCGATGGCCGCCTTTTTCACTCCACCAAACAACCACCAAAAAAACACACCGCCGCATAGCTGTCATTGCCATGGTACAGCATAGTTAGCAATCACTTTTACAGCGAGAGGAGAGCGGAGACCTACCTAAACCCTATGTTTCTTATATACAAATGTTCAACAAAAATTACTACACCTATCTGCACAAACAAAACCGTTCACAAACGAGAAATTGAACAAAAATTTACAACTTTAGTGTGGACGGTACAAAACAGCGGTGAGCATAAATTTTCGTAAACAATACACTCTACGGAGAGAGTACGCACGAAAGGGTATATTTCCACCCAGTGCCAAATTGTTACCCTGACGGGTTACACAGTATAAAGACCAGACACAAATATAGCCTATTCTTGCAAAATATATTAGGCACAAATCCCCGACTACATACGGGGAACGTACCATTAGGGCCAATATATTCTGATTCATTTTAGTCGACTTTTAATCTTGAATCAGTTGCCGGGGATTGAGATTTTCCTGATAGACTTCAAAAGATAAAAAATAAAAGAAAAAAATATAAACATTGGGTTTAAAATTTTCATTTTTGGAAGATAATTCAATTTATTTCGAACAATTCCTCCAGTGTACTACAACATAGAACTAGTGTATTTCAAGTGTAAATTCATTTGAATTTGAGTAAAATACAGCGCAAATAAGCCAACGATAATGTACAACAACAGTAGCAACAGCTACATGACAACAATGAACCAGTAATGCAACCATCCGGCACCGGGCAAAAGATCGGACTCGTGTTTCACTTCCATCCATTTTTTTTCTCCTTCTGCCCCGTTGTTAACATTTTCTATTTCTGTTTTCCTGCTGTAATTATAGCTGGAGATGAACATAGTTCGTATAGTATGTAGTTATTAATCTGTGTGTAGACAGCCGCCGTCGGGAAGTAATGCCTACAATGTTGTGTTACGCAGAATCAGCGCTTCGCTCATATTTCAACATAGGCTTTCAGGAATTGGAAAAATGTCAGCTACATTGTCGGGTTCTAATTGAATTTCTGAGACTGTCTCCCCGTTTGAAAGTAATTTATTATCTAATTTTTCGTTTTGTATTACTTCACTATAAAATGATTCAAGTACATAACCACATTCTCGATTGTATCTACACTACATCACCAGTCATTTACTAGAGGTCAGGGATAATCATAATTCAGCATCTTTCATTCGCATGCAAACTGAACGTGCGAGCCCGCGCACAATTCTTCCGAAGTCACGTGTGTGCCCGATGTAGAAGCTTACGCAAACGAATAACGCACATAGTATGCACCAACCAGGCAGCCGCCAGTCCAACCTAGATTGGGTGAGCGAGCGAACTTGCAACAAGCTTGTTGCACTTTTTGATTGACGGTAATCGGTTTCCGTGTGTGTACATCCGTCCGTTCATTTATTGCGTCATATTCACTAGTTCTAGAATAGGAAGAGTATCGGTGGTTGCGTCGCTTTGGTTGGTTGTCTGTGCAATATGAACATTCCAGCTGGAATGTGTACTCCGTTCCAACTCTTGAACGCTATCAGTAGGTTGGCTGATGGCGAAGCCACTTTGCACCGTACACGACGAACTGCTGCAGCATGTTTGCATTTTTCACATGGAATGTTACATGAGTCTGCGAGTGTGCCCTTATTGCGAGTTTTATTCACATATCAGCGTACTGAGTTGAATCTGATCGGAGTAATAGGAGGCTAGTATTTGGTTTCAGGTATGTACACTGAAACAAATGCATCCCATGAAATTCAGTAACCTTAGCTCAGTTTAACCCGTCCAAATCCCACCGGTTGGCAGTGGTATTATGAAAAAAAAAAAAAGTTGTCTGCATATTGCTTGGTCGCTCCATACAAACTACTTATTCTCGGGACGTAGTAGGTGTTAGCTTTACCGATTTTCCAATGACACGTTTCAAAATAAAAGAAACCTAGCAGTACAATCTGAAGCAGCCTAATTAAGGTCATAATTCGAGCTAACTTTCCTTCTACGAATCGTAAACCTAGTACATTGATATCGGATTGAACCCTTCGACAGATAAATTATTTTTTAATTCAGTGTATAAAAACTGCGAAATCAGCGTCCCAGTGATTTTGCGAGACCCCACCTACACAGACATCTACGTAAGCAGGTAGAGTGACGGTTGACATGCAGGACGCTTTGATCACCGAAACGAAGCTGGTTCGGATACACTTACAACTAGATGAATTTTCTGGAAGTTGACATTTGACAGCACATACCACCAGACTAGCAAATGTGCAATCATCACACCTAGCAACGGCATTGTTCTAGTTCGAATAACACTAGCGTTTCCAATTGCCTGGTCTGGTAAAACTGTTGCTGCGCTGAATGGATCTCTTAACAGAGTGAAATAAAAAAAGCCTTATTTGCAAATGATTATATTCATGCATGCCCGGTTTCCGAAATCCTCTTCAGTTTTTTTTGTTTGTTGGCAATTACACAGTGGTTGCCCAATTAGCCTTAGTTCTGAAATATTTAATTTATCGTATTTAAAGTCTTGGACACCACAATTACTACTACTACTACTACTCCGGAGGCCTCACCTAGTGTTCTCAAAGCCACCTAATCATCTGACAATTTTCAATCAGAACACAATTTTCTTCATTTTATATCTGATATTTGTTATTATTTTTTGTTCATTCCGAAAATAATGTACTGTTACATTTTTGTTAATTCATTCTGATCGGGTTGTCACGTGAAATAGCGATTACGCGTCACTTTTGGTGATGGATAAAGTTAAAACGTTTCACCTACCGAAATATGTCCTAATCACGTATAAATTAGAAAATATTTGCTGCTGTTGAATTATAAATTTGGCGGCTTCGGAAAGACGAAGCCAAACACAAAATGACGACTGCCGTAGCCGACATCTCACTTTCCTTCAAATCACATTGTTCTTTGGTATCCAAATGGTTTCAATTATCTATTTCTATCGTTTTCTGAATATCCCACATTCAAATGGTACCCATATTGATAAACGTTTCTGGTGTTTTTCTGATTACCGAAAGCCGCCATATGGGTTCAATCATCTGCTTACCACATTCTTTCACATGACACCACAGTTGATGAACTAGAATCTCTCGAAAGCCTTGAATCTGAAAATGGCGTAAATCGTTGTTTTCCGTCATCTACTGATCACCCTTTTTCGAATGACACCCATATTTATGAAATTGTTTTCTAGTTACCGGAAGCTACCATTTTAGATTTCAAAAAGTTACTTCTGTAGTTCATCTCTGTACCATCTTCTAATATACGCCTTAAAATGGCACCTGTATTGATCTAGTGTTCTGCGATACCGCAAGCAGCCATCTTGGATTTTAAAATTACTTCAACTATAAGTTTCTGCCACCTACTGATCATCCACAATTTTAAACGACTTACCTCAGATAGTTGCGATTGTGATTCGTAAAAGAAACATATTTAACTTGACAAGCAATTCGTAGCTGCGGAATAAAAAGCAAAGTTTCTCGTCGAGTTTACCCATCAAATCGTAACGTTAGACATGCAAGTTTGATGCCTGCAGAAACAAAAAAATTGTCGCAAAGTTTGCTTCTTTTATAGTGCGGACACTTTATTTATTCTGTAACAGTGCCTCTAGTGTTCGAATCTGGCATGCTTTGGAAGCACTTCACCTCGAAAATACACGTGTTTCAGTGGTAAGTTTTTATCTCGATACCATACGAAAGTTGAACATTGTCGCTCCTGCCACAGCACAAAGTGATGGCCGCTGCAGTTCGAATTGGTTTTCGCCGATAAATTCAACAGGAAACTGGTGATTTGGCAAGGGAATGCAGAGCTTATCATCATCAATAAAACGATGAACTAGAGAAAATGCATACATCTTTTAATCAAGAAATCAGGAGTCAGAATAAATTGGCTCGATTGGCACGTTCTCGATTTTTTCGGATATCCGTTTACTGATAATAAAAAATAAGTAAGGTAGAAAAATGGCAATACAATCGCAACACAAAACAGTAAGCAGCCTGGATTATTCACTCTTGAAGGAATAACGAACCCAACTGATGAAGCCCATATCTCTTTACCACACTGTACATAGGTTCACATATGTATGAAAAACCAAAAATCCGGATTCCATATCATTACTGCAGGGCAGTTGCATGTCAGATAAAAAAAATTTCCATAATCGGAATCACAAAGATCACACGAATAAAGCTCAGCACGCTGAATAGTGGCAATTGAGTATTAGCGGATGTGCAGACAAGTATCCACATAACTTTCTAGATTTAGCAATCTCAAAACATGGCGGGTTCTTCTAGAAGAACGCATAACTTGAAGCGAACAAGCCTCTTGCTGCTACTGTCAGTGAATTTGTTCTATCCACGACCGCATCTCCCAGTGAATCAATCGTTGGAAAATATCCACAAAATATTGAGTCGTTCAACCCTCTTCGTAGAGGTCCGGGTTCTAAGAATTGGGATTACGATATGTGACAATATCTAGAAGAAATTTAAAATGGTCAAAAATGGTACATTTAAGACCAGCTAAAGACGTACGGTTCGAGCTTGTTTGGTACGAGCCGGTATGCTAACTCATGAGTACTACTGTCAGAGCAGAGAGTTACATCTAACACCTCTTTCATGCCAAATCGGACAGATATTGGACGATTTCCCCTATATATGCAGATTTATGCTGTTTGAATATTCCATCAATTCAGTTCCTCTCAAAGTGATATCTAAGCTGCCCCAAATTGTGTGATGGGCATTTGCTTCACTCCCAGCTTTGAGTAGTAGCCCATTTCTGCAACAGTATGCTGCAACGTTTTTGAAATCATCGAAAGGTTACTCATATGTTATACGATTCATTATACTTGTCCAGCGAAAAATTACTGTTACAAAAAAGTGTTCTTGAATTTATTTTAGAGATTTCGGATTTAAGCTGATTCGGCTATGAACAACAATTAATTTTTCAAACTTGCCGTATTTTGGATAGGTATTGAGCTACGGATGTCGGCGGCACCTTGTTTGTTTCGCCAACTCGTCACCGTACAAGGACGGTTCCCCTTCTCTTTCATCAAACAGTTTGCATAGTTTTATCCTTGATGGAAGAATGAACATAATGATTGAATTCAATATTATGGGAAGAAATCATTGTAAAAACAACCATATTTATATTTGAATGACTAATATTGACATTGATCATTCTTTGTTTCATGAGCTGTTCTTCAAGATAATTATATTCTTATTGGACAATTGTTTGCTCAGAAACACAAATCGTGCTTTCGTTTTTCTTGGAGCTGGCGTCAATCCGACGCTAGCTTAGTTCGGTTACTAAGTTAGTGCCGGATTCTGACGAGACGAAGTCGAAACGCAAATGCCGTGACTAATTTAGTTATACGATGTGTGCTCTTCCCGCGCCAAGATGGTTTTAAGCAATTTTCTCCTTCGTGGAGAGAAAGTATTTTTTGCCCAAAATTTTGCCCACCAAGAATATAGCTTAGTGCATATTGCATTGGCTTCCTACACGGAAACAATCCGTTCATAAATTCATGAACAGGTCACGATGTCGTAAACTGAACGATTTACGAAAACCGTGACCAAGTTCCTGACATTATGAATAAATTATGAATAATAATAAATGAATAATAACTAAAAACCAGTTCGCTCCGAATATATACATGGCGCTACATTAGAATGTTTGGTTTGGTTGCTATTGTTGTTCCCTGGACATGTTTAGTTTTTGCTGTGATTCTTGTTCATGATTTGGGAATACGCAGTCGACAGTCAAACGTTGTTCATGATTTCAAGATCTTAGTCGCGCTGTCGGTAATTTCTATTCACGTTATCGTGATATTTGAGCCATGAGTAAAGTGATTGATGTTCATGATTTCAGGATCCTTGTCACGATTTTAAATATCATTGTTACGAGTTGTGTGACTTGTTTTCATGATCTCAGGAACTAAGTCGCGATTTTTGCAACTTTTGTACATGTTACCGTGATATTTTAGTCGTGAATAGAGCGATTCATGTTCATGATTTCATGATCTTAGTTACGATTTTCGTAGTTTCTGTTCATGTTATCATATTATATTTTTTGGAGATTACTTTCAAAAAGTAATGTAATTAATGTTCATGATATCAGCAGTTTTATCATGGTATTCGTAAATGCTCTTCGCTTTATCGTGATCTATTATTTTTTGGTTACTAATCTTTTTACTTGTAATAACGTAACAATATGAGCTGGGTCATTAAAATAAGACTCATTCGCAAAATCTTGTTCTGTGTAATATATTACGCATACTATTGGGGGTTCTCAGTGCAGTTTTCGTTTTCTGTCCGGACATCGCAATGAACCTTATCAAATGAATAACGATGTTCTAGGTCCTAATAGTTTTTTATATATCTACTGCTCGTACCTATTACTGGTCGCCAGTAGCTGGGTATTTCATGAAAAAGCGCATGGAACAAAAATTATTCCACGAAAAAAATCCTAATTTTGTGAAAGAGTTCGCGCAAAATTTCATTGCCATGTTTCATGCAACATGGCAATGAAATTTTTGTGTGAACTCTTTCACAAAATTAGGATTTTTCTTCGTGGAATCATTTTTGTTCCACGCACTTGTAAATGATTAGGGATATCTTCTAAATATCACAAGCACGCAAATAGATACTAGATAGATCGTAACTCACGTACTAGAAATCATGAACCAGTTCACGAATACATGAATAATATTTGATGATTTCGTAAACTATTTCACGAGCACGTGGATCGTGACTAATATATTAGGTGTCATGAATTAGATCACGGAGATTGCATGGATTCATTAATAAAATTCCGAATTTCGTAAAACAGTTCACGAAAAAATAGCCAGTGAAAAAAATCATGAGTCAACCTTTGGTTTTACAAAACAAAAACAAATATTTCTACTAATGAAGGCGTTACGGGCGTTACTGGAGGGAAATTAAACATAAATATGAAAGCCATGATTTTTGTTCATGGTAAATTTCATAACGTAAAAACGTGATTGTTTAAGAATTCATGGCACTTTATTCACGATCCTGGGACAATTTTTTTCCGCGTTATTCGCGCGTCAAGTTTCGATTTCATTAATTCTCACCAGCATAATCAGAAGTTTTTCTCTTGCGAGACATCAAACAGGACTGGGGTTTGCTCAGAAACACAAATAGTATTTTCGTTTCTGGAAGCTACCGTCAATCTGGCGCTAGAGCCTAGTCCTGTCACTAAGTTAGTGTCGGGTTCTGATGGGACGAAGTCGAAACGCCATATTCCATAACTAATTTAATTAAACACAAATGATTAAATAATTATTTTCCTGATTGAAGTGACATTAAACCGTTTCAAGTTGCTCGTTAAAGCAATTCAATCTGTTCTGTTTCAGTGCATTAAAAGGTAAACATGGCTAGTGCATAGTTTCAAATTAGACGTGCCTTATTTCCAGCTGATTTTCTCGATTTATTGTCAGCGGGTACAACATTACGCTCTTTAGTGGTTTCACAGTCGAATCCTGTGTTGTCCTGTACGTCCTGGCCACAAAATAGAAAGATGATCTGTATGATTCAGAAGTCGAACATTTATGAACATACGGTGCCTTCAAAACGCCTATTCTAACAGGTATGTCAACCAGCATCGATTTTCCGGTTCCCGGTTTCATTTCCCCGTCGTCCTAAGCGCACAACAGTAGCATCCCGCAGACCAAAACCACCGCTCGTATCGAAACAACGGTAGTTAGTGCATATTTATGCACAATGCGCATCCGGACCATTAATATTTCATCGCTCACAGTCGGGAAGTGAACTTGCTATACTATAATTCTACACGAGCCCGTCGCCTCTTCTAACTGCCTGGGTACTACTGTACTAATAAATAGAACAAGTTGCCATCAATGGCGGTTTCATCTGGATCTGTAGCCAGCGCGGTGTCTGTGTGATAGTTTACAAGTAATACTCAATACGTCGAAGGCGGGATAATATTGAGGATGGTAAAGGTGTCCACATTTCTTATATTGTTGCTATATTTTTTCCCGATTAAACAGAAAAAAGCCAAGAAGAAAACAATAGCATCAGGTGTCAAATTTAATTTTTATACAGATCGCTTGATTTTATTGAAAACAATTGTGGACACCTATGCGATATCTGAAAAAACCTGTCAACAATAGACTGAACGTTTTCGCAGCACCAACTTGCTGTTAGTCGTGAAACGGAGGTCGGACCATATGGATACTATTTTAAATTAGCAAAGTACTATGCTACTGAAATTGAGTGAAATTTTCACTCAGGACAGTTATTAAAGGACAACGACTTCAGTCTCCCCTTTCAAAAAGTACCAGCGGTGTCAGTGTTATTGTTGTGTACTGCGCAAAGCACGGCCTTTCTTCTCCAACCTTTTACAGTTCAATCGATCTGAAAAGCAATCCCACTCATTAACCCCAACCTCCCCCGGTTCCCACAAACTGATTGAGCAGTTGAAAAAAAAGGAACCCGATTGGCACATTTCCCATTGCTGCTGCTCCTGTTCGGTTCGACACATTCGCGCTAGCTGCGCGGCTTCAACTAGGATTGATAACATGCTGTGCCCCTCCTCAAAACATGCCGCCGGCCTGCTGCACCCTTGTCTACTAGGGACCGGAATGGAGACCACTTGCCAAGTGCCACCTGTTGGTGGTAGCCGGTGCAGTTCTTCCGCCGCTAGTTATTCGACTAATCGGCTTCTGAATGGATGGGGACGGGCAGACGATTTTGTCATCCCGTGCAATGAATGCACACAGTAGGTTGGGAATGAATCGGATACACGGAGACGAAATTGGTCCGTCATTTTGCGGGTTTGGGACTGGAATGCAGAGTGCGGATTTTTTTTCGTGTCACTCACCCAATGGTGGCTGTTCATTGAGTGTACGTTCGTTCTTTTCAATACACCGCTGCCAGCTAGTGTGCTCTAGTGCCAAGCCTTCCTTTGTGTTGTGTGTTACTACAACGACTGACTTGACGAGGGATTTGCTCAGGCGGAGATGAGTGCATTCCAGTGGTTTCCTGTGCATACAGTGCTGCTGCAGCCAGGTCTTTCAGCCGAGGGTAGCCTGTGGTTTCGCAACCACTAGCTCAGTACCTGAGGATGAAATACAACTCGGTGCACAAATCCGGGCAGCAGTGATTTTGCGAGCTGTTCCAATAAGTCATTGTTCAGAGGTGATCAGGTATAGGTTGTGCACGAAAAAAATCGGACAAATAGTAGGTAACTATTTGAAAATTGCACCATTGGCTCAAAGCTGTATTAAGGAAGATAACAATGATTACCATCGATTACCACCTCGGAACTTATAGCGTTCGAGCCGTCCCGTCAGAGTGTATCGTCCCTCCGATTCTCACAGCCTCCCTTCTAAAAGTTACAGTTCCTCTTCCACTGCTCTGCGATCAATGCCAATGATGTCAACCCGAGCAAATTCTCAAGGGCTCCTTGAAAAGACCATAGAAATTCGTGACAATGCTGCCGTTCATTTGCGTATCAGATTTTTTCCTAGCACCTTCGCGCGCTTTGTTGAACAATAGACAGGAGAGTGCATCGCCCTGCTTCAATCTATCCAACGTCACAAACATCTGCCTGATGTCTTTCCGGTTATTGTGATGCTCGAGTTTTACCCATCCTACGTTATGCGAATAAACTTAACCAGTCTTGTGGGGCAGCCATGTTCAAGCACTGTCTACCACGTTTCATTTGGTTTCACTGAATCGTACGTTGCTTTGAAATGAATCTACAAATGATGAGATCGAAAGTTTGATCCACGCAATTTATATAGAATTTGCCGCAGGGAAAAACGTCTGTTGCCAAGGTGCACTACTTAAATAGCAACTCCCGTGTATGATTTGAAGATAAACGTATCCGTGGTTGTCTGTCTTCCACGTTCTCTATATTGTTCATGACTCATGGATCCCATAACCTTTTCTAGATCCACTTTGAAGAGGCTTGTTTTATAAAATTCTTTGATTCAGGAAACAGATTTTTTGATTAGATCCTGTATCCTGCGTTAATCGGCCTCAAGACTTCGTTACTTTAATTCTGGCGTTCTACTGATGTTTCCTTTTGATGCTTTGATTTTTCAGCTATTTGATTTCTGCAACCGAGATGTTTTTCTTCGATCTCCTGAATTTATGGATCTCTCAATGCTTTGTGTTTTTTCTGACACCCAAATTCCTCGTTCTCTATCATTCCGGAATTTTCCATTGCATTCAAATGTGGAACATATAAAATTTTGGAACTCGTGAATGCTTGGATTTCAAGATACACGAGCTTCTCTCCAGATTGCAAGTTTTGTCAATTATCATTGAGGATTTCTGAAAAGTAGAAAAATTACTAATTTGTTCTGGAAAACTGGGATCAAAGTTACAAATCACACGATGCATTATTCCGGAGTCCGTTGTTTTCTGAAATTACTGTGGTCATTGGTTGCTGCTCCTCAATGCTACGGCCAAGTTGATCGGAGACCTTAAAGAGTGTAATGTCCATGTAGCTCATCAATACAGGTGTCTGTTCATTTTTGGTGGTACCCGAAGGGGAAAACAGATCAAAAAGTTGAGTTAAGTGAAAGCAATTATGTGAAAAAATACCCCCCCCCCCTAAGGGAGGAATCAAAACCTGCAACCCTTGGGACCCCGGCCTTCTATGAGAGATTTTACTCCCAAAACCTATGAATTTTTAGGATCTGTGCGCTCTTGGAACCTTTGCACTAATTTGACCTTTGGGGTCTTGATACCTTTGGATTCTTTGGACGCTTGGGACCTTTTGACTTTCGGAATCTTTGGAAATAAGCCTTTAGCTTCTTGGGATTTTTAAATGCTTAGAAGCTTTAGATTCTTGGGACATTTGGATGTATGGAACGTTTGGTCTCCAAGATCTTTGGAATCTTAGGACCTTTGGACTGTTTGCCTTTCGGATTTTAGGGATCTTTGAACACCTTTTAACTTTTGGAGCATTGGAGCGTTTGAACTCTTAGGTACCTTGAACTTTTGGGAACTTTTGGGATTCTTTGGATCCTGGACGACTTTCGAAATCTTGGGATCTTTGAGCTCTTGAGATTTTTGGACACGTACGTCCTATGAATACTTGGAACCTTGGAACTTATGAAACCTTTTGAATCTCGAGATCTTTGGACCTCTGGGGTCTTAGATTTATGGGACCTTTGAATCTATGGAACAATTGGGTTGTTAGGGTCTTTGGACACTATATTCTTGGTATCTTGGGAGTGCATCGCCCTCCCAAGATACCAAGTGCATCGGTATCTTGGGACCATTGAACACATATGATCTATTAACTTATGGAAGCTATGGACTCTTGGGTCCTTTGGATTTTTGGAACCTTTAGTCCATTGGGACCTCTAGATTACTGGGGTCCTTGAATTCCTGGGAGCTGTGGGCTCTTTGGACTTTTGCGCTTATGGAACCTCTGTGCTCTTGAAATCTTTGAGCTCTTGGGAAATTTAGATTCGTGGTCTCTTGGACTCATGGAATCATTCCATACTTGGGACCTATGGCTTTCCATACTTGGAACCTATGACATTTGGACACCAAGATCTTTAGAATCTTGGGACCTTTAGACTCCTGGGCCTTCGGACTCCAGGGATATTATGACTATTGAAAATCTTGGACTATTGGAGCATTTGGACTATTAGACTCTTTGGATTCTGAGGGGGTTCTTGGACTCTCGGGATGTTTGCGCTCTTGAGGTCTTGGACCCTCGGGAACTCTGAACTCTTGGGATCTATGGAACTATAGAAGCTATGAACTCTTGGGACCGAATTTTTGGAATATGGGCACAATTGGGACCTTTGCACTTATGGGAACTCAGGGCTCCGTGTAACTTTCAACTCTTGAGACTTTGGAGCGTTTGGACCCTTGGGACCTTTCACCACTTGGGATCTATGGACTAATGAAAACTATAGACTCCTGGAATCTTTTGACTATTGGAACGTTTGGACTTTTAGGTTTTTTGAACTCTTGAGACCGTGGGACCTCTAGCTTCCTGGGATCTTTGGGCTCTTAAAATCTCTCAACTCTTGGGACCTTTGGAAACTTGGGACCTGGGGACTGATGGAACTTTTGGAGTCTCGGAATCTTTGGACATCTAAGCTTTTACTTTCTTGGGACATTTGGAACTCGTAGGTTCTCTGGAAACTTTGAATTCTTGGGATGTTGGGAGCTTTCAACTATTGGGATCTATGGATTTATGGAAGTTATGAACACTTGGGGCCTTTGCACTTTTGGGGTCCTTGGTTTTTTGGGACCCCGGGATTCTTGGGACGTTTGAATTCTTGGAATCTGGGAACAATTAAAACTTTTGAAACTATAGAACCTCTGGGTTTTTGAAATCTTTACACTCTTGAGACGTTTAGACTCTTGAGACCCTTAAATATATGAACCCTTTGGACTCCAAGATCTCAGAAATTTTTGGACCTTTGAACTGTTGGCCTTTTGGATTTTAAGAATTTTTGAACGCTTGGAACATTTAAACTATTGGAACGTTTGGACTATTAGATTCTTTGGACTCTGGGAATCTTGGGCTCTTGGTATGTTTGCGCTCTTGAGACCTTTGTACTTTTGAGTTTTTTGGTTACTGGGGACATATGAAGCCTTTGGGCTCGCGAGATCTTTGGATCCCTTAGTTTTTAGATTCTTGGGATGTTTGGACTTTTGGAATATCTGAACTCGTAGGTTCTTTGGACACTTGGGACCCTAGGATTCTTGGGATCTTAGACACTCGGGAACTCTGAATTCTTGGGATCTATGGACTTATAGAAGCTATTAACTCTTGGGACCTCTAGAATCTTGGGACCTAATTTTTGGGATATGGGTATACTTGGGACCTTTGCACTTATGGGAACTCTGGGCTCTGGGTAATTTTGATCTCTTGAGACTTTGGAGCGTTTGGACTCGTGGGACCTTTGGATTCTTGGGACCTTTGAACACTTGGGATCTATGGATTTATGAAAACTATGGACTCCTGGAGTCTGCTGACTATGGACGTTTGGACTTTTAGATTTTCTGAACTCTTGGGATCTCAAAATCTCTGAACTCTTATGACCTTTGGAATCTCGTGACCTGGGAACTGATGGAACTTTTGGAGTCTGGAAATAAGCTTTTTCATTCTTGGGACCTTTGGACACTTATACCCATCGAACTCGCAGGTTCTCTGGAAACTTTGAATTCTTGGGATATTGGGACCATTCAACTCTTGGGATCTATGAATTTATGGATCCTATGAACGCTTGGGGCCTTCGCAATTTTGGGGTCCTTGGTTTATTGAGACCCCGGGGCTTGAGACCCTTTGGACTCCAAAACTTCAGCAATATTTGGACCGTTGAACTGTTGGGCTCTTGGATTATAAGAACCTTTGAAAGCTTGCAACATTTGGACTATTGGAACCTTGGGATAAATAGAATCTTTTGAACTCTTGAGATATTTGAAACCATGGGACGTTTGCATACTTGCAACCTTTGAGCTTGTGAAACATTTGGACTCTCGGAATCTTAGGACCTTCGAGACCATCCCAAGTAACAATTGAAGTTTTATAGCACGCTACAAGTGCAATCTAAGTTTTATCAGTGGCTATAAATCTATCATAAAACCAGAATTGTTACTAGGGATAGTCCTTGGGATCTTTGGATGCTTGAGATTTTTGGACTATTGCAACTTTTGGACTATTGTAACGTTTAAATACTTAGGTTCTTTGGACTCTTGAAACCTTTGGACTCTCGGTTTTCTTAACCACGGAGCCTTTAGATTTTCGTGATCTTTATATTCTTAAGATGTTTGGACTCACAACACTTTTGCACTTATAGTACTTATGGTTATTTTTAGACACTGGGGCTTATGGAACTGGAACCTTTGGATTCAAGCGACCTTTCAATTCTTTTCACTTTTTGACTGTAGCGATCTGTGGGCTCTTGGAAGCTTGTACTTCTGAATCTTTTACTCTCGTGACATTTGGTCTTTTAGGCTCTTAGGATTCCTGGGGCCCTTAGACACTTGGGCCATTTGAATTTCTAGGATCTGCGCACTCTTGCGACTTTTGAACTCTTGATATGTTTGCATTCTGAGACCTATTCACTTTTGGGATCATTGGACTCTAGGGAACTTTACACTTGGAACTTCGAACATTTGAGATCTTTGCACTCTGGCGAGCTTTGAATTCAAGAAATTCATGTGGTTGATCTTGATCTGTTCGGTCAGCTTTTTTTTGCTGCGACATTGTTAGTGCATATCTCTTCCGGCGATCCTCGTCTACGGGTCAACCTACTCACAAACATGATGCACGATCTGTGAATAGTCAGTAGTCCATTTCTAGATGTATGGCCCGTGTGTCCAAAAATGTCAAAACGGATACAGCTCTTTTCCCTCCGACCTCTAACTGAAACTCCAAGCGAACCTAGGTAGTTCACACCCACGTAACATAAGCTGACAAACGGCGTCAAACGTGTAACGGAAATTGGCACCTCTGGAGGGTACTGTGACTGGCCTCTTCCTAATCTTACCACGCCGACTTACTTGCTTACCGGCCCTCGCATGTTGAAGATCTGGAATCACTGACTAAACTTGACGACAACCGTGGTTACCGCGGCGGTGGTACTTTTTCAACAGTAATGTGCGGGATGAGTTAATTTTTCGATAGTTCTGTAGCGTGCATTAGCCAATGATCGTTCTACTTTGATAGCACCAAACTGATCGACAAAGAGTAACCTATACAATGGGCTAGTCAATTCAAGATTTTGCCATTTGTCTGGCTCTTGTTCATCTCGGTTGATCACCGTCAGGGTTCTGGTTTCATCTAGGTAGAAGTCATTCTGCTCTACTCGCCACAGATATTGACTATTCAGTCATTAGGTACTCGTGCTGGAGCAAAGAAACCATTTCAGCAGAGATCGATCGCCGTTGTAGCTTAGATAACCACTGGTAGCCTTGATGACCTCGATAGGAACCGCTTTGTTTTTCCACCTTCGACGCTCGCTCAAGTTGAGCTGCCAAAGATATTGCATCAACATCCGTCCATAAATAGGAAGTGGCAAAAATTCTTCAATGTATCCCTTAGTAATACTTCGTTCCTCCTGCAATCGTTGGCCGTATCAATCTTCTGAACGTCGGTATCGCTCAATCCCCTCAACATTGTTGAGGTGTTACTCATTTCTCACAGTCAAATCCTATTCTTTTCATCGACATCGTTTGAAATAATCTTTGAACAGTGGTGGCTGGACGACGGCGATTTTTTGAAATTCAACGAGTTCATTATTCTGTAGTAGAAGTAGAAATTCCTTCATTACCCCTTGCGCAGGATATCCGTAATAATTTGAGTTCAAATTAGTTATGGATTTTGCGTTTCGTTTTCGTCTCATCAGAATCTGACACTTAGTACCAGGACTAAGCTAGCGCCGGATTGACGCTAGCTCCAAAAAAAGGTAACAATTTGTGTACCCGAGCAAACCCCTAGTCTCTCATGATGTTCCATAAGAAAAGGAGTTCTGTTAATCTGAGAACTGGTGAAATTGAAGCTTTATTCTGTTTGGCAAGCATTTGAGTCTCATATAATCCTTTTTGACTATGATTAACTACAACTGTATCGTTACACTCAAGTTTTTTTTTACGCGGTATTTTTTTACGCGGATTTTGAAATTTACGCGGTTTTCATTTACGCGGATTTTGAAATTTACGCGGTTTTCATTTACGCGGTTTTTGAAATTTACGCGGTTTTCATTTACGCGGATTTTGGAATTTACGCGGTATCCATCAATGAGGTTCCCTTTATCGCGGATTCTTAAATTTAGGTGGTCTTCATTTACGCGGATTTTGAAATTTACGCGGTTTTCATTTACGCGGATTTTGAAATTTACGCGGTTTTCATTTACGCGGATTTTGAAATTTACGCGGTTTTCATTTACGCGGATTTTGAAATTTACGCGGTTTTCATTTACGCGGATTTTGAAATTTACGCGGTTTTCATTTACGCGGCTCGTATCCCCCGCGTAAAAAAAAACCTGAGTGTATTTGTATTTTATCCGTATTGAGTTGCTTTCCTAAGCTCCATTCCGACTTCAGCTATTATATTTCCATCATAAATCCGAGGAAATGGAAACATTGCTGACATCAACACCCATTTCGACGTCAATAACAACCGGTTCAAAACATGGTTTTAACCCCTTTGCATAGTTTAGCTCTTGCTTAGATCGTTTGGAACGATTCCTCAGTCAAATTCTGAAACGAATGAACCCTCACAACATGCTTTAACACAGACTTCCAAATTATCCAAAAAATGGTATCTCTTTCCGGTTGGATTATTTCCAACAAGACCGGATTTGGTGCTTTTACCACCATTTGAACAGAGATACAGTTTCGTTGTGACGCGGCAAATGGTTCAAACTACACACCCAACTAGATCTCCCGTAAGCTGGCCATAGAGATCAACCAGTGAGGTCATTCCGCTCCGTCGTCATCATCATCATCGCCATCATTGAATTCATCGTTTACTACCTCAACTCCGTGTAGTTATTTTCATTCTCTTTATATACCTTTTGCTTCTTCTCTCATTCCGTTTTGGGAGGTTGTTCGCCGACACGAAACTGCCGTTGTACCCGGAGCCCCGTATCTGTCCGTGTCTGTGTGCAACAAAAATCTCAACCTTTTTTTTACATTTCAAATGGTAATGAGTCGGGGCTTAGTTTGGATACCCCGTTGTCTCGTCTGACACCGACGACGGTGGTGGTACGTACAAATGGATTCGTTTGGTGACATCATAATGCCAATAGAGTGTTTCGAATGCAAACGCGGGGTCACGTAAAATCAAACAGTGAAAAGCGGGTAAAAATTCAGGTCGGTTGATGGATTTCGGCATTTTTTTCTGACATGTCCTTCGTGTTTTTGAGAAACTGTCCCAAGAAATTTTGGTTGCTTTAAATATTTAAAAATGTCGATTTACCCCGGTAACACGGGCTCTAGGAACACTGGAAACAATCAAAATGTTAGCATAAATATATTACCCCGGTTTCCCGGTACAGAAATGCATTCCGATTTCGGTTTTCGGATCTAAATAAATGCATACACAAATGACAGTTTCGATCAAACCCTGACCCGGATCCAAAAACCGAAATGAGCATCAATCCTATATCAATGTCAAGCATCCCCCGCACAATCAATCACCTACCTTGGGCAAATCCTTTATATGGTTGGCATCGAGCAGCAGTTCCTCCAGCGACCGCGAATACCGGAGGATCTCCTCCGGCACGTTCGGCAGCGAGCAGTGCCGTTTGTCCACATATTCAATCTGCCGGTTGCAGCCCTTGAAAATCGGGATGCATTTGAACATTGTTGATTCCGGTTGCCCTCCTTCCCACCACGGTCCTACACTACTACGGCAACTACCAACTACTCCGTTGTGGTTAAAGGTGGGTAGTCTTTTAGCACTGACACGATCGCACGCACAATCGATTTCACTACTATCCACCCCCTCCGACTGCCGCTCCTTTCAAATCCGTGTTGCTTCTTCTTCCCGTTTTTCAAAGCAACATCAGGCAGGGTCGCCTGCCTGCTTGCCTCAGCGTGCGGAGTAGTGTTTTCTTCGGGAACCGAGGAGGGACACTTGCAAATCACTTCCACTATTTTCCTCCGATGTTTTCCCACCCTAGAGTAGCTAGAGCAGCAGCCTAGGCAGGCTTCTCTCGGATATCCAGTGTCAGCGGTCGTCTGCCGAGAACCGGATTTTTCTTATACTGCTTCTTTTGCTACTGCTACTTTTTCTTTTCTTTTTTTTTACACTCGAGGGCTTCCTCTAGCTTCTTCGATCTGTTGGGAAGCCGTTTCTGCGGAAAACTTTTGCCCAGCAACTCGGGAGCGGGCAGACACAATTATTGCAAAAATCAATAAAAATCACACTGAACTTCTTCTTGCACAGGCCCTCGTTTCCTTCTCGTGTGCTTCTTCACCGTAGCAAAAACCTACACGTAGCGCATTTCACACTGAACCAACAAATTGTTGTGTCGTAAAACAAAACAGAAGTTGAAACATGAGACAAAACTGGTAAACACGCACACATACATTCACGAGGCCCGTTGGTGTGGGATGCCAATTGTTTACACCGTTCCGTTTTTTTCCTTTCTTCGGGAGTTGTAGGAGCGACTCCCATCACATTCTGTCAAACTGGATGGAGGAACAGGGAAGAAAAAAAAAAGCTCGCGATCAATGCGAAGAAGCAAACTAACGGCACTAAACGCTTCTGCTGCTGCTTCTGATTATCACTTTTGTTCTGCTGTTTTCTACGTTGTTATTGTTGCGGTTGACGTCTCACGGTCCATTCGACGGTAGTACACACCCAGTTTCTTCACCTACAACGCAGCCAACGCCTGCCTTGCTACAACAAGTAATAAACTGTAGGTACCAGACTCTACTAACTAACGCACTCTATCGACTAGCTCCATGGATTCGTATGTGTACTGAATGACGTGACTGACTGGACTGACTAAACTCGCTGTCCAGCAAAAATTGTGGCTGCTGAGCGAGGCGAGGGCAGACATTGCATAGCAAGTATAGAAAAAAAAATGCGTCGAAGTATAGAATCACAGACAGCGAACGAATGAATGAGAAGAGAACAAAACGCACGAACACATCGGTAGCGGACCAGTGATGCCAGGTATGCCGAAAATGGTTTGCGTAGAGCTTATCTTTTAAATTTATCTAAATTTTTATTCTTTGGTAATACTAATAATTCGAATGTAACATTAAAAATCAATTCTGGAAAAAAATTTCAATAAAACTTAAGTAACTTTCAAAATATTTCTTGTTGTTTTCTCATTCGTTTCTAATGGCGTTTCTATAAAACTTTCTACATAATTTTCAGTACATATCTAGAGCGGGCGAGTTTCACTAGAACATTAAGCAAAGTTTTTAGAGTACATATAAAACTGATCGAGTTATTAAAAAAGAGAAAGTAACCAAAGAAAATCGCTTGTTCCTTAGGACTTATTGGACATAATTCTCCTGATTTTTTCCGGGCGGCCTAAAAATTGTTGAATGGGAGTTCAAACTAATTCAACATGATCGATTTCTAATCAAACAAGTATTTTAAAGTTTAGATAGCACTAGTTTTTAAAAAAAAGTTTTGTTTCGTATTGTTTCACAAAATATAATATTGAAGAATATTATATTGAGGACATTAATTTGTTCCGAACTTAAATCATGAACTTTGAAGAATATTTCAAGAGTACTTATTCAAAAGGTCCTAAGTGACATTGAGCTCGAACTGAGAAAAACGAGGCTGAAGTTTCATGGACCTAAAACAAATCCCTATTAGAGAACAAATATGCGTTTTGATGGAACAATTATGCCAATATAGTCTAAGGACTATGCTCTTTAGGTAAATAATATTAAAAACATGAAATGTTTAGTGCTAATGTAGTTTTTAAGCGCTTTAGAATGATGCGTCCTTTTGAAAATTATAGGACCTTTCACATAGGTCTTTTTTTCGGACCCAAGAATCATACGACGCTGCACATACGACTTTTTTCAGCAAAGGTAGCTCTTACGAGGAATATTGAATTTCTTCAAAGTTTTCGACAAAATGATCACCGGAATACGAGTGTTCTTCATTACTATGGTAAATAGTTGCACTGCATTTAACAGAAGTCTTGCAGAAAAAAATTGCGGGAAACTTTAGTTTATATTAACAAATCATTGGCTGGAAGTGGTTAAAACCAACGAATGGCATGTTACTTTAGAATAACTAAGCTTTCCAATTATGATTTAATTTATTATACTTACTAAATTCAACTTCGAAAATAAGTCGCATGAACAGAAGAAAATAATTTCTTTTATTTTGATGCTTAGGACGTTTTTACAAGGTACCTATGTGCAGTGGGGAAAACATAGAATAAAATGAATCTTGCGTCGTTTTTGCATGGCGCCTATGAACAGTTGCAGAGGTTTTGAAATATTTCGCGTATAGGTCCTTTCATTTAAAAAGGTCTCAAGTGCAATATTTCGAAATATGATCATGAAAGCTTTGCGACTTTTTATATAATGCTTGTTATTTTGATAAATACTGGGTATAATGAATCCTGGTTTTCGGTATTCGTTAGCTATGTTGTAATCACATGCTGCGCTGCAAATAACTCAGTTTGTTTACATTTGTCACTAAGGACCATTTGAATCAGCACTCTTGATTTCTTAACCTTCTTGTATTAAAGAATCACCCAATACTTCATGTCATTGTGAATTTTTATGAATTGAGTGGTATTTTTGCGCAATTCAAGGTTAGAAATCAACATATCCAATTTGAAAATAGAAATGTCGAATCGAAAGATGGTGAAGCTACGATTTTTATTGCAAATTTCAATATGATTTGTCGTTACTGTGACGTACCTTTTCCATATAGGGGCCCTTGCGAAATTTCGTAAGAAATAGAAGGAAGAGTTGTTAACTTTCATCATACTGAACGGAATAACATAATCTTTGCACTAATCAGTTGGAAAAAAATGTGCACCAGGATGGTAATAAATTTTAAAGTTTGTATGACTTCTACAAAACAACGAAAATTCAGATAATTTTTCAGAAGCGAGGTGGAAAACCAAATTTTTCCAGATTTTTAGGCATAATCTTCAATATAGAGCACCTAAGAGATATAATCGAATACTGAAAAGTCATATAACCCAGTTTGTCTTCACATCTCGCCCTGAGCAGAAGCAAAAAATCGTCCCGCGTGTGAAACAGTCAATTCTACCTAAAAATCAATCGGTGCCTATCACACAAGCAGTCCATATAACAATAGCCTATACCTACTGTGCGATTTAGTGATGAGTGACGGTGCCCAGCAAAAAGCAACCCAGATGCGGCCGAACTGTGTTGCTGTTGATTTTTCAAAATGCCCCGCAAGACTAGCCATTCGGGAAGTGGAACAGTTATTAAAAGTGCAGATGGAACTCAATCTGGCTGAAGTGAAAACCCTACAAATGCATCATATCAAACATTGCGTGCTGATTTCGTTCAACAACATTAACCAAGCTGAGTCATTCGCCTCGCGAAACAACATGCAGCACACCGCCGAATGCGGCAATGTTAAATATAGCATTCCCGTATACATCGAGAACGGCGCTGTAGAAGTTCGGGTCCATGATTTGGCTACGCGTACCCCTGACGGCGCGATTAAAAAATGCTTGCAAAAATACGGAGAAGTAGACTCCGTTACACATGATACATGGAGGAATTTTTTCCCGGGCCTCCCTAACGGTGTTCGTGTGGTGAGAATGCGTGTGACCAAGCCAATTCCCTCTTACTTAAGCTTCACAGTGTTAGGAAGGGACGATGCTCTCATTCAACAGACGTCACTAGTCACGTACCCGGGGCAAATTCCTACGTGCCAGTTCTGCACGAAGAAGCTGCACTTCGGAAAACCTTGCGTAGAAACTGTTAAGGAAAACTCCAATCCAACTGAAATCAGCACACAACCATCGTACGCTAAACCACTAACAGCTGCAAAACCAACATCTCCGGATCAAGCACCAACAACCAGCAACAACAACAACGAAACGAATGCCGAAAAATACGAACATACAATAACGACCGATAAGAGTAAGACACAAACTGGAACATCTGACCGCGAGCAGCAGGAAAGTAGTACGGATGAGGACATGGACATGAACGACAACGCGAAAGAAGACAAACGGATCAAACCTCAAATTGCAGTGGCAATATTTCGCCCCCTAGAAAAAGGATCTCAACACGCAGCAGGAATGCGCCTGAACGAGACCAAAAATTTTACATAGCTGTTTTTTTATTTATTGTAAAAAACAAATCTGCCTCGTCGATCTACCGCATTTGGGCCTAAATAAATTTATTAATTAAAAAAAAGTCATATAACTCCCGCATGCATTTTAGTGCTTCATTAATCGTTTGCTAGTCGAATGAGAAGCATTGTTGTATTGTATTGTTGTCGCTTATATACTGTTACGCCTGTTCCTTTTGTCAACCAACGAATGCAGTACCAGGACAATACTTTTAATGGAGCTTTTCACTTGTCGAGCAGCTATATTCGCCAACAAAATAAGTAAAATGCACATTGCGTCATCTAGCCGCACGGTCTTAATGTGGATGTAAAAATCCCATCATGCACCAACCTGTTATACAATTAATCTGGTTTTACGGATAGTTAATTAACTGTGTTTAAACATTGATACGTAAAACTTTTTCCAGTTTACCCTGAGAACCGAATATTTTAGGTTTCCCGGGTGGTGTACAAAAACCCTAAAAACACTTGAATAAGCTTTACGAAGTAACTCGTATGAAATCATCAACAGAAAATCATAATATCAGCATCCATCAAGCCAACATTATCTCCTTTACACAACGAAACAACCAGCGCTTATCGAATCGTTAATCACACCCGCACTACCGCTTGCCAGAGAAAAACGAACCAAAAAGCACACGCTAGTTCACACTTCAATGTATACACCACAGTGCAACTCTGGAACGCGCGCCGTGGTGAATTTATCTGTACGTGCATCTGACGCCACATATAATTTTAAGAGCAAGAGAACGCGGCTCTCTCGCATCAAACCAACCCATCGCCAATTCAGTTATTCAGCGCCAAAAGAGCTTTCTGCTTTTTCTGTGGTGTGCCGTCATTGTATCTTCTGTGTACGCATGAAACTGGCGCGCCAGTGCATCATTAGAATGAATTTTTCTTATGTTCCCATTTTATACGTGTCGCAATTCATTCAATGACATAGAGGCAGTCCTACCAACGTTCGCTGCTTGGTCGAATTGTACCGACCAATCATGGATTAGATAATTACTGCTTTCATAAAATCCATTATTTCCGTTATGTTTAATAATTGTTCATCCTACGGAATTGTATACAAATTGTTGTACATATTTCCAATCAGATAACGCAATATTCTTATTTTTTATTCAGTACAACGGCAGATATTCACGTTTAAAAAATCGGATGGAATTCCGGCAGAAAATTTTGAAACGGGACCCCTATATTGAAACGTTAGAAGTATTCCACTTCAAAAAAAGTTCGTTAGACACAACGAAGCTGCTTGGTGTAAAGAGAAAATGTATCTGTCGATGCAAGAACCGATTGTAATATAGAAGGGTCGAAGACCTCGCTTTGTAAGGACAAAGGCATCGATTAAAACTACAAAATATGGCGCAATTCGGTAAAATCCAGGAACCAGTTTGAAAAAATTACATCCTCGTGTGAGCTTGAAGTGTGAGGTTGGTGAATGAATTTATGGTTTCTCTGCATTTAAAAATGGCGTTCAAATAATTTGTATAAGCAGAATTTGAGATTTTACACCACTGTCAAGAAACTAATGGCCAAGAACCATACCGTGTCATGCAAGTCGATATAAACTATGGTGACAATAGATCTTGGATTAAATCCACAAAGCACTAACTAATCCACTAACTTTTACTAGCATCAAATGTAATAATCCAAATGATATGGTGTTCGGTAAAAAACTTGATTCGCAAAAACCAGATTCGATTATGATTTGAGCTACAGTAGCTTCAAATGGTTTTACCACTAATACATATACCTGGCATTTTTACAGTGGAAAGTTTTGCCATGGCTCGAAACAATTTCCAAACGTTGAATTTTAATTTATCCATTATTGCCCAATGGCTATAACCTTGGGGCAAGTATAATTTTCAGCATATTTGAACCAACCTCTTTAACTTCCGGAAATCGACCCAATCGAGCTTGCAACAGGTCTGATCAACGGTCGGCAGAAAGTAGGATCATCGCGTAATTGGCCTCGGGAAACCATATCGGAGGGATTGTTTTCAGTGCGGATGTGGCCCTCAAAGCATAGCTTTAATTTTGGATAAAAGTCATCCGATTTTGGGCGAACAGGTCAAGTTTATCGAGGGTTTGATGGATCCCAGCCGGAAAAATCATACTGTTGCAACGACTTCTCGAAACTCCACATTAATTTCAACTATTTCCGTGGGAATCGTATGGAGGAATGAACTTAAATTAGCTGGTCAGAAGAAGAATATTTGCTGTTCCGGCTGCAAATTCTCTATCGACCGGCTAGAGTTCCAGCATGCCCTGATGCTCCACAGACATCGCGTTAGTAGTTTGGCAATGACAATGGCTGGTGAGTACAGGCTGAGGTGATCGTAAAACCTAACAATCTCAGTGAAGATCAACCGCTTTGTCGTAATGTCTCTGGAAATGGTTGACTAAGAGTAGCGTAACACATCCCAGAACAAACCGAGAACACCGATGGACCATTTGCTTCAGTAACTGCGTGCTATAAGAACGCAAACGATTGGAACCTCAGTTGTGAATGCAAGCACTACCTTGTGACAACAGCTATCGTTCTGCTTCGATAGCTTTCGACACCGATTCGGCATCAAAAAGCGTCTCGTCTACGCAAAATCGGCAACTTTCTCTTTCTCATCCATCATCGTTGTTTGATACGAGGCCGATGCTGTGCCGTTAGTAACGGTGTACATTTCCTGAAATCACAGCGGTTGCGAAGTTCGTCTTCGCTAGAAGATTCACTGATAGAATTGATGTTCGGAAGCTACCAGAATCCGACGGTGTATTTTGCAGATTTTTGCAGTAAACGAAAAGTCAAGGGCAGTTTGAATGAGAACTTAGCGCCGCTAACGAATATTTTCGTGCGCAAAACGATGTAATGAGAATGACCCGATTCGATCATTCGGTGAGAATTATCGAGTGCCTCGTATCCTCGCACGTATGTACTGCGTTTGAAACTCGGGGCTATTACTAGGAGCTTCTTTAGAGCTTTATCTTGGAGATCGCTCAGTTTGAAAACGAGTTTCTTTGAACGGTTGTGAGCTTGAGATGCTCGACAATTCCATCACGGGAATTGCATCGAAATCTCCGATAGTTAACCCTTCGAAATCAACAGTTGTATGCTGTAGCCTATTCCTCTCTTCCGTGTTTGAACAACTCACATGACAGCTGAACATTATCATCGTTTTTATTATTCTTCAAGCTTCCAATCTTGTTCCGAGCCTCAGATAGATCCAACGCTGGGAATCAATCGTAATCATCCTGATTCTTGTGCTACCTCTCATCGTGTACTGCTTCATCATTTAGATGTTTAAGTCATAATAATGCTTCCAACTATCAGGCAACTCGTACTCCCTCGTGAGAAGCTTCTATTAGCGTCACATAACCTTCGCGTGGAACTTCCCCGTGTCAACGATGCCGTACAGCTACTTAGTCGACTCGTTATCATGATTTTTCAGAAGACGCTGGACCATGTTCATTCAACGGAGGGTGTGCACTGAATTGCTAACATCGAAACAATTGATGACTGACAGATATCAGATATATCTGCTTTGATCAAAAGATCCAGAAATCAACCCACGAATCCGATAGGAACTCGAAGAATACATTGGAACATGTATCTGCAGACCCTAAGAACATCTTTGGAGAGTTTCGAGATTAATGTCGAAGGCTCCAAGGATAAAACTACCAGAAAACCTGAAGATTGCACAATTATAGCGTATCATGGTAGAACAATAATCTTGAGAGGATATGTGACAAAGGATCAAATAAGGTCTCAGTACAATACGGATTTTACCGAATACTACAAAATTATTCGATCTAGATGTACCACATATCAGTGTAAGTCTCACCCGGTACACCGAACAAACCAGATGACGCGCAAACGGATGATCAAAGGGAAACCCCTGACTAGCTTATGAGTACTTGCAAACACTCTCTAACACGTATGTTACGACCTCTTACAACCATTGTCGTCGAGATGCATATCAAAGGTCCAAAACAATATTCAATCCTCAGACCAGATGTGCATTGATAAATCGTTCGAAACCATCAAATTCTACGGTTTAGACGAAATGTTTCCAATGGAATGAAAAAACCAAAACATCTGGTACTTTAGGCGTAGCGGTCCAATGTTGAATGATTTTTTCCTATTTCCTTGTCCTGATACTAGAAGATAAGATACAACATACCGTATTCAACAAAATTACAATAATTGCAATTTTTTCTAACGTTGTAATCAATAAAACAAATTTCGCAACCCTGGCACCCCTGATTGATTCCTGTTTGGTGTGGAATTTTCTACTCCACCATACTCTGACAGTTCTCTTTTCTCCATCTCCCGTAAAACGATTCATCTCACACACTCGCAAGTCGCCACTACCAAAGTCGCTCTTCCAGAGCGTGCCTGCTTTGGCTGATTTTGTTCCTTCTTTCGTCACTCTTTCTGATTCAACTTCCCCCGTTGCCTACTCCGTCCGCTACGACCCGAAAGACACAATCCACTACGACCCTTTTCCCGTGGTTTTCACTCTATCTATTCATTTTTTTTTCTTTGATTGGCTTCTTCCCCGGCCCGGTTCAAGATTCCGCAACAAAATCATGAACAGGGACGCTTTTCATTCCGTCGGCTTGCACGCACCTTTGACAGTTCGTTGCCACCAGCAGCACACACTTGTAGAATGCAATTTTCACTAGCAGTTGCGTGTGCACACACTAATTATTTTCTCGCTCTACATTACGTGAACTTTTCCAGCGAAAAAAAAGAGAAAACTCCCTAAAATACTACCGCCGGGCTGACCCAACGAGAGGGTCTTGACACCGAACTATACGGTTCTTGGCTTTCTTTTCTGCTGAACTTCTTCCAGTTTTGCAATTTTTTTGCCAGTTCTGTAATAAAAAAAAATCATTCACTACTGACGATTACGATGATGGTTGCGATACACCAGAACCACACACGCACAATAAATCGCAGAAAGAATATTGCATTACACTCTGTACTTATCGCGCCACTATTCAGGAACCGATGCTCAATGAAACGAAACAAATAATGTTGCAAACCACTTTTTTCACCGTACAGTAATTGAACCGGAGAGCAGCACATGCAGCAGCGAACCGACGGATTTGCAGTGTCCAGTGATTCAGTGAATGTTCCGCGAACGTTCGTACGTATCTACGCAAACTAACTACCTAACTTGGCAACGACGAGAGCAAAACTGAACAAGCGACGAGAAAACTCTTGGTTGGGGCAGCAAAAGGTTCACAGCTCACACAGCACGAAAATGACGGAACGACCGGCTGCCAGCCTGTCTGTGATGTTGGATGAACAGGGGTGCCAGATAATTTTTGCAAGTGCAGGAAACCTATTAATAACGTTGAACTTGTTTTGGAATTGATATGATTTTCGAATCCAAAGAGACTAATAAATTTAGTAACTAGTTTTTAATAACAAATATATCCTACAACGATAAAAAATCACACTATAAAACCAAAGGAAATTTAACATCATTTTCAAGTGCACTTTCATGTTGAAAAGCAAATCAAATGATTTCCCTTCAAATTTCACATGAAAATCTATTAAAACGCAGTTCATGTGCTATTTCAAATTATATTCATACTACTTTCAAATGAATACGATATGTTTTACCATTGAATTTTGGTTGCCATGCTGTTGAGTCGCACAGTATGAACTTTCCACATGACATTCATGTGAAAAACATATAGTGCATATCCATATGTAAAACAATTGATTTCGCCGATTCTTCCACCCATTAAATCCATAGGTAAAACTAATTGATATTCACGTGTAATTCATTTGGAAATCTTAGTCAATGGTATTTCTTATGATGTTAATGTGATTTTCGCATAATGTTCGCAAGAATTTCACTTGAAAATCATATTGTCCACACTCTATCAGATATTCAATTGGCAAACGTATCCTTTCCATGTGTTTTACAATTGAATCAATTTAAGTGTTTTCCACATGACGTTAACGTGTCTAGTTTTTTCAGTGTAGAATGCTAAGATTTGACTAAATATCAGTCTGCTTGGATTAAAAACATTGGAAAGTATACAATTATAGTTCACACCTTATTTTATTTCGTCTCTTTTGTAAATAGAGAGCAATTCTGAGGAATTCTGAGTAACTCTGGGTAAAACGAGTACAACAGATTAAAGGACGACTCAGACGATACATCAGCTTCCGTCAACGTCAACGGAACGTCACCGTTCCGTCAGGATAAGTTACATGCAGTTAAATGGAGGCATTCACACACAACATCAACGGCACGGAACATTTTGACGAACGGCACGTGTGAACGGGCACAAGAGAAACGTATTTAACTTATCCTGACGGAACGGTGACGTTCCGTTGACGGAAGCTGATGTATCGTCTGAATCGCGCTTAAAGCTATCTTGCCTCTCTCAAAATACTGACGAAAATCTAATGATGATTTCGTACTTTTCAAGTGACCTCCCTAATAAACATCTTATTACTCAAGAGCCTAACGACCTGTTCAGGGTATCATTCAAACAATATGTGGAATTGTAGGACTATATGGGTTAAAGTTCGTGTATAATATTTTTTATTAGGACTAGTATATGTTGTAAATCTCTCGAGAAATATATGATTAGGGCGTATAAGCAAGCTGTCGAAATTCACTTTGAGTGGAAATTCCAGACAAACCACTCGCCAATCACAGTTGTTGGTAATAAACAAAAGAGAAAAGTTTTCTCTATAATTAACTCTCTTCAAATGCATCACAAAACAATATTTGAAAAATATTGTATACCCTAAAATATTCATTTATAGCAAAAAAATTATGTTTCGTTACTTTTGCCACTTAAAATTTTTTACATGGTTATTTTTCAAATAATTCTCAATTTCTCAAGTGTTGTGTAAAGAAGAAGAAATGACCTTTCCAACGGTATACGGCTTTGTGACAATAATATAAAAACAACCATTAGTTTTCGATATTCTTTATGAAAAATATGAAAATCGATCAATATTCTTCTAAAGAAGCATCTTTGTTGCAATAGAAACTAAAAGAGAACATTTAACTCCGCATCTAACGATCTATTCAAATTGGTTGAAAAATGGCAAACTTATTATTTTTTTCCAAATTGTTCGCATGAACTCTTAAGGGTTAGTGAGGCATTGCCGCGCACTATAGGATTTTAGAATATTACGGTTTTCCCAATTTTAACTTCAAAGGTCATACACATATTTGTCAATGTATGTGTAATCGAGCAATGAAAATCGATTGGTTGAAAATTTTACATGGGACCGTCCCAATAAAAGTTCATGCAAATAAGTTTCCAATTTGAAAAAAATGAATAAAACCCTGCTATTTTTTAACCGATTTCGATGATAAATAGGTCGTTGGATGCGGAACTAGATGTTCTCTCTAAATTTTTATAGAAGCAAAGACGCTCGTCAATAAAAATGTTGAGCAATTTTTATATTTTTCATGAAAAAATCGCTGAAAAAAATTGCTTTCATATATTTGTCCCAAAAACCGCATATGTTTAACAAAAGAACACAACATGTCACTGGAAAGGTCAATTCTCATTCTTTCCAAAACACCCAAAAAATGAAAAATCGGTTAAAAAAGACGAACTGCGTGTCAATATTTCCGATCTTTGAAACAAACCACTTGAGAATGGTCAGGGATGTAATGCACCTCAGAGCAAATAAAGAGAAGAATAAAAACGCTTCTCCTTCACAATAAAACCTCTTCACTCCGATGTGTGTTGCTCCCGCATGTGCATTCTACTCCATGGATGCACACCACATAGAGTAGAAAAAAAGAGGTTCTTCAGTGTGAATCTTGGTCCCGCGCGCACGGAAGCAGAGAAAGCCACTAAAAACATTTTAAAAACGTTCTTTCGATCAATCTTTATCTGAAATGTAGTTTGACTCGCCTTCCTATCTGTTTGCCAGTGAGGCACAAAAAAGTGGCTCTTCAATGTGACTCTTTGTGCGAAAGTGTACAGCTCTTGGTGCACAGATTTTGCTCTTTTTCGTTTTCAAGTTTCTCTTTGTGCGGTCCTTCTGCACATCGCAGTGTTTTTATGCTGCTCTAGCTTTTCATCGGTGTATTTCGCTCTTTGTGCACATTGTGTGAGCAAATAACAAGTCTGAGAGTGGTAATATGAAAAAGGCAGATCTCTACTCTATACTAATGAGGAGTAATTGGCTTCAGTTTGTTCGCCTGTCAATATGTCATTTTGATGCATTTATACCGAAAATGCGCAGCCCTAATTCGGCTGCTCTATTACACTTCGATCGAGTCCACTCCACTCAGCTTGTTGTAAACGAAGGATTGTATTGTACACGCTGCTTGCTCGCTAGTATTCCTTCGAAGCTAACAGGAGCAAAAATGAAACATTCTCTTTTACTCCGGTTTGCTAATAAATGAAAAAATAGAAGAAAAGGAACAATTTTCTACCTGTTTGGGGTATACTTAAGGGGGCGCCTGGTGTAACATGCTTAAACCGTAAAAGTAATTTTGTTTTATGATTTTGAAGATATTGCAATAGTGGACCTCTTTTGTATAAAAAATATTTTCGGTCACGCAGAACCAAACATACAAGCGACCCAAGAGTAGACGTCCAACTAAGTTTCACGTCGAGGAGGGCCATGGCGGCCATCATAACTCTTGATAAAATTGTTCGACACAGGAAATTCAATAAGTTTTTTATAACTTAGGCTTGTAGTTACTCGATGAACAAAAAAAATTAAAAAACTTCGAAAATGGCATAATAAAACTGAAAAGCCTCATATTTTGAAGTAAAATTTGCTCCTTTCTTCAAAATGCTGGGGAGAAAGAAAATAATCACTTGTGAAGATCAGTAAAGTTAAATGCATTTCATTCCATCCAAATAGAAATTGATAATATATTTTGAATTGCATCTAAAACGTCAAAACCCTACAAAAACTAGCCCTACATTCAACAAAATTTCGAACAAAGTGGATTAGTGTAGGACGCTTGTTGAACAGACTATTCTGCGAGGGAGTGTAAAGTTGAAGCAAAAATGAAGCAGAAATGCACCTTTTCCAATTTGACGCAAATTTATTAAAAATACTTTGAGTAATCTATCCCTAAGGTCAGAGTAGAAAAATATGCCATCGATGCATAAATAAAGTTCTCCGTGTACTTCCAGTTTCCTGGAACAAACCTAAATAGTCATTCCAAAAATGCAAAAAACCACTGGGGCACGCAAATCAACTGTGATGGTATTTGTCACACGCAGGGTTGCCATTATTCCAGATTTATCTGAAAGGGACAGAAGTTTAAAAATTCTTCAGACAAAAATAGTACATTAATATCTCATTCTGGCTTAGCTTTCAATATAAAAAAATGTAGTTCATAAACTAGTCGTTGAATTAAATAATCAACATATAAGTGGGACATGGGGCTTCAGATGAGAGAGGACTGGTTTTATTTCACCCAAATTAGTGAGATATACAAATAGATTATATCTTAAAGTGTAAAATATTTGCTAAATGATTTGGAACATAAACAGTTTTGAGGTTTACAAGTATCAGATTTTGCCAGATATTTTATAACTCCCCTGAAAAAATACTGGTAACACTGCTCACTGAAAAACGAAAGCATCACATCATCAAACGTCAACAAAAACAACCCAGTCAGCGGCGATCGCTCGCTTATGCTTTGTGTACACGGAGTGGGTGGTGTTGGGTGGGTGGTTTTCACTCTTATCGCATCGAGTTCAAACAGAGGTCAAACGAACAACCGAATTCAATAAGCTGCTGCTGTTTTATTGGCAGTTTCAACCAATTTTTCAATTAAAATGGAATTGATTGGCAGTGTTAAAAACTACGACTGGGGTAAGCTGGGTCAGGAATCGTTTGTGGCTAAGCTTGCCGCCGCCAACGATGGCCAATTTGAGCTGGACGTGAATAAACCGTACGCTGAGTTGTGGATGGGGGACCACTGCAGTGGTCCTTCGTTGATAAGCGCTACTGGCGAAGAACTGGGGAGCTTTATTCAACGCGATCCTGTGGGAAATTTGGGACCAGATGCGTGTAAGTTGTCCTATTTGTTCAAAGTGCTAAGCATTCGAAAGGCTTTGAGTATTCAGGTGCATCCTGATAAGGTAAGGATAATACCGTTATTGCTATATTTTTGATTAACCAAAATGTTTCTTTTTAGAGCGAAGCGGTTAAGCTGCATGCCCAATATCCGGATATTTATAAGGACCCCAATCACAAACCGGAACTGGCCATTGCTTTGACGGATTTTCAAGCAATGTGCGGATTTCGTCCCTATGGAGAAATTTACTCACTTCTGAAAGAATGGCCAGAATTGGAAGCTTTGCTGGGAAAGGATAAAATTCAAAAACTTGAAACAGGTGGCGAAGAGGCTCTTCGAGAACTGTACACTTCACTAATGCACAGTAAACCTAAAGAATTGGAAACCTGTATATCTCAGATGCTAGCGAAAATCAACGCAAAGTCTGACCCAACCTCGCTTGATCAGCTATTCCAACAACTGCATAAAGATTTCCCGAACGATGTAGGTCTCCTTTCCATCTATTTCCTGAATGTTCTGAGTCTCAAGCCGGGCCAAGCCATCTATCTGTCGGCGAATGTTCCCCACGCATATCTGACGGGAGATTGCATCGAGTGTATGGCCTGTTCCGATAATGTCGTTCGGGCCGGGTTGACTCCGAAATTTAAAGATGTCGACACACTGCTGCGATTGATCAGCTATGAGGGGGCGGCAGCAGAATCGAAATTTTTTCAACCGGTTCAGTTAGACCCAGCTCGGCAGGCGCACACGAGAACATTTATTCCATCGGTGAAGGATTTTGCCGTGGCTGAGACTAGAGTGCCGCAAGGAGTTGGTGAGTATACAATCAGTAACGGCGCGAATGGATGCATTTTGCTGGTCTGTTCCGGGCGGGCTAAGCTGACACCCGTCGGAATGGATCCGATCGGTTTGGAGTTCGGTAAGATTGTGTTCGTTCCGGCTCGGACGGGTAGCGAGCTGCGGTTGGTGATTGAGGAGAGTGGAAGTGAGTTTATCGTTTATCAAGCGATGACAAACGATTTTATTGAGCAATAAATTGTACAGAACATTTTGATATGTTGTGCCGTTGTATGATTAATTCGATGATTTCCGGAATTTTCCTGGTTTGGGGGCTATCTGTTTCTACGGTTCCAGTTTTGTGTGTAGGTTTGGGTCGCGATTAGTCAAGGAAAGATTTTTGACTCAGCAGATAATAGACAAAATATCACCTATCGGTTATCGATTACTGCTGTTACAAGCCTTTTCGCAGCATCCTTCACATTATAATTTTAAATTTATTTTTGCCATAATTTATGCTAATTGTAACATATTACAACTCTGACAAAAGTCGAATGTAGCTGAAGAAATTCTCTATGCAGTGCTATCATTATCGCACTCTTAAGATTCTGTGACTTAGTCCAGTCTGACTAAACACCGACCAATTAGCATGAATTAGACACTAAATTCAAACAGTCGCGCAAGTGAACGTTTAAAGCAGCCTCCTGCTAGGCAGCCATTTGGTCCTAGCCAACATCTGCCTTTGTTAAAATCAAAGCAACCCCATGCTATTGCACGGGCGCATGGGCCTAGATGCAGCTGGCCCATCATATGTTGACTACTGTCCGTATCTCTATATCTCCATAGCGGATGATAGGAGTGACATCCCCCTGCAAAAAGGGGGTATGAACGCGCCTCACCGGTGATGAGTTTGACAGCCGCCTGAACTGCCAAAAACAGAACAACCGCGTGTTCGGATTAATTGGAGTTTTGTCGAGATGAAGGTTGCAGATCGTTCGCGAGGAGCCCTTCATAAAAAGCAGTGCAGTGGAGTCACATGGGAGGAATTGAAGGTCTTCGCTAAATCAAACACAAATGCCGCAAAAGTATTTATTGAGTAGCGTGAAGTGAAGTGTTAAATATCGAAACTTCGTGGTCAGTTCTGAACACGGGAGTGCAGAGATAACCCGTAGGGCCGCGAAAATTGCAACATTTTGGACCGGACCAGCCAGCATGGCACACACCGGCGAACGAGTGTTGATCCTCCCTCTTGATTGACACGACGATCGGGGGTAACTCAGCCAACATTGTACAAGGTAGAAAAAGGAACATTGGGAGAGCGTGTCGGCAAGTGTGAGCTCTGCCGAATCAGTGCTGTTTTGAATGGTGCTAACCCTGGCACATAGAGACGCACTATAGAGCCGCTAACCACGGGAACAGACACGTTGTAGGACGAATGATTCTGCGGCAAGTGTGCAGGCATATCCGTTTGTCCTCATGCACTTTGTGATGAGCTCTGTTTCCCCCTGTGCATTTCGGGTCAGCTAGCCTTTGTTACGGTTAAAGTGGGTAAAGGGTAATTATTTGTGCAATAATGAGCTGTTAGACGGGAGTGTGCAGCACGCGCGTGAACGCACCTCACCCGCGATGGATTGTCGGAATAACGGCAGCACTGGAGCTGTCAGAAAAGAAAACCGCATGTTCACAATTAGGGATGTCCGATTTTTCCAATTAATCGATTAGTAACTAATCGATTATATTTTACATTGCTATTAATCGTAATCGATATAAACCAAGAAATAATCGATTAATCGAAGTAATCGATTGGTTTAAAAGTTTTTCTGAGAGCAGTAACAGAAAATACAAAACGTCCATCTCAATCTGATTATGATGATCGTTCACTTCGTTATACAGTAGAATTTCAGCGAATGGCTAATACTGGCTTCACAATCTTCTACCCAGGGCCATCTTTAGACTACTCGGGGCACCTGGGTACTATTGAGCTAATAGCGCCTTTAATTGAATAGGTATAAACAGCTGTCGAAAATGAGTATGATCCAAAACTGATTCCCAGCATCAAGGAATCACTTCTACCTCATGCCATGCTGAGACACTCTTTCATATTTGAGCCAAATCAGTCAACCGTGTCGAACATATTTAACAAAATATAAAGTGGGATTCAAAATTTATGGAGAACAAAGATTTTCACAACCTGATGTCCAAATATCGTCGAAAAAGAAAGATAATCTGAGTGCATCTTAAAAAGTTATTTGTTTTCCTGACCGATCTGACCGGTAGTAGCAAATGGCCTAACACACTATTTGCGGCGGTGGGAGTTCGAACTCAGGTGAGCTGCGTAGTGTAGCTGACCTACCAACTACGCTATAGTCTTCCCAGATGATGTAATCTGACCACCCAACCAGTATTCCACTTTGCTTACAGATGGCCGAATTTTATATAATAATAACAGAATCCCTATTGAGCAAACTGTTGTGTCGAAGACAGCCATAACACGATCGCTATTCGATATTATAAGAGGTCAATACCTTATTTGTCGCGTGAAGTTTGTTTAAAATTACTTTTAAAGCGAAACATAAAAATTACTCGAATCCATCAGTATGATCGGTATCATTCCCTTCAATATCAGTAATGTAAAACAGTCGGAATATAAGAAATGCCGAGTGTTCATAAACGGAAGTTTTGAATTAAGCAAGGAAAAACTGAATTTTAAAATTAAATATATTTTATTTCAGCACTGCAAGAATATTCTGCTTGTGTGAAGCATACTTTGAATATTCATAAAAATATTTACGCTACCAAATAGCCGAGGTTCTTCAAATATCCTCAAAATGCACGCACCATGACCTCTTTAGTCAAATCTAGGGTAAAGCTAGGGTAGATACGTGGAGACACTTTCACAATAGCTCTATTTAACTTCTTTTTTGGGATTTCACGAACGATTACAAAAACAACATTATTGTTTCTGTACCAGTCTAACACTGACCGGGCAGAGTAAACCATGCCAAATCCGGCCAAAAACTGTCGAGTCTTCGTACGTTTGGATGCTTCCAGGTGGATTTGTCCGTTGAAAGACCAAAATGCGATTGAGAAAGGAATATTTTGCTACATCCGCAGTTCGCTTGCCAAGCAAGGTTTTTCGTTGGTTGGCTAAGGTTCGAAGACTTTCAAACTTTATATACGTGGTGTACCAAACGTTGCACTGTTATTAAAAATAAATTAAAACTTTAATGGAAATGTTGTATTGATGTTTGAATTGGTTCAATAGTGATGCAATGCTTCGTTTCCTGCCGCTATGATGGTCTTTAAACATTTTGATCACACGGGATACAGTGCAATGCGTGATTTCGAGCTGCTACTGATCTGAGTGAAGCAATTTTTTAAAATATAGTCTTTAGAATTATTTTATATTCATGCTAAGTGTGGGCCCCCAAAATCTCGGGGCCCCTGGCCTTGACCCAGTCTGCCCATGCATAAGGACGGAATTGCTTCTACCAATTTTAATTTAAAGGACCCTTTATCAGAATTCAAAGAACTTCTCATGGATCTAGTGCCTGTTGGAGACGCATATAGTGTACCTAAACCTCTCCTTCTCTTCAGACCGTTTGCGGTCGGTACTGTTTTAGGCCTTTTCTTGCTTGAACTCAAGACAACCTAAGAGTATTTATGAGCGAATTCGGCACGAATGACAACGTTCAATTCGTAATCCCGCGATTGATCTAATCGTTCCAACTGATCTTTTCAAATTATTCAAAGATATGATCGTGAATGTAAGACTTCCAAAAACGTAAGTTAATGGTGTTTCAATACCCCCTATAAGTGAATTTCAAAGTTACAATTGGCAGCACAATATATTGTTGCTCTTTGGCCTATGAATTTCAATGCTAATTAGTTTTTTTTGGTTAAGTTGTAGTCTGAAGGCGCTTGTCGTCAAGATGAAATAAATAAATTAAATAAATTTAAATTAAAATTCTACGCGTATTAAAAAATTAATCGACCAATAATCGACGCTAACTAATCGATTATCCGATAATCGTCAAATTCGTTAATCGATTAAAAATTAATCGATTAGTTTCCATAATAATCGATTAGTTCGATTAATCGAGAACTAATCGGACATCCCTATTCACAATTTTGGGTAGCAGGTTGAGTGCGGACGTGAGGCGGGAGCGGCCAAGGAAAAAAAAGCCGCAAATTAGTCGTGCGAGCCTGCAGCAGAAAGTAGGAGCAGCTATTCTCCGTGGCACGATAAGTTTTCATCTCGCGACCCGCGAGTGTAGGTTGCAGTGTACGGGTCCAGTCGCTGTTTTATTTCGGAGTGATTGCGAGAAGCTAACGGTAACTTGTGTGAGCCAGAGGAGTACGGACAGCCAGTGTATCGTACGATAGAGCGGAAACATTTGTCTCCTGCGTTTTGAAGTTCGCCAATGAAAACCTATGGATGTGGGCCGTCCTCGTGGTAGTTGTAGGATTGCCACTAGCAAGCAGCATTTATTTAGCTTGTTTATCAAAGGGAGCGACACAAGCGCCACCGGCAAGGGTTAAGAAGACAGACGAATGCGTGCCGGAGAGTGAAGAATCTACAAGCAGTAAATCCAACCTCAACTTACCTGGCCAGGTTGAACGGACACCAACAGACTCTCCAAAGGAGGAGGAGGAACCACGGCGGTGGAGCGGTAAGTCTGCACATTTCTCATCTTACCTCAGACACTTTGTTCGGTTTTGTTAGTGGGTCAGCGAGCCTTTTTCTCTCTAGATAACACCTTTATTAGTAATAAACATTGCAGTACGCGTCTCAAACATTGACGTTGACTCTAGTTCAATCCAATAGACGTAAGAGGTGACAACGGAGACGGACTATCACTACGTCAAAGAATAAGGGGGGGGGGGGGGGGCACGTTCATGTATTGGTATTCAGACTATTCAGTAAAACAATGGAAGAAGAGTGATTTTTATATCAAAATGGCACTTGAAAAGTAGTTAACTGAATCCAAAGGGGTAATAGTTAGGGTGACAATACGTCCTGGTTTCCCAGGACATGTCCGGGTTTTTAGCTGACCTCTCTGGTGTCCTGGGATGTCGAGGAATACGTTTAATTTCTCCTGGTTTTTCTCCTCTATTTTTCCCTTAAGTCTTCGCTTCATTCACTCTGGTTCAGATCGCAATAACGGTAACTCTGGGCTCTTTCGATCCCGATGAAACGATGGTTAACAGAGCTTAGTCTTGGCTTATATCGATAATGGTCGTCATTTAAGATTTCCGGGCACCCACAATTTACTTCTACACTCAGGAATAGTCCAGGAAAGCTACTTGGGATCGTTGATGTATCTGCTTTACTTCAACGACGTGTATTTAGCACTGAAGACTCATCGCCGGCTTCGTCTCACACGCTCAATCGAGGAACTGCAGATTTCTCTCACAACGGCTTGTAGCTTTGGCTGAATGTGGTCTAGCAAGAAGCGCGTGAGTTTGTAAATCCGAAGAAGTGGCGATCGAAATCTCACGAAAAACATTCTGGCAGATCTCCGCAGGATTTTTTTGACTGATGAAAGCCTACGGAGTATTTTGCCAGGCACGTTCGAGAGGTAACGGGGGAGAGGATCTCTTTTTTGACTGACCTGGATTTTCACTCGCCTGATATGATCAGGATCACCCTAGTAATAGTTCAGTCGTGTTTCTCTGGTTGGGCCACAGTCTCTGGCCAACTAACGAATTTGATTCGCTAGTTGGGTTGACTGACAAATTCTCCAAAGGAGACATTAGTGGTATAAAGGCCATGGTTTTTGGACAATGGAGACAATGCCTTGGTCCGCACTCTGCACGCATCGAACCGTAGAAAGCCTACCCGCTGGGCTCGTAGCAGGTATAGACACCTGTCAAGTGTCATTTCGGCAGGTATAGACTTATGTGAAGTGTCACCCAGGGTGAGTAAGCAAAAAGTCCAGGTTCAACACCGTGTGAGGTTCATTATCCTTTGAGATAGAAGTTTAGTTTAAAATTAAAGTACTACCTAAATATCTATGAAATTAAATCTACTGGAGTGACACTATTAGCTAGGTAAAACTAACTAGCAGGGTACTGCCCGCACGAGATTTTGTGCTCTAACCTAACATTTACTCATCATTGTGCTACTACGAGGAAACTAACTAAAAACTACTGGAATATCTTCTAAATACGTACAAATAAATACTTACGAACTACAGGAAATAGTCCGTGGCCAATAAACACCTGAATTGCTGGCAAGACATCCGGTTACGAACACCTTAAAAGGAACTAAACATAAGTCGAAAACTTATGATCTTAATGATTATTCTTATATACAATTATATCTAAGTTTATAACTAAATAACATATATAACTAAAATTTAGAAACTTACCATGTTAAAACCTTTGATCCTATACAGGAAAATTACCATCTCTCTCTGTCTAATCGAAACCATACGTCGGTTGTTTTATTTACTGGAGATTTTAGTTTCGGAATAATCCCTAAAAGCGAGTTGACTGAAACTGTCAACAGAGCCGCTGTTCGAAAATTTGGAAAATTGGATCAGCCGTTGATAATACTGTCGGCGAAAAATAGTGTTAACTGGCTCGCTCATATTAAAGGGCGTATTGTTGCTCACGCTATTGTAGACACTGAACATGGAAGATGTTTTGTGTATTCCGTAGCGTTCATTGAACATCCTGTCGCTCCGGCGTTCGGAACACTACGGGTAATTTTTTACGGTGGCCGTTTTACTGTTGAGGACGATGGTAATTGTGGCTACCGGAAAGCAGTTGGATCGTATGTACTCCATCTTGTTTGCGAAAGAAATAGAGGAAAAGGGCAGGTAACGGAAAAAGTTAGAAAGAAATGGAACTCGGAACTGGAACGATTCAGCCACCTCGGAAACGACAATTTGGTGACGATCGTAAAGACAAACATGGTCGATCATAGCGATGCTTGCGGTCCCTGTTTCGCGAAACGGGAACGAATATAGATGTTTACTGATGATTTTACGCATGTGCCATAGTGTATTTGTTCAAGTCCAAGAACGAAGTTGTTACGTTTAAAGTGGGTAAAAGGGTAATATAAGTGCAATAATGAGGTGAAGGGTTGGAGCGTGTAGTACGCAGTCGAAAAGGCTGGAGGGCGTGAACGTACCCCACGCGCGATAAGTTTGACAGTCGCGGGATGACGGCATCACTGGGCCTGTCAAACAGGAAAAAAACCGTATCGTCATTCGTCAGAAGCATTTTAGGCTGGCTGAGTGCAGTCACGTGCAGGAGTCGCGATATTTCTTTTGTTCTGCTACGTCGACAATATGGTGCGGATTGCTCGGCGCGGCCCTTTTTGCGTGTTGATTCCGAGTAAGCAATCAGCCGGATAGCAACCCGTAGCACCAAACAATCCAAAACAACTCGCACGAGCACGGGTATCGTGAATTCGTTGGAAAGTGTGCTTATTCGAGTGCGATATCGCGGGAGTGTCGTAAGATTGGCATGGAACATTGCAAGATGAGATTAAAAATGCTCGAAAAAATGACAGTTCAGCGAGTTTTTTTACATGGTATTAGAATTCGAACCAAGTTTCTTGGACTGGGTGGAATTAAAAATTTTCTAAGTCCATGTAAACAAGCTCTCTGAGCTGTCAGAACAGTGAGGTTATACATTTTCATTCAATGTTTTATGCAAAGCCGTCCATCTTGGACCCGTTTCACATGCTGTTCCAATAGAACACGAATCGCATCCGCGTTGGTTAGTGATTGACAATCGGTCTTGTAGTGCAAAACATTTCGGGTGTGGATCAGATTCGAGAAAGTGTCGTTATCAATTTTCACGGTGTGCGCCGCAAGAAAAGTTGCCGCAAGAGAGAAAAGAAGGGTGGATATTAATTGAGGCCTCCTGCCAAGATCCACCTGGGAACAACCGGAGCTATCATAGGACAACGCTGGAGCTCCTCTAAATCAGTGCCAGCTCGAATAACGCTAACTCTGGCACTTTGAAGCGCTAGACGCGAACGACTATGAACTATGCAAGACAAGCCTATCTGGGAGAACTCTTGGGCGGTAAGTCTGTACAGAGACCGCTTTATCATCTGCGGTTCTCATGTTTTGGGTCAGCTAGCCTTTAGACTTTACACCGTACTGGATCGGTTAGTGAAATATGAAGAGATTGGTACCTCTCATTTCGTAACGAAAATCAGTCGCATTCGGTGTGATAACAAGGACAAATACATAGGAAAGGGAATAAAGCGATTTCGTAAGCGAAAAGGGCATTCGATTGGACTATAAGTTGCATATACTCCTGCACAAAATGGAGGGAGTTAAAAGGTAAACCATACGATCGTGAGAAAAGTGCAGGCGATGCTAGGAAAAAGGATGTTTGCCGAAGAACATGTGGAGCGGTTTGCCTCCTGAAACGGAGCTCGAGTGTAGCGTAACACCATATGAAGTTTAGAACGGTCGGAAGCCGCATGTCTGTAAATTTTGTGTGTTCGGGAGTGTTTTTCATAGTATTGCGGCTTTTTTGCTGTATAGTTCCTCGAGAACATACCATTGGACGTAGAAGTCTTGGCAACGTGTAATGATTGTACTGTAGAAGAAAGCCATCGAAGAAGAATTGGAATCGTCGGGGAAGAATGCAACTTGGAGTTTAATTGAACGACCCGAAGGAAAAAGTGTAATAGATAACAAATTGGTATTTAAGATCAAGAAAAACAGTGAAGCTGTCGTGGAGTAATATAAAGCCGGCCTAGTTGCACGAAGGTCATTTCACCGTACATTGTTTTGATTATTTGGATACATATTCACCGGTTGCAATGGTGACATTACGTGTTCTGTCACCTGCAAATCAGAAGTTCTGTAAGTACACCAGATGGGAATAAAGAAAAAAATGGGTCCAATGACAATTGACAGGTGTTCTTTAATGTTTCAGAACGATCGTTTGCAAACCGTTTGCGGTTCCGTTGGAACCGCTCTGGATGCTTGAAAAAAAGGAGGATGCCTAGCAGTTCGCTCACAAGCACCACAAGGAATTAATTGGCTGTTTAATGTACCAGATGCTTACTTCAGGACAGGACAATGCTGTGCGACGGACGAACACTTGGATGTCGGTACAAGGTGGCTTTCAAGCGATGTAATTAAACTCTTTGGGTCAACAATTGCATAGGCAACTAAGAAACAATCCTCAGTAGCTCTGTCGACTACAGAGGTGGAACTACTGCACTTTGTCTTGTCAGCCTGTTACCGGATCAGGATGGCCAACTTGCTGCAGTAGATTGGACGTAAAGTACAATGTTCGAAGGCAATCAACCGTGCATATCCCTAACGGTGGGGCCTCTTAAACAGAAGCAGATGATGCATGTGGAGAAAACTCGCCGAGAGAGGCAAATTGGGTCTTGACTATGCTTTCACTAAACATCCACTGGCTGATGTGATGATCGAAGAACTGCTTTCACCAAGGTTTCGAATGCTTCATAGCCAACTTGGATTATTGAATTGAGCGGACTTGTTAAGGCAGCAGTAGGGATTTAGCCCCTCGAGATACTTTAAAAGTTGCTCAAATATTTAACTGATCTATTTCCGTCGAAGAACCCACCGCTCGATTCAAAACAAAAGTTTGTTTGTTATTTTTCCTTGGATACCGCAAACAATGGGGAAATACCTAATCAAAGTTTCGGTTTGCGGGTAGCGAAAATTATGGTATTATTTATATTTTGTATTCTTTTTAGGTTTCTGAAGATTCGCGATTGGAAAAATCGACAAATAGATGCACGGTTCAGATCCAACATCAATTTGTCAAACCACCGTTTTACTGATGCTTTAAAAGTTCAAGTTTCACTGGAAAGTGATGGGCTTCCAGTAACGACAAGTTTTTCAATTACATCAAATTCTGTCGTGAGTAGCACATTCACTCTCAGGATCAGTCATTTTAAAAACTCGCTGATCGGAGGAATAAAATTATCGTCAAAATGTGATGTAACCATCCGGAAACTACCTGTTTCTGATGTACCTAGTTGACGAAAGGAGTTAGCATAGATGCTAACTTCGTTTATGAATTCAGGCAGGTTTACTAGAAATTTACTCTCACTCGGATCAGCAAACGAAATTAGTGTAGTATGGCGAGAAACATGTACTGGAATATGAAGTGGCGATTGAAATCGTCAGCATATTACTCGTTAGAGCCTCGTGCAAAAATCATATTTTGGCAAAAGGTAGCATGCTTGGGAATACGCTACGGATTCAGATTTTACATCCACGTGACCAGCAGAACTTCGTCGCATCGTTCCTTAGACACTATGTTGTTATCGGTCGGAAAAGCGCTAAGAAACCTGGGGCAACATTTTCAAATTTTTCGGGTTTATTGTTATATGCAGTTCAAAGCATATTTGACAATACTACCTTGTCTCTTCCATAAAATGTCGTCTCTCTAACCAGTTCGACGCATCATTATCATTGTATGTCCACCCACCTGTGCACCAAAAAACAAGTTCAAAGCCCGTTAATAATTTATCATCGAAAAAATTCAAAAGTGTCCGCGTATCATATAACGGACTAAATTCAGATTTCTGTGTAGAAAGTTTAACAATTTCTGATATGTACCTTCAAAATAACCCTTGGATTCGATATTTCAGGCTAATGGTTAAAACATGTGTCAAATGAGCTTTACATATACTAATTGAGGGAAAGGGGGGGGGGGGGGGTTTCTTAGTATGTATAACAAACATAAAGATGTGACACAAGGTGCTAAATGCGCACTAATATCCTGTCAATCCTGAAAAGTTGGAAATTTAATGCTTCGTGTTCCACTCGTCAGTAACTATTATTAGTTTTATTTGGACATTAGTAATTAGTTGGACGATGTATCAAAACCATCACCAAATTGGCGTCAGTTAGACACTAAATCCACACAGTTCACACAACATGTGTAAACGCCTAAAGCAACTGGCTGGCATTGAACACAAAACAATAAATTTCCAAATTTCCAAAGTTAGGTCTTGTGCCCTTATGCGCAAATTGGTTAATCCATTTTTTTTTCTTTTGGGAAAAGGACAAATTGCATACTGTCAATCCCATTTTTCATTAGATTGTCTTCTCTAAAGGCCATCGAGGTTGCGAAGATCAAGAGCTGGAACGCGTTTCTCCAAGGGATATCTCCCGATGTTTCCACCACTAAGCTTTGGAGGAGAGTTAACGTTCTCAGCGGGAAAAGAAGGCAAGTCGGCTTCTCCCTCGAAATCAACAGAACCACAACAGTCGAACCCCAAGTAATTGCCGAAGAACTCGGCAAACACCTCAGCTCGTTATCCTCAGACGCTGCCCTCCTTCCAACCTTTTCAGTACGATGCAGAAGACTCGGAAGAGCGCACTCCGGACAAGACTTCAACAGTGTTCTCCGGGATAGAATTAACAGCGGCACTCGCTACCGCCCACGGCAACTCTGCGGGACTAGATGATGTCGGCTACCCTATGTTGCAGCATGCTCCACCCCAGGCTAGAAGAGCGCTATTGGAAACGCATCTGGAATGGCCAACCCATCCTAATTTTTTGGAAAACGGCCCTTGTAATCCCCATACCAAAGAAGGGCAACACTCCCCGTACGGCGCAAGACTTCCGTTCGATTAGCCTGCTCCCTTGCGTAGCAAAAACTATGGAGCGGCTTATGACCTACCTCGAAGAAAACTCCTATCTTGACCAGCGCCAATTCGCATTTTGCAAGGGTGGAGGGACTGGAGCCCACCTCGGATCCATTAGGGAAATCCTCCGGCAGGCTCTGACGGACGACCTGCATGCAATATTGGACATCGCCAAGGCCTACAACACAGTCTACAGCGAGGGGGTTCTCCGGCAACTAGTTAATTGGGGAGTTACAGGAAACCTTGGGAACTACATCAAGGACTACCTAAATAATCGTGTCTTCCGAGTGGGAGTCGACGACATCATAATCGTCTTAGTGGGAAGATTAACCGCTCGAGTGCGGATAAAGCTCCAAGCCGCAGTAAACGCCATCGGAAAATGGGCTGAAACAGTGGGGTTCAAAATAGCCGCCGCCAAATGCTCAGTATCACATTGTTGCAATTCCTATCACATAACCAATAATAGACCGGTCATCCGAAATACAATTATCCGCCAACTGTTCATTTTATCGTTCGTCGCACATAGCCTCTCTTTTGCCTCACAAAGTTTAAATGAACTGGATGCATTTGACAGTACACCGTGGCTGCATTCGATTTTTTGCTATTTGCATGTCTCGTCTCAGATATCACTGGCGACTTAGCACGTGTTGTTAGGAGCATGATACATTGGACTAGACAAAATAGAGGACTTGACGCTACAGCCTTCGAGACAAACAGGCGCAATATATAGTGCTCTTCCCGAGGACCGGTGTTTACTTGGCAGACAGTCACCACTTCGTCCGGTTTTGCAATTTTGCCTCGCGGAACGGACCGAGATCCCCTAAACCATAAGTTACAAGCAACCCGCGAAAAACAAAATGAAAAAATTCGACCTTTACATATACTGATTGGGCTTCAGATTCGCATGCACTAATATAGCACTTTCTGAAATTTTGTGGTTCGATCGAAATTGATACCCGCTTGATTTTGGGGTTCTTATTGAGTCACATTTGTTCGAAAAAGTGATCCGTGGTAATGCAGAATGGCTTTTTTTTTTCAAATTGTCTATTTGATAAGGGACGTATGCGTTAGCTTAAAGGTGCCATTTTTTCATTGTTTTACATTTTGATTGCAGAATGGCTGATAATGGCCAGCTAATCTTTCAAAAACAATTTAGCAATAGTGTGGTAATTTTTAATCGGTTGCCGAATCCGGTTTCATGAAATTCTGTAACACGGCCCATCAAATAACATCAACTCAATGATGTACGCTAATAAAAATTCGAGAATATCAGGAATCAGTAGCGGCTCAAATGGCATGTTCTCAGATTTGTGCATTTGCTAAAATGATAACGCACATAGTTTGTCACACCCAACATGATACTTTTTATGAAACGGTGATGGGCATATCAACATTATGCTGCTGAATATTTATTTGGCAGATTTTCCGAATGCCATGAATTATTTGTTTACCTTTGTATGCTGAATGGAATATTTGAATAGATGTTATAATATTGCTTGGTCAGAATAGCCCTCTTCCAATATCATGATACTTCGATTATAGTAAATTGGCATTACTTATCGTTAGCGAAATTACAAATCCTTTTATTCACATGGAGCATTAATCTTGTTTCAACTGTAAATATTATAATTTGTGCCAGAATAAATAATGACGAGAACTATAGAATTGAATATAAAAATATTTTTTATCTAGAAATCAAACTTGGAATGTTATATCATGCTTGACGTTCTTTGCTGTTGTTTTTTATGAACAACATAGGATGAATTTGACCTGTTTGTATGACTTGATTGTAAAATTTTAAAACATCGCTAATCTTCACTAATGTGTGACTCTGAGGTGTCGAGAGCTGCAGGAAGTACGTAAAGATTCAAAGAGTTTGAAGTTCATTCGTGTAAGGTATCGTGCTTTGCTAATTGGCTGACCAATTGTGAATTGATTTTTCGCACAAATCTCATTCCCGTGTGATCTAGCTGTCGCCGTCAATGTTCATTATTCACATGTAACGCAGTGAGCTTGCTTCATGCTACAATTATATTCAATATAACGAAGATTTTGATAGATATTTAATTTTCATTTTCTTATACTGCCTATGATCGCAAGTCAGTCCCATAAAGATAGGAAATCCCATAGAAAACGGGACAAATTTGCGATCATTGGTAGTATAATAAATGCGTTTGTCCAGTACATAGTTGATTCCGTTGCATAAGTGGCACCCATACATGCATTGTAGTAGTTAGCAAAAACGTCTACCAGTTATTATTTTCGGGGTAATACAGCTGTAAAAAAAATCCGGATGAATGCAAATCACATTGTTTTATGAATTTACTAAAACTAAACCTATCTATTTATGAATGCATTTTTCAATGATTGATTGAATTGATTAGTTTTAGAACTTTCGACTATCACTGCGTGTTAGGACAGAGTCCAAAACTAAACCAATTAGTCAGGCAGTTGGCAGTGGACTGCGTCATGTTTTGTCCAGAACATAATTCCCACGGGTTTCCGAAAATAGAAACAGCAAGCTCCAGTTATTGTAATTCGGATTTTTCTTGATAAATTTTATATTTCTTCATTTCTTGAAATTTTAAAAAGTCAGATGTAAACAAACTACATTTTTTCAACTATGTTTGCTTTGATCGATCGCTGTTGCTCAATACTTCATTGTCAGATTATTGAGCAAAACGAGCAATTGCACATGGAAATGAGCAATAAAGTCTGAAAATTGAAAAAATATGAACGATTTTATAAAAAAATGCTACCTTGCAGAAGTGACTGAACTTTGGCATGAAAAAAAATGTGGAATTGATAGGTAAGATACTAGTAAACTGAACATGCATATGTTCTACAAATTTAGTCATGATAAAAAAGTGTAGTAGCGATTTGAACTCAGCCCGGATTTTTGAGGCATTAAAACCCTACTGCTGCCTTAAGAGTGCTATTTGAGAATATTGCTGTCAACAATTTCTCAGTGATAAATTACGGTGTATAACAGAAACGTCGAAGTAAATTTCTCTTTAGCTAACAAATAAAACTAGCTACATCCGTTTTCGTTATTTTTTAGTGTGCCGAAGAATATTCCTGCGAAAGTCCTAGAACTAATGTTTGGATGTCGAATAAAGGAAGCTAATCGCCAAGGAACTATTCATTTCTCCGACTATCTATCAACAGTGGTTCGCTCTCAACTCTCCTAAACTGCAATCACCAATGAGAGTGAAACAGGTGAGTCATCGGCTTTACCTGAAGTAGGTTTGTGCAGCTTCTACCTGGGTCGATTAGTCACCCTGTCACTAGGCAGGTTCCAGCAAAAGAACCATGCTCGTCTTTTAACCCGTCAAGGTAACAATTTAACATTAGGTTGAAATATTCCTGTTTTTGTGTATACACTCCGTAGAGTGTATTTGTTTTGACAACATTAAGCTCATCGCTAGTTGTAAATTTTTGTTCGTTTTAGCGTTTGTGAACGGTTTTGTTTGTGCAGATAGGTGTAGTAATTTTTGTTTGGCATTTCTGGGCTTAGGTATGCCACCGCTGCCCTCTTGTTGCAATAAATGTGCTGAGTTGGCGTAGCATTGGGGATGACAGTTATACGGCGAGGAGTTTTGACGATTTGTTTTTTATCGTGAGGAAGGCGGCCATCCAGTGATAGGGCAAATAGTGATCCTGCTTGACATCAGTCGGGTCTTGATCCAAGGCAAAATATATTATGGACGCTTAGCCCACTATGTCATGGAGCAATTCATTTTGTATCCAACCTCCTACCCAGCACGCCTGCTAAAGCTGCATGTATGGAGGCTGGTATACTCCCATTCAAATGGGCCGCAGCATTGGCAACTATGAGGCAGGCTCTTAGATTCCTGAAAAACACAACTGGTAGTAACTGCACCTTGCTACTCCCCCATTCCGCAAATCGCCCGACTATATAACACAGGAAACTGTGCCTGATCAGAACATGGACCGAACATTGATACCAGCTTCACGCGCCGTCTGAAGGCGGGAGTATACCTCCAACATTGCCCGAGCCAAATTTCTACAACAGTCAAACGAAAGGGTAGGGATGGGTGTGAGTGGAGTTGAAACTGGTCTTGCAACTTGCCTTCACCCGCCATGCTCCGGTGAAGCTGTTGTCATCGCTCTCACAATCACAAAAAAAACCCGAAGATGTTCCAGTTGTTATTTTTTCCGACTCTTTGTCTGTTATAACCGCACTATCCTCGGGAGACTGTAGGCAGACCGCCTGGCATACCTCGGACGTCAATCCAGCACCTTACTTACCAAGAAGGTTCGAACGGCAGATATCTTAAAAGAGTTCAAAGGGAAAGTTGTAGCAATCTTCACAAGCCATTGAAGAAGCAGCCAGGGACATCTACAAAAAGTTAAATGTACACTCGAGGGATGGACCGTGACCGTGACAGAGGACTCTGTCCCGGCTCCGCGTGGGACACACAAAAAACCACTCATGCTCACACCATATCACGTGTCGACCCTCCGATCTGTGAACCCTGCCAGACTAGACTCACGGTCGAACAATCAACTGCCAAGAGCTAATTGATCTTCGTCGGCAGTATAACCTGCCCTTGTCAATTCGGGAGGCTCTGGATAATGATCCAGTTTCGAAAGAAGAACCTACTGGCCTTCCTAAAGGATACCAGGAGTCAATTTAACCTGGAACCAACTTTCGTCGCGGGCCCTCCGTCCCGCTCTGCTGAGTGCTGGGGCAAATCAACACACCACGACAACGCAAAGAAGGAGAAATCCGTAATAACGACCTCTACGAGTCCACGTAGCAACGAGACATCTTCCGGACTACAACAAAACAATAATTTATGAAAATTTTTGTAAAATCCAATGTAAGTTCGTTTTATTCCTTTTCAAGGCGAATAACCCAATAACCTAATTCACTAAACAATCGACAACGTCGAGTTTTGTGCCCCGGTCGCAAGAGGAATGACACCTCGTGATTTGTTGATGAAAAGAACTTATAATTTATAACTCTTAACTGGATGATAAAGATTGGCATTGCTTAGTTCGGAATGGATTTGAATTCCAACATTACTTGAGGATGGTTTAAAATGTGTTATGAAAAAAAAAATACTCGAAATTCACGTTTTGACAGTTTCAGTGCTCGATGAAATCAAAACAAAACATTTCCAGCAGCATAACTGCAGGAACAAATCAAAACAAAAACGTAAATGTTGTTGCCAGAATTATTAAAAGATTCGAGCATAGAATATGCAGAGCTGCCAGTTGCATCAAATTGGTCGGAATGCGAGGTAATTGGATAGATTTGCTGTAATTTATTCAGATTTTTTAGCAACAATTTGTTAGAAAATTGTTTGAATATTCTAAAATTACCGGAAAAATATACGAATTCATGCAAAACTGAACAATTATTCTGAAGTGACAATCCCCTCGGTGACATGTGTAGAGAATGTTAAGCCGTTGGAAGGGGTACTAATCCAGAGCCACTTCAAATTCGAGCTATTCCAGCGAAGCCTTGCAGTCATCTGAGCGAAGATTTCCTTGGACCGCTTCCTAGCGGAAAGTATCTTTTAGTAGTAGTAGACTACTATAGCCGATATTGTATAGTATTGGAGATAATGTCTACCGCAACATCCGGGATGATAATACAGCGACTGGCGCGTATTTTTACTCAGATCGAACTGCCAGACGCGATGACTACAGATAACGCAGCCAATTACTGTAGTCAAGAGTTTAAGGATTTCTGCGTAGATAATGGAATCAAGCCTGCTGACATCACAGCGTATTGACTAGTCACAAATGGTGAAGTGAAGTGCCAAAACCGTTCGTGCCTGAAAACGTTAAGAATTAGACACTTGAAAGGCGAAATTTTGGAACGTTATCTACAAGAATACGTGTACATATACACGGTCACACCGCATTCCGCGTAGGAGAACGTAGCAGTTTGGAGCCCGCCCGGAATAAGAATACACCACGGAAAGAGGGTAAAAGTCAGTAAAACTATTATTCTTTTCAATTTTCATTTGTTGTGGTCACGAAAGTCTGAAATCTCTGTAGAAGCATCTTTGCCGCCCTGTCACTTAGGGTCTGCCGGAAAGAGAAATTAGAATTCGAGTGATGACTAGCAGCTAGTTACAAGTTTTATCGATCTAGTCAGCAAAAGCTGAGCTTTCTCTTCAGGTTCGACGAATAAAACACCGATAAATTTTGTACTTAAAACATTTTATTATGTACATAAATATTACACAAAAACGATATAGAGAGTTAATGGCATGTGGTTCTTTTTACTCAATCAACGGATGTAGAATTTAGCTAAACGTAACATAAATATGATTCATTCGAAACAAAACAAAATACAATATTTTATTGTGTTGTGTTTTCAAATTCTTGATAAAATAAATATTCTTCGGGGGGCCTGTATCAAACCAATTTCCAGTTTATTAAATCCGACAGATGATTAAATGATTGCGGTTTTTGTGTAATAGAGCAAATTATTCGATATAAATGCTTTTGTTTCCGCTTTTTGCTGTTTGTTGCACTAGAAAAAATAACAAATCAGGGTTGTATCGTCAATCAAGTAGCACTACATACATCCTTGTGGCCTATGCGAAGCATTACGAGTTGTGAGGACACGGTGTAGTGCTAGTCTGATAGTTTGTATGGGAACGAAAGATTTGTGCGAAGAGGTGTTCAATTTAACTAATGCATTTTAGTTTTTAAACAATTTAAAATTATGAACATTAGAATAGATTTTTTTTCACAGGGTTGGATAGAAGCTTAGGTTGTTGTCCGAACTCTTTAGGAGCAGCATTTGTTTCGCTTGTGTTGGTGCCAGGATGATAAGATGTGTATAATACAATGATAATAGCGAAAGATAAGCAACGGATGCGAAAATAAAAATCCGAGTGAAAGTGGGATTCGATAGGACGGACTGGATGGAAGCTCGATAGTGTTTGACTTATAAAATAAACTTGAATTATCTAACTTATAATCTCTGAAATGGTTGTTTTGTTCAGTTTGTTTTTGATCTTCTTTCAGTAACCCGTGGGCTAGCTTTGTTTTCGGTCTACTAGCGGTGGTATCAGTGATCGCAGCAGCCCGTTACTTTTTGAAACCAATGTTCCCGGGAATGTCATTCAGGAATTGCTGGAAATGTAAACAAAGTGTTAAATGCAATCATAAAACAATTCAAAAACACTCACGTATTGATGAGGTGAATGGCTTTCCTGACCATAGTCGGCCCACTTGGTCAGATCGATTGAAGGAAGAATTCCGCTTTTGCATGGCACTCTAGGATTACTGTTGGATTCGGAAACAAAGCAAAGATTGTTTGGTTAAACACAATTTTCAACTACTCGCCCATACAACATACATTTCATGATCTGGCAAAACCATCGGATAGATCTGAACGGTGTCGATCAGATCGGTATTGTCGCAGATTAGCCGGGCCAGTTTGGCCTTGCGGACCTCCTGCAGTTGTTCCGGAGTAAACGACGATGGCTGGTTCGGCAGCTCGTACCAGAACCGATCACCGCGGCGAACGTAGCTGAACTGAGTAGCGATGATACAGGCGAAGGTCGGTCCTAACATCGAGCCCGGTAACGAACGCTCCGACACCCCTCCGGACCACAGATCTACATCGGATGGGTGTCTGTAAACAACAACAAAATAAGTATCATTTCAATCAAACAACTGAACGCTCAACTCACTCAAATATACTCTCGTATCGACGCACAGTTTCATTCGGCATAGACCCGAACAGCTCCTGGAAGGTAGTTGCCGTAGGCAAACCGCAGAACTTTCGGAACTCCATATACCCGGGAACGCCAAACTCTCGCCCGCGCTGCATATTGAACGACACCAGATCCATACCGAACCGGGAACCTTCCTTCTTGAACAGATGATTGGTAACCTCCTGCGTGATCGAATCGTCCATAGCCTGCGCCACCTGATTCATCAAGCCCATCAGATATTCGTCGTAGACTCCCGCCCGATACAGATCGTACGGCCGACGGATCAGATCGGATAGCCGCTTGGAGGCGATGAATTTGTGTGCCTTAGACCACCGTTCGACGGCTGTTGGCAGTAGCGAGTGACCGAAACGGAAGGCAGCCGCCGAGAAGGCATCGATGATGGCCGGATTGACGGTTTCATCGTAACCATCCCAGTAACCTTCCTTCGGTGTAAGTAGTCCGAACTTTTCCATCACTTCCTTACCGAGCAGAATCGGCAGGAATTCGTTGTAAGTGATGTGTTGAATGATGGCGATGTTGATACGGCGGGATTCCTGGAACAAAGTTTCATCGTCCCAGTGCGGGTTAATGCGTCCCAGTTCGGTTGCGATGCGATTGTGCTCACGGGCCAGCAGCGTGTGCATACAGGTAAGAACCAACTGTTCGTTGACACGGATTTCACCGGCTTCGAAACAGAACATACTCTTGTTCGGTCGGGTGCAACCTTCATCCGGAATGTCCAGCTTCAGTGGCAACAGATCCTTCAGACCGTATTCGGCGAAGACCGGATTCATCCGGAGCAGACCGTTGTAACCGGTACGAAGTTTACGGGTGAACTTTTCGTTAACTCCGTAGATGGTGTTCCCATCGATGACGGAGGTGAGCGTGTTGAACTGTGTACGTGATCCGAGACGACATCCGGCACGGGGCGAGGGGAATCCACGCACAAAATCGATACATTTCACGTTGAACAACCGGTAGAAGTAGTCGTCGTCCGGAATGCGGATTTCATTACAGTACGGATGCTTGAGGTGAGGTGGTCGCTTGCAGCATTCCTCCGGATCGTTTCGATTGATGGGGTCCAGCGGGGTTCCGGTTAGGGTGAAATCGTGATCCATGAATTGGCCCCACGCGATAACAAATACCGTTCCGGCGTGATCGTGGTAACCTTCGTCGGGGTGAATGGTACGCGAGACAACACGGGACAGTGGCAGATCGTGTCCGGTTACGGAAATTCGAGGAGCGTTGATTCCATCCGCGTACAGCGGGCCAATCAACCGCTGGAAGGGTGTCATGGCGGCACCCCACGTTGGGTGTTTCAGATTGTTGCACAGACCGTCGACCCGGCGGTACTTGCCCGGACGGCATTCCACTCCGGATAGGAAAGCGGGACAGACTTCGCGGATTAGCGTTTTGGAGGTGTCGATCGATGGGAGGCCTTTCTCGATTTCTTCGTATGATAGACCGTATCTGAGGGACGAAATTATTAGTTTTTTTGTACGGTTTAGTGTATAAAGTAACTTACGTTCTAGCCAACTGGATGGAGATGTCAAGCATCAATTCACCGACAGTGGCAATGTCTTCCGTCTTCCAATCGCCCTTCGGCTGTGAAACTCGGATGCGTTTCCGGGCATCCAAGTAGGCTTGATTGATGGCATCGTACGTAATGCACGTGTTGGATTCCGTGTGAAGCGGTGATCTAAAATTACAAACAAATTAACGCCCGCATTGATGTCCTAAACTACGACGATAATACTTACAACGTTCCACGGAACAGATTCACGTTATAATCGAAAGCGGACGATTTGCCGGCACCGCCCACGTACAGTGCACAGTCGGATCCATGCTGGTCGAAGCTTAGGAATTGTGACTTGACTGCAACCAGAGTGACTGTCGCGACAGTGGCCAGTAACCTGTAGCGAAAGGGAATCAAAAATGGTCAATGAAGGGGTTGGAGGTGAGAGGTTAATTACAACAATAATAATAAACGCAGCAGGCTGTGCGGTGCCTGTGTCAGATGTTTGGCGCTTGGAAAGTGATTGTGACCTAGACGGAGAACTGTTGAGTAACACTGCTGTGGAAGGTAAGTGCCGGTCAACCTTTTCTGGTGGTTGTTGTATTGGCACCGAAATACGCCAGCGGGATAGACGCTTTATGCAAATTACAATTACGATTCGATGGTAGATTTCTTGTAGACCGGTTGGTTGTTCATGAACCTTTAGCGACAGGCTCAGTCGGCGATCGGCGATGGTCTATTTAGATTAAAGTGACGGCCACTCTTTTTTCAGCGACTAGGACGGTTTTATGAATGGCCATTGAGGTAGGCCAAGAACCGCAACCCGGCTTTGAAGGTGCCCTTAAAACGACATTGTGGAAGGACCGCTAAACTGAGAAAAAAAAAAGAATAAATTAAGAACGACGCGAGTGAACGCAATCCCACATTCACATTACCGCAGACATGTCGTAATCTGTCATAAATCATGGTTCATTGCATTGGCGCATGGAACCGATCCAAGCAGGCCAATTTAAATTCTTGCCGGTGCTCTGCGCGCACCGAACTGTGGTGCTGAAAGAAAAATTCCCCGAGCACTAAGCAAGTCAACAATTATACCGTTGAGGACTGAGTCAGTTCTGTGGCATGCATACAGGCGCTGCTCCGGGGCCGTTCTAATGTCATGTAAGTGAAGCGTGCGCTTTGTGTGCGCACGTGCTCGCGTTTCATTCATTGATGGGTTGAAAACGACGGCATGCATTTAGTGTCAACGAGGTGCCCCCCGGTTGCTTATAGGCCTACTAGCTACTGGTCAGCGGTAAAGTTTCAGTGTTTCTAAATGGCCTAAACGTGACTGTGAAGAACCGATTTGCGACACAGTAGGCAACGACCTTTAGGGGTCAATTTGTTTTCTTTCGTCATATTTTCTGCTTTCGATTTATGTTATATTGACACATGGTCATTTCTCAAAACAGACTACGAAAAATCTTATCTATTTTTAACAAATCAGGTTTCTCGCTAATTGCCCCCAACAGCTGATGGCAGAAAAAAACTTTCTTGACGGAGAAAATGGGGCAATCCAGTTTCCGTCCTTCTCCCCCCTAGTCCAATCAATATTTAGACGAGGTGCCCGGTTAAAAATCGGTTTATCATAAGCCACAGCCACATTCTTGAATATTAAACTGATTGAGGAACTGGGTCCGAACTTTATTTACATAATATAGGGGAATTCCGGGCGGAACGGACTCTTACCCTTGTCAACCTCAATTTTCTTTTCCGCCACGAAAAAAATTTCAAACTGAACTGGTTTCGATCCTCGATTGGGCTCCCTCAGATCTCGCACCTACCTATGAATCTGTACCGTTAGTAACTGACCGCAACCTGTGTGGTTGGATCATTAACACAATAATCAGGTTAGGATTTTTTTTCTGGAGCAAAGGTAGTCAGCCAACCGGTATCGTTCCGATTAAAAGTTGGATGAAAATAGAATGATAATGAATCTGGTCGACGTTGCGATGGGTGGAAGGTTGTTTCAAAGCGAGAAGAAAATCGATTTAAGAGGACCGCTGGTGTTAATTTTGTTATAAGGTACTTTTTTATATTAATTAAAGTTTTAACACCAAAAGTCAATAATATAAATAAATTAATAACAAATTAAAATTCATAAACAATAATAGAAAAAAATCATGTATTTTGCAGCTTTTCTGGGTGCACTGTTTACCGCTTCTCGTATTGATTTACTTTCTTGACGGTGGTGAGCAATGGTCAGTCGCTTGCTGATCATTTCGTCTGCCTAGTCTTTCGCTCGCGTTTGCGTCGCTAGAGCTTTGATTTTCGCTGTTAGCTGCTTGATGCTTTTTGTGTTTTCGAGTGATTTGATATCTTTCTTGTTTATTTCTTCCTAAGGTATGTTAACTATTGGCTTGGGGATACCGTAGAATATTGTTTGTCCGGCATTTATTTTTTGGCCGGCTATCTGTGGTGTATCAGCAGGTGTTGAAGCAGGGTCGACGGAACACCTTTTTCCCGATTCGAAGTGATTTCTCCTCGTACTGACGAAAGTTCAGATATGGCGTGTGTAAGTGAAAATAAAAATTAGGTGGCTATTTGGAAACACTCTTTGTTAACAGGGCTGTTTGTCCGACGGCTCAGCGAAATTTTTTTTATTTTATTTATTAACAGATTAAGGCCTAAGTGGCCTGTGCCGTATACAAAAGATTCCACTCGGTCCATGGCCGCGCGTCGCCAGCCACGCAGTCTGCGAAGGGTCCGCAAATCGTCTTCAGCGAAAATGTGTTTGTTGAATACTACACCCAAAATTCAACGGGCATGTTTCTATTACTTTTGGGTTGTAAGATTCTATTACCTTTTTGGTAGCAGACCACGCAATTGCGCATTGCGGTATTAAACTCATATTACCGCAAAGGTGGAATGACGATGTAGGATAATTCGGCCGATTTCTATAATAGTATTAGTATCGAGTCAAACCAGCCGGAGTTCTGGCGGATTTCTACCCAAATTCAGGCCGGAATTTGCACCATTTTGGCAGAAATAGACGGATTTTCGGATTTTTTATAGGGTCACTTGGATAGTGAAAGAAAAATTTTCGGCAGTTTTCGGATCCGGCCTATTTTCCGGATCCAACACAGCTCCCGATCTGGACCAGTTCCCAAATTTGGACCTCCCGAATCTGGATCAGTTGGCGGATCTTAACTAGTTCCCGATCCGGACAAGTTTCCGGATCCGGACAAGTTCCCGAATCTGGACCAATACCCGATTACTGGACTAGTCCCTGGATCTAGCCCATCCCCTTTTCCCCGTTACCAGGTCAGGACTAGAACCAGGCCCAGATTTGGTGCTTAGATCCAGACAAGAGTCTGAATCCGGACTCTCGGATCGGATACGTGGATCCAAACTATATGTCTTGCTTTCCGTACATGACGCTACCTTGCTGTTGACGTCCGTGATGAAAAAAAAAATCAATTTAACTACGAGTGTGAGCCGATGGGTATTTCCGGCGACCGACATTCTTTCAGGCTTAGTTGAGGTCGATTTGAATATTTCTCCAATGGCAAAAATCATACCAATAAGTCTCATCTTCGATACAAATTATATCTAATACAACCGGCCCCCAGATGGTCTATTTCCGGACCAAAGACAAGCCATTTAACGTCATCGATAAATCGCAATCGTGTACGAAAACGTATTTTGTCTGCGTACCCGCCCGGGAAATAGAGAATGATGGTGTGGTCTCCGAGAAGGGCCTTGATTGCGCAATAGGGAGTGGCTCCTTCCAGATCCCTGTGCGTTAGTCAGTGTAAATTCTGGTATGCAAGCAATTGTGCTCAGTAAAAATCGAGGAGCATTAGAAAATTTATTTTACATCAGCCTCACTTCGAACCTTTCGCCTTTGTTCTTCCAAAATTTGTTCTTTTGAACCGGGCTCGTCTACTTGTTCGCCTTTTTGTAACCCAAGGCATGAACTGAAGAACCCATTGTAGAAATAAGGCACGGTTTGGAAAATGCGGAGAGGCTCCTGGTCTCGGAAAGTCCACATGGGACATCCAAAACTTCAAGTGTCTCTATATTTCAGTCATATTTTTCTAGGTTTACTTCCGACGTAGATCTTTCTCAATTTAAACATTATTCGCCATAGCTGAAAACAATATTGAGGAGCGTTTTGGGGATCAAAACGTGCTATTATTTCAATCGGATAAGCCTTTGCTCGGTACCAGGTATTGAAGTTGTCGCTTGTTAAATCCGAATCATAGGCAAAGATTTGTTGATATTCTTTCCGTATACATCGCACCTCAACTGGTTCGAGAAGATTTCAACTCCCACCGCATGTCATGGGGTTGTTTTCATGCTGATAACCGATCTTTCTTACTGCATGATGTCCGAAACAATCGAATCAAAATGAGAAATTCCTCCGGTGGCAGTGTTGCAACGTTTTGACTGGCTTGTTTTTCTACACTGAGATTAAAGGTCAGACAAAACGAATGCCTGGCGCGAACAATCGTGAACGGTTTCCCACTCCGTTGTTGTCAGAGAGTGCTCCTATGAGGACTTTTTGAACGCCGGATCACTCAATTTTTTCCGAATATACGCGACGTTAGAAACGCAAATGAAAAACTTGATGCAAACTGAAAAACGCGGTTATTGGCACCGGTTCGTCAACGGATTAACGAGAGAAACAATATTACGTCTAGCAGCTGGGCCCTACGTCGTGTACTCGATTCGATCTTTGATCGGAATACACGGAACTAAAAATTCTTTATCGGCGACAACAGCATTCCACGTAAATTCACATTCAAATGATAGACGTTTCGCGATGAAATTATAATAATGTATATAAACGTAATAATTGTTCTTAAAACACACAAATTTATCTGACAAAAAAGATACTCGCGCAAAGCATTTTCCCCACAAAACTTATGGTTTTATATTTACCTACGACCATGTTGTCTACATCGTTACAGTTTCAAGTAGGCGTTTCGATCGATTGAGCATGGAAAGCACTCCTAATTATCCCGGAGAGAATATGGGTGATCCTAGATTCTTTATATTGAAATCGTTCCGGATTGCCTGATACAAATATTAGTTTCAGTTCATTCGCATTGATCTATTCCGAGAGTAATAAGAAAAGTGACACTTAGATTGGAATGGTAATGAGAAGGCGGACACTTAGGCATTAGAAGGTAATATTTGTGAAACATCGCGCAGCTTTAACGAATTTTTCAGTTAGCTTTAGAGTTAGAGAACACTCGGAAATTGGCAAATTTTGTGGGATAATGGAAGTTTAGGAATCCCAAAGGCATCAACCAACCTTAGGTGAAAAAGAATGGGTGAACGTCGTGACTTCCTTCGGGTGGCATCTCGGATCATGTCCAATCATTGTACGTTGAATTCGCATCTCCGGCGTATTGGGGTCGTAAAGAGCGCTCTCCGCGCTTGCGGTGACGGATATCGCAACATTAAACATGTTGTCTGGTCGTGCGCCTAGTGTTCTACAAACACACATAAAAACCTAAATTTTACCGTTGAGGTATTTCGAAACTTACCACAATCTAACAAACCGTAATTGACGAAATAAAACCATGTTCTGTTTAATTTTACATGAAAGATGTACTTTCCAAGCGCAGTGTCATAAAATAACACATTTTAAACAAACAATTTATTCCAAACTTTCAAGTGGGTAATTCCCCCTCGGTAATTTTCGAGTGGGTAGTACTACCCATACTACCCCTCGCATTCCGCCGGCCCTGTGTTGAAGTTAAACTGAAGGCTGTTTGGTTGTTTCAGCGCATGGCTTACCGTAGTGTTCCGTATGAGTACAGAACTGGCACGTGAGCGTCTGCCCAGGATACGCGCATAGGGTTCTTTGTATGTAGTTAACACCTTGGGAAGATCTGCCCTCGAAAGTCAAGTAAGACGGTATAGGTTGGTTCAGCCGCATTCCCTTACATTCCGAACACCATTTATGTTTCCAAGTGTCGTTTGTGGCGGATTTCATTTCTCCCTACTTCGACATGAATCTTTTAATATAATCCGTGCTAGTACGAGGTGCCAGATCATGTAGGCGTATTTCCGTTAGATCAAGATCCATATACACGGGGATCTTGGTATTGACGTTTTCGTATTCGACGTCATGTTGTATCTAGTTGTACTTTGCTACGAAGCTTTCTGCCTCGGCTAAGAAGTTGAACGTTATTGGTACTACTTTTCTCGTATGGTGTAGCTGAATGTGTGAAACTTCTATAAGAAGAATCTCCAGTTTCACCTTGATCAACTGTTCAACCTCGCGCATTGAAGGTCTAAGACGAGTTTGTGAAAAGTCTATCGCGATTGTGTTCTCCTGTAATAAGCAAAATTTATTTTGTGGTTCACTCGTTTCACTCGCAGTTAGGTGCAACGGAACTTTGCTGTGTCTATATGTTACACGTACACGTTAGAACGTCGCGGGTAACGTAATCGTTTTGCTTGTATGCTGTTCGCAAGCGATGCGCTTTTTGGTTTCTGATCTGTACGAAATGAGGAAGCAGCCTGTTATAAGATACTCCAAGTGGTGTGAGTTTGATATTTGGCAAGCGAACTAATAAGGACTGAATTAACAATATGTTATCCACATATTTTTTCACATCATATAAAAATGACGGCTAATTCAAACACATTTGTTCCTTTACTGTACGAAATTGAACATAAACATTGTAAAACCCAGATAATATTCATATTAATCCTTCAGAAATTTTCGAATTTATTGTCTAACACTTTTCATGAACTTCCTGACAAGTGCATCATCATTATTTTTTTAAACTCCCTAACAAAAACATGTACTTAGGCAACTCTTAACAAACTTTTATCCCGTTTGGTTTGAGCAAATTGATGCGAAAATGTTGAAAAAGATTGCTATTTCCAACCACCAAAAACAACGATCACGATCCTCAACGTGTTTGTTTGCTTTTGCCCAAACCAGCGCAAAGCGAACGACAAAAACAGTTACTTGTATATTGTGTGTGTCTTGTGTGAAGAACAAAATCTAGAGAAAAAAGTCTAGTGTCTGACCTCTCACAGACCAAAAACTAAAACACACCGTCCGTTCACAGCGAAACTTTACCCGCTTCGATTCGTTACTTCTACACGTCAGTAACAGAAAAGTCTCATTGTCCCCTGCGGTGAATGAGATGAGTGAATCAAAAAAACATCCACTAAGAGAAAATACTGCCGTGATCGACTTTACGTAAACTCGAAAAAGACCTACAGTGTGCGTGGTGAAACAGTTGCTAAAGGTGAAAAGGAGCTTGATCTTACGGTAGCGATCCAGCTACAACTGCATCATACAAAAATGTGGTACTGATAATGTTCAATGTGCTATTCGATGCAGAAATCTTTATTGTCAGGAAAAGCATGTAACACGACGTCGTATACGACAACATTAAAACCATGATACCCGTATATAACTGAAATTCGCATAAATGTTGAAATTGAATCCGTTAGGAACGACATCTGAAGAAATTTCTTCCCCGTTATTCTCAACAGGGTTTATGTGTATAGAATGCAGCCGTACAAACCTATTTCATCTTACTTGACCTTGGGATGCAAACCCGCTCAGGTATCACCTACATCCAAAGAACCCTATGCACATACCCTGGGCAGACTAGAGCACTCTAGTTAGAGTGTGGCCAAGAGGCCATGACGTATCCAAACGAACATGGAATTTGACGTATACGCAATAGAAATACGTCAAATTTCATGTTCGTTTGGATATGTCATGGCCTCTTGGCCACAGCCTTCCCCTGTCAAACCACAGACAGCCGGTCAAACGATAATCATCGATAACCCTAAGCGAAGGAATAACCATAAAGAAGACGGATACACCAAGGCTACTCAGAAACACAAGAAGCATAAAAACAACCAACAGATAAAACCAAAACTGTTCTAGCGACAACTACATGAAGAACGAGGAAGAGGGCGGATCAACCAGCAGCATATGGTAAATTGAAGAATGGTAACAATGTTATTAGAAGCACAAGGAGCTTATTAGTGTATTCGTACCTCGATTGTGGCTCGATGGTTTGTTCGTACTGCCAACTCCACAACTGTCCGAAGAAGTTGGACATTGTAAGGCACTTCGTGTTCGCCAGATATGGCCGAGCTCCTTCCTTCTGGAAAAAAGCAAGTGCGTCGAACGGGAGCTCGGTTTCGGCCGAGGAAATTTGGAGGGGGATTATGCTCACTACTACAAATACACATTCAGGGCTTCACCTATACTCACCCTGGTACTCATTCAGTTCAGGAACTATTCGAAAGTGGATCATCGAAAACTGTTACAACCAAGGTGAACAACTGCAAGGTGGAGAAATGATTCAAAATGCTCAAAAGCGGGGCCTTGAAAGTTCATTCGTAATAATCTCAACTTTGGTGACGTCACTTTTTAAGCTCTACTTGGGCTTTACACTGTTTGTTGGTGCAGATCTGTCGATAGCATTCCCTACAAAGATGGCAGCTGCTTATAATGAAGAGGGCTGCTGTTGTAGATGAGGCTTCCGTGTTCGGTTCTTTGTGACGGTCAAATCGCAGCCGGCTTGGGTTTCGTGGCTGTACCTGTACCCGAAATGGCGAAGAACCTGCTGTAGCGTCGGTAGGGCTACAGGGCTTTCTGACCGTAGCGAACTGGGACCGCTCTAGATCGGGACACGGTAGCCATCTAATGGTGGCGTACTGGGGCCGTTCTAGGTAAAAAACGGTCGAAAATGTAATGGCGACGTACATCTCGTTGCGTCGGTTCCTGTATCTCACTCACTGGATTGCCCTTTGTTCACAGCGTGACTCGTGCTGCGCTTATCACTGCCCTTCCTGCAGAAAAGATTGCCTTAGGACGAAAACCGAAGCCAGAAACAATAAGGCCCGCTGGGGACCTGCCCAGCAGAAATTAGTATACATTACACGTGTTTTAGACCCTGACCTGACCAACTTTTGACCCATTTTACCCCGTAACCGGTGGTTACAGGTCACATTGCTCCGCGCATTGAGCTGGGAGATCGAAGAATCCGACCAAGCGGTGAAAATGTTCCTGAACGAAATGGAGATTGTTATGCGGAAGCGTCAGTCATAGCCGACTGTGTCTGAGCAGCAGGCAATCAGTCAGGAGGAGCGGCTGAAGGTGCTGGCGAAAAGCATCATTCCAGCGAATCGTGATGTCGTGGTCATAATAGACCACAGTTCCTAAGCTGCTACCGATAGAAAACAACTTCAAACGAAAAATCTTTTCCAATAAATTCATTCATGTGAGGGTTGCGGATGAAATTTCGACATTCTTCGTAACCTTGGATGGATTGAAGCAGAGTGATGCACCGTCGATGCATCCCGGGCCCCGTGGTGGTGGAGGAATGCTATGGGAAAGCTGAGCTGCAAGCAACCGGGCGGGTTATAGGTTCGCGACCCGAACCATGTAGCGGGGGCTGACTGCGGGTGTGTTAGAACGAGGTAGTGGGCCCTACGCGTTCTAGTCCTAAATACCACATGCCCTAAAGCAGCCCTGACAAGGCGAAACAGCGCCGCCTTTAAATAAGCACTTAGCCCAAATCCCTCTTTCTCTCTTCCCGTGATCCTTCAGCGTTACTGCAAGGTTGGCGCAGTCCTAGCTAGCCGCCCATAAAAATAGCATGCTCAGGAAGTTCAACAAAAAATTTCGGTTAAACTGCGTCCAAAACTATCCGTAGTGAACAGTGTAAGATACCGGCACCCGGTGCGGTATAACCTGGACCGACTGAGGGAAACCAACGTCGCGACAACGTACGTGCAGCATCTTGAAGCAGCGCTGCTACCGGAGGACTGCTGGACCAGGACTAAAGCAGCCATAAGCAGCACTGCGGAGAGCGTCCAGGGATACGTACAGAGGAGTCGACGGAACGATTGGTTCGATGGCGAGTGCCAAGAGATACTGGACGAGAAGAATGCAGCACGCGCAGCGATGTTGCTTCAAGCCACTCGTCAGAACGTGGAGTCATATCGACGGAAGCGAAAACAGCAGACTCGTCTTTTTCAGGACAAAAAGTGCCGTCTGGAAGAGTCTGAGAGAGAAGAGGTGGAGCTGCTGTATCACTTTCAGGAAACGCGGGCGTTCTTCAAGAAGCTGAATGACTCTCGCAACGGATTTGGGCCGCGGGCCGACATGTGTAGAGACAAGGAAGGTGGCATCTTGAGGGACGAACGTGAGGTGGTCGAAAGGTGGAGGCAGTGCTCCAATGAACATCTGAATGGTGCGCAGGCGGACAATCGGGCGTTTGAGGAGGACGATTGTGTCAGTGTCGCAGCTGACGGGGATGTACCGGCGCCCACTATGAATGAGGTTCACGAGGCTATTCAACAGCTCAAGAACAACAAGGCACCTGGTAAGGATGGTCTAGGAGCGGAACTCTTCAAGGTGGGTCCGGAGAAACTGACGGAATGCATGAACCGAATAATCGAAAGAATCTGGGACAGGGAACAGCTACCGGAGGAGTGGAAGCAAGGGATCATCACCCCCATATACAAGAAAGGCGACTAATTGGACTGAAAACTACAGATCGATCACAGTGACAAATGCCGCTTACAAAGTGCTATCCCAGATTCTGTTCCGGCGCTTATCACCACTTGTAAATGGATTTGTCGGGAGTTATCAGGCCGGTTTCATCAACGGCAGTTCAACAAACGACCAAATCTTTACTATATGGCAAATTCTCCAAAAATTCTGTGAATACCAGGTCCCGACACATCACCTGTTCATCGACTTTAAAGCCGCATATGACACGCTAGATCGTGTAGAGCTATGGAAAATGGTGGACGAGAACGGCTTCCCTGGGAAGCTGACAAGACTGATTAAGGCTACGATGGATGGTGTAGGGTGTTGTGTCAAAATTTCGGGAGGCCTCTCGGGTCCGTTTGAAACACGCAGGGGACTAAGACAAGGCGATGGGTTGTCCTGCCTGCTGTTCAATATGGCACTGGAAGGTGCAATGCGAAGAGCGGGGTTCAACATGCGGGGCACGATTTTCACGAGGTCCGGACAGTTCGTGTGCTTCGCTGACGACGTGGACACAATCGGTAGAAATAGGGAGACGGTAGCAGATCTGTATATCCGACTGAAGCGTGAAGTAGCACGAGTAGGACTGAAGATAAATGTGGTCAAGACGAAGTACATGCTGGCTGTCGGAACCGATCGCGATAGGGAACGCTTGGCCAGTAGTATTACGATCGACGGCGACGAGTTCGAGGTGGTTGACGAGTTCATCTATCTAGGCTCATTGGTGACTGCGGACAATAACACCAGCCGGGAGATCAGAAGGCGTATTATCTCTGGAAGTCGTGCTTACTAGGGGCTCCACGAAACTTTGAGATTCAAGAAGTTTCACAACAGCACGAAATGCGCCGTGTACAACACACTGATTAGACCGGTGGTTCTCTACGAGCACGAAACGTGCACAATGCTCGAGGAGGAACTGCAAGCACTCGAAGTCGAAGAAGATAACGATGTTACTCGCGAGGTGAAAAGGCGTATTGCAGCCGTAAATAGGGCTGTTTACGGAATTCGTAACCAGCTTAAGTCCCGTAGTCTGCGTACGAAGACGAAATGCCGGATGAGCGTCAAGCGAAGACAATATTCAACAGGGAACCCTGAATAGGCCGTCGGTTTCGTGGCAAGCCGCGTACACGATGGCTTTGTGCGGTTGAGGAAGACCAGCGGGCGCTCAACATTCAGGGCGACTGGAAGCGACTGACCCGAGGATCGAGTCCAATGGAGGAGGACACTCCATTCGGCGTAGGTGTATCGAGGAGCAGTTGTAGCCCATTAAGTATCAAGTAAGTAAGGTTCCGACTAGCTGCTGACGACAGGGCATCGAAACATTTTTGTAGAACGCCTAATACACGTAGAAATTGATAAAAAATACTCCACTCAAATGTCTTTTGTAGTTTTTGCACCTCACTCAAAATTAGTTCATTTTTAAATGCATTCGATAAAGGTGCTCCAGCCACTTTTCGAAACCAACCCATTTGATTTGGATTTGTGAAGGGAAACCTCATAAAGAAAACAAAGACGAAGTAATTAGAAGCTTTAAGTTTGCGGAAACGGACATACCTATAACAATCGATATGTTTGGTTTGTTTTTCTCAATATTTCGCACCCAATTTCCCGGTATGGTAGACCCTAGTTTTTTGCATGCTGAGAAATATGATGTTGAACTTATATGCTCCAACTATTATAACAGTGGCCTTCATCTGCCTTTGTAACGCTATCCGACCTTTCCGGCATCGGAAGATTGTGGCAAAAGCAAATACAGGTTCGCAGATTATTTGCAGTCGTTCAAACTCTTCAGTTACAGCAACCGGAGCTGTAAAAGGTGGGTGTGCATTTTGTTTTCCTTTTCCCACTACTAACGGGTTCATCTGAATTAGTTCCCATCATCAGTTTGTTAGGCACGGCTTACATTGGTACACAATACAAGCGACTTTCTTCGGAGTGCCCGTAACCAACCTGGCATCTATACACAGGTATCCACTCTTGTTTTTCTTTAGCATCGATCAAATTTATTATGATGGTTTGCGAATTTTATCGCTGCGATCAAGATCAAGTTTTCTTTTCCGTTGTGTTCAGGTTGATGATTGATGGTGTTTCACTTTTCATCATTCTGTGATTGTTGCATCATAACTTCGTGTGGACACAGAGAATATAGGCTTCCATCTTCGAAGAAATTAGTTTAAAATATTTGTGGAATCACTTCAACGAGAAAACGGCAAAACACTAGCGCCGCCATACCAGGACAACCCAAACTAAAGTTGTAACTACGACGGTCATTATGATCGTTGATTTTTTATGAGAATATAAACACGTTCTTGTTTGACACTTCCGGTCTTGGTTGGCTATGGTTTTGCCACATGGGTTAGCATCTTTGACAGCTCGCTTTATTTGGGTCTTTGTTTATGTTAAGTCCTAAGACTTTTCCTATTCGTACAAGTAGTTTGTGACTGATTCCGCGTGTATTAATTCTTCTATTAGACTGATCTTTTTTCCATAGCCAATTCCAAATCCGGCTTAATGTCGTCAAGTTTAGCTGCGTGAGACTTGATTGATGTTCAATCCGCGCAGCTATTGTAAGCGTGTATTTACGCGACGGCGTCAATGCGATCAGTTGGATCATCGAACGGTGATCGAACTCAACCGGAATATATGCAAACGATCTTCCCCATCCCTGCTCATCGTGACGTTCGGTTGGATCTAATATGTGACATGCATTCATTATTCATGTGACCTATTTAAAGCTCATTAGCAGGCAGCCCGCTGGTTAGACCGGCTCGGATATATCCGCGGGTGACGCATTCCTAGTTTACCGAGCGAATAACAGGCGAGTGGGTAATATACACCACTCAGACAATACTCGCCAAACTTTCGATGAAAAATGTGACAGTATTTGGTTGTTCCTTTTTGAGGTTAGAAACAAATTGAGCATGTGACCATGTCTTTTCATTTCTGTGCTGGAGAGTTTGTTTTATGAACTGATATGAAATAAGTTTTTGCTTAATAAAGGTCATTTCAAAAAATATATTAAATACAGTTCACTGTAAATTTTGGAATCTTATTAAACATCCTAAAAAGGACCTTGCGGTTATCCTTTATATTTCCTAACCGCAATGGAGCTTTGCTTGGCTCTTTTCCGGCTTCGCAAATTCTCATGAATTGCTATCCGATTGATGCCTTCTTCACCGAACTCTTCGGGGACACTGCAATTGAAATCGCCTATCATCGAGGGCCCTTCGATCTGGTGTTTCTCGCTAGTAAACAAAAACGAAATTACGTATACTTTTGGTTCAGCTTCGATCCTATCCCAAAACATGTCCCTTACTCACATAATAGATCTCAACCGATGATTGTCCTCTGTCAGCAGATCCAACATATCTCTCAGCTTTGCACGAGCCACCCGGTATTTGTTCAGTTTGCGTTCAAGTCGGTCTATGGCGATTTGCTGTCTACCGTGTTCCGAACTTGGCTCCACCGATCCATCGGGTAACTCTCCCGGAGTTATTAACTCTTCGTCAATCTGTTTACATTTTTATTAATAATTCATTAACTAAAATAACTGAATAAAAATATGCCAACCTCTTTGAAATCGGTATCAAAATGATTTTGCAGCTTCCGAAGAGTTTCGTTTTCTTCTCGCAATCTTGTGAGTTCCGCGGTAAGTTGTAAAATTTTGCTATTCAATTCTTCGGTATCCTTCGCTTCGGTCAGTCGTTTTTTCAGCTCTTCATTCTCCAGCTCACGACTTTCTAGCGCCGAGCACAGTCTAAACAGCTCGACTCGAACGTCAACCATAAATCCTTCCAGCTCCCTGATCCGGTCATCTCGCTGCTCAAGCGCAGTCTGACTCCAAGCAATGGATCGTTTCAGTTCCAAATTTTCTATTTCTAGTTCATATAGTTTCTGAACAGTCTTCTCGAGCTCTTTTTGCATTTCTTTTCTCTTAACACCTTCACAGTCTAAATCTTTCGGAATCAATTCGTTAAATGCCGTGTTCTTTGGTTGATCCTCGCTTCTCTGTTGCACAAAAGTTGTCTGTCTCGACAGTTCACTAGGAACCAGCGCTGGAGGATGCTCATCTTCTAGCTGGGGAAGACACTCAACGTCATCCGGGGCTCCCCCACTGCCGTTCGACACAAGTGATTTCTTAGCCCGCAAATAAGCTGGACGATATCCGGGTATACGGCTTGGTTGATTCGGAATCAGCTTCTTTGGCTCCACGGCTACACTGGAGGTCCATGGACGGCGTGGCAGCTGCTGCTGAGTCGAGCTTTGGCAGCAGTGACCGGCACTTTTCGGACGCTCGGTTTGTTTCTGATGGAAGCGAACGGTATCGGTATCGTTGGTTGGTAAACTATTAGGGTATAAACGCACCTGATTAGAAGAACCTCTCGAAGCTGGCCGTGAAAGAGACAGGGTCCCGTTCGGTGCGGTACGGATTGCCTTTTTGCCGATTCCTGTATCAATTTTGGAGGTTGAAGTTTTGCGAAACATGCTGTCAAGTTGATACCGATTGTAAGGCCTACTTGGATACACATAAACAGAAGCTAGCTAAATTTGGCTAAAATGCATTGTCATCGTTCAGAAATATCGCTTTGATGGAATCAAAATTGAGAACAAGAAAAATGGCAGATAGAGCGCGCTGAAATCGTAGCGCTTTACATTGAAAACGATAGTTCACTAAAAAAAATTTCTCGAAAAAAAATTTTTAACGAAAATTGGCTTTTTTGACGATTTTTGTTCAAAGGGGGGAGTAAATGAACATTTCAAAATCGAATTTGCATTTTTGATGCCAAATGACTTTAAAATGCATGAAACATCGAGATTTGATACAATCTCGAAAAAAAAATTTAACGAAAGTTCTTTTTTGGACTTTTTTGTTCAAGGGAGAGAAAATTTCAAAATCGAGCTGGTATTTTTAGTGCCAAATGACTTCAAAATGCATAAAGCGTCAAAATTTGATGAAATCTCGAAAAAAACATTTTTAACGAAAATTTGACTTTTTTTGACGATTTTTGTTCAAAGGGAGGAGTAAAGGAAAATTTCAAAATCGGATTCGCATTTTTGATGCCAAATGACTTTAAAATGCATGAAACGTCGAGATTTGATGTAACCTCGCAAAAAAATTTTTTAACGAAAGTTCTTTTTTGGACTTTTTTTGTTGAAAGGAGGGAAAATTTCAAAATCGAGCTGGTAATTTTGGTGCCAAATGACTTCAAAATGCATAAAGCGTCAAAATTTGATGAAATCTCGAACAAAAATTTTAACGAAAATTGACTTTTTTTGACGATTTTTGTTCAAAGGGGAAAATTTCAAAATCGAATTTGCATTTTTGATGCCAAATGACTTTAAAATGCATGAAACGTCGAGATTTGATGTAACCTTGCAATTTTTTTTAACGAAAGTTCTTGTTTGAACTTTTTTTGTTCAAAGGAGAGAAAATTTCAAATCGAGCTGGTGTTTTTGGTGCCAAATAACTTCAAAATGCATAAAGCGTCAAAATTTGATGAAATCTCGAAAAAAAAATTTTTTAACGAAAATTGACTTTTTTGACGATTTTTGTTCAAAGGGTGGAGTAAAGAAAAATTTCAAAATCGAATTTGCATTTTTGATGCCAAATGACATTAAAATGCATGAAACGTCGAGATTTGATGTAACCTCGCAAAAAAAATTTTAACGAAAGTTCTTTTTTGGCCTTTTTTTGTTCGAAGGAGGGAAAATTTCAAAATCGAGCTGGTAATTTTGGTTCCAAATGACTTCAAAATGCATAAAGCGTCAAAATTTGATGAAATCTCGAAAAAATTTTTTTAACGAAAATTGGCTTTTTTGACGATTTTTGTTCAAAGGGGGAGTAAATGAACATTTCAAAATCGAATTTGCATTTTTGATGCCAAATGACTTTAAAATGCATGAAACATCGAGATTTGATACAATCTCGAAAAAAAAATTTAACGAAAGTTCTTTTTTGGACTTTTTTGTTCAAGGGAGAGAAAATTTCAAAATCGAGCTGGTATTTTTAGTGCCAAATGACTTCAAAATGCATAAAGCGTCAAAATTTGATGAAATCTCGAAAAAAACATTTTTAACGAAAATTTGACTTTTTTTGACGATTTTTGTTCAAAGGGAGGAGTAAAGGAAAATTTCAAAATCGGATTCGCATTTTTGATGCCAAATGACTTTAAAATGCATGAAACGTCGAGATTTGATGTAACCTCGCAAAAAAATTTTTTAACGAAAGTTCTTTTTTGGACTTTTTTTGTTGAAAGGAGGGAAAATTTCAAAATCGAGCTGGTAATTTTGGTGCCAAATGACTTCAAAATGCATAAAGCGTCAAAATTTGATGAAATCTCGAACAAAAATTTTAACGAAAATTGACTTTTTTTGACGATTTTTGTTCAAAGGGGAAAATTTCAAAATCGAATTTACATTTTTGATGCCAAATGACTTTAAAATGCATGAAACGTCGAGATTTGATGTAACCTTGCAATTTTTTTTTAACGAAAGTTCTTGTTTGGACTTTTTTTGTTCAAAGGAGAGAAAATTTCAAAATCGAGCTGGTGTTTTTGGTGCCAAATAACTTCAAAATGCATAAAGCGTCAAAATTTGATGAAATCTCGAAAAAAAAAATTTTTAACGAAAATTGACTTTTTTGACGATTTTTGTTCAAAGGGTGGAGTAAAGAAAAATTTCAAAATCGAATTTGCATTTTTGATGCCAAATGACATTAAAATGCATGAAACGTCGAGATTTGATGTAACCTCGCAAAAAAATTTTTAACGAAAGTTCTTTTTTGGCCTTTTTTTGTTCGAAGGAGGGAAAATTTCAAAATCGAGCTGGTAATTTTGGTTCCAAATGACTTCAAAATGCATAAAGCGTCAAAATTTGATGAAATCTCGAAAAAAAATTTTTAACGAGAATTGACTTTTTTTGACGTTTTTTGTTCAAAGGGAAGAAAATTTTAAAATCGAGCTGGTAAAGGAAAATTTCAAAATCGAATTTGCATTTTTGATGCCAAATGACCTTAAAAAGCATGAAACGTCGAGATTTGATGTAACCTCGCAAAAAAAATTTTTAACGAAAGTTCTTTTTTGGCCTTTTTTTGTTCAAAGGAGGGAAAATTTCAAAATCGAGCTGGTATTTTTGGTGCCAAATAACTTCAAAATGCATAAAGCGTCAAAATTTGATGAAATCTCGAAAAATTTTTTTTAACGAAAATTGACTTTTTTTGACGATTTTTGTTCAAAGGGGGGAGTAAAGGAAAATTTCAAAATCGAATTTGCATTTTTGATGCCAAATGACCTTAAAAAGCATGAAACGTCGAGATTTGATGTAACCTCGCAAAAAAAAATTTTAACGAAAGTTCTTTTTTGGCCTTTTTTTGTTCAAAGGAGGGAAAATTTCAAAATCGAGCTGGTATTTTTGGTGCCAAATAACTTCAAAATGCATAAAGCGTCAAAATTTGATGAAATCTCGAAAAAAAAATTTTAACGAGAATTGACTTTTTTTGACGTTTTTTGTTCAAAGGGAAGAAAATTTTAAAATCGAGCTGGTAAAGGAAAATTTCAAAATCGAATTTGCATTTTTGATGCCAAATGACCTTAAAAAGCATGAAACGTCGAGATTTGATGCAACCTCGCAAAAAAAATTTTTAACGAAAGTTCTTTTTTGGCCTTTTTTTGTTCAAAGGAGGGAAAATTTCAAAATCGAGCTGGTATTTTTGGTGCCAAATAACTTCAAAATGCATAAAGCGTCAAAATTTGATGAAATCTCGAAAAAATTTTTTTAACGAGAATTGACTTTTTTTGACGTTTTTTGTTCAAAGGGAAGAAAATTTCAAAATCGAGCTGGTAAAGGAAAATTTCAAAATCGAATTTGCATTTTTGATGCCAAATGACCTTAAAAAGCATGAAACGTCGAGATTTGATGTAACCTCGCAAAAAAAATTTTTAACGAAAGTTCTTTTTTGGCCTTTTTTTGTTCGAAGGAGGGAAAATTTCAAAATCGAGCTGGTAATTTTGGTTCCAAATGACTTCAAAATGCATAAAGCGTCAAAATTTGATGAAATCTCGAAAAAAATTTTTTAACGAAAATTGACTTTTTTTGACGATTTTTGTTCAAAGGGGGGAGTAAAGGAAAATTTCAAAATCGAATTTGCATTTTTGATGCCAAATGACTTTAAAATGCATGAAACGTCGAGATGTGATGCAATATCGAAAAAAAAAATTTTTTAACGAAAGTTCTTTTTTGGACTTTATTTTTAAGAGCTGTGACCTAGTTGGTCAATTGTTAATTAGGTCGTATAGGATTTGAACTACCAGTCTAATTGCCGTCAAGGCTTTCTTGTTATGTCCCAGATGTTACCCACCCATCTTTTCACACATGAAATAGATTTTTTATATGTATTGCCGATAAAGGTTTTTACACATTATTCGTCCCAGTTGTTAAGAAAATCGGTAGCATCCAGTCATACATCGAGTGAAGAGAGGTGACCACATTTTTGCTTTGCTATTCTCTGGCTTGTCTTTCAATTTATTGTGTCTCTCGTAGTTTTTGTCTCTTCCTTCGTATTCTTTGGGTTTTCATTTCGCGCCGGTCTCCAGCCCCTGCATAAATATTCTCCTGAAAAGACTCCGCTTATGGTAAAATGGATGTCGAACACAATTCGTCTTCAAAGACTAACATCCCGTTTAAAATCATATACATTGAACTCGCTTGAATCATATCAGATTTTTCATATCAAGGCTTATCCATTCTGAATATTTTTACAGAACACGCAGAAATATTCAGCCGTGACAGAGAGCGAAAGTTCGCTCAGACAGGCTCGTGATTGTGGTATTCTGTCTAAAGCAAGCAAATTGGCGATAAGTCTGTTATGAACCACTACCTCGTCTACATGCCCGCTCACAAAGTTGAGATCGACGATGTGGTCACCGATTCGAGTTCATTGCGTATGGATCTACTGATGCACGTGGTAGGCAATTTTAAGGGTTCCTTAGTGCTGCGAGATTTGGCAATCATATCATAATATGGTAATAAGATTTATGAAACGAGTTGATTCTAACTGGGATAATATGCAAAATCGGACAAGGCCCTTCGTATCTCAATTATGAAGGGAAAGCTGAGGTGCATAACATCAAATTGAGTCATACCACAATATTAAATGGTCGCTTTTTAGTTGGACTAACGACGCCGAATCTTCCTGGATAAAGACTCGCCATCTCTGCCGTTTGTTTACCATTTATCTGTCAGTGTCATTCAAATCGAGCAAGAAACCTGTTAATGATCGTCGTTCGAGAAAGATTCGAAGCGATTTTCTTCGAATGAGTATTTTTGGCAGATAAATGGTAAACAAACGATAGAGTTGGCGAGTCTTTATCCGGATGGATTCAGCGTCTTTAAGTTAGACCATGGACCAACTAGCGGATGTCCAACTAAAAAGCGGTCCAGTTAAAAAGTGTCCAACGACTGTACTGCAGCATGGTGTGTACTAGTGTCCAATGAACCCACTAGTGATCCCGGAAACATTACACGACCATCCTACAATACGATTTGCCACCGTTAAGGAAGTTGAGTTTTTTAATAGCAAAAGATCCGCGAGATCTCTCCAGTTTGTCCAATGGCGCACTGACTCCGAAATGTTTCAATAGGAACAGGAATGATGATTCAGAACCAGCGGATCGGCGTTGAGGAACTTGCTGTCACGGAATTAACTGGTAAACAAAACAAAATTGCGAAAATGATCAGGAACAGTTTTTAGTTCTGCACTAGTCAAGGCCTTCTATGTGTCTGATTAAATGTCTTTGTTATGCCGTTTTGGTTTCAATCCCAACCGCTGTCAATTCATACATTTTGACGGCAGTTGGGGCTAGAACCTGATTTAGTCTCGCCTTAAGCAAAAACGACATTACAATTGTATACCACCCAACGACTAAAACAAACGAGTGACTTCAATGCTAAATAAGAGATGAACTCGCGCCCGTACCCCACGTCCCCCTTTTACACCTTCAATCACCACACATCCGCATAACCGGCAAACCTTCCGAACCATTATTTCACGGTTGCAAACCTTCCAGAGGGGGTTGTCCGCTGCATGCCTCAGGTTCAAAACCACGACCAAAGGACCGCCCCCCTGATCGCCGCGACCGGTCCAATTTCCCCCATAAACAGTCATCAGGCGTTGCGTGGCACCGTACGTAATCCGTAATCGTTTCAGGCCTTATCGATAGCGGCATATCAGTATAGTCGGTAGGTGTCCAGTGCCCGCTTTTCAAGCGCAAGGTAATTCCAACTCCTTAACGGTACCTGCAGTTTTGCACTACATTTTAGCAAATCGAGAAATGAAATTGAGACGACCGTGGCGTAAAGGGCATTGCCACTGATCTCTTCCGATAGCTCGATTGGATTGCGGCCGGATCAGCATTTCCATAGCATTTTGGACAGTCAGCCTACCGCCCTGACTGATTACCGCATCAATCTGAGTCGGAGCCGTAGCAAGCCAGACTGAAGCTGCTGAAGTAATGATGGTTTTACGGCCCAGGTTTTATGTTGCTCGTTTGTTTTTATTTTTATTTATTTTTTGTGCGCTAAGTGCACATCTTATGCGGATGCGGGATCAGCTTTTTCTTCGCCCGGGTCTAGACCTGGGTTGATGTCAAACCAATACTATGTAATGCTCTTCTTACTATCACTGGCAGTATTGGTATTGGCGGGAAAAAACCGGCTAGCACTAGTTCACCACAGCTTCGGCAGTCGAAAGGGAAATTTGCAGGGATGCAGGTCGAATTGAATAACGTTAAGCCATAAATAAGCAGCCATTCATGAAAGGAAAATCGTGAATGTGTTTGCATTATTATTTTCTTGTTTATTTATATTTTTTTCGTCTTTTAGTAGGCGGCGGCGGCGTAGCGATGGGAACGGTTGGGGGCTTAGAGGTATGATTAGCGCCGGCAGCTGGTCGTTGTTGGACAGTGTTTTGGGAGGGGTTTCAATTCTTGATTAGTCTCGGGTGTTGATCAGATACCTTTTTATTGCAATGCTTGAATAAATGGCGATTTCCGTTCCAATTAGTTTTCGTTTATTTAAATATATACATGGTTCGGTTAGTGTGTGACAGAGAAGCCTAAATCCGGGATCATGACTCCTCTGAGGCGCCGTTTCTGAACCGACTCGAATTTTTTTTTAGAATAAATACCCCCAGCTGAGTATGAAATGATGCCGCTCATCAAATTTAACACGTCAGTAAACGCTTCCGGGGATCACCTGCGAAGACGCAACACGGCTCCATCCAGTAGCATTTCTTCGGCGTTGAACTTTTACTTTTGCACACACATTTTTACAGACGTCGCGGTATCTCAGATATAGTTAGGTTGGCGTATCGACCAGACGGTGTACACCGCGGGGCAATCCCGGAATGAGTGCCACCCGCCCCCCGTATGATGGTTTGCTTTCTTATGCCACAACCGCATCGAAGACGGAGCCATCGAGTTGGTGGCATCGTTTCGAACAAGCGGGAAGTCTGCATCATAGCTTAACCGGTTGGGATCCAGAAGAAGCCGCGATAGGACGCGTAAGCTGCCCCCCCCCGTAAGCCGTGCGTGGTCAAGGCATTTAAGCGAACGTGTGTACTAATAATATACATGTACTTTCGCTTTTGTAGTTCAAAGCTCTTCTGCGGGAGATTCGTGCGAAATCTCCCCGAGCTGATCAGCGGGCAATCTGACCAGTTTGGGCTGGCGGTGTGGGGTATTACGCGATAGGAATTTATTGAATAACTGCAGTTCGAAGTATGCCGCTCCGGAGGGAGGAGGATTCAAGATGCGGTGCAAGCCCACTGAAAGATGTTCGCGCTGCATTTTACGTGCATCGCGTGCCTGTAGTAGCTTTTGCTGAGTAACGATCGTGTACATAGCAATTCCCGTATATGTATGTGCAACAACAACAAGCGCACTACCACTGCCCCCCCGAATGGGTCGATGTTTTGGGGAGGCTTCCGAGAAGAAATTTTCCTCGGTTTGTTAAACCTTTACGCGATGCGTGATGTCTGAATGTATGGATGATCCTTCTATTTTGCAACGATCGCTATAATAACTAAAACGTGCAAATGTTAGTAGCATCAATCACTGGACAAAATTGATTCTGTTGTCACGTTCAGATGAGATGGAGTGGCTGGAAAGCTGATCGTTGGTTTACTGACCGATCGTCTTCGAGGAGGTGATCATTTAAAGCTGACATGTCGCAACATCACCGTAAATGTACATTGGTAATTTGCCATCAAGAAATTTCTGCGACGTCTGAAAAAAGAAGCAGTTTTACTTTCAGTGTAACTCAGTTTTTTTCAGCTCGATTCTGTCATTTTCACACGATTCTCGTACAGGGATGGAGCGGCAACACTGTTGTGATTGCGAGATATGGTCTCTCCACAATAGGCGAACTTTTCAGCTTTCCTACTAAAAACTCAAACTCATGATTCTTTGCGCAATTGTCACAACGAGTCTTATGGTTACAATGACTTATTTGTTCGTATGTATTACAATGCACGACGCGTTGTTAAAATTGCAGAACAGGCAGATGATCGTTGTCGAAGAAACGCAAACTAGTCCCACCAAAGATCACCCGTTGCGGGTTTGAAGGGACGCACAATTTAGTTTCGTCTAGTGAGATTAACATTCAAAATCTTCGCTCGTTGGAGAAAGGGGCCCTTGAAATTGCCTACCACGTGCATCAGTAAATCCATACGCAATAAACTCGAATCGGTGACCACACCGTCGATCTCAACTTTGTGAGCGGGCATGTAGACGAGGTAGTGGTTCATAACAGACTTATCGCCAATTTGCTTGCTTTAGATAGAATACCACAATCACGAGCCTATCTGAGCGAACTTTCGTAATATTTCTGCGTCAGTTCTATCAAAATATTCAGAGTGGATAAGCATTAATATGAAAAATCTGATATGATCGGAGCGAGTTCAATGTATATGATTTTAAACGGGATGTTAGTCTTTGAAGACTACTTGTGTTCGACATCCATTTTACCATAAGCGGAGTCTTTTCAGGAGAATATTTATGCAGGGGCTAGAGACCGACGCGAAATGAAAACCCAAAGAATACAAAGGAAGAGACAAAAACTACGAGACATAATAAATTGAAAGACAAGCCAGAAAATAGCAAAGCAAAAATTTGGTCACCTCTCTTCACTAGATATATGACTGGATGCTACCGATTTTCTTAACAACTCGAACGAATAATGTGTAAAAACCTTTATTGGTACAGTTCTTAAATATTGTCTCCTCCGTATACTAGTCCGGATACACAGTCTCGTGAATAGATGCTCCAGGGAACGGGTTTGGTTAGTCACCCGACCCGCTAATACAACTATTATTGCACGGAACCTCCCCGTCATTACTTTACGGTATTACTTCGGGAAGATTTTATTTTATGTGCACAGCACACTCTCCTATCCAACTAGTCCTTTCGGTAGGATTACAGCACCTATCCCCGACACACTTCCAGTTTTCGACCATCCACGCAACGTGACAATTTCTGTATGGTCGTAGGAAAGCTAGCTGTGGGTCTAGAATTAGTGCGAATCAGGGCGGCAAACTTCAGACTGTCTAATTTACAGAGCCCTTCAGTTCCCTTGTGCCATTTAGTACCACTTCCTCGTTGAGCTTCCGACTGGTTCGCGAACTACTCGGTCTAGTACCCCGACGATGGATCGAGCCTACTACGACGATGAGTTCCTCGGCTAGAGAAGTTCAAAAGCGAGCCAACCAGCCAGGCGCGGAGGTCAGTTCGGCGACTGGTGGTGTCTCGTAGCTGTCAACTCAATCTCAGTTCCCTGCGGTGAATCTGATTGTACGCTGACAGAGAGTTCGCCGGCGAAAGAAGTTCTCCCGTTACCGATTCTTCTTTGGTTTCAGTATCACAACTTCTTGAGTCCTTTGGCTTCGTGTCCGATGTCATTTAGCGCCACAACTACTTTAAGCCCTTTAGATCTTTTCTTGTGCCATTTAGCACTACTTCCTTGATTGACCTAACCTATTCCGACAGACAGTTCCCCGGCGAGAGAAGTTCTCCCGAAACCGAGCCAATCAGCTAGGTGCCGAGGTCAGTTCGGCGATCCCGGTGAAGCAAGGCGTCCGGTTCACTAGTGCCCCGATCACCCGCGACTGGTGGTGTCTCGTCGCAGTCTACTCAGTCTAGTCCCCAGCGATGAATCTAGCTTACGCTGATGGAGAGTTCCCAGGCGAAACAAGTTCTCCCAATACCGATTTCGGTTTTTCGCTATATTTCTATCGGAACAACCGGTGGGGTACAGTAGTCGGTCTGGCGATTCCGGATGGAGCGTGGTGTCCGGTTCGCTGACGTTTCAACAACTCTGTTGCAGTCTTCTCGACTAGTCAACGTCGGCGGTGAATCTAGCTTATTCCTGCGGAGTTCTCGGGCGGTGGTTGCTCTCTCGAAACCGTTGCTCGATGTTCATCACGCCGTTTCCGCAGTAAGACGGTCATGATCTACATCATAACTCTGTTAACTGCGTTCCACGTCTTTACGTCGCTTATCATTCTGTAGCCTACCCTATCCGGGTTGATGTCCGGTTCTCCCGTTTTAAGTAGCTCCCTGCACGTCGCTTCAAACTTCGGACATTCGAAGATCACATGCTCCGGTGTCTCCTCGACGTTCTCACACTCCGGGCACAATAGTGACGTTGCGCACCCGAACCGATGAAGATACTTTCTGAAGCAGCCGTGGCTCGGCAGTAGCTGTTTCAAGTGGAAGCTCATCTCTTCGTGCTTTATTGACCCATGTCGACAGGTTTAGATGAGCCGGTTGGTCCACTTTCCTTTCTCCGATAAAATCAACCGGTCCCCGATTATCACTCCCAATTGCTTCAATGCACGCTTCGATGTAATCACGTGCCCTTTGACGGTGATCTGTATCTGCTGAACCGCTTTGCAGTTGCTGACCAACAACACATCCGTCTTGTGTAGAGCTTTTTGCAGTTTGACCCCGTTCATCAAGCTCTCGATCGCATCTTTTGTCTCCGTCACCGACACCTCCATTTCTTCAAGTGTGTCACTCATCACCGTTAGTGACACGTCGTCCACGAAACCTACGAATTTCACTTTCCCGGACAGCCGCAGTGTTAAGACCCCATTGTACGTCCCGTTCCAAAGAGTTGGACCGAGAATGGTGGTTCCTGAGGAACGCCCGCTGCGACTCACATTGCCTGCTGCCCTTCGTTTGTCTCGTACAGCAGTACTCTACTCTGGAAGCAGCTCTTCGGGATCTGGCTCATTCTTCTGCGGCATTGGTCTATACGAGACTGGATGACCCGGCGATTTGCCTGACTTCGGCAGCAACATCAGCTTCTGTACCTTCCACATTTCGGGGAAATTGCCATCGTCTAAAGACTTCCTGAACATGTCCGGATATGCCAGGATTGCAGCTTTCAGCGCCTTGGTTGGTATTCCGTCCGGAACGGGGGTTTTCTTTGATTTTAGTCACATCGATGCTTCTTTGAGTTCGTCGTTAGTCGTTAGTGCCACTCTGCTGTGTTAGCTTCTTCTTCTTCGCCGTACGGTGTCGGTGACCAGGTAGTCGGGTCGTGCTTCGGGAAGAGGCCTTCAATGATTATCTCTAGCTTACCCGGGAATATTTCAGCTGGTGTCGACGGGCCCTCATCTTCGTCATGATGCCCCCCAGGGATTGGCATCTACTTCTCAGGACAGCTACTTATGGCAACCTGTCTTGCTAAGCTTGATCTCCCGTTTTAAAGCGCTTGCGCTCCTCTCTCACTCTCCGATCTTTCTCCCTGAACCCGCCTTTTGGCTCTAAGATAAGCAGCGTGTAGCGTACTGAGCTACTCATTTAACCAGTAAGCTGAACGCCGTCTACTGCATGGCGCCAGTTCAGAGATTTACCTGTGTTTCACAGATGCACAGATTAGCACAGATTTCTCAATTTTTTACCTCACGTAAAAGCCAAAAAAAAGGTCACCACATCTTGTTTTCAGCCAAGTTTTCCGTAGGACCGTAGACACAGATTTTCAAACGGTCCACGCACAATTTTTTTCAAAATATCACCTGGCATCCCTGCTCTAGTTTTCGTTGCATTGTAACGTCAGAATCCGTCACAATCCTTCAGCCACATCAGCGCTGTTCACCGAAGTGACTCAACAAAGAGGTTTTTGTTAAAGACTATCTTCTTCCACTTTGGCTTGTCGGTCGTCCTTTTGCGTACTGCAGCAGGGTTCCATTGGCGCCGATACGGTAGCGAATCGCCTGGTGGTCACTATGGGGATACTTCTCGCATACTCTTCAGTCCATGTCCGCCGTCAGTCAAGAACTACGGAATGTGGCGGAATTTCTCTCGGTACCGATATCCGTTTCGTGAACCAATAAGCTCCCAGTTTTGTCGCGATACCAGGAGCCATTTATCTACAAGCTACGCCGCGATCTACTCGTTTGTCTTCGGCGGTTGATCTACCCTCCACAACGAGCCGACTGGTAGGTGTCGAGGTGTGCCGTTAATTTTCACTGCAAGAAAATATTCTCACAAGATAACTTTTGCAAATGAAACTTTGAGAATTCCATTTAAAATATTAGACATACTTTTGTTGAACATATTCAATTTATTCTTATTTCTTCAAAATATTTCGGAGGGGGGAATCGCTACTACGCCACTGGTCACAATCTACCTCAAACACCGATTTTTTTCCAAAACAAAACAGCCTCACCTTAACTGTCATCACTGTAGCATAACCAGCACATACTTTTTTGTAAGAAAAGAGCAGTAGTCTATCTAAACCCTGTTAATTATACAAATTCACGCAACAAAAATTATCTAATCTATCTGCACAAACAAAACCGTTCACAAACACGAAATTAAACAAAAATTTACAACTAAATGTGAACGGTACAAAACAGCGGCGAGCATAATATGGGCCCCATATTATTGGTTCGAATCAAAACTCGTCGAAATGTCAATTGACGATAGGTTCATCCGGAGTGTTCATTTGTGTTTACATTTTGCTAGCGTTGCCGCTACCGCTCAGTCGGACTTAAACTAGGGATAGCCCTTATGTCTGAATAAGCCGGGCAAACGAGTGGATTACAGGTTCGCTCGCTTCCGACGGCGGGTCGGCAGCCACCTCGACCGGGCGGTTCCTCAGCGGCTTTCCGACGCTTCCGTTCCTAGGCCGATTCTAACTAGAAGCGGTTGTATCACTGGAGCCGGAATACAAATTAGAAGCAGCCACCCGGTCAAACCATTCGGAATTTGATTCGGAATCCTGAATGGAGTCAGTATGGATTCCAATTCAAATGCAACAACCGATTCTGAGTCGGAATCGGTTGTTGCATTTGATTTGGAATCCATAATGACTCCATTCAGAAATCCGAACCGGTCCCGAAATGAGTTTAACTGGGCAGCATTCCGTCTGAGCTTAATTGAGAAGTTTCCTAAAACTTAATCTGACAAATTAAAATTTTCTGGCAACGCTTTAGCATCCCGTTGAACTGTAACGATTCCACAACCTGGGCGCCCGTTTGACGATACTTTGAACTTTGTTTACTTTCGACAAGTTTTGATTCGAGCCAACAACATCCAGCCGCATAATATTGCGTAAACAAATACACTCTACGTAGAGTGTAGAATCAAAGCGGTATATATAGGAGAGGCAGAACACACGGTTTGCCAGTGTTGGCAACCAAAAATATGTAAACAATCCAGAAGCACAACGGGTCGATGTCATAGCGGTCACACGATTCAATGGGAGCGGAACGACCGCTATGACGAAAGCAAGTCGATTTATACTGTGATCACTCACACCACTCATGTAAGATTCATCTTACGAATACCAAAGTGCCATCTTCGCCAGACCTGTATATACGACATTGGTGTAGAATTGGTATATCGACATAGATCTTTCATTAGGGCTTAAATCGCAAATGTAAACAAACTGCGTTTTCGCTATTATGACATTATGCGACAAAAATACTACAAGATTAAGGTGAAAATTAGTTAAAATGATTTTTAATTCGATGTATAATTAAAGAAAACAAAAGGGCGAAACATGCATTTTCTTCGAGATTTCGACTTAGGCCCTTCTTCTCATAGGGAATATAAAGGCTAAACTTACATTTTTAGACAGAACCGGGGCGTATGGTTATTATTCACAAAATTATTCTTTAAACGGCAGTTCTATTATATAAATGATAAGCAATATCTACTATGATCATGTCTACTCTATAGTTATTGCACATAACATTCGAATATTTTGATATTTTCATGAAATTTGAAGAAAAGATGCACGCGCCCTTTCATTTGCATTGGGTTTCTATGCGCCCATTTGCTGAGCCCTATTAAAAAGTATACTGTCAAGCTCGCCCATTTACCCAGCCCTACCCAGCAAGACAAAGTCAGTTTAGCCCATTTACCGCGCCCTTCTGAAAATTGTGTTCACGGTTTAGCCCTTCCATAAATGGTGGTTGATGAAGGGCGAAATCACGACTGGAATGCAAATTGGGCGTAAGCTTTTTTTAGTTTCTACCCACTAAAAGCACATAGAAATTAAATTCTTTGTTATATTGTCATAAGGTTTAACCAAAGATGCTTCAGGGAAAACATGATCATAAAGTAATTTATACCTACAATAAAAACTACATTTAGAAAAGCATCGCCGAATATTGAAACTGATTTTTCTCCATTTGAGTACATTGCGACTTAGGCCCTAATGAAAAATCTGTGTCGATATCATCGAAGAACCCATGTGACAGAGGCATTCGAAGAGTGTTCCTTAAAAAATAACGATTGTTTTGAAATGAAGCGATCGCTGCTGTCAAACTGCGACGGGGCAGGCTTAGCAAAAAGTATATTGATATTACACAAGGTGCGCAATTTCCTGAGTTGCGCATGTAGTGGTAATATGCATCAAAATAGTATTCAGAATTCATTGAAAATGCATGCATTCTGTTACTTTTTTTTTCTTTAATCGGGCAGTTTTGTGAAATAGAATGTACACAAGGTAATAAACAGCTAGAAAAATAATCTGTAACATTAACAAAAGAAAGAGTTTGTTCATTGCAGCATACCAGGCACGATGTCGATACACTTTGGATTTTGCGTACTGTTGTTTCACCACGCGAACCATTATACAGATGCTGCTGGTGTCACAACGTATTTTAATTTAAACAATTAGGACAACATCTGACGCGTTTTTGTTCCATTTTATAAATCGGTTCGTCCGTGAGTATATTTCCACCCAGTGCTCAATTGTTACCCTGATGGGTTACATACTATTGGATTATTTCCTAACCCTTTCATGCCCAACTTTTTTCTAGTGCATGTAGGGTTTCAAAACTATTTTTCCTTGAAAACGGTGAGATCAAGACACACGAAAAGTCTTTTTTCATAAAGGTGCTTCCCTTGCAGTGCTAGAAGCTACTCAATTTTTACGTTCCTGTGCTCAATACAATTCTTCATGAATATTTACAATATTTCAATTGCATGGAAAACGTAGCCAAAGACAGTCTAAATTGATAAGTTTTATCAGTTTTCAAAAATATTACACCATAACGAAGATATATGAAAAAATCATTTTCCGTTGTCGACTTAACCCTTTCATGCCCAACTTTTTTCTAGTGCTTGTAGGGTTTCAAAACTATTTTTCTTTGAAAACGATGAGAGCAAGATACACGAAAAGACTTTTTTCATAAAGACAGGTGCTTCCCTTGCAGTGCTAGAATCTACTCAATTTTTACCATCCTATGCTCAATACCGTTCTCCAAGAATATTTACAATAGTTCAATTGCATGGAAAACGTAGCCAAAGACAGTCTAAATTGATAAGTTTTATCAGTTTTGATAAATATTGCACAATAACGAAGATATATGAAAAATTAATTTTCCGTTGTCAACGTAAACTGTTCCTGGCAGCACTGCTCGATCGGAATCCAATCAGACTAATTGCAATAACTTCAGTTCTAAGGCTGATATTTGTAACTTAATGCTCAAATGAAAGGCAATAGTCACATTTATTAGCCTTACTTGTTTCTGCGAGCAAATCTTGCCTCAATCAAAAGTTATAACTGTTTAAAAACGTTGTTGTCCACAAACAACATGGGCATGAATGGGTTAAACTGTTCCTGGCAGCACTGCTCGATCGGAATCCAATCAGACTTAATACTCAAATGAAAGGCAATAGTCACATTTATTAGCCTAACTTGTTTTTGCAAGCAGATCTTGCCTCAATCAAAAGTTATAGCTGTTTAAAAACGTTGTTGTCCACAAAGAATATGGGCAATGCCATTGGGCATGAATGGGCTAAAATTGAGCGATTCCAAACTTTCGATCAAAACTGATGTATCTGATTTGCTTCCGATTACATCGGTTTTAGCTGTTTTCGCTATAGTGCTTGCAGAGAGAGAGAAAGAGTCGACAGATTGTAACATGCTTTTCATAAGTATGTAGCGTTGTTTGCGCTAAAATCTTGACATTGTTTTCGATATGTGGGTGCACTTTGCAAATTCTACAAAAATGGTATGTAACGAAAAGTGCTCCAATTTTTAACGCATATAATTCAGCCATCTCACGATAAATTTTCAAATTTTTCGCACATATCGCCTCGAAATACTTCTAAAAATAGAGTCCAATAGATAAACCCAAAAAAATTTGATATCATTGCATTAAAAATTTAAATAATGTACAACCTAGTCAAAATATCACGCATTTACACACAGAAGACAGCGCTTCCCAAGTCCGACACGACAGATTTGTGTACCTAGCGCGCTACGCTTCTATGTATGACGTCATCATCGATTATTTAATGAACGGATTTGGCCGGACAAGCTCAGTTGCCTGTTGAACAGGGATGCCACATTGGAATCTGTGTTCGGTCAAAAAAATCATTTTGCCATCTGTGATGACTAAAACAGAAAAAATCTGTGAAAAATTACAATATTTCCAAAAATCTGTGGAAATCTGTGAAATTTTCTTCAAAATGCCAAAAATCTATTATCGGTGAAAAAGAATCTGTGATCAAAAATTTTGCAAAAAATCTGTGACATTACAGAAAAATCTGTGAATATGGTAACTCTGCTGTTGAACGGCAGACGGAGCAGATCACGGTGCTGTGTGTTTTCACAGCTAGTGTAGCTGAGTTAGTAGTCCGTTAAACTGGTTGTGGAGGTACGCTACCCAGTGCCGTCCAACACGCGACTAAGCTTATCCGTTTTCGTTCAAACACTATGCTTTCCTTTGTGTTGTGCTCGTTTCCAGCACACTTTTATGTACAATCTCGAACACAATTATTCGTACACAAATCCCTTGTACATTCGAGCTCCATTTACAAACACGGTTAACATAGTGTCGTGGTACTAGTTGTCTCTTTCGTTCTACCCATCATCATCAGCGTTGACTCATTTTGCATTGTGCGCTTGGGTTCAATGTTTGAGGCGAATGTGTAGGTAGGTATATCTAATTTGTTAACGGTTGTATGCGTAACCTGCATGATAGCAATCTGTGCTTCCGTTGCGCAAAGACGAAAACTTTTTTAGCAACACATTTCGCGGATCGATGGAAAGCACAACGAAAGTTTATTATTTAGGTTCGATCAATTCATTGATTCATTTCCACTTCACGTGATTCATTTCCACTCAGCCTATCCCATTTTGATTCTGCTAATAGGTACATACTAGAGCGGCAACAATTTCGACTTTTTTTTTTCGGAACACTGCTAATTAAAACGGTAATTGGATGTACAAATCGTATGCAAAATATGAGCTATGTCCGATAGCTCTAGTTCACCCACAAGAGGTTTCAAGGTTCCATAGGAATATATATGGAAACTCGGAAATAAAAACCTAAAATCATATAAAAAATTCCACAGTAACTTTGCATACATCAAAACTTATGGTAACACATAACTTTATATGAGAATATCTGTTTATGGAAAAATCGGATCAATTTTCAGTCTTCGGCAATGTTGATCCTTACACCTTAAGCTATGTATCTGCAGATTTTGGGATGCACATGATAATACTGGCATTTTTTACTGAATTTATTGTTTCTATTGCCAATTTTTATATATTTTCGCATACAAACTTGAAAACACTTGTGAGTGAACTAGAGTTGTCGGAAAAAGCTTATATTTGACAAATGGTATGTGAAGACAATTTAATTTAATTTTTGTGATTTAACAGTGTTCCGAAAAAAAGTCAAAATTGTTGCCGGTCTAGTCCATACTACAAAGCCAGTCGAGAAACCGTAGCAAAAACGCATTTAAGTCCATATATAAAATTGTTTTCGATTTGTGTATATTTATAGTTTCGATATATGATTAAGACCACGCTACATTTGTATGCGTAATCTAGGAAAGATACAATAATAGCAAAAGATAACTAGAAAGCTTGGTCTATACATAAAATGTGATTATATTATATTGTTGTGCTTAAACTATACTCTAAATGTACTAAGAAAATAAATATTTTATATTAAGTAGTATAGTCATACGTCTACAGTTCGTGCAACCCTATAGGGCTGCCCCTTGTAGTTTTTATGTTTTTACCAAGAAGAGTTATCATCTTAAAGAAGCTAATCCCCGTGGCAAAAACTATTGTAAAGTGAGACCTGCAGTATCAACTAAAAATTAGTTTACATTCTGCTAGAAAATCAATTCAACATTCGAATTTTTAAAGGTTTGAAATGTATATTCTTACATTAGGAAAGCTAAGCTCAATCGAGGCATTAAATGAAAGAAGAAATTCAGTCAATTTTATTCCAATTTTCATAAATTATTAATTAGAGTAAAGAAACAAGGGCGGCAACTTTGTAAATCACATTTTTCACTATTCTTAATTTCTTCTCTCAGCCTCAGCATGCATATATCATTTAGGAATGACTCCACTTTCGATCGACGAACATTCGCAGCTATTAATTTCGTAACCATTACGGTTTACTGCAAGACATAAAACACACCTACCCCTTGGGGGATCTGCGCACGCAATAAATAATCATTAAATAGACTATAATAAGTTTAAAAAAAACTCGTTCCTCGGACCCTGTCAGGAGTTCACCTCGAGGCGCTTTTCTCCATCTTCAACTCTTGCAAACCTTCACTTTTTCAGAAGAAAAAAAAAATTATGCCATTCCAATCGATTCTTCCAGCAATTGCGGCAAAGCAAGTGTCACCCGACCACGGTCGACGGCGCGGTGGCGGTGTCAAAATGTCTTAACTCTGGTGCAACACATTCGTGTAACCTTTGAGCGGGCGCAACTGAAGTGCGTGAAGGGTTTCCTTCATGAGCGCGTAATTTATGCGAGATAGATTGCCGTTTGCAGTTGTCTGGCTTGTGACCGACCGGGGCACACGCCCCTTCCAGTTCTAATGGCGGTTGTTGTTGGCGCAATTGCGTCAGGATACACGCGAACGCGCGCGCCAGCGACCTACGTCGAAGTGCGTGGTCTGGCGCAAGAGCTGCAATAAAATGAGCGACGTGATTCTGGTATTTCCAAACCGTCGTCGTCGTTGTCGCCGTTGATCGATCTAGTTACCTATACCTACTAACACGCGGTGACACTCACGACATACGACTTCCACTTATTATTGCAAATTGGCTGGTGTGTAGGATCTAGTTTGCACCGCGGAGACGCCGACGACCCCAATTACGCACGTTCGATTAGTCCGTGGGTACGCTCTATCTCTCGCTAGCAAATGAGATTCTGACCACGGGAACAACAACGACACGTTGTCGGGGGTAACTAGGCTTTCTCAGCGGATTATTTTATTACGTTATTTGGTTCTTTACTGACACTTTTCTTGACAGTTCACTAGTACTGTTTGAATGCACTTGAAATTTTTTTGTGGACGACTAGATTCGCTCGAAGCAAATCGCAAAGATTTTTTCCAAGTTCATGTAAGTCCATGTAAACAGTTCAAGCGAACTGTCAAATATGAACACTGGAGTTCATTTGTGACATCAGCATAAAGTTGAGTTCGTCTGTGGTCTTGCGTTGATGTCCAAATGAGAGCCTCTTATTGTTTATTTTCGCTTAGGTTACTTTTACGCGTGCTTCTTAACTATTTACACAACATGCTAACCAAAAATATCGTCTCATTTTTTCGGAATGCTCTAATCCCGCTTTAACAACCTAAAGAGAAAGTAGATAAAGAATTTCTCATTTGCAACAATTTTAAAAACATTCATGGAAGATCAAAAATGCCTGATTTCTGACCCGAAGAAACGTTAAGATTATTCCCTAAATCATATTGAAACGACGCTGTGTTACACATAATTGATTAGTCATCAAAACAAACAAAACAAAAAACGATCTTCAAATCAGAACTTTCCAGCTTACTTTCCTTTCACTTTGACAGCCCCGATCATCGATGGATGCGGTTCGGAATAAGGCCAAACCGGCTGCCCAAAAAACCGACCCGCGGGTGCGACAGGTGAAAGTGAGCGAGAAGCAACCTCCTTGTTTGCGTCTGCTGTGCGCCGATGACAGCGCGCAGTGCACACAAAACCCAGCTGTTCAGATGACCTACATTCCCATTCAAACAGTGTTTGCGCAGCACGAGCGCGAAAACTATCATTAGCGTCATCCATTCTCGAAGCCCCTGTACCTTGATAGCGAGCAACGGGTTCGCGGGGCGAGAAGGTTCAGACACGACAACAAAAAAGAAACCTTCAGTTCGATGGATGGTTGCTAAGCAATCAGCGCACGAGAACAAAACATACGACAAAGAAGAAAAAAAATCAAATACAAGTGCATCATTTCGTTGCTGTGGTTTCGAAGCGACAAGGAGCTTCTTCTGTGGACACAAGCTACTTTGATGGGGTACAGTTTTGATGTAGACCTCCGAACCATCGTCACCTCGTAATTGAACAGGTGTTTCAGCTTGCCGTCATTTGCTGCATAACGCGTTCGGGGAAGGGTGCTTGTCACTCTCGAATGAAAATCTGTCGAGTACTTAAAAGCAGTGTTACTGAAGCTGCATGACTTGTCAAAATTACATCAGCGTTCGTCACATAGCAGGCTTGGGTTCGCGATGGAACAAACATAAACGTTGCATCCCTTAAAATTTCAGAATAGTTTTGATGGTTGAATATTTACACTATTTTATTTGACACTGACGGTCATACCTGACAATAGCATTTTACGCAAAGGTTTAACCTTGTTTGAACGGATCAAAGACTCTCAGAAATGGCTGCGCACATGAACACTGTCGGTTCGAATTTCGATTTACATTCTCTGGTGTTGCTTCGATATTGTCAATGAAATAGCCATCCTTTCCATATAATTTATGATACGAAAAAGTTAAATAAAATTTATCATCCCAAATAATGAATTTTCCATTCATTCCGTAAAGTGTTTACGGTGAAGCGTACGGTAGCAAATTGGCATTCAAGTTAGAGTGTTGTATAGTCAGGTTTTCGCTTACGTTTATGAAAAATACGTCGTTTTTCGTCAACATACAGTGGACAATTGTGTTTGCAATACCAAAGTTTCACGCTTATTTGCGTTTTGATTGTCTAACCTCGTTTTTCGCACTTAGCATCACATTTTTCTTTTACTGAGTTATCCAATCAGATTGGCTATAGATTTATGCTAAGACAAGACGTGACAATCGGCTTCTTATTTTTCCTTCGGCATTCTTCTTTTCGTACATTTTTACCCTACCGAAATCTTCCGAACAGTGTTGCTATTTTTATTAATGAAAAGGGAATCTTGTTGATTTATTTTACGCCGGAAATATTTTGTATCTCGAATCCACTATATTGAAGAAGGACACCGTTTTTCCATGTCATGGGTTTAGTAAAGTTTGATGAAGCCATTTTCTGAATAATTTTAGATTATAGTGTGGTTTCTGTCTTATTTTTGTTAAAATTAATCAATGCATGATAAATACTTGTTTCACTTTACCGCACAATTTCAGTTCAATTTAGTCATTTTTACTTTTTTTAACGATAATAATTTTATTTGTCAAAAGTAATGACAATTTTTTCCCTTTTTTCCTTTTTTATTTCGACTATGTTAGTCACATTTTCTTTTTTACATTTTAACGACATTCAATTAGCTGGAGATTACTGGGTAGGGAAAGTTATGAAACTTAGAGCCATAGTACTCAAGTGAGAGCAAGGATGTGAAGTAAACAGATCGGAGAACTAGAAGTGGTAGGGTCATTAGAACAGGCTTAGTATCGCACGGGCTTAACTTTTGTCTTCTGCTGATGAGGGTCGAGCTTAGGCAGCATAACAACGAATCACCCGAGGTCACCAGCATAGACAGACTTGTCCATCTTTACCGTGACAACCGACAAAAGAAAAGCCACGCAGATCACCGCAGATCAAAGCCAAGACACAGCCCTACCCAGTAATCTCTAGCTAATTGAATGTTGTTAAAATGTAAAAAAGTAATGACAACCTTTTCCTATAAAAATAGCAACACTGCCAAACATCATTTCGCTATCCCTGCAGTAACATTGCGTACGGTGCAAAAAGTCAGACTCAACCAATCAGGAGCTGGACCATTCTGACGTAAAATTGGAACGAAAACGCTCCCCCCCTATTGTCACGTCTTGTCTTAGGATTTATGTAAATCCAGTTTGTACGACGTTTTGTTTGTAAACAACTGTGCAATTTGAGGTCAACAGTGCAGTAGAAGTACAGCTTTGGGTATAATAATTGTGTCGCTTTATATAGGAATTTGCTATGTGACCGTAGTAAGCGACCTAGCACTCGGGAATCGAAAGTCAAATTAGAATGAAATTTAAAAGCGGCTAGCGAGAGTATTATATCTTTCATTTGGAATCAATATTATGAGTACCAGTCAAGAAAGAATTGTATCCCTAGTTTTAAGATATCTGTGAAATTTCTCATAAATATTTGTTCCCCCTTTTATATACCAAACTGTATATTTAGTTTTAAGATAGCTGTACAATGTTTCGTAAAAAACTATTCCTCCCCTTTTGAATACCAAACTGGATTCCTTGTTTTAAAATTTTTCATGAAAAAATCGTTTGCCCCCACTCTTGTATTGTAACCCGTCAGGGTAACAATTTAGCACTGCGTGGAAATATACCCTTTTTTGCGTATACACTCCGTAGAGTGTATTGTTTACGTAAAGTTGTGCTCACCGCTCTTCGATACCGTTCACGCTTAGTCTGTAAATTTTTGTATAGTTTCGCGTTTGTGAACGGTTTTCTGCGTGCAGATAGGTGTAGAAAATTCTGTTAAACATTTGTGTATACGTAACATAGGGTTTAGTTAGGTTACCGCTCTCCTTTCGCTGAAAAAGTGGTCTGATTATGCTGTACGATAACGATGACAGCTATGCGGCGGTGTGGTTTTTTGGTGTTGGTGTTTGTTTTCGGTCGAGTGAGGAAGGAGGCCATCGAGAAGATAGAAAGTGACGGACCACGGTGACAATCAGACGTCCAGAAAATTGTAGTGTTTTTTTTCGGGACAGTTTCCCGCCACTGTAAAATCGTTAAGTGCGCGTGTGCGACGGTAGATTCCCGTCGAAAGTGCCGGCCCGTGGTCCGGGTCCTAAAGTAAGTGTGATGATGCAATTGCTTAATATTTATAGTTACTTGGGTTGAATTTCCTCAACAAGCCATCGATAACCAGGTTCAATAACAAATGTGACCGAACGCAAGCTTGAGAATAGCCGCTAATAACCAAATTCCTTTTTCTGCTTGTATTAATGACTAGCACAGGATTCGGTTGCTAAGCATGGCGTGTATTCAATTTGAGACACACGCAGGCACTCTATGATCACGTGTCGCGTCCCCAGTAGTGTAACTGGAAACATTGGCTGGAACTCACTTAATATTCAGGAATACACCCACTCTAGATACTTCAGTGAGAATGCTTTTCCGACGATGCGAGCAACGTCGTGAAGGTCACGTTTCGATGTGATGATCGACTATTCGTTTTAAATCTTTTAGAAGAAAATAGCTGAAGGCGATGGGCCTAAAATTTTTGGTTTCTTCATAGCTTGAGCGCCTGACTGAGGAGAAAGATTTAACAATTATTTCTCAGGACTGGTGGTATTCAACGGGGAAAACGATCGAAAATGGTGAGTGAAGCTAAGCAATCATGTGAATAAATTCCCCCAGAGGGCAGATTCAAACTCGCAGCCTTTGAGACTCCGGCACCATACACTAACCCTTATGCTATCCCAGGGTATGATGACATCCCAGAAAGAACATTTGATTATCCCACTGGCGACGGTGATCGCACGCTGCCAGCAAAGCGAGAATCACACACAATGGCAGCTGGCCATCGCAACACATTTGATCTATTTAATTTCCATTGGGCCAGAGTCTCAAAGGTTGCGAGTTCGAATCTCGCCTAAGGGGGAATTTTTTCACATGATTCCCAAGTAACGAATAAGCATTATAACGTAGCCTAATATTGGCTTTAAATCCACATATAAAGCACTCTTATAGAGCCGTGAAGCTTTATATACTCATATAATGCTTGTATTATGCCAGAAAAGACGAAATATAGTGCTATTACTGTGCAGAGAATGGCAGCTCGTTTTTGCAACACTAATGCTATTATGCAGCACCAGCGTACAAATGTCATTGTCCGTCATAGTTTTCAAACCATTTCGGTATGGTGAGAAAAAAGCAAAAGTTTAAAATAAATCGTTCTGTTTAAAACCGTAATTGACTCTCTTCCAATGCATTGTAATGAATAACCTTAATGGGTTTTCTTTCTCACATGATATGAATGTTTTACGAAAATTACCTTTAGTAAGTCTCGAACTGAGGTACCTTGCCTCTTCATTCAAGGTAAGTGCGCTGCGTTTGCTGCCTGGACTATATTGCATATGTTCGATTGAAATGAAATATGCCGAATATAATCTTCAAGAAGAGTAGCATAACGAATAAACCCACAGCATTACGATAGCGTTATATCGGCTTTTTATTTGCTCTATAATGGCACTAAATGCATATGAAAAGCTTACATGCTTTAAAGACCCTTGAAGCATATACGCGCTATATGCTATATTTCGGCTGCGCATTTATGCATTATTGATGCTAATATAGAGCTTTATTGCATTGTTAATGCTGTAATGGAGTTTCAATGCAACAATAGTGCAAATGTATAGCCAATATAGTGCAATGGCCTAATGCTTATGGTTACTTGGGAGCTTCACTCACCATTTTCTATCGTTTTCCCCGTTGGATACTACCAAATAAGGTATTGGCACCAAAAAAATAAATTATTAGTTGAATTATTTCTCGCCATTCCATCGGACTGTGCTCTGTAGCAAGACTGGACTCCATCTTTTCCAGATAGTTTGTATCTCAACTACCCACATGGCAGACTCAGTGGTACCTAATGTGTGTTCAGAATACGGGTGGAAACTTAATTTTCCCTTTCCTTTTTCCTCCTTTACCGCACCCAGACATAGCGATGGTATGTGTGGTGCAGCCAGCACGAATGAAACACACGAATGATTCCGTACTCGCATACGATCCTCGGTTTTGAGTTCGATTCAGTTTACGTTCAAAACCAAATGGGCTGGCCATGAAATGAAATCTGTTTACTTCCATCGTCAAAGAGGCTGAGCTTCGAACGAAAACTGTTCAAGATATGCGGATTGGTGCATAAAATAAGCGAGAACCAATCGCGAACGAGCTACGGCCGGGAGTTTTAAAACCGCTTTTTTTCCATATTGCATATGTATGCTACTTTCCACTCATCGGAAATACAAACATTCTTATTTAATCAAAATAGTAAACCCGGTGGATGAGAAACTATTTCACTGTACGGATCATTGGACGATGGATTTTTCACTATTTAGGGTGGCATTGAAAAAAATTGTCAGATGCTTTAAATGTGATTACAATCGTGATTTTCTGGTTGGTCACTTTTTAAATGGACCGCTTTTTAGTTGGACCTCCGCTAGTTGGACCATTGTTCAACTAAAAAGCATTTAAATGTCAAAATCTCGTGTCAAATTCACTTTGACAATCACACTGACAATAATTAGAGATGTGAGCAGATACATTTTCGGTTCAACTAGCGAATCAAATTCGTTAGTTGGACAGAGGGTGTGACCCAACCAGCGGATCTTGACTATACTTAGAAAGGGGAAGAACATCCAATTAATTCTTTATGCGAGGAAAATAGTCGCCATGACAACCCGTTACTTTCACCAAAAAAGCGATGTTAGGCAGCCCTCCACCTTAGGTAATGTTCACGCCGGAGAACAATTTGCTCCTGCAAGCTCCAATACTTCGGCGGCAAGATATTCCACCCCTGCTACCAAGTAGACGGGTTCTCCAGCATCGACACGCTGGGCGTAGCTGCCCTTTCTCAGCAGACGGTGGATTCGGCCGACAGGAAACTAGAGACCGACACGAACCGAGCGGGATTTTGGTTTTCCTTTCACCTTTTCTCCTTACCGCGTCCAGACATATCGAGCGTATGCGTGGTGTAGCACACGGATAATGCCGCACTCGCATACGAGCCGTGGTTTTGTACGCGGTTAAGTTTACGTTCTTAGCTAAAGGGACCGGCCGTCGAATCAAAGCAGTTTACTTTCATCGTCAAAGAGGTGGAGCTTCGAACGAAAACTAGTCAGGCTCGGGTGGTCCCTTGATCGAATTGCTTGGAACAGCTAATAACTGCTTGCACAAAATCTATTATTTCCGTCATTTTCAGTAATTGTACATTCTACGGAATTAACTACAAAATAAGTCAGATAGCACAAACATCTAATTTGTACGTTCAGTACAACTCGAATCAAAACAATAGTAGTTGGTAAAAGAAACGTTTTATTCGTACGTATGATTCTTTCTACCCATCGAAAATAAAAAACAATAGTTGGCGAAGGGAAATATTTTCAAACTTAATTTCTTTGAGTGGTTTGATAGCGCTGTAAAGGGCTAATTTGTTTGCCAAAGAAAATATAATCCGGGTGGGACATTTTTGTTCCAATTGGCCCTGGTTAATAGCATGAAAATGCACAAACTAATTCAAGGAGACGAATTCCAATAATCTCCTTCTCTCCCGATGTTGACATACAGTCTCCGGACACCTGACAAGATTGGTTGACATGCTGAAACCTACTGAAATCACAATTCTTTCTGTTCAAGATTTGCGGCTCGGTGCCTGAAATTAGCGGGAACTAATCACGAACTTGCTTCGGTCAGAGTATTTTTTGTTATGGAAACAATAAACAAATACATTCTATAAAGTCTCGTATACTAGCTCTAGAAAGTACCCTTGGTTCCGCACCAGAAGAAAATACATTCTTCTGACAGTGCAAATAGAGTCTGGTATAGGCAAGCAAATTAATCGCCAATACAGCAAACAATCCAGCCAGGTCGAATCTCCTAATATTGTCATCTGAGTATTCCAGCTTCGATGTACGAACCTCACTTTATGGACAAACAACAATCGTTAAGGCCACGGTTTCTATTCCATCTATCATACACGATTGCTTTTGAAATAGATTGTTTCCCTTATATTTATAGATTCGAGACATTTTGATGTGTCGGTTTTGAAGTTATTTAAAAATGATTTACCAGTGAAGAAAGCATTGCACATTTCATTTTTTAAATCCCCACGACAATTTGTACAATAAGAGACAGTATAACAAAGAACCGTTACTTCTATTCCTGCAGCAAGTAAACCGAAGATCAAAAGTGTATGCATCTCTAGAGGATCGACAGCGTTTTATTTCGGTACTCTTAGCGCGAAACAAAATTCCGCGTAAAACTCTTAATAACTTTATGACAAGAGATGCACAAAAGTTCCGATTACGTAACCCTAAAATCCTGAAAGATTCAAATTTCATTTTTGACTTCTCATCAGTATCGTTTTGGTCACCAATCCCAGAGTCACACAACTCGTATAATGCCCAGAAGAAACTGAACCTAGTGCGTTGCGTTGAATTGCTAGCTAAAAACAAGTTTTCGATGCCGCTATCACTCCGGAAAACCAACACTTCTGCACTTCCCGAGACATCAGTTGTTTGGGAGCTCACACAAGCCAAGACAGCCAAGAGTTCATCAAGTATATACTTTTTTGATAATTTGTTTACATATTTTAAGTATCTGAAAGTAACATTTTTCGTTTTACTCATCTTCCCCAACGATTTACGACTATTCTCTTTATCAGAAAAAAAACTATGTGTCCTTCTCCATCAATAATGAAGAAAGTTTCTTTGAATTTCTTGACAATATTAGTCTCGGAAGTCAATTCGCCCTCTTCCAACAATCTTTTACTCCTTGTCAACTATGTTAGTTTAGCATTTTTTTCCTGCATCGTTCAACCGCAAACCAGTTCAAACCTTTTCCATAAACTACATTTCTTGCCGCTGGCAGACAGATGCCGACTATATACAACGACGAAACTCAGCATACCTACCACCGTTCTCTTCGCAACCGGTAATAAACTACAAACCCATGACGATCGGTGTGCAACGACAACAATCCGAACAGAAAATGAATTAATAAATATTTCAACCTTGTGTCTGGTGGTGTGCCCGAGCCTCGCAGCTAACAGTTAACCGAAGATTCCGTCCTCATAGCTGATGGAGGTTCCATCGGTTTTTGTTGTTGTTGTTGTTGCTGTCTGCTAAAAAATCCGGAAGCATTTCTATGTAGTTTCTAACCCTGGCCACTCGACAGCTCAGCTCAGTTCAGTTTAGCTAGCTCACGTCCGGGTCACGCAATTGGCGATAATTTGCGCTACCCAACTCGCACACAAAATCACTCCTTTCATATTCCTCGTTGGGCGCCACTGAAGAGAAACTCTCACCTGAACACTGGTGAAACCATTTTCCAGCCACGAAACTAGCTCAGGATTCTACGTTGAATTTTCACTATCTTTTCGAACAAAAAAGAACTATATTCACTGTTCAGTAATAAACTTTTTAAATCAACATTTTTTTTCGCTGCGAAAATCTAGTTAAAAATATCAGTAAAATATCCTACGTCACGGATCGTTATTTCCGCGAACCCACTGTCACTAGTAGTCGGTTTGTGACCGCGCATTCACTCTTTAAATATTCAAGCTAAACCCAACAATCCACCAAAACCGCACGCATCTTCTTTCACTCTGCCACAACAACCAACTAACGTCCAAGCGCCGCTGTGGGATAACCATGAGCCCGACGACGACGAGTCCTAACTCTTGATTCGTTTCCGATTTTTTACCCAACCGTTCCGTGCGAAGATCAACCGTCAACTGATCGCTGCCGCAGACGGGATTAACATTACTTTGGTTGGTTTACCTTTCGACTTTCAGCAAACAGCAAGCAGGCGGCGACGGCAATGTCACGTCACGTCAATCAGTCATCTGAGAGTTGGTTCGGTTACCAACGTGAGCGAGAGAGAGAGAGAGTGGCGAAACGGAGGAATGGTGCTCAGTTCACTCAGTCGTCAGCATGCGTGGAGGAACATGTGCGTTTTGCTTTGCGCGCCATGGTTTGGCGCGCGTATTTACACGCGCCTCGATGTGTTGTTGCGAAGGAGAGCGGTTCTCTCGATTCAGCAAAATCTCTTTGGTTTTTGCTAGAGCGAAGAGAGAATAATTTTCACACAACGCGCGGATAAAGTGGCGAGCCGTATAATGGAACTTGATTCGCGGCATTGACTGAACACAGTAGGCTGGTATGTGGAAAAGTCATTCTGAGGAGACTTTTTGGCGATGCTGATTGTTTGTGTTACCGATTTCGCAACCCTGTCAAGACCATCGATTCGGAATCAAGTTCGTGCTCGGTAGTGGGAAGTGAATGAGGGCTGACGCTCTTGCCGTAAATAAGTTTTCGTTACCGTCGGTGGCGTGCAGGAAAATTTTGGTAAGTCATTTCTAGAATGATGATTCTCTTTTCCTATTCTGAATCCGAAATATACATTTAACTTAATCTGGCAGCTTGTGCTTTTTATTTTGACAATAGTCAAACTAAAAACTAGTCCAGTTTAAACTTTTCCAACCAGTAAATCACGACTGCATGGTGAATGTGGTTTCAGTTCCCAGCTACTAAAAAATCGATATCTTACATTTTGCAGCATTTCAACGATTCCCGCGTGGACACCCGCATGTACCGACCACATAAACACCGCAAGCATTCTCATACGAAAATTACAATTTTGATTTGTGACGGATAGAAGGGAGACCTTTCTGCCATACCATCGTTCGAATGGACCTCCTCCAGTGGAGGTTACAGAGCTCTTGCTCTGTACCGACCCCTGCCCAAGGGACAGTGTTGGAAGTGGTCACGTGATGATGACAGCTATAACAATCCATTTGATGAATCAGCCCAAAACGAGCTCCAGCCTGTCCGCTGGAGGTGTGGAAGGTTGACCGCCGTGTAGCGGCGCGTGTGGTATGGATAATAAATTTGACTACTCAGCAGTGGCAAGGCTGCTGCTGCATGAATCGTTTTGGTTGAGGAAGGTCCGCGAGCTGGGGGGAGGGAAAAAGTGAATGGATTGGATCCTAATGATGTACACGATCGGCAACATTGGCGAAACTAGGCAAATTGATCTGCTTTGTTGTTGTTTAGGTTTGTTCAAAGGTGAAAAGGTGAGTAAAAAATAACGAAACGTTTTTCAGGTGAACATTATCGAAAAACATGCAATTATAAACCTATTCAAAATATTATCTGAGGAGGTAAACATTAAGCGGTAAACAAACCTTGAATTCAGTAAAAAATAAGGAAATAATGTATATAACCAGAACAAACAGGATGATTCGACATCCTGTCAGTAACTTGTTGACTTCTAAAACAACCTGTTTACCAATCATACACGAGCTAACTTCGATCCTCTAGATTTTTTCTAGTGTGTTTTTGCTCACCTTCTGAAGTCTAATGTAGACTTCTCGTGATTATTTGTCGAGGTTTTTTTTGAACGTGAAATACTTCAGGAGTGAAAAGTTATTTCACGAAAGACCATCATTCTAAACTTAAGTCGAAATGATACCTGCTATTGGAAAACAAACATTCACCATGATTGGCGGTGATGTTTGTATTCACCACCTTTAATCGATTCGGTTCACAGTCCTTTGGTTAATAAAATATTTTCCGGAAGAGAGCACATTTCACTGGGAAATATCTTAAAACATCAAGGACTATCGAGTAAAAAATGTAATAATGGCATAAATTGGCAGAGTTCATGGGCAGCTCCAGCCGGATGGTAAAATGGGACACACCTTCTTGACAAAATGTATGCACGATTTATGAAATGGAATTTTGATTTTTAAAAACGCGTTTCGAAACGCGTGGAGAGTTGCTAAGAACTTGGCCAATCATAAACATAAATAATGTTCCTCAAGGAAGCCACTAAGGGCTACTCGTATCTGTTTCATTCATCAATGACACTGATTAAATTACCTTGACACTTCATAATGATTTTAAAAAAAAACAAGGCTTTTACACACGCTTTTTACTGAATCACTTTCCGGTTGAAAAGACAGAGGGGGGAACGTGCCATCTCGTGCCAATGGCAGAGTTATAGACGCAACGCTATACAAATTGCATTTAAAAATTTTCGTCCGCAAAACAAAAATTTATGCATAACAAAGAATCGTTAAGGTTCGAGAAAAATTAATTTCGATCAATCGAAAAAAAAACATTTCTGTTCGCGGCGAAACCATTTTTGAAGAAATGACATTTCGAGATAATCGAGTTTGTAATTTCAAGTTACCACTGCTGTTGGTAGACGAAGCGCGCTTGGAAGCACTGTAACTTTCGATCTAATTCTTGGATCTCCAAAAAAATTGGAAAAGTATTCTCAAGGAATTTTACTTTCAGATAAAGTAATGAAAACAATTTCGATTTTTTTGAAAATAAAAAGGTATGTAACCCCTTAATGAAGGCCGCAACTTCCGGTAAGCACTTTATACTGAATACCCCCCGTTGACCGCAAGATGCAAAGAAAACATCTTCTTTGGCTTTGACATCCCCCTCTCACTGATTGTCAGCCACACGAAGACTTTCTTTGGGAACTTTTTGTGGGAAAGGCGAGGGGAACGACACTTCGTGATTTGTTGATGAAATGACCTTATAACACCGACGAACCGACATGGAACAACAAATTCTCGACAAACATTTCAAATGGTCCTAAGTGCAAATGAGAGCCTCTCTTTATTTACTTTCTCTTTCGATTATTACGGCGTCATCATAAAACTTTTCAATATTGTTTCAGGATATATCGAAAAATTTCGACTAGAAACTCTAGTAAGAGAACTGCGGAGAGAAAAACAGCATTTTTGGCAACGTATGCCCCGGCATTGTATGGCAACACGTCCAATGTTATAAGGATAGGGAATGTTCGATTGGATTCGTTTTTTTGACAGCTAAACGCGAATCCAAAAATCGATCAAAAATGGAGTCTCCGCAGTTCTCTTTTTAGAGTTTTTCTAATTTCGACTAGTTTATTCTGCTAAGAGTTAAGTACAAACGTATAAACTGCCGAGTTATTAGCGAAAGAGAAAGTAAACAAAGAGAAACTGTCATTTGCACTTAGGGCCATTTGACATGTTTGGCTACAATTCGTCGGATGTTGTCCTAATTGTTTAAATTAAAATACGTTGTTACACTAACAGCATCTGTATAATCCCAGTCAAAAAGGGCAAGTTGCTGGCTAACAGGGGGCTATTTGCCAACTCGGATGCGCTAACTGCCCTTCAATTTTCCAGCAAATTGCTGGCAATTAGGGGGTTATTTCAAATGCAACATTTGGGCGATTTGCCGCCGTCATTTTTTAGCTGCTCTACCCGCCCTTAAATCGCCCCCAAATCGCCCAGGGGACGCGCCATTTAATAGCCCTTAATATCCTAATATGAAAATTACAAATATTACTTATTTTCGGATTCATTATCTACTCACATAAACTTATCACTACAATAGGTAATCACCAGCAAACTATAGGAAGAATCAATGGTGAAATTGGCATTACACACCAAAACTTACCACAATCTGACTTTTATTAAGATTTTAGGTCAGAGATCTTGTTCCACTATATTAACACCCGATTCCACAATTTCCCACATTCGTTGGCTAAATGAAGTGCACTAGACAAACAAAATACAAGCGAGAACACGCCAATCGTTTGAAAAAATCATTTTAAGCTTAAACCAAACATGAACCGCCATGTTTGAAAAACGCAAAAACATCTAAAACCTTTTCAGCCGCCAGAAAATTTGAAATTGCCTTTAAATCGCATTCGCAAATTGCATTTGTTCCTAGGGACAATTAGCACAGGCGAGTTGAGTTAAACGTCAAACTGTTTAAATCGCCTGACCATATTCGTCCGCTTTTTGTTTGACAGGGATGGTTCGCGTATAATGGAGTTTTTCATTGAAAAACCATGGAGCGGTGGATAGCACTGGTGTTGCATTTTCTAGCAGAAGAGCAGGCCACTAGACGTGTTTCATTCCCACTTCTGCAAGAAAGTACAAAACCAGTGCAATCCACTACCCCGGTGTTTTTCAATGAAAAACGACAAAACATTGGCGGAGCAATCTGTCGTAGTTTGACAGCAGCGATCGCTTCATTTCAAAACAATCGTTATTTCGCATAATACACTTTTCAAATGTCTCTGTCCTGTCGGTTCGCCGGTGCTAATACACGCATCCATCCCTTCTGGTTGGAAAATTACCAAATTTGACGCACATTTTTACCATTGGGTAAAAATCAACCAAATTTTGCACACTTTCTCATTGATGTGTATTGCTTACATGCTGTCAAACTCGAAGTCGTGTTTTTCGATTCAGCGAAAATGGAGGTGAGCCAACGCGAGTCGAGAGAACAAATTCTTTCCAAACACCTGGAATTTCCTGACCTGTCGCACCGGCAGTTGGGAAAAATGTTAAACATTCACCATTCAACCGTCTCCAGAGTGTTGAAGCGGTTCCAGGAGCGGTTGACGTTGGATCACGGCAAAGGAGCTGGAAGAAAACCGGGACCGGAGAACAAAAAAAAGGGAGGGAAAGGTGAAGCGGATGATTAAAGCAAATCCCAACGTCTCAAGCCGTGATTTGGCTAAAAAGATCGGCATGTCGCAGAGCTACGTCCAGAATGCAAAGAAGAGAGCTGGACTACATACATACAAGGTACAGAACTTTCCAAACCGCGATGAGCGGCAACAATCGACGGCTAAAACTCGGGCACGGAAGCTCTACGAGAAGATGCTGACAAAATATGGCTGCTGTGTGATGAACGACGAAACGTATATAAAAGCCGATTTTAAGCAAATTCCGGGGTTGGAGTTTTTCACCGGCAAGAGCAAGTTCTATGTGGACGACAAATTTAAGAAGAACAAAATGTCGAAGTTCGTCTCCAAATATCTCATTTGGCAGGCCATCTGCTCTTGCAGACTGAGGAGTGAGCCTTTCGTGACAAAGGGCACAGTAAATGGCGAGATCTACAAATCTGAGTGCCACGAGAAGCGCCTTTTGCCGTTCTTGCAGCAGCACGACGAAGCTCCGCTATTTTAGCCAGATTTGGCATCATGCCACTATTTAAAAAGTGTCCTGGAGTGGTATGAGGCCAATTCTGTCCATTTTGTTCCGAAGGACATGAATCCACCAAACTGTCCGGAGCTGCGCCCGGTGGAGCAGTACTGGGCAATGATGAAGCGGGAACTTCGGAAGAGCAAGAAGACAATCAAAGACGAGAAGGACATGTTAAGAAAATGGAAAAAACTGAGAAACTGGTACCGGCTGACCCTGTAAAGACTTTGATGACGGGCATCAAGCGAAAATGCGTTCAATTTTACACTCAAGGCTCCATCGATTAACTTTTCTTTTGATTTTTGAAGTAAATATATGTATAAAACTACCCTAAAATTTTGGTTTGATTTTAAACATTATAAGAAAATTGGCATGACATTTTCGGTGTCGCAATAATTTCGTGTTCGCCTTTTACCACAAACAAACTGCAGTGCTTTGTTTGTCTTCAAATTTACCGTGAGAGCGATTTGTTTACCTCCGAATGCAAACGCCAAAACGGCCTGATATCAACGCATCGATACAAATATTTTATACTCTAAAGTGATCCGAAAACGTTGGTAATGGAATTCCTCCACGGGATTTAGATATAAAAGCAATGGCACGAGAAAGTAGTGGAAATTAATTGTTATATCACGAAAAAAAACTGTAAACAATCGGCACACTAGATCGATTGGTAGTTCAATCAAACGGATCACATTTTGACATTAGTAGAACAACATTCAACGTTCAAATTGAGAGCATAACGATCACGACTCCATACAATGCCGATGTTGCTAATATGATGTTTAACACCTTCGTCGAGCAACCATAATGGCCCCAGCTATGAACGCTAATGATTATGCTGTCAATTGCATAAATGGCAGAATTTTTTGCCACAGGCTATTGTGCCTCATCCAGTTTAAGGATTATAACGATACCTTTCTAAGCAACGAAGAAATACGTTTGTCGACCAGTCACGTGCCGTTTAGAAATGACATTTCTGTGAATGTCACGGACCATGCATTCTGCGGACCATTTGTCGGTTAGTATTTTGTTTTACGAGTGGGTTTGTTTTTCGGCTGGATACAAAGTGCCAAACCATTGCCATATGCAAACTCGCCTCACGGCGTTCGGACTACTTGACTCAATGTCAAACAATTTTCGATCAAGCACTGCCATTAAACGACGCGAGACCGCGCATAATTGAGACTTGAGTTATTTATATTCAAGTGTGCGATGTTATGCGTGAAAATCCGATCATGTACCATTAGTTGGAACGAGGTTCGCTAATCGCTCGATCAGGCCAACCAGTAACGCCTACCTGCGTTAACGAGACACCACACAACTGTAACTATATACAATTGACCTGAACCCGACCGGCTTGGAAGGAGCGAGTGCATTCATAAGGTAATTGAATGACCGCTTTTGATTAAAAAGCTCACAATGAGATTGTCTCGTTGAACTAATAATCGCGATTGCTATATGTACGACAGTGATTGGGTCGCCATTTAACACAGCGATCTGCCCCTCTGATCCCAACGGTAGTTGTCGGGGAAGGTAATAGTAATCGGTGCTCGTGTGCCCAGTGCAACGTGTTGACAGATCCATTCGGTCCTGGTGTCATCAAATTTAGCAGGTCACATTAGGGTTAAATTGGTCCAGTGCAGCTCCGATCGCAACGATCCACTGTGGGGTGAATATGTGCAATGCGCATATTCATATTTATGCAGTACAAACCAATGTGTTACGGTTGGCTGTAATTTCGAGATATTTATTCCCCCCATCAATTTCTGTCGGCCTGTGCAGCCAGTAAGTGAGTCCTTGGCAGGTAACGGAATGAGTTCGATCGACTGGGTGATCAGCAAATGATCGCAATAAACAAAAACGATCAAGGTTGCGTAAGTAATCGTTTTTAACGTATGGTAATGTTTATGGTACCTCAGACAGAAGGCTATCAGTGGAAAAACGCGACGTTGACAAGTGCCATTCATAAGTTGGAATGACATCTTAAGGATCCAATAGGGTTAAACGTACAGTTGTCACTTTCCGTACTAAGCTGACCAGATTAATTCTTTCAAGTGATACAGTGAAAAATTCGTTGTTTGACACTACCGGCATTCCTTCACAGCGGTTGCAACCACAGGGGTTAACCGGATTGAAGCAAAATGGCATCTCAAGGTCCCGATTTTTTACTAACCCAAACCTTGACAACGTTACGTCCCCTTGAAAACGTGACAGCCTCAACAACTTGAGATAGAAAATCCAGCAACAAACACACTATCTATCGATGCAGATTTATCCAAATTCGGATACCCTCCCTTCTATTTATCGTAGATGGCCTTGCTCTGCGGTTCGAAAGCCAAAACGGATACATCAAATTGGTTTGTTCATTGGATCGATCGAATTATGCCAGCGGTGGCTACTTAGGTGAAACATTTTAACACATTATAAGCGACAACTGCCTGCAAGGAACACCGATTACAGACCTGCGCTGGATATGTCAGTGCAAAAACTAAAATGCCGCCATAATTTTATGGCCGATACAATTTTAGCAAATGAGATAATTGATTATGCCCTGACACATCCTGTAGTGTTAGATCTGCGGCGTTATTATGAGAAGCCCGGAGGGCAATTGGGCAAGCATTCCGATGAATATTTTCGATACGATCTTTGCAATTAGCCCTTATCTGCAACGATCGCTTTGCATTCTAAGTGAAACATACGGCAAATGCTAAATTAGAAAAATTAAAAGCACTGCCCCAATCAATAAGCCATCGCTAACGGAGCCGCTCCGATCGGAACCTACCGTATTGACCTCCAGCGGTCAAAGCACAAACCATGTGTGTGCACATTCTCTACGCCGCCGCCGCCATAGACGGGAGTGCCAATTTTTTTTGTCACGTGACGCGTTGGGTTGCTTGGATCGTTGGTCGTTTGCAACAAAATGTCAAGTTACCCACAGCTTTATTCATTCATGGTTTTTTTTCGTTCAGTTCACACATGGCATGCGGTTATGGTCCCAGCTGAGGCCACGCAGCCACAAATAAATTCACTAATCTGTACCGGCCACTGTGCGGTAACGAATAGTTTTCGTGCGTTCAATATATATATTTTTTTCGATTAAACCTATGGAGGTAGCTTATGCAGTGGCAGGACTGCAAAATGCTTCAATTCGATGGTGCGAAAGACAGGATTTCTCGCACGTACGTTTCAGCACACAGCATGTGTGGGGCAAGATGTTTTAGGTCGAGCACTTTTGTAAGAGTGCTCTGAGTTATGCGCATTTACACGTTGATACAAATGTTTAATTAAATATGGGCAGAACTACATTTGGAGCTAACAAAATTGAGTTCTTACCTGAACGATATTTATTTAGTCTTAAGAGGGGATTTGATTTATTTATATACTCTAGAATAACGGAGACGGGTTCCGTTTAGAAATCAAATTTATTTGTTGTATACGATATTAATGTACTTTTCACGGAGAAAATTACGTGTTGAGTGAGGCCTTACAACGGTATTTTAACAATCCAAATTGAATGATCCGATCAAAGAAATCTGCGTGGCTACATAAAGGTGTAAGTATACCGGCCTTTTCTAAATTCATCATACTCCCCTTCTCTCACTGTTTAACAGCTCCTCCCTCGTATCATGGTTTACCAAGATGGATCCGCCGGTTCCTAGATAACGTACTTTCAGCCCAAATATAAAGCGCTAAACAGCCTAATCGCTACGCAGGAGCTGACAAAACATTACTCTGCCGTGACTGAGATTAAAAAGGTTCAGTCGGATAAGCTGCGCTTAGTCGTGGTTGACTTGCACAGGGCCAATGATATCGCTGGCAGTAGTCTCTTTAAGACAGAGTATTGCGTAAACGTTCCTTCCAGCGACGTGAAGATCGACGGTGCAGTCAGCGATGCGAGTCTAATTGTCATGTTCTGATGAAGGACGGGATCGGCCTTTTTAGGAACCCTGACCTTCTAAGAAGAATAAGAATCATACATCATTGAAGAGTGCTGCTACAAATCAGAAGACAGTCCCTCTTGGTTTTAGCGAATTGATAAAAACCAAGAATTCTTCTCGGGACACAATTCTTCCTGTTTTATTCTGGTTATTCTACCAACAGTGAGAACATTTTAAAGCAGTCGTCCGAACAATGGCCTCTCATTGCAGTGATCTTATCTTTCGATTACAAATTTGTTGAACGGAATCACGGATCCACTGGCGTAGTAGAGGGGGGAATTATTTTATTGAAATTGAAATATGTTCGACAAAAATGTGCCTTATACAGTCGTGATTCGCTGGTTGGACATTTTTTAACTGGACCGCTTTTTAGTTTGACCTCCGCTAGTTGGACCATTATCCAACTAAAAAGCATCTGAACGTCAAAATCTCATGTCAAATTAACGTTGACAATCAATCTGACAATATTTAGAGATGTGAATAGATGCATTTACACTGCCAACATCTCCTTTGGAGAGTTTTTGACATTTGTCAGTCGGTCCAACTAGCGAATCAAATTCGTTAGGTGAACAAGGCTGTGGCCCAACCAACGAATCACGACTGTATTTTAAACAGAACTCTTTAAGTTTCTTTTGCAAGTTTTGTTCTGAGAATATTTCCTTGCGGTGAAAATTGGCGACAGACCTCGGAACCTACGGGTTGGCGCTCTTTATGGAGGCTAGGTCTACCGCCGAAGACTTACTTACTTACCTTTCAGGCTAGAGCCTGAAAGGTAAGTCTCTGGCTGTATGCAGAAGCCGTCTCCACTCCACTCGGTCCATTGCTGCTTGTCGCCAGCCTCGTAGTCTTCGAAAGGTCCGCAGGTCGATCCACCGTGCTCGTTGTGCACCCCATCTTCTTGTTCCTATAGGGTCGCCCTCAAGAACCATCTTCACCGGGTCGTCGTCCGGCATTCTTATGACGTTTCCAGCCCACCGCAAACGTCCCATTTTTGCTGTATGCGCGATGGATGGTTCTTCCAGCAGCTGATGCAACTGATGGTTCATTCACTTGCGCCACGTTCAGTCTTCTATCTGCACGCAACACCTTTCGTTCGGAAACTACAACGGCGCGTTGGTCCTCCACGAGCATAGTCCAGGTCTCGTGGCCGTAGAGAACCACCGGTCTAATCAGCATCTTGTAGATAATCAACTTCGTGGGATAGGAGATTCACATTGTCACCTCTAGAACCTCTTCCTCTCATGTATTATGTCTTCGAAACGTTGATGGCAAGTCCAATCCTGCTGGCTTCAGCTTTCAGTCTGATCTACGTTTCCGACATCGCCTCAAAGTTCCAAGAAGCTGGACGGACTTCCTGAATATTGTGCTACTCGTGTCTATCCCCGCTCTCCTTATTACACCTTCTGACGCAACGTTGAGCAGCAGGCACGATAGACCATGACCTTGCCGTAACCCTCTTCGAGATTCAAAAGACTCGAACAACGCACATCACCCGATCCATCGTTGCTTTGACTAATCGTGTTAGCTTATCCGAAAAACCGTACTCGTGCCGATTTGAAATCGATGAACAAATGATGTATGGGCACGTTATATTCGCGGCACTTCTGCAGAACCTGCCGAATCGAGAATATTTGTTGCGTGGTGGCACGGGAACCCATGAATCCCGCTTGGTAGTGCCCCACGAACTCCCTTGCAAATGGTGACAATCGGCGGCAAAGAATGATCGCGCGGTAGTTGCAGCAATCCAACTTGTCTCCCTTTTTGTAGATTAGGCAAACGACACCCTCCATCCACTCCTCTGGAAGAATCTCCTCCTCCCAAATATTGGCGATTACCCAGTGCAGCGCTCTAGCCAGTGTTTCACCACCGTATTTTAATAGCTCGCTGGGTAGTCGATCTACACCGGCAGCATTGCTGTTTTTCAGTCGACCGATCTCCTCCTTGACTTCTTGGAGATCAGGGGTCGGCAGCCCATCGTCTTCTGCGCGTGCTCCAAGATCCGTTGCCATACCGCGTTCGTCCTCTACTACTTCACCGTTGAGGTGTTCGTCATAGTACTGCTTCCACCTCTCAATCACCTCACACTAGTTCGTAAGAAGGTTGCCGTCTAAGTTCCTGCACATTTCGGCTTGCGGAACGTAGTCTTTGCGCGAACTGTCCATCTTCTCGTAGAACTTCCATGTGTCGTTTACGCGCTACAGTTGTTCCATCGCTTCGCGATCTCGTTCCTCCTATTTGCGCTTCGTTCTCCAGAGGACCGAGGTTTGCCTGTTCCGTGCTTGTTTGTATCGCTCCACATTCTGTCTCGCCGCCAAAGACTACATCGAGTAGATCGCGACGATACGGGGAGTTGAATGACTCTTTTGTATCGTGACAAAACTCGGAGTTAATTAGTTCACGAAACGTACATCGGTGTCGAGAGAAATTCCGCCGCCGGGGAACTCTCAGTCGGAGTACGGTAGTTACTTCGTTTTGGAGCTAAAGTGCTCAAGGAAACGGGTATCAGTTTCGGGTGAAATTCCGCTACCGGAGAACTCTCAGTCGGATTAAGGTGAGTTTACCATCGGGGACTATTCGAGTAGATCGCGAACTAAGCTAGGACCTAAATGGCTCACGGAAACCGGAGCTAAATGGATCGCTGAGACGAAAGCTAAATATTTCACGAAAACGGGAGATAAACGTCTCGAAACGAACAAAATGGCTTGCAGTAATATCATACTGAAGTTCGGGGCTAATTGCCTCAAGTATATCTAGGATCTATATAGTGTAATAGATGGAGAATGACGGAAAGCAAGAATAATGTCGGGAACTAAATGCATGAAAGGTCGAGCTATTTCATGGAATAAGCGAAGCTCCGAGTTAACCACAGAAAACTCGTGAGCAAAAGGCTTCTTGTCTGACAAAATCTATATCCAGAGGATGTACTCTGCAGGAAGCTCTAGTGATACGATTGTGCAAGAAAGCTTAAGCTAGCACATTCCGAAGAGACAGTCTATCGTCAACGTCACATTTTGTAGTCCTTCACTGGTGGTGAACGTGGACTAGGGTGTGCGAGAGGTATTCCCGTATAGATCATCAGGCGATTCGCTAACACATCGGCCAACAGAGCCCTGCTGCAGCACGGAGAAGGACGACCAGCGTTCGAAAATGGAAGACAAAAACCTCTCCGCTGAGGCACTTCGTGGAGCCAGACAGTGGAACCGCGACCGTTGATGCGGTTGATCTAACAAGTAGGATCGTGATGGCTTGTGACGCCACAATGCCGCCGAAACTGGAACGACACAGCAGACGGCCTTCAGATTGCTGGTAGAACGAGACACTCAGTACGCTACGCGCTGTTTGTGTCAGAGCCAGAAGGTGGGATCAGAGAGCATGATCGTAGAAGGAGAGAGGAGCTCAAGGCTGCATTTCGGGAAACTAGAGACGAGCTAAAACGGGAAATTAAGCTTAGTAAGTCAGAGTACCACAAGGAGCTGTGCCAAGAAGTAGATGCCAGGAATGATGAAGGGATCGTGACACCCGTTGAAATGCGCCGTGGTAAGCTAAATATAATCGTTGAGTGTCTCTTCCCGAAGCACGATCCAACCGACACCGTAAGGCGAAAAAGAAGGAACAAACACGGATGATTGCCAAGTGACTAACGCAAGCTCACAGAATTGTCGTTGCGACTAAAATCAAAGAAAGCCCCGATCCGGATTCAGCCTCGTAGGATCCATGTAGTGTAATAGATGAAGAGAATGACGGAAAGCATTCTGTTTCCTGCCTGCAGGATACACTCAGAAAAACTAATCGACGACCGGTTGAGCTTCAACAACCAGGTTGACTACGCCTGCGAAAGGTAGGCGAAGGTAACGAACGGAATAACGGGGGTCACACCAAACCACACACTCTCACCGAGCAGTCGGAGTACAGCAGCGAAACAAAAATGTATATTACTGCTGTTCGGAAAAGTGTACTCGGTTTGGCTACCGTTCTGGCAAGAGCAGTAGTGACGCGTCGCTGTAGCGGGCTGTACGGCTTGTGCAAATGTAAATGTACCGGAAAATATGTAGTTTACCGCATCCCTGATCGAGGGTAGTAAACAAATCGAACCTGCAAAAAAACAGGAAATAATTTTGAGTGGCCTAAAATAACCATTAACTGCATCGAAAGATTTATTTCGAATGACGGATACACTAGCAGTTCAACGAGCGCGTCGCACAGCGGTCGAAAACTGAAAGCTGTGGAATTAATTAATACCTCCTCGTTGTTATGTTATAAAAGTACAGTGTCTACAGCAAAGTGGATGCTTAGTATCTGGGCAGGCCTTTATGTGGTTGCGCTAGAGCGGAACTCCGCCTTACTTTTTAATGAGGCATGATGGAAGGATGGTGTTTTCGAAAAACTTTCAGACAATGGCATTCTGAGCAACTCTTCCGAAGGTACTAACTATGCAAGCCTAAAGGTTTTGAGATAATGCGTCTTGTTTTTTGAGAAATAATTTCAATAGTTGACGTTTACCCATAACCTGATGAGGACAAACAGGAAGTAGAGTAAAAATGAAAGTTCATGCCCAGTACTCACTTTATTGACAGGAACTACCACTCACTTTATAGTTTTAATCTCTTTTGTCTGAACCCTTACCTGAATTACTACTGCAGAATCGAGCCCTTGTTATATACGAACGAGAAAATTGCTCCACTACAAGCTCTGACCTTCAACTGTACAAAACAAGCATATTTTCATAAAAAGTAAAGTACGTTTCGATGTTTCACTTACTATTATGTACCAACCTGTTTACAAAAGCAAGTTCAACGAAAAAAAAACATTTCAACCCGACCTGTTAATTTAATTTATTTTTTAACCCATTAACTACATAACGAAATCAGGTTTTGCGTGTTCCGCAAAGGTCCATGAAAAATGTTATTGTTTTTAAGGCTGCCATGTGACGTTTCGATGCCGACTGCATCTTTAGATCATTGATAACCTCAATTTTCCGCGTGGCTTAACAGATTTAAATTTAATGTCACACTTGTATCAACTGTACAATATGACGGCTAAAATCAACAATTAATATAAACAACGTACCGGCACTGAACGCCAACTCAATTCTTGCATCAACATAGATCCAATCGCGCTACCTTATTGGGGTATTTACAAGACTGAATAACATGCAGGGAGAACGAAGGTTAGGTGAAAGAAATATTTCAACTTTTTTTTGCTTAATGTGTATAGGTAAATAGTGCAACTTGATTGACCATGGCAACGAGATCGCACCTTGAATGGAACACAGGCTTGTAACCTCGGCGGGAAGGAATGTGTTACATATTGCCACAGAGAACAGACGCCCGTTTCGAGCGTTTGGGGTATGTATAAATTAACGGGCTGGTTAAGAATTCGGTCATTAGATTTTTTTTATTACATTGATAGAGGTTTACTTTCTAAATCTAACATAATATTTGTTCAACCCTAAAAAATATAGATATTTTTTACGTCCTTGTTTGACACTATTGGTTTTACTTGACAATGGCTTTTTAACCACATTGGTTACCATTTATGACAGCTAATACAACTAAAGGATAGGGGTCAAGAAAAAAAACATTTATAATTGTACATACAAAAGTCAAAGTAGACTAAAAGCAGCATATATTTACAGAGAGGTTTCAAAATTGCCACCCAGTTCGGGATATTCTGGTATTACGGCACTAATCTATTAACGAGCCAACTTTCAAATGTTTACACATTTTTTTTAAATAAATAATTTGAACAAGAAAGTCTGTTCTCTATGGCAATACATACTGCCATTACACCGACCGAGACAACCACTTTTTACTTGTCAAATATTCTAGCTCCACAACCTCTGACGGACAGTCAGCCTTTTGCAGAACAACAACGGAACGCAAACTGACGCAATATTTAGGTAAGACTGAATCCCATGGAAAGTATCACAGTAGTCCATGACAGCTGCCACGAAAGGTTGGTTAATGACTAGAGGCGGCGGCGTACAGCGGCGCAACGTTAAACGCGTTAGTTAAAAAGTCCAAAAACAGTCACAATCAAAGCAACCTGCCGCGGTATTGCATCGGTATAACTGCTCTGCTACGTGCTGCGTTCCGATGACGGGATATTCTTTGGTAGCTAATTAATTAAATGAGCAACAAAAATGTCTTGCTTGGGGCTAGACTAGACAGTTACACCGCATAGCAATGTGGCGTTATGCAGCTGGAAAGGCACCGAGCAGTTATTTAGTTGCGACGATGAGAACCCAGTTCAGCTGAAAGTAGATTAAACCACACTGGGATCAAGTTTCGGTCAATTAATTATACGGTCCGCTTTTGGTGGTTTCTCATCACGTTGAGAGTTGGAGTAGACGTTGAGCTATGATCGATGCTTCCAGTTGAGATTATCAAGAAGATTTGCATAACACCGCTCTGATGCACCGATCACTTTGACGTTTGAAATTATACCATTTTGACGTATTTGCAATTCTTTTTGCGATGAAAATAGCTGTAACTGTAACTTTTTCCATCGCACGGAACAACATGGTTTCCTAATTCGTGAATACTAAATGTTAATTCGTGAGCTTATGAATGTATCATGGGTATTTTCGTGTGTTGTTTCGTAGTAAATATACGCCATCAACCATAACATTTTGAAGGGATCGTCGAATGTCACTACTACAAACTAATTTTATCCACAGCTGTTAGGATGCAAATCCCTTCATCGCTCGTCGACTTTCAAAGTCAGCTCCGATCATCGTCACCCCCATCGTGGTCCAAGTCCATTCGCACTCAGCAGCTCTCGAAACAAAAGGACCATCTAGTTGGCCTCGAATGTGTATAGTCATTACATAGTTGAACGTGAGAAAAAACGACCGGTTTGAACATTGTTCAGCTCGAGAAAGACAAATGGCGAACGATGATGGGATCCATTAATTTGATGATGATGGTGGCTGTTTGCCACGCTCCTTATGTTATGGTTTCCTAATTAAAATAAACAAAAAATAAGCAAACCGCTTAACTCACTCTACTGACAGCAACTACGACAGATCGAATTTCCTTGAATCGGTCAGGGTCCGGTTAACTGTCGCCCCTATAAACTACTGGAAAAAAACATGCTCAGTCAGATCTTACATTGATAGGTACTTTACCAGCGTCTGGTGGCGGAGGTCAAGTCGTTTGTTTGTTTATTTGTGAAGTTGATTCCACAAAACAATCGAAGGTTAGGTTAGGTTCGCTTTCGACGCAATAAACAATCAGTACGGTGGCTCGACATAACATCACGAAACGAAGGAGGCTATTAACGAATAACAAACTCGTGAGCCCAGTTTACAGTTTTCCGCCTTCTAAAACTCACACGGTGGAGGGTCCAAAGTGCGAAACGACGACGATCCCACGTAGCTCCGCAATGCGCTACTGCTGATGCAGCTCAGACTAGCTGTCATGTTCAGTCATCTTTTTTATGACGACAGCGTTTCCAAGCTGGTTTCAGCTGGTTACGAATGGAGGTCTATCAGGGACCCGCGAGCGTTTAATTTGTATAAGATACGAGACCGACTTCTTGCCACAAGGACATTCCATCGGCTCGGTTGGTCGGTGGTGGCAGTAGGCAGCAAGTAGCACCGACCATCAGCACAAGAATTTTTTAGAAAGTCCACACCACAACGCGGGGTCTCGTCAGAAACGTGCTGTGCGTTGACCTAAAATTCGACCCCTCTTAAAAGCGACCAACATTCGTGCGGTTCGAGTGTGTAGAATTAGTGAACTAATGCAATTAACACATGATCAAATTATTACATGCACCCCCAAGGCAGGCAGTTTCGAGTTCGACTTGCAAATCTTGAGGATCTTTTCGCCGGCAGTTTGCTGCACGGGTCCCATGTTCGGGTACTGTATTATAATTTCTCGCAATGACTAGATAATTACTAGATTACCGAGAGGGGTAATTGCTTTGCGAGAGGAGACCCGATCCGATCCGGTATCGACACTTGAATCGATGATCGTCTTAGCTGGTGAACGGATCGAGAACTGCCATCATACCGGGTCTCGGGTATGATGTGGAAAACTAGTTTCATACACACCCTGTGTAGGTACCTGATCCAAGCGTGTGCTGATTTTTTATTGCTAGCCCCCCATGCTGGGTACTAACATGATGCTAACGACTGTTTTATCCAAATTGCTTAATCATATTAGCGTGATGGTGGAGACGCGTCGTACCTAACGGCTAACTAGAACGGTTGTTTTGATTAGTTCGAGCGAGTTACTTCGGTAAATGGATAATTGAGGAGGATGTATTAATCTTAATCAGTTGACACATGCAACACTGAATATCCTGATTCCGAACTCAAAAAATAAGCATGTTATACTTATTGTTCGTAAATGGCAGTTTGTACTCTGTAATTGACCAAAAACTATTTGACCGGATTTTATAGTTGACGAGGTCGCGCTGAATTTTATACCACGAACGAAAGTGTTTGGTAAAAAATACACATATTTTGGAAACATATATCTCAATCTAGTGTACTCTGAATTCCAAATAAAACAAACATAGCTTTAGCAACAAAACTGCTATGGACAAAATAAGTTGAAGAATATAAATTTTGTTGAACCCGGTTTCTGGACCACACTCTTTAGAGATTGGGGTACCCACTGAGAAACCCTAAAAAAAATGTTTCAAAAATCATTCAAAACCGGTTAGACGATGAACGGTTTTTTTTGGACACCGTCCAACATTGATCCAACGAACGTCCTTCATTGGAAGATTTTGAAACAAGCGTTTCTTAGGGGGTAGAGTTATTCCCCAAATTCTACACGCAGCGAAATTTCAAACGCTTAAACCAACAAAATTCATTTTTGATTTAATTGGTCAATCAATTATTGATTCAAAACTCATTGATTGTTAAATATACACTGTTTTATTATTGAACTAACAGTATTATTGTTACTTCAACCAAAATTTATTTTATGCTGGTCTTGCATAGTAGCAAACCAGTGTGTATTGTGTATTTTGTGTGTTTGTTCTATGCACGTATTTTTCTTCTACATACATGTAAGTAAGAAACCTAAAGTAAAACGACGGTACTATGATATATCACAATTTATTTACCAAAAATATAATTTTTGTTTTCACAGAATTGGGTCATTAAATGAGAAAAAAGTCGTTTTGCTTTTCTCTTATAAAGAAAGGCTATGCAATCACTGTAAAAATCGACTTTTTAACCGAGGCCCGGAGGGCCGAGTATCATACACCATTCGATTCAGTTCGTCGAGATCGGCAAATGTCTGTGTGTGTATGTATGTGTGTGTATGTGTGTGTGTGTATGTGTGTGTGTCATTTAAACTCACACAATTTTCTCAGAGATGGCTGAACCGATTTTCGCAAACTTAGTTTCATCTGAAAGGTATAACGCTCCCATAAGCTGCTATTGAATTTTTAGTTGATCCGACTTCCGGTTCCGGAGTTACGGGTTGAAGAGTGCGGTCACACAGCAAATTCCCATATAAACTGGTACCACCATAATGTTCAAATGATGTAAAACATATTAAAATTGATGTAACATTACTCTAGTTTGCGGGTCTCGATCACTAATGATCAATCAAAGCAGCTTTGACCACATTGGCCACCTATGACGGTTCATGACGCCCTCGGGGAACCCGCCAAGTTCCTAAGCTAATATCACACCCATTCCACAACGAATTCTCTACCGATTTTTACGAACTTAATTTCAAATGAAAGATACAGTAATGCCATTGACTGCTGCTGAATTTCATTCGGTTCTGACTCTTGCTTCCGGAGTTACAGGGGTGTTAGTAAGGATACCTCAGAGGCTAAAAACTATTGAAATGGTCACCAAATTACTTCTAATCGTAGATCTAGATCACTGATTGCCAATCAAACATTCTTTGAATATATTGTCCACTATCGACGATTCCGGAAGTCCGGAATTCCGGGCATATTCCACAATTAAAGTCACATCGGTTAATCGGTGATGACTGAACCGATTTTCTCAAACCAAGTCTCAAATGGAAGGCAAAATATGCAGTTGAGTATTGCGTAGCCGCCCCTTCCCCCCCCCCCCCTCCCCACCTTGCCCTTACACCTCCCTCCTTCATTACTCCCCTCTTCTTGGATCACCCTCACGCCCAGATTTCCTTCATCCACCCCGTATACCGAAATAAGATGAAGGATTTCTGACGCATCCTCCACACCCACTCTACTAAACCCCCATTCCCTACACGTTCAAAAGCATTCCACCAACCTTTGCAAATTATAATCACATGAAGATAACATTGAACTCATGCTTATTAAGCTAATTAAATATTATTCTTTTGCCTTTCTTATATAGAAAGGTTATGCAATTGCTCCAAAAACCGACTTTCTAACCGAGGCCCGGAGGGCCGAGTCTCATATAACATTCGACTCAGTTCGCCGAGATCGCAAAATATCTGTGTGTATGTATGTGTGTATGTATGTATGTGTGTATGTATGTGTGTGTATGTGCGGATTTGTTAACAAAATGTCCACATCGGTTACTCGGAGATGGCTGAACCGATTTTTACAAACTAAGATTCAAATGAAAGGTATAATATTCCCATAGGTTGCTATTGAATTTCATTTTCAACCGACATCTTGTTCCGAATTACGAATTGAAGAGTATGGTTACAAAACAAAATTTGTTGATTTTTCCAAATCGGTTTCTCGGAATTTTCTGAACCGATTTTGACAAACTTAATTTTAAATGAAAGGTCCATCAGCTGCTGTTGAATTTTGTGTGGATCCGAGTTCTGGTTCCTGAATTACAGGGTGATACGTACGATCACGCAGCAAATCCCGATTCTAACGAATTCTGCGATGAATGTAAAAAGGTGATTTTTTTCCAAAATGTAAACACAACTGTTGAATATGTAGATCTAGGTCCCCAACAGTCATTCAAAGTCTCTTTGGCCACACTGGCCACCATCGACGGATCCGGAAGCATCCAAAGTCAGAATAACGGTTATATTGGTTTCTCGAAAATGGCTAGATTTGCTCAACTTAGTCTCAAATGAAAGGTGTTGCGTCCCCAGAAACTTATATTAAATTCCATCTCCATCCGACTTCCAGCACCGGAGTTACGGGTTGTGGAGGTCGATCACATAGAAAACTCCGATTCAAACCGATACCGCGATGAATGCAAAAAGGTGCTCTTATATATACTTACCAAGTGTAATAAGAATGAAAGACATTTCCATAATGTTATATTGTACGAACCAGCTATTAAATCATAGTTTGGAAAAATGAGAAAGGCACAATTGCACCTCTAGGTGGATTAAAACAGGTTTTTTATTACTTACATCGATAAAGCTGATTTTCGTGATTGCAACAATGTTTTTTCCAACTCAGGCAACGTGAAAATAATATTAAAATTTAAAATAAAGAAATATGTTGACAGTCTGGATTTGACACTATAGGAAGGATTTGACATATCGAATTTCACGACAAATGATGCCCTGTCAGAAAAAAATTAGGGCATGTTTTCTCGGTTTTCCCGGAGGGTTATTTTTATTTGACATAAACACCATCCATTGCATATAGTTTTTTTTCATTTTGGGTGTTGTCCTGATAGGCCAGATGTAAACAACCGCAGTTTTCCTATGTATGGTTGCCAAGTTTACATAAGATTTATTTTAAAAAAACACAAAAAAATCGTTTTTACGTATTACAACGAATTTTTTTGAAATAATGCTTTATTATGTATATTGGACCTAAAATTTATCGAATGGAACGGAAAACTATATATAGCTTAATGACCCAATTCGCAACTCAGTCACAGGACAGTTGCGATGCTATTGCAACAATCATATTGGCGTAAAAGATACTCTCTGGGTAAAAGCTAATATTAAAATAATTTAAATATATTGAAAGTAACATCTTTCTATCTTTCAGAACAACCCTGAAATGAGAAAAGTTTTATCTAGCAAATGAACCAGTAAGATTTTCAAACGTTTCATTATAAATAAATTTTAAGCCATTAAAACATATTTTGGTTTATTTTTATTGAAAAGAAACAAACATTTCAATAGTAATTGTTTGCTGTATTATTTGTTGCTTCAACAACAGAATATTGTTGAACTAATCGTGTTCACATCATTCGATCAATAACACAATGTCGATCGTTTTAACACTTTTATTGTTGATCCAGCCCATAATGCGATTTAAATCTAGATACGTCAAAACCAGAATTAATTGTAGAAATGACAATATTATGGATTGAATCAACTAGTGAATATTATTAGCCCTGAGATAATAATTATTATTGAGTTTGAACCAGAATATTGTTATATCTACAATATATTTTTCTGCGTGTAGGAGTCGACATATTCGATCAGTTGGTCCGAACCCATTGGGTTAGAAATGTCAGAATACTCAGAACGAACAAGAAGTGCAGCAATGTGCAAATAACAAACTAGATCTCTTTTGTTTACGACCGTTATCAAGTGAAGCCCTCTTTTCGGAACATTCCGGATACCACAAGTGGTGACGAGTGGATGAAGCTTTTTTTGAAGTGATAGAGTTGTGCATGAAAGAGAGAATGTGATGGAGAAACAGGAATAAGGAAAAATTCCCAGAAATAGGGTTGCCACCTCTGGAGAGGCTTTGACCCGCAGATTTTCACTGATCGGGGGTGGTGGATTTTGAGTGGAACGAGACAGAAATTGGAATCAAAGCGATTGCTCGGCATTTTAGAGCACTTTAATCGCTTTTAATTACTACGTTAAAGTAAAGCTGTAATTTTTTGACGGCTGAGAACGGTTTTATCGGTTTAATGTGGTGTAGTATTTCACTTCACCGACTAAGTGCCAAGAATACAAAAGCACCAGCCACTCTCACTGTAGAGGATAAGTTGAACGAGCATTGCTCTCCTCCACAACTAACAGGAAAAGGAGAGCAAAGGAGGCAGAGCTGCGGCATCACACTATGTGGTATCGGTTATACATCACCAACAAATTTTCATTTCGCAACAAAGGGGCAAAACTCGCCCCCCTAGCCCAGTTAAGGATCGCTGCCGGAGTAGCAACAACACCGGAAGAACTCGTTTGATGTTTACCTAGTCAGCTGGATTAGAACAAATCTGCTAGACCTTAGTGCAGCTGGTGATAAGCACCACTATGAGTGAAATTATTTGGTAAAATTGCAACAAAAAACTTTTTACACCATTTTGAACGACTTAGTGGAATGCAACATTTCAATTGTAGCACATGACGAAATATTACTTTCCTTAACCCTCCGGAAGTCGCGCATATAGCCTACCGAACGAGCAGCCGCTGGTACCCTAAGACGATTTCGCTAGATTTTCAGAGCGCGACTGCCGGAAGGTTAATTTGTAGTAATTTTATTTGTTTTTCATTTTCATTGCTTTGTGAAAGAAATTATTAATATTTGGTGAACTCATCTTCGCCACCTTGAAACGAAAGGTTAGTCGGGCAAAATAAATCTGAACCAGAGTAATACTTATCCTAGACTTTTTAAATATTTTCTAAAGAATCAATAAATTTCAACCTATTTTTCTTCCCACCAAACCCGGAGAAATTGATGTAAAACCCGGATACCCGGAGATCGCCCTCGAAAATCGGAGTCTCCGGGTCAAACCCGGAGGGGTGGCAACCCTACCCAGAAAAAATGTTTCACCAGTTGATGTAGGCTACGAGAAATATTTCTTCCTTTTCGAAAATAAATTCGTGAAAGAACAGACCTGTTTCACGAAGCAGTATGGATTTATTCACCACAGCTCATTCAACAGTCGATTCTTCTAATCCGAAATTCACTAGCCCATATCTAGTTGGTAGTGATTTATCCTGTTACCGCGTTCAAGAGCGGATGGAAATGCCTGTTTAGAATTCTGTTCGATCGAGTATCTTGTAGAATATATACACAGGGCCGTAGCGTGATCTTCGGGTGTTCTCAAATTCGAGCCTCTTTTGGTGTTTATTATGGTTTTCCAGTACGACTTTTGAACAATAATTTAGCGTGTAAATCAACATTTTCTGACTTATCCGCAATAAGTTTCAAAAGCATACGAAGATTTCAACGTTCTCCTAAGGCTGGCATCCTTAGCGGGAGTCCACCCGGCTAACAGCACGTTATGGGCCTGCGCAAGGTTTAAAGTAGTGGTATTTTTATATATGAATGCGTAAGCTTAACTGAGCCATAAGTAAGGCTGGATTCGCTCAAAGAAAATCCGTAAAGATTTTTTCTAAGTCCATGTAAACAGTACAAGCGAACTGTCAAAAATAAACACTCAGTTCATTTGTGACGTCAGCGTAAAGTATTCAATTGAGTTCTACAAGATAACGACACGAATGAACTCGTGATGAATGCAGTTCATGTTTGACAATTCTCGGTGGTTTATTTAATTCGTCAGATGCGTAAGTTGAGTGCAACTGATTGTCAAAAGAAGTTCATCCAGCACTTTTTGTGCGATTACAGGACGATTCAGACGATACATCAGCTTCCGTCAACGGGACGTCAAGATTAGTTACATGCAGTTAAATGGAAGCATTCACACCTAGGGGCAGATCACTTGTGATGCATTTTTAAAAATCAGCGAAATTAAATGCATTTATTTCCATCAAAATAGAAATTCATAATGTATTTTGCGTTGCGTGCAATGTTGTTTGCGTTGCGTGTAAGACGTCAAAACCCTACAGAAAAACTAGCCCTACATTTAACAAAACGTCGAACAAAGTGGATCAGCGTAGGACGTTTGTTAAACAAACTTTTCTGCGAGGGAGTGCAAAGCTGATGCAAAAATGGAAATTAAATGCATTTTTTCTAATTTGATGCAAATTTGTTATACATTCTTCGAGTGATCTGCCCCTAGATTCACTCACAACATCAACGGCACGGAATATTTTGACGTACGTATTAAACTTATCCTGACGGAACAGTGACGTGAGTCTAGTTTATGTCGGTTGGTGTAAAACCTAATTGAGTAGCCTTCTTCTTTCACGTTGGCTTCTTTGTTGGTTGTGCTGGTTGTCGATTTGTAGGTATTAGATACAGTCTCTGTTGAGCAGACTATTTATTGGGAAATTTAACCAAGCTCTACTATACAAAAGTATTTGAGTATTTGTTCCTCCAACACACATTTATTTATCATGAAGTAAAGCTTATAAGAAATAGCGAAAAAAGATTCGACCGAAGCTCGTTAGTGTTTGACTGTCACATATTTCATATACATTTCAGCCGCAAATCGTGAACTGTGGTTTCGTGAAATCAGTTGCCTCTAAATGTTTGAAGGCAACGATTGGAGTATCCTTTCAGGAGACTATATCGAAACCAATATACCGATTAGACACATGCATATCGTTAAATTTATCGTACCATTCCAAGCGCTGTCACGACATTCCGGTTATGTTCCAGACATTACTCTTTTTCTTTCTTTTATAGACGAATTTCGCACCAACTCGAACAAATGTTGGCAGCACCCTCTCAGATTTTATTGATACTTTCTGTACATGAGAACTTTGTCACAAAAAGCCACTTTGCATACTTTGGTTTTCCAAAAATGATCTATAGACTGTCTTTTGAAAAGGGCCAAACTTTTTTTTACCAATTTTTTTCAAATGGCTCTAGTCTAAAAATGACAAATCCTACAAAAAATGTTGTTGGAGTGATTTTCACAAAATTAGTCAAAGAAAAGTTTGTTTCATAAAATTTATCATTTTTGAGAGGAACAAAACATCTTCCAATCTACCAGTCTTCATTCAAGTTTGTTATGAATATATACTAAATTCGTTACTGATACTTTTTGCAGGTATCAGGCAACTAGCAGCTCGAAAAATGGATTCTGGGATGATTCTAGATCTCTAGAATCATTTTTGGAAAAATAAAGTATGCAAAGTGGCTTTTTGTGACAAAGTCTTCATATACAGAAAGTTTCATTAAAATTTGAGAACAAGTTTCGTCATCGAAAACTCTTACTTTGAACTCAGTCGGACCATCGGCCCTATTCTGCGCGGCGTGTGACGTGAGACGACTAATCTCACCTCACTTTACGTGACTTTTCTAATCCTATTCTGAGAGTCGACTCGGGTGAGGTGATTCCCCATTGCGGTTAAATGGGCGTCTCACGTCACACGAAGTGACTCTTCAGAATTGGGTGAGAAACGTCACGTAGAGTGAGGTGAGATTAGTCGTCTCACGTCACACGTCGCGCAGAATAGGGCCGCTTGTTTAAAGCAGGCAAATGACATTACTGGAGACAAGTATATTATGAAGGACTACCGTTTCTACATACCAACGGCGTGGAATAAAATTTTCAAAGAAGGCACTTTCGAGGCTTTCTGAGTTGAACCTTACCTTGCCAGATCGTTCAATTCCGAGGCCGAGCTTCAAAACTATTACTGAGCATCGACCCGTGGAGTTTTTGGTTTGAAATTGAAGTATTCAGAAATTTTACTAAAAGAATACATCCCACAACTGCAATTATCACAGTGCTGCATCACTTTGTTTTATTCTTAACCATAATCGCTCAAAAATGCCAAGATACATTACCATGGTGCAAGATATTTAAAAACATACCAGACTTCACTGTTTTCCGATTCACCACCAACCGTTCCCTTCCCGGATGCTGACGTTTTGTAATTTAGCCGCATTCAAAAAAACATACCACACAACCATCAAAGTAACCCTGCCCTGACGCATGTTTCAAAAAATGTGCTCGTAAAAACTAAAGGACAGCCGAAGGACTACCTACTTGGATCTGTCTCGCAGAGTATGTGGCCGGTACCTGCAATTTTTGCCAAAGCGATCGCAAAAACAACAACGGTTCAGTTGACTTTGGTGAATTGCGCAACAAGTTTTTTTATCCTTCCTATCGAACTAGCTGATCGACCAACGAGACGGCGACGGTGGCGGGGTCGCAGCCGATTATGCGCGACCAGCTTGTATACTTAAGTCGGTACTCAAAAGTGAATACATTCACAGCAACAACAAAACCGACCAGGTATACACAATTTTAACGCGTTCACTTTTCTTATTGAAACCGGAGGCTGATGGTGGGGTACTTTAAGAAAAAAAAACATTCTCTTCTCGAACTCACTATTTTAGGAGTCACCGAACGACCTACCAAGGTGCCGACCAATCAATGCGGCCGTCGTTTCGATACAGCTCATACGGTCGACCTCAATTTCGCAATGCACACGTGCCTTCCTCACGATTCCCGAAACCTCTAACCGATCGATCGATCGATGGGGTGAATATGCAGCGAAAAATCTGCGCAGAATATAGTCCGGTCTGGTCAGGGGTGTCGGTAATGCGTTCGGTTTCGGACGCCGTTGGAGCGGTACTGTCCAATATTTTGGATGTTTCTTTTTTTCCAATCAAAACTTGTCTTTTACATTTCCTCGCCAATAACTGATTACTAATTCGCACTTTTTAAAATGACGAGACTTACAAATGTAAATAGTCTCTGATTATATTATGATATTTAAGCCAATCAAAAATACTTTTCCGCCAATTAAACACGCGACAGGTCATTTACCCATTTTAAAAATTGGATTTTTGTCACCAATAAAAACTTCTACACAATTTCGTTAAGAAATGTTAAAACATCAACAAAGAGCTTTCATTGGACAATTTCGAAAGTTGATTAGTGTTTAATTACGATGTAACATATATTTGAATCGATTTGACGATTACACTATGTTTGATTTTTATTACCTTATTTCATTTTTATATATTACACTACTGCCATCTATGATTGTACACGGTGAAAATAACCACGTGTGTAAACAAACGTCAGTTATCACAGTGACTATTGAGTTATTTGACGTCTAGGACATCAACACAGTTTCAATGTGTGCAAGAGCATTTGCGTGAGATTTTCCACCTGATTTAAGGTTCAACTGAGAAAGCTTGGAAAAGCGGCCATATTGAAAAATTAAAAAAGCTGTTTTTTCTCACACCGTTGGAATTTTTTTTCATGAAAATCAATCAGTAACACTTTACCAATGCCCCGATTGCATTGATTAAATTTTATGAAGATTTTTCCAACGGTGTGAGAAAAACTTGTTTTTTTTGTTGTTGTTTTAAAAGATGGCCACTTATTGAGGCGTTCTCAGTTGAACCTTAACCTCATTTGTCAAAAATTTAACTCGATTTTACCTCAATCTCGCACTAATACAACTGAGCACGTGAGCAATACCTTATATACCGATTTATCAGCATACCGATAACGCCTCTAAAAATTCGATTTTTTTATACTGATATTGATATATACCGATTTTGTGTAAACTTTAACTTCTTAGTATGGAATATGCCTCAACGTTCCATCACCCGGCCAGAATTCTGTTCCGTTGCGGTCAAAATACTGGCTTAAGTTCAACAGCCGATGAGTATTGAATCCAGAAATTTATAATATGCTAATTATTCACAAATAACAATTGGCGGTACTGGTCATTGGAGGCACAGCCGTAGCGTGGTCTTCTGGCGCCTTGGCGGAGTCTTAGTTTTGCGCCCCTTTGGTGTTTACTTTGGCTTTCTTTTTCAGTTCGATCTTCAAATAATAGTTTGTCTTTGTGTACATGAAAATGGCCCACCTACTCCCTACTTAATGTTTGACTGTCGTTCATTTCATGTAAAATCCAGCCTCAAATTTTTGACTGTATTTTTGTTTCGTTTATTTGACACGGCTCATAGCGGTAGCTTAACGAAGCCGTGGATCTTTAATGAGTTTACAATATGTAAAAAATAAAAACAAAAACAAATATTATTGTTTGTCCGTTGGATCTCGTGCGCGCAACTTTTTATTGCGAGCGGAGACCTTTCGCGGCTCGCCTACTGCGTCATGGGGACCATTTAATTCTCTCGTGTCCTCCGCATCAAGGTCATCACCGTTAAAAGTGCCTTGGTGCTCGCGACCAGATGTTCTTTCCTGCTTCTTGCACTTACGGGTGACCAATGTAAATCCGTCGTCATTGTTATTATCTTCATCACCGATGTTGCTTACAGGTGTTTCTGGGGTGCTGGATGCTGCTTTGGCAGTTGTCAATATGGACTGAACAGCTGCCACAAATTTGGCAACCGTTTATGGTTCAGGTATTGCTAACTCTTTTTTGGGTTGGTTTACCGTGGATTCGTTGGCAATCGGTAGAGATGCATTCTCCTCTGTATCTTCCGCGCAAGGTTGTCCGTGGTGTGCTGTTTGAATACAATACTTGCACGTGGGAGTTTGCCCCTCATGGGTGCATAACGTAGTTTGATTAACAGTAGCTTCGTGGGTTTTGAGTTTTATAGTCAAGTGGGAGGGATAGGTTTTTCGATCCGCATCCTCACCACAAGAACACCGTTAGGTGTACCCGGGAAGAAATTTCTCCACGTATCACGTGTAACTGATTCTACTTCGCCGTATTGCGACATGTATTTTGCAAATAGATCAGGAGGGGTACGTGGTGATAGGTCATGTAACTTTACATCGACATAGTCTTTTTCTATATACACGGGAATCTTAATTCCAACTTTATCACTTTGAGCCACGTGCTTTAAGTTGTTCTGCAAAACGAAACGTTCGGCTTGTGCTAACGTGTTGAATGATATGAGTACGACATTACAAAGATGATGATACTGTAGATACATAACCTCCTTGAGCTTAAGCTGCATCTTCACCTTCAGCAGGTATTCTACTTCACGAAAACTCAATCTGATTGAACAGAATTTAAAGTCAACGACCGCTGCGTTGGGTCGGAGCAGAGATTTTTCGTCAACTTTACTCATGATGGCTAGAATAAAGTTTCCTTTGTTCTCGAGACAATGCACACTAGATCGAGAGGTTGCTAGTTTTTGTTCACTTGGTTCGATTGCACGTCTGACTTGGGCAGAAGTAGAAAGTAGACTGATTTTGACTGTATATTTAGGAAATCATTTGAGGTGTTTGGAGGCGACGGAGAGAGCATCTATTCAGACGACTGTATATTAGAGTTCCCGTGGCAGGTATGGAAAACAGGTGATCATCGAATATAATAACCGGACGCACCTCAACAAAAAAAATTGCTCAGTCGGACGCGATTGCGCCAAACGGCCAAAGTGCAAAAAATTTCACCTGTGCAAAACCACAAAAGGTCCCTTAGAATATACAAAAATTGAATTCGAAATTTTTATGCTAAATGGCTTAGGGTGTAATGAAACGTCGAAATCTACTGCCACCCTGAATTTTTTTAATATAGCCTTTATAAAGCTTGGAAAATTCTGGATTTGAGTTGATACTGGGGTTTGAAAAGGCGGTTTTTATTTCTTTTTCTATGCCAAACGTCTTAGAACTGCATGAAACAATGGAACTTATATCTTCTTATAAAAAATTGGTGTTTTTAATTTTTAAACTGAGATTTTCAAATAAAAATAAAAAAAAACTTGTTTTTTTTTCGAATTGACACCAGATTTCGACATTTCGTTGATTTCCAAAATATTTGGCATGCAAAAAAAATAAAAACTGCATTTCCAAAATCAAGTCCCATCTCAATTAAAAAATATTCCTTGTACCACAAAGACATTTTTCAACATTACACAAGATCGCGTCGCTTCATGACATTGTTTCTCGATAGCGCTCAAATTTTGCATAGGGACTTTTTTCGAGGTACCAATACTTTTGAGGTGTGTACGATTTGAAATTTCTGGAAGATAATAAATATTGGCACTCCACCGTATATTAAGTATACTCCCCAACTGATCGAAATGATCCTAAAATGGTTGTCGAACAAGATTCGTCGCCAAAGATCCGAGCTACCTGGCCCGTACGCTGAAAATCCTCAAGGGGAGGTTTTTAATTTTTTTACGTTTCTTATAAAAGAAAGGTATAGAAATTCTCAAACTTTGAAATTTTTTTCCGAGGAACGGCCGAATCTTGTGTTCCAATTGACTCAGGTCAACAGATTGTGTAAATGTCTGTTATCGAGAAAAAATATTCAACAGATCGTAGTGTCGGATCGGTTTATAGTAGTTAAGCCTGCCGACTAAACCTAAACCTCTTGTATCTCGCAATCCTCACCCTTTCGGGACAACCGTTAGGTGTTACTGCAGTGGAGACTGTGATCTTGCTATTTTTGTCTTGTGTTAATCGTTCATGCTTTTCCCATTGCTGCATTTTCTTGTCTGCTGTCCAACCTTCGCGGTTTATTTGTCCAGCTCAGTTCTGCTGCAAATATCGTCACCTGTTAATACACGAACCGATCCGGAGGTGTCGACTATAATGACTTACTTCTCTTTACGACTACCTTCGCTGGATTTCTTATCGTTCCGGGCGCTATTCAGTCCTATTTATCTGCTAACTGGTGCTGAGAGTTCCTTGGCGGCGGTATTTCTCTCGTTACCGACGCCCATTTTCGCAAGCCATTTAGCTGCCAGCCACTCCGACGGTGATATAATCGGCGATGATATTTCTCCAGACAACAATATATCGATTATCTCCGACTTCATGTTTTTCCTCCTTAGCACCCGTTGCTAGTCCGCTGACCGACATTTGCTGTGAAAACTGGCCTACCCGAAACTGTTGCTAATATCGAAATGTGAACAGATCCAGAAAAGGCGACCAACTTGATATACATCCCTTTCCTAACCAGCAAGGTTTCTTCAAAGACTTGTTTTTAGAATGACCGAACTCAAATGACATTTTATATGTCAAAACGACTCTCAATATATTTTTTCCTGAGTTAATAACTTTTTACAAGTTATCAAAACCCTCCACTGGCGCACGGGCCAACGAGCTTCCATTTAAAACCAAACATATTGAACTGGGTTTGACCGTATCCGATGTTCTTTCGGATCAAAGATAGTCCGCGAAGTATTCTAATATTCCGCAAGACGCAGAAATATTCAGCTGTGCCGAATTTTCGCCTAGATTAGCTAAGGATTATATTTTGATATGTCTAAAGCAAACAAATGGAGTTACTGGCGACAAGACTTTCATGAAGAACTAGCGCGTTTACATGCCCGCTCACAAAGTTGAGATCGGCAGTATAGTTATCGATTCGAACTTGGTACGCGTGAATCTACTGAAGGATGGGATTGTCTATCTCAATGATCCCTTGCTCTGGTGAGCGAAGATTTTGAGTGACAATCGCACCGGACCTTCAACCTAGTGTCGGGTGGCCTTTTGCGAGATGGCTTGGCGTCTTCTTCGACAAGGATCGTCTGCATGATCGGTTGTTTGTGCCGCCCGTCATGCATGCAGTATTGCACGAATTTCATGCAAATGAGTCTTATTGTTGGTATTGTGTTTATTACCTTGAAATTTTAGAAGTAGGGAAAAGCCCCTTTTCGTCTTAGTAACATTTTTTTCTCATTTTCAAGGCCGCTAAATATACCCGCAAGAAAAAGCTCTGCCATAAATCCGCAGCAAACAGCACCTGGTCAATTCAGAGGAAACAAAATGTTGCGAAATTCGCAATATACATACTTGCTTTTGCTAGAGGCCGTATATACTACTGCGCACTCCACAAGTATCAAGGAGAAGGATATTTTTGTTAGTAATAGTATAGAAGTTGGATCTACTTCTTCTTTACCGACGCCAGAGAGGTGACTTCACTATCTGGACTAGATATCGATCCGCCAAACTCATAGACCGGTTTTACTTCCCTTCGGAAGACGTGACCACAGATTTTGACATTAAAAATGTCTTACTCCACTATCTGGGGCTAGGTGTCATTCTAAAATCTAAACTATCTCCCATGTAACGAAACTATGTAAGGTTTGCACGCCTATAACTCCGATATTACTAGATGGATTTTAATCATTCATGCACCAACCGATTCAGAAACACCTAACTTAAATATTGGTAACAATTTAATATCTCCCCAATAAAAGTAGACTTTTGGAAAATGGTAAAATTAAAAAGTTCACGAAAAACGGGAAAATTACCATTCGTGAGGCAGATTTCTCAGACACAGCCGTCATAAGAGGGCAGCTTAGTTGCTCAATGAAACACGAAAAGTCATAAATAGAAGCAACGCATGTCCGTTTAAATCAGTTGTTGCTTTTATTCCATAGGAGCAACATCGTCTCCGGGCGATGCAATAAGCGCTATCGATTTTCGGCAACGCTGGCATTCGCACACACTCGCACCTAAGTGACTAAACCATATACGATTAGTTTATAAATAGAGGTGACGCGTACCCGTTTGAATCAGTTTTTGTTCTTATGTCGAACGGGTAAGGTCATGGCTGCAGCGTCTAGGCACTACATTAAGCGGTAGACGCTATGTATTTTCGGCAGCGGTGGCTGTGTGCGGATTTTTCGGGTACCAGCACGGTGTCACAGAATGATTTGCAAAGTGGGTGGACGGGGTGGTTTTGATGTAGTTCAATACGGTGTGTGCTGCTTAAGAGTGTTGCGTTTGAAAAAAATATATTTATTTTTATGCATGCGTGTGCGTTGTAACTTGTTAATCCATGTTTACGGCGCTTTGTAGCTGCGTAGGGTAAAGAGCCTATTGGTTTTCATGTTTCATATATCGGTTATATGTTTTTTATCAGTAAGGCATCTGACAACGTGCTTCTGTAGCTATTGCACTGTTCAGCAGAGTAGTATTTTATATAGGAGAGTACACTCAGGTTTCTTTATGCGGATTTTGAAATTTACGCGGTTTTCATTAACGCGTTTTTTTTTAATTTACGCGGTTTTCATTTACACGGCCTGTATCCCCTGCGTGAAAAATCTGAGTGTAATTGTATCGGAAACAATCACATTCCCAGCAGAACTTTTTGTTTTATAATTTCAAACACTTTTGTTTCGTACTGCACACAACGGAAAATTTTAAATCAGAACTTACCGTCCCAGCAGCAGTTGAAGCGGGTGTTCTTTTTCGATTCAAATTCAAGCCATGTCTTAAGCGTTACTGGACTTAAAATTGTTTTCCCAGTTTATCCAGTCAGAATATCTGTCCTACCCTATGTATTTAAAACACAGTTCTAATTGCGTTTTAAAGTATACAACAAATAGAACGGTTGGGTATACTACTTTAAATTTTAAAATAAATCTGTTTTAAATTATGAAACAAACCGCTGTACTGAAGATAAAATTATGTCAGTCCTATTACCACATAAAACACCTATATAACATAAAACGCTGCAGAATTGGTTTAATAATACAATGTTTGCACTACAGAGTTATAACACGTTTTTATAATTAGCAACAAGAAAAATGTCACCAAGATAGCCTAAAAACCCGTTTTAACTGGTAGTGCGAACGTTGCATGACAATGTAATTTATCAAATAATTTCATTTTTTCCACCACTAATCGATCAAGAAATACATAAACTTAAGATTGTTTACTTAAGTTCATTAGTACATTATTGAAAATTTAAATGGAAAATGAAATTTCATATTTCATGGAGAATCTGTATATTTCCGTTGGCGGCGTGGGCTTCCTCATCACAGCTCTCAATATGGAACTTTTCTTTTGAATATATTTTCTGGACAGACCAACCTATTTTTACTAGATGGATCAGCCAAATAATGCCAATCACCTAGTGAGATACTTGATTAATAGATACCGTTAAAAGACCTTCAATAAATTATGTTTTGATGGGGAGGGTATATAGCAAATTGTAACATATGAAAACAGGCGAGTGAACAAGAACGTGAGTCGATATGTGTGATAGATAAAATTCATTTGCACGCTCTTGAAAAAAGCTGCATTTTTAATGTCACCGTGGTCGTGTCCTGTACACAACCCATTAATTTTTTTCACCTCAGAAAAATCTCAACGACCTCGGCTGGAATTGAACCCAGGCCAACTGGAGTGACCACTCAACCACCGGCGCCGTGTTAGGAGGCTCCTGGCGAGTCACGTTACTGGTCCAAGCTAGACGCAGGGGAGCTGTTTCTCCGCCATCAACACACAAACTCACCGCAATAGACTGCTCGTCAACCAGGAACCCGGAAGTTTCTACCGATCTTCCTTCCTAGAAAGGTTTTACTGGAAGCATGCGAAACAACGTCGACCTCTCGATAGTATGATGCGCATTCACCCCGCCTCTTGTTATTGCTGGACGCTTGCTGCCTTCCCTAATCAGATTATGTTTTTGACATTCTGAGAGTAGCATCCGATGAAGCCGCAACTTTGAGCTTTCCACTCCGCAACGAACGTGAATGCGTATTTAAGAAGTTTAACACTTGAACACGTTCACTTTTTCTGGATCGTGACTGTTTACAATCAGTGATGACTGCAACATCCGAAGCCGCAACTACCAACGTGGACCTCTCTTGTTTTTGTATCGATACAAGGTAGATCGCGACACGAGGCTAGCAAACGTCCGAGGAGTAGGAACGGCATCAGGTTTTTTGTAATCGGCCCGATCCTGTCCAGGAACCCATTCACTGCATCGAGAGTCTATATTCTTAGTGTGCTGCGATGAGGGTATCCACAAAATTTTGAACAGTTGGATCAAACTCCATTATGGTTTCCTGCCGTTCATGCCTTTTGTCGAGCAGCGATCGAAAGAAAAAGTTCCGGCCTGTCATAAAGCGTTCGCAGCATTTGAATCACAAGCGAAACTTCTAATGATAGTAATAGCTAGCTTCGAATAGAATCAAGTGCATAGCCTTTTAGGTTTCGCGGTAGGAGTATCCATTTTTTGTGTCAGAAAAGCCGCAACTATCCGTCGACTGTTCGAAGCTGCTAATAAGAATGGACCGGTCTTCAAGATATTCGCCAAATGTTGGTACTTCCTTTCCCAGATCTTAACGCGCTGCTGTTTGCGACTTACCCAGTATGTGGGGTGCCTTTCGGGTCAAGCTTGGCCAACCAGGGATAAATATGCTTGGGAAATGGTACGGCTAAATTGGAGGGGGCATCATGATGGACACTTCTGTAGTTAGAGATGGATGAGAGGTGATGCTGACTTTCCGATACGTCCAGAATCAGCTCGTCCGTTGTTCGTGTTCGTGTGTTGTACCGCATTTGATTTTGAGCCGATTTCGCTCATGTTCCTTGGCGAGGAAAATCTCTTTTTTTGGGTATGTCAGCGACCACTCGGTGCTACTCCAAACCAATAATGGGGGAGGGAAGAAAAATTATCAATGTCTGATGAATGAAAAAGAGAGTAGATACGAAGAAAGCGTGTTCTGGAAAAATGAAGTCTATTACAGTCATAGTAAGCATTATTTAAAAGATAGAAAGTATGAAGTGACACTAGTCTATAATCATTACCTAGGCTAAATCTAATTTTACCTAAAATGAAATTACGGAACCAGAAATATTGCGTATTAACTGGATCAATATTCAAAAAAACCGTGGGGAAAATTGCTCCACTATACAGGTCGTTCACTAAAATTGTTAGTTAAATGGCTAATAATAATTGAATGAAATAACTAACATCGATTTAAGCTTGAAGCTAACCAATAAAAAAGAGTTGGCGATTTTTTACATTTTAGGCAGTTTGTGATCCGTGATACAAAAGGGGATAATTCATCCTTTGTGCGAACAAAACCTAACGCATTCATCGCAGTATTCTTTCTAAATACCCTAACCTAAGAAATGACCATCTATGTACATCAGCAAGTCTTCGATGGTCTGACTCGACTCAGTGGGCACACCTTCTATCACCACGTCTCGTAAAGGTACATATACGTGGTACTCTAACGTGAAGGGCTGCTCACAACTTGCTTAAAATTGTTATATCGCAGTAATCGTGAAGATTCAATATCAGAAATGCGAAGCGTCTACGAACGCGGTTAAGCACTTTGCATGGCGTTCGCGTTCCGCTTTATTCGCTTTGTTTACCGCTACCACATTGCCCTAGGCGTAAGGATGCTACCGACCTCAAACGACACAGTGCCTACTGAGTGCCGGATATGCTGCTTCCGAAGCATCTGAGAAGCCAATCAGCAGCTTGATATTGTAGTTTGAGATCCAACGTGGCAACTTGATCTTGATGTCTGGAGCCTTCCGAATGGATCGAACAATCTTGATGAGTCGGTGACTAATTTACGCTTCGTTTTTAGACTGTTCATGTCCAGGTTGACCTTTAACTCGAACCAGTCGCTAGAGGGAGAACTCTAAATTTTAAGTGCCTTGATCGAATTCTACGCGTTTTGTGAATTCCCCTGGAACAAGTTCCTGTCGGTTGTTAGCGATGTTCTCTAGTAGTGCAGGTGCGTTTGAGAGTGGTCATTCAGATCTTGCTTCGCACAATATTGCTGTGATCTGATCAGCGCACATCACAAAGCTAACTTCTTTGCGAGAAAAGGGAAAATATGTGAGTTACAAAGAAGTTCAATATATATGGTGTACCATGTTGTGAACATTAACGATATCACTCTGTGCGCTCATACATATAGTGAGTGCCAACACGTGGAGTTCATCGTAGAAGCCTTTGACTTTTCCTCTTTCAGCTTTCGACTGTCCGACAGGTAAGATGTCTAAGTGTCGTGCTGGATGATACCTTTTCCAGACTCGAGTGTTGGGCTTTCACATGTCGCTTCAACGCATTTGAAATATTAATATAAATAAATGAAATTCATCATGATTACTTGTAAAATCGTCTGCGTTAAAAAGTCAAAGAATTGATCGTCAATTTTTCTATAACATAATTCGACTGGATAAACCATTTAAGAATACACCCTGAACATTTAAGAATCCAATTTACAGTATTTTCTAAGAGTTGGAAGCAATAGAGTATCAATCAGATATGCGAGCGCTCGGACAAATCAAAAATTGACTACAACCCGACTGCTTGCAGCGGCTACAACAGCTAATACGTATCGATGCGAGGACCCTCCCCAATGAAAAGCGAGGTGCGAACGGCTACAGAACTGTAAGGCCTTTGGGAAGGACATGATCCCAGCCGAAAAATAATACACGACTACACGAGTAACTGGTTGTAACAAGTTCCGTGATAGGAACGATCTGGGAGTTGCCTTTGGACTTGTTTGCTCTACTTTATGTATAACAAGAAGAATCGTATACTTCGAGAAGAAATTCTAGACGAGTCATTTTAGTGAGCAGAATACTTCGTTGGTTAGAGTACATCTATCCAGTAAAAATATAAATATATTTTTACATCAACTCGGAAGATATGTTGATGTCTACAAATTTGCCATCACCACCAGCATGCTACAGCCAACTAAACTGTACGCTACAATGATGAATGCGAACGATTTCTGAGTACCTGTGGACCAGGACTGCCATAACAAGCGACCATAGTACCACGTTCCATCCTAGACTGTAATTAGTTTACTCGATTGGCTGTTCTTTCCCCAATATTTCAACCATCGTCACCATCAGTCACTAGCAAACCGCTCCATCAAGATTCGCCACAAAGCAACGACGTGGAGAGGTCAATTTGCCGCAACGCCGCTCAAGTGATTTGTAATAGTAGGCTATGACCGATGGAGAGAAAATTATCCAATCAAGAGTTACACAATAAACTGCCGAAGGGTCTAGTTGAGCTCACTTTCAAATCTTCAGATTCAGCTTATTCGTGCAAGGTATTTAGTCGACCCCGTAGCACGGTTTCATTCCGAAGTGAGCTGACCTCTAGAGCTTGTTGTTAACCGCTGATGGATCACCCGGAATGTCCAACGAGTTTTGTAGGTGCTGAAGGAGTTAGAAGAAAGTTAATTCGATTTGACCTGCTTGGTTTGAAGGAATTGACAAATGCCGGCCGTTCGGAAACATATGTTTTAGCGCCTGGTATGTAAATTCTAACCTCAATCCGGAGCACGGCGGCGGGCGTTGCGCACTCGCATTTTATGGGAAAACTAAACTACCTGCCTCAGATTAGCGTGTTTGCCAATCTGTGCAGCTACTCGACGAGACGAGACAGCACCGGCAATGACATACGTACTTCTTATGTACCTTAACTCGTCGACGGCGGTGGTCTATGGTTGTTTCTTTAAAATGCAGAACGAATTAGTTTAATGATAATTTTCGTTGTCTAGTGCACAAGGGTAACAATTTGCTATGTTGCTGGCACGATAGGTGATGGTGAAATTTCGTAATGTTGCGTCTAGCATAAGTGTTAACGTATGATTTATGAATTATTGATTTCGTAGTTTGCACTTTAAACCGACTATGTGCACTTTTCCTTCTTGATTAATCTGAAGCCACGTTGTTCCAGCGGTTCTTAAAAGTGTCATTATTTATCATTCGAAGGTGTCGCTGAGAATTTATGCATTAAAGTAATGGCTTACTACGCTCAAAATAATCAAAAGTATCAGCAGGCTACGTTCCAAAGTCAACTCAAAGTCAAACTCTAGCAATCACGCGCATTGGCCGAGCAAATAATGCACTAATCTCGACATGAACCCCAAGCGACGAACCCCAAAGCAAAGCACATTCTCGCGAACGCGCGGCTGCTCGTTGGGCTTAAAATGAACACTAAATTCAAATTATTCATATCAGTTTGCAGGCCCGAATGCCAATAATCACGGTTGCGTGCGCGCGCGTTGCCTAGGTATAAATTTCAATGCGTTCGCTTTGGCTATGCGCACGACTGCTTGAACCTGATCTTATTTTCTCATTTTGGCTTTAAAATCCGCAACCAATCCGGCCCCGATGGTCGACCGGATTGTGACATGCAGCGGTTTTGTGCCTCTTTGAGACACTGATACACCCCACCGATCGACGACCGGCTCCGTCAATTGATAGGTGGTTCGGTAGCCCAACCCACCAGCAGCTTTTCGTGATTAGTTCGTTTCATGTTTGAATTTCAATTTTGCGTGATTTTATTGGTATTGATGGTTGTTGTCAGGTCTTGTTAAAACTATCGGGCCAGAGTGTCGATAGTGAATGATCTAAATGGTGCGACTTGTGCTGCATTTATTGATGTTTCAAGCGTGGCTGACAAACTCTGCAGAACGAATCAAAGTACATCATTTTACCGTTAGAAGTACCTATTAGAAACGACCATGTTGTCAGAATTAATTATTTCTCGGTTCTAGTTAGTGGTCACGCTGGTCACAGTACCAACGATAGTAAAGATTTGCACCGAAATGCCTGTGAGTGGTTTCTGTTTGTTCATTGCAGTTGCTATGAGCAACAGTACTTCCATTTTCAATATCGTCATTGTTTACCGATGGTAGTCACCAGGACCACTCCGATCACAGCCTACTGGTCATATTTATATTTGCTACAAGTATGATATGTAAATTTCAAAATGTTTTCTAATTACAGTGAGGGTTCCAGCCACTTCTTTCGATACTTCTGGATGTATGCCTCTTGCCTCTAGACGAGAAAATAGCCTACCTACGAGCAAATAAAAGCACGACACGCAGCTTTTACTCCTAATAGCTTTTGCTGCAGTTCATTACTTTTATTTCTCCTACCTGCGGCGTTCAATCAGGTCCGTCTATGCTAACAGCCGCGGGACATGCCTTTCCACACCTCGAAGTTCTACGTTCGTGATGCGTAGTTGTGACTGTGCAATGCGAATGGTATCCGCTGTCGTTGTTGGTCGATGGGAGCGTAGTGGATGTCGCAAATCAAGTATGTTTAATCCGCTGTGAGGAACACTGGTTTTTTCTAGCTTTACTGATAGTCCATTATTTTAGTTACCGCGAAGAACTTAAATTTTTCGAACGAATGAATTCGGCTATATCATCGGTGATATGAATTGACGGAGCGGTGCAACTTGTTGTCCCACTACTGCGATGTCAGCTTGGCAATGAGCAACGGTAGGTCCCGGATACAGCAATGACAACTTGACAATAAACTATGTATTACTAGTTTTCAACTAAATCATACGGCAATATACAGCTTGTTTGAAGTTTTTTGCTATAAAGGAACATTCAGAGGTTTGAAAAAAACTAGTAGGCTTTGGATGGAACTGGATATGTTTTCGCAACATGTCACGTTTTTTCACCTGCAAAATTCAGCTCTCAGTACTACTAATATTTTTTCAAAATTTGAAGAAATCAATTCAAAAGCCCAGGTCTGGATTGAATTTGGAGATAGTCAGTTGTCAATGGTTTGAACACTACGATGGCGTCGGTTAGTGTAATGAGCGCTTTGAGCAGCAACCCGTCAATATCCTGGAATGGACTGTTCGAGGCTTTCAGTTTTCGTGATCAATGTCACACAGAGAAGCCTGAGGTTGTTGGTGACGGAAATAACTTTCCTCAAAAATCAAGCACATATTACTGCGAGTCGTTAGTACAAATTGCTGTTTCAGTTTAATACACAGACTTTTCCAGTAACTAAACGGAGAGGTGAATTTCTGAATGGTGTCTCCGGTGTATGTGACCAAGGTCCAATCGCAGTTCTATGCACCATCCCTGGCGACCGGAAGGATTACGTTCAAAATCGAATCTGCGACGGGCGCTGTGGACAATTTGGTGAGATCCTTCTTTTTTTAATTATAATCATTCGCTTTCGTAGATTATTTAGCGGAATGATTTAACTCATCTCAAGTATTCAGTAACGCACATTCGCTGTATACAACTTTATTTGTGTATACAGCGGATGTGCGTGTGTTCCAAACACTTCTTGTGTTCGCGTCAGCATCGTTTCAAGACTGGACCCGACACTGACGACTATTAACACAGCGTGGAGCGTGTTGTAAATACAAGTAAGGTATAGTAGAATCTGGAGTTTATTTTGCGCCATTTTCATATTTTAAATTTCTATTACATGTTTTTATTTTGAATTTGGGCGTAGGACCCGACTGTCGAGGTTCATTTTGAGGGGGATTCCGGACAAACCGTTACTCGCATTTAAATTGTTGATAGTAAACAGAACCAAAAGGTTCATCTTTCGTTGACTGCTGTTAATTGTGTTTGGTCGAAGGCGGCTTCCACGGAGTTTCCCTCAGGGCGAGCTTTGATATTTGGCTTTTGCGCCCTAATCCCTAATTTTCAAAGAGAGCAAGCAAAGACGCCTTAACCTAGGCTTATTAGCCAGGGCTAGGTGTAAATACCTCTGTCCCATCCCAAAGGACCAAATGAGTGACATTAATTTTCTTAGCCAAGTCACTCCCAACGATTTATTATATCCCCTTAAACTGAAACGGTCGGTACGGTTGTCCTCGTTTCTTCCTCCTTTAAGATTCAAAACAATTCGTTATTTAAATTATTCATTAAATGAATAATTTAATTGCCGTCTAATTTTGAAACATCTTCAAACCCAACTCTGCACAGTAGGCCTGGCCGTTTTAATATTCGCGACATATGTGAAAATATGCTTCGAATATTTAATATTGACAAGAAAAACACTACAGAATAACTGCAGTGTTTTCCAGGATGCTTTTCAATACTGGCTGTGTATGGGTTAGAATAGAAATAGAATAATGGAACACTCAGAGGATTGGATTCCGTGCGGATATTGCATGTATTGTATCTCAAATTCTTTTGCGTATTGTGACCTTGAAAGGAAAAGCCACAACACAAGCCACAAATGGTTCTCTGCTTAGCACATTTTGTGCAGGTCTTTTTTCCGGAATGCGCACTACACATCCAGCTCACTGTAGTCTGCCATATTTTATCAGCCTTCCGATATCAGCATGTTTATATATTTGATACAGTTACATTCATGGTTCATGCGTCTGCGCCATTCTCCATTTTCTACGGTGTCTCCTAGTATTGAACACTGATTTATTCTCTTAAGCACATCGAGCGCTCGATAGTCTTCTTCAACGCTCATGCCCAATGGCCCTTCAACGCTCAAGCCCAATGGCCCTACGGAGCAACAAGGAGCATGAGTGATTTAAATAGTTTTCTTGCGCGTCTAGAGGCTACGGGACTTAAGTTGACTACGCAAACCGTAGAAAGTAGCTATAGAGCTAGGGTCTCGGAAGGGCTTCCCGTCAGAATCGCCCACAACAATTGCAGACGAGAAGGGAAATTTCACCCACTAAAGCACTGCTTAAGGCCAATTGCAGCGGGCCGTGACTCTAAATGTGATATTCACTGTACGGTACAGATATGTGCGGTGTATCATCGCGAACGGCTCGAGCATTTGTGCGTTAACGTGTTCGATCGCGTGGGCGTTTGTATGTTGCGTGCACTAGCGTGTGTGTAACTTCGCATGTACAAATTCGATTTCATAACCGTGTTCATTCGCATATTCGCGTGTGTTCTTGGATGATCTCGCCCGGACCGTGAATCTGACGCTTAATTTTCGGTATACGGTTCAGATGACAGAAGAGAGTGAGTTCTTCCACATCACTAGAGTTCCCGATCATGTTACCATGGAACGTGTTGTCTAGTGGATAAGAGGGCAACTGCTAAGACCGAAGGAAGAGATTTCCGGGCGTGACCGATGCATTATCGCGCGAACATTGCGTTTGTAGGTTCTCGCTTGAGATCGCATTTTCATGTAGGCGTAAGTGTGCGTGGATGAACGCTAAGGTCTTGAGCATTTGTATGTCACCGTGCTGGCCGGTAGAAGAATGAAATTCCCTACATCACTAAAACTCCCGGTCATGTCATGTGTTGTCTAATGGATATGAGGGTTTGTAGGTTCACTCTTGAGACCACATTTGTAAATTTATAAGAGCTGAAACGTTTACTTAATAACCGGAGAGTTATCCTGTTTCCGAGATCGCGGACGTTAGTGTGCGTGCATGATCGCGAAGGGCTCAAGCGTTTGTATGTTAACGTGTTTGTCGCTTGCGCTGGCGTGTATGTAACTTCGCGTGCATAAATTCGATTTATTAACCGTGTGTCCATTCGCATATTCGCGTGTATTCTTGAATGATCACGCGGATCGTGTATCTAATGCTTAATTTTTAGTTTATGGTACAGATGCGAGAAGAGAGTTTTCCCATATCACTAGTTCCCGGTCATGTTGACCTGGAACGTCTTGTCTAGTGAATATGAGTTTCATGTTCTTATTGGTCCAACTGAAGGCTGCTATTGCTAAGATCGAGAGAAGAGATTTCCGGATGCGACCGATGTATGATCGCGCGAACTTAGGCGAGACCGCGGATTTTGGTGTGCCTGGATGATTGCGAAGGTCTTAAGCGTTTGTATGTTAACGTGCTGAATGCTAAAAGAGAATGAAATTCCTCATATCGTCATTGCATGTCCACATTTGTGGCCAGGTTTGTGTTATGGCGCAAGCCACGAGTTTGTACATTTGGAATGGGAGAGATTGTGAGTGTATATGAGATAATATGCAATTGATTGTGTTAGTGACTGTTAGTTTGAACCTAAGATACAGTAATAAAAGGAAACATAATATGCCGAATAAAGAAAAAAATACATTGACCGATATTATTACATATATATACATGAGTAGTGGAAAAGAAAACTAATAGATTTGCAACAAAAACAGACTAATGAAGTAGAAGAAAGGAACACATGAAACATGCAACTAAACTACTTGAACTCATCTAAATAATGTTTATTTGCCATTAACGACAATTGCATTCTGCTAGAATTTTATGCTATGCTGACCGGGAATGGTTGATTGATGTGCGTCGGTAGATTAATAGTACTTTAATTTATCCAATCCGATCTTCCCGAATGAATTGAATCAAATGCACGAATTGAACACCGGAAAAAGTAACCAACGAATCCTGGGAAGGATTACCCATTATTCTATCGTATACGCCAGTTGATTCAGAAACTACAATTATTACTACTCTAACACAAATAGGTTTCTATATTTCCTTTTCATTAATTAGCCTGTGCACGATGACGAAGCAGACCGATAAATCGACACCCAATAGCCTTCATTGCGAGCTGTGTCCGCCAACACCGCGATTAAGCTCTGGAACAGACACACGGCCCACAGCAGAAGCGAATCCACGTTAACCCGCTAGTCCGCCTGGTGCAGAGTGTGAAAAAACACAAAACAAGCCCATAACCCGTCTCGGTCTCCTCGATGCACTACTATCGAAGCGTAATGCAATAACCATCTCAAAGCAAACCCATCAACCTGGGGGAGAAGAAATCGAGTTCTCTTCGCAACAAAAAGGTCCGCAACATGTGGTCAGGCACAGCTAGAGGAAGCGCCGATTTCAAAATCATGATATGACGTGCAGTGTCCTTCTTCAAAGTTTTACCATAGTATTCCATGTAACATCAATGCTTTTCCTTTGCCATTCTTATGTGCTTTTAGCCCTAACTCGAAAATGATTCCATCCTTAACGAATGTTAAAATGTATAAACTAACACCGGTGGGGATTAGAATCTTTGACTCAATTTCGGGGACAATTGAGTGGTTCTTAGTGATCTGTCCAATCGTAGCACTAGCCTTGCAATTATTCTGTGTACTAAATGCGAAGTCTGTCGAAACAGAAGGTCAAGTTCCTCAAGAAAAAGTAATACCACGGTTTTGCTTTGCTTCGTCATCTTTAAAATTGCATTTGTCCCTTATTAAATTATTATAACAATGAATAGTGCTTGCTTTGGCCGGTGATGTATGTATCGCAGCACGCCATGCCGACACCATCCCGTTCGCGTTGCTATACGAGATTGAAGATGTGTCTTTCTAAATTCAATCTCAAGGTTCCCTCAGTCATGAACAACTTACACAATTGCATAATGTGCGCGGCAGACGATTCGAGTGCATCCTATTCGCCGGGCCGCATACCGGCAAATCTCAATATGCACTGTAAATACCGGCACTCTTAACCAATAATCGATTATACGCGGTTGGTGGTGCCTACCTCTAGAATCCGTAGATACAATGACGAGAAATCAATCAATTCATCTGGTGGAAGCTTCCCCACCCATCCCTCGGTATTAGACAAAAAACGAGCTTCTGTTACCGATTCCGAATGGGTCATCGCCGCAATTTACCCAATCGTCTGGTCTCCTTCAATTCGACAGTCTGGGGCGCAGAATGCGCATGTGCGTTTCTGACCGTGGCCATTAGTGACTGCTTGTATATAGACAGAGTCAGCAGTTTCAATTCTGCTAAAAAAAAGAACGCAATGGTAACTGTCAGCGTAATTTTACTTATTGCTGTCAAAATGTACTTTTTCGTTTGCTTCCAGGGAGTAACATGTATAACATTCCAATTCCAAATTTTATGTTATGGCAGCGAAGCCGGATTGTGAAAATAATACTCAGCTCAATGGATAACTTTGATTTAGATAAGAAGTCGACTGCAAAATAATGAGAATTTGTAGCCGGTATAATACCTCAAATCATAACTAGTCCAGGTGTTTGCGTTTCGACACTTGACAAATGCACCGGGCTGACGCTAAGTCCAAAATTGAAAAAAAAAACTACTTATGAACACACTAAACGACTTCTACCTTACGATGTCCCGTAGGTAAAGAGGTTCTGTTTACTGATGAGACCTACTGAAATCGGCCCTTGTACATATTTTCTCCTTAAAGTCAATTGAAAAAAAAAATTTAGAAAATCGGTTGAGTGGTTTTTCTGCAATCGTGATCACAGAAAAACCATTTTTGGATAAACGACATTTCGAGAAAATCGAGTTTAAAATATCAAGTTACCACTGCTCTTGGTAGACGAAACGTTGTAACTTTCGATCTATTTCTCGGATCTCTATGAAAATTTGGGAAAATATTTTCAAAGAGTTGTGTTTTTAGAAAAAAATAATAAAAAAAAATCGTTTAGAAAAAAAGGTATGTAACCCCTTAAGTGGCACAAATTTAGATATACTTAATGTAGGAAATCGCCCAACATTTGCACGATTTGGCAGAAAAAAGTTGTTAGATGTAGCTTTCTGCTCTGATGGTATTACGCATGACTTGGCAAACTGACTCGCTTCCAACGAGCTCAAACTGACGTCATCTGATGATAAGTAGATCGTCTTTGATCATCAAATTTCATCTAGTGACTAAAAGGAAATTTTCTTCTAAACACTAGGTGATATGACTGTGAGAATAGCGTGCTCCTTCTAATTCCTTAAAAATGTTCAAACATTTTGATAAAAATCAAAGGAAAAAAGGACAATTGTGGAGGTGTTCTCTCGAACAATGCTCCGACTCATTGTATATACTCTTCGAGTCTCAATATTTATGGAGTGCAAGCAAGGTTGGAGAAAGGTCACTTTTCGATTACGCTGATAAAAAAAAATCTTCACCGGTGTCTCTTTTCAATCCCTAACTCTTTCATCCCCAGTTGCACTGGGTTTGACCTTTTTTAATTCTCTCCGAATAACGAACAAATCTGTATCTGGCTGAAACAGAACTTTGAGGATATAAGTGGGAGGGCAAGGGACTTTCGTTTTGTTGTTGAACCATATAGCCTTCGCCAGAATAAGGTATTCCTCTACATTCCGATGTTTTGATTTCCATAAACCTGTTTCACGGACAGTTTACTGGGAAGTTCGGCGAACCAAGTCGATTACTGACAACTGAATTGTGGCTTCCAAAAAGTCACGGTGAGTTTATGGACCTAAATCGGTTTACGCCGAATTTGAATGACAAGAGATTTATTCGGGGGTGGTGTTATTCTGTTGTCTCAATATCCTCTCGGGAGTGTTGATAAATCCGCCCATGGTATTGTCTATGTTCTCTGGGTCACCTTTGAGCCACCGCTATCAGAACACCACAAGATCGAGATTTGTTACTATTGCGCGGACAATGATAACAATTGGGTCCGAAAATAAGCGATCATCATTCTTCAAAGCTTACATCACTGTCTACGTATTCTTCAAAAGCCGAACATTTGGATCTCGTGTCAGATCTGAACCCCACCACATCCACTGTGAAACTGAGAAGATTCGTCGGCTGTGGAGGGCAGGATGTTCTACTGACTGTGACACTGCCACGAAGCATGTTGAGGGACAATAAGCTCTAGAAGTCAGAATTTTTCTTCGAACTCAAAGTCACCAGGCTGCAGTAACAAAAGAATGAGCAGATGACGCTATCCGAGGCTACTTTGTATTACCTTGCTCACCGACAAAAACTTAAAGCTTCCGTAAAATCTGTGAAAATGATGCATCGCAAAATCCTAGGAAATGTTCACCTAATTTATTTATTTATTAACAGATTAAGGCCGAAGTGGCTTGTGCCGTATACAAAAGATTCCTCCATTCCACTCGGTCCATGGCCGCGCGTCGCCAGCCACGCAGTCTGCGAAGGGTCCGCAAATCGTCTTCCACCTGGTCGATCCATCGTGCTCGCTGCGCGCCACGTCTTCTTGTACCGGTCGGATTGCAATTGAGAACCGTTTTCACCGAGCTATTGTCCGACATTCTGGCTACGTGCCCGGCCCACCGTAGTCGTCCGATTTTCGCGGTGTGACAGATGGGTGGCTCCCCCAACAGCTGATGCAACTCATGGTTCATTCGCCGTCTCCATGTGCCGTCTTCCATCTGCACTCCACCGTAGATGGTACGCAGCACTTTCCGTTCGAAGACACCAAGTGCGCGTTGGTCCTCCACGAGCATGGCCCAGGTCTCGTGCCCGTAGAGAACTACCGGTCTAATCAGCGTCTTGTAGATGGTCAGCTTCGTACGACGGCGAACTCTGTTCGATCGAAGTGTCTTGCGATGCGTCTACGAATCTCTCTGCCGGTATCATTGTCGGCGGTCACCAGTGAGCCCAAGTACACGAACTCTTCAACCACCTCGATTTCGTCGCCACCGATGCAAACTCGAAGCGGGCGGTTCTCATTCTCTTCTCGTGAACCTCTTCCTATCATGTACTTTGTCTTCGACGTGTTGATGGCAAGTCCGACGCGCTTGGCTTCTCTTTTCAGTCTGGTGTAGGCTTCCTCCATCTTCTCAAAGTTTCGTGCAATAATATCAACGTCATCGGCGAAGCCAAGTAGCTGAACGGACTTTGTGAAAATCGTACCACTCGTGTCGATCCCTGCTCTTCTTATTACACCTTCCAGCGCGATGTTGAATAACAGACACGAGAGACCATCAGCTTGCCGTAACCCTCTGCGTGATTCGAAGGGACTCGAGAGCGTCCCTGAGACACGTACTACGCACATCACCCGATCCATCGTCGCCTTCACTAATCGCGTCAGTTTGTCCGGGAATCCGTACTCGTGCATAATCTGCCATAGTTGATCTCGATCGATAGTGTCGCATGCGGCTTTGAAGTCGATGAACAATTGATGTGTGGGCACATTGTACTCGCGGCATTTCTGCAGTACTTGATGAAGAGCGACCACCTGGTCCGTGGTAGATCGTTCGCTCATGAAACCCGCCTGGTACTGCCCCAAGAACTCTCTTGCAATTGGTGTTAGTCCACGGCATAGTATTTGGGAGAGTACCTTGAAGGCGGCGTTCAGCAGGGTGATTGCTCGGTAATTACAGCAATCCAGCTTGTCGCCCTTTTTGTAGATAGGACACACGACACCTTCCATCCACTCCTCCGGTAAAATCTCCTCCCAAATCTTGGTAATCACCCAGTGCAGCGCTTTAGCCAGTGGCTCGCCACCGTGTTTTAGTAGCTCGCTTGGTATTTGGTCAACCCCAGCGGCTTTATTATATTTGAGCCGGCTGATTTCCTCCTGGATTTCTTGGAGATCCGGAGCCGGTAGTGTAATGTCTTCCGCGCGTGCTCCCAGGTGCGGTACCGTGCCATCCTCGTCGTCTGCTGCATCGCCGTTCAGGTGTTCTTCGTAGTGCTGCCGCCACCTCTGGATCACCTCACACTGGTCCGTGAGAAGATTCCCGTTTGTATCTCTGCACATGTCGGCCTGTGGTACGTGGCCCCTGCGCGAGCGGTTCAACTTCTCGTAGAATTTCCGTGTGTCTTTAGCGCGGTACAGCTGCTCCATCGCTTCGCGATCTCGGTCTTCCTGCTGGCGCTTTTTGGTCCGGAAAAATGTTCACCTAATCGAATCTGAAATTCAAACTGCATGGGTTCAAATCGATGCTAAACTCCCGCCCAATCATGCCAGATATCTTCCGATGAGCTTGCTTTGATCCTGCAGCCATGTTTGGACGACCGACTGACAAATCTCCACGTTCAAAGTCAAGTGAAGCCACAACTGACGAACTTTTTCTCATTTCATTTTATCCTCCCCTCCTTCATATTCCTCTCTTTCCGCGTCAGTCCCTACAAAATCTTTCTCTTTTCCGACGGAGGAAATTCTCCCATCACCGATACCCGCTTCCTTAAGCCATTTAGCTCCCAGCTTTAACGAGATCGACTCGGATATTATCCTACTCCGACTGACAGTTCCCTGGCAACGGAATTTCTCTCGGTACCGGTGTTTGTTTCGTGAGAGCCAATTAACTCCCATTTTCGTCACGATTCTGTCGGATAGTTCACGGCGGCGAATCTACCCTACCGTGAATTCACCGGCGATAGATTTCTCCCGATACCGATGTTTGTTTCTGTGAGTCATTTAGATCCCCGCTTCATTCCGATCTACTCGATCTAGTCCCCGGCTGTGGTGCTAGCCTACTCAACGGGTCAGCCAGTAGGTGTTGAGGCCCATCCAACGATTCTGGGTTCAGTGGATCTGCACAATTGTTAGACCAATACTGGCATACGAGTGCCTTGTTTGGTGACAGAAGAGAGAAGTCAATACAATCCAATCAAAGTTAAACCAAAGTTAAACCATTTTCATAGGATGGTCTTTTTGATGACGATAACTGGTGCGTTTTCTACAACACCTACTGCTGCTCTAGAGGCACTCTTGAACATAAAACCACTGCATTTCTGAATCAAGAAGCACTTTCTTGTGCATACCGTCTCAAGGTTACTGGGCTCTGGAACAGTAACCCAATAGATCGTGCAACTTTAGTCACGCAAAACTGTGGCCCCAAATGGTTACTTGGGATGAGTACCCTTGCTCCCTGATCTTTTTTCGTTATTTATCGATAATTAGAAAATGATTTTTTTTCCGAAAATTCGAAATGGCACATCTCGTTGGAATCTGCGCACGAAGCATCGTACTACTTTGTCAAGTGCATGGCCTCTCGTAGTTAACTGAAATGAGAAATGGATATAATTTATTAAAATAGATATTTCCTATGACAATAGCTAATTTCAATAACTTTTGATGAGAAAAAACCAATGACAATATCTCTTCGGGGGTGTTGTCGTTCTGTTATCTCAATATACCCTCTGCGTTGTTGATATATCCGCTCATCGAGAAGTGTCTTTTATTCTCTTGGGAGGGGAGAATACTTTCGTATTGTCTATGTTCTCTGTGTCGTTATTTTCTCTAATCTTATCACTTCCCCAATCCTTCCCATCTGGAAATGATGAAAAGACAAATCACGGCAAGGCACAAATCTCCGATCAACATTGGGAACGTGCCATTTGAGCCAGTCACTACTGATTCCTGATGTTTAATTGCATATGGGTTTGCCATGTGGATTATTTTCAGTCGTAATTCGCCGGTTGAATTGTCACCTCTATCCAACTATCGAATCAGCTACTATAGTCCGAATAACTGATCAACGTCAAAAACGTCGTTAGCTTTTCTATATTCGGTTGTCAATGGTAATTTGACATGAGATTTTCACATACAGTTACTTTACAGTCCAAACAGTGGAGATCCAACCAAAAAGTGATCCAGTTAAAAATCGGTCAATTAGCCGACACACGATTGCAAAGCCTTCCAAGTGATTACAGCACAATCACAGCATGTCCACATAACGATCGCTATTTCATGACAATAATCCCACAGCTGGATTAAACCCCAAATCTCAATCTCAATGCGTGTGACCGTTGCTGCATCCAGCCCGTACTGGTGGTGGGTGACCCACTAAATGACATTCCGTGGGCGTGCAAAAAAAACTGTCGAATGTCGATTAAAAGCAGCGACTTAGGCTGGTAGTAAATTTTATGACTTAATTCGTGGAATCGGCTTGGCTGGGTCCAGTCTTTCAATTAAAGCTCCATAAAATAAGGAAACCTTGAGGTAACAACTGCACTCGTTGAATTTACTATACGATTTCAGTTTACTGAAATTGATTTACGAACTTGCCGGCAATGTTGCAAATTGTGGCATAGAAACATCAAGTTATCAGTTGTCTTGATGTAAAACCGGTGGAATACACTGAATTTGATTTTGTTCAAAATTCAACCGACGCTACATTTAATTTCAATTAGGAAGTTCATTGGGTCATAGAAAGAAGAGAAATCTCTTTATTGTACACTGAGCATTCTGATTCTAATTAGTTTTCAACCCTTATTAAGTCTTTGAAACAATTTCTTAGTGTTTTACGAATATTTCAACAGGTTCTTGTTCTACGTATTAGGTCTTACTTGACAATGGTTTTAGCCGCAGGGGTGGCATCTTTTCGGTTAATCCAGCCAAAGGATAGTGGTCATTCATAAGATAATTTTCATTTATCATTTTACGTACATAAAATGAAAGAAAAAATTCGAATGCGTAGGTATAATTCACAATAGCCGCATCGAAAAGACCAAAAACAGTAAATGTCCCAATGACCCAATTACAGTTTGCAGTAAAGCTGGTATGGATAAATTAATGAGGATATGTATCACTCTAGAGGGTCAAACCTTCAATAACTGCTCATTCATACAGCTAACCGACTACAGCGTTGCTAAATACCTGCGTGCTAACAATATGAGACCTATTCTTCGTGACATCTTTCTCTAACCAACAACATAATAGAAAAGACACATATATAGACAAAAACCGCTTAGTAGGCGAAGCAAAGCTATTTGTGAAACACTTTGCAAAACACAATCAATTTGTTGTGCTCGGAACCGAGCAAAACCATTCCATTAACCTATTTTGCCGGTGCACGCCGGTGTCCCAGGTCTGCGGCTCGCGTAGCATATTTATACGATGATTTCTTCGATGGTTTGGTCGTATCATTGACAGACTGAGCACCTGCGACGACGACGAGGACTGATGCCTGGCATTGTGGCGGTGAAGAAGCGCGTCCACTCAGCCTAGTGTACACTGCTATTGCCCCAATAGTTGGTAAGTAGCATGAAACAACTATAACCACGATTCGCGGGGCGATTTACATGTACAGTGGGGTTTCGACTTTGCAACCCCTTTTGATTTCAACCAACTATAGCTTGAATGACTAATCTCAAAACTTATCGCTCACTGTGCAACTGATTACGCTGATCGAGATTCGCGTGGCACTTCTTTTTTTTACTGGATCATTGTTAGTTCATTTCATTTTTTTTTTATTTCAACCGTAGATTTCCACTCGCCGATGCTCTCGGCAAGTCTTTCATCGTTTGGACGACCGACCAACCTACTGCCGCGCCGTCAAGTGAATGGGCAAAATTGAAAAACAGCGCCGGCGGGGCTTAGTTGATCGTGATGAGCATTGTCTTTGTCGCCCGCCGTTTTGCTACATACTTATAGTTGTTTTGGGCTGATCTGATGAAATCGCCGTCGTTTTTCATCTTTCTTGAAACTGGAAACACAAGTGACTCTCTGCATATTGTTAACCGCATCGTTTTACTTTTTACTTCATTTGGCGTGGATCCATGAGTGTTACATTATATGGCATTGTTGACCTGAACCCTTAGCCGACAGTTACATAAACAATTTGCTTACATGGTTTGCTTAAAATATGTAGCAAATCAATCGTTTATTTTTTGAGATCAATGATTTGAACAATCTTTACTTACGTTATAGGACGAGTCAGTTTTGAGGTGTCATAATGGCGGTCAAGCATTTATTCGTACTACTGTAGCAGTTCGTATTTCGGAGAGTCAGTTGCGGCTGTAAAATCTCATAACAATAGAACTACGGAGAGAAAGCTAATATTTTTGGCACAGCAAGCCCCGAGATTGCTTGGCAACACGTCCAATATTATAAGGATAATCAGTTGAAGGTGTAACGAAAGAAGTCTCTTCAGTTCTCTTTCTATGAGCTTTTCTAGTTTCGCCAACATAACTGAAATGATGATTTAAACTTGCGTAACTTCTTTCATACTTGACCGAAATTAACCAAATTTTGCCCAGTTGCACTTTTAGAGTGTATTGCTTAAATCTTTTTTTTTGAAAAGGGCCAATAAATAAAATTTAGTTTTCGTTTTATTGTATATTCAGGGTCTCCATTCGATGTATTTTTTGCTTAGGGACCATTCATAAATTACGTAACGAGAAAATTGCCCAAAATTGACTACCCCCTCCCCCATGTAACAAATTGTCACAAATTTCTCTATCCCCCCTCCCCCTATTACGTAACAAATTCCTCGAAAAAAATTTTTTTTGTTCAGTAGAAACATGTTACGTAACGATCTAGCCTACTCCCCCTCCCCCATATGTCACAACTTCTCGTACCCCCTCCCCCCCTAAACGCGTTACGTAATTTATGAATGGTCCCTTATAAAACGCCGAATCTTCTCAAAATTAGAATAAAAAATATTTCCTTATTAAGTAAACGACCAACATCATATTTTTTTCTCTTGATAGGGGAAACTTTGCTACTGCGACCACTATTCAGGTTATCTTTTGTGGCTGTCCCTGTTTGCTCTACATGTTACAAATTGCTCGAATCAAATGTAGTTGGAAGCGAGTCGATTCTTTGTGCACATGTTTCGCTCCAACCGGGTAGCACATTATTAATATAGCTGAGGTTCCGTTTGGGACAGGTATGCCATACCTCGCGAGGCGTCATAAAATGCCTTCCGAAGTATCGCTTCCTTCGAAGAAACAGTTTTGCCCAATGGCAGAGAATATGTTCCGAGCTCTCGAGCTCGTAGTTATAGAATCGTTTTTTGGCTCTCGTTGTATCAGTATGTATGATTTTTTTTAGCTTGTCGAGCACCTACTACGTTACACCAGTCGTTTAGTAGTTGATCTCTTACCCAAGCTGATGGCACAGGTAGGTATTCCTAGAAATGGTTCTGGTCCAACAGACATGTTTGATGAATCACGCCTGTTTGGGCTCACATTTCGACGACCTTATTTCCAACTGCGCTTGGGATCTGAGGCTACCTGAGGCGACAGCAATTTTTGCATGTTTGTAATTTCGTTTCCTGCAAACCTCCGAGCAGGTGTACATTGCACATACCTCTGCCTGAAAACTAGACCAGTTTCCCTTTTATATCGCTTCTTTATTTCTTGGTCCATAGACTCCTAAATCAGTCAGGTCACCCATTTCAGAACCATCCGTATAGAATGATATTGTACCTTGAGGTAGTATGAGACCCCCTTCATCCCATATCTGACGATCCACTAGGTGGACCTCATAAGAAATGTCTAAGTTCGGTTTAGCCTCCATTTTATCTTGACCTGTGGTCAAGACGGGGTTAGGTTTGAGTTCCTGTATTATACTCAGGTGACCATTTAAGTCCCCATTAAGTAGTGGTTTACCCTTTAGCACTGCCAGAGAGCTTAGTCTCGTCTCCCCCATGACATGTTTGTGCGATGAAGGTATGGCTTCCATAGCTGTAGTGGGTGTTGATTTCATAGCGCCTGTGATAGAGGCAGGCTAGCCTCTGAACTTTAGTTAGTTTAGACGGTCTTTTTTGCGGTGCCCAAGAATAAGACTGGATCTCAGGATGTTTAGTAGTTCCCGAAGAATTGTCTCTCGATTTTCGCACAAATTTTGCACGAATATAATCAGGGCCAAGGGATTTGTAGGGTTCGAATGTGTTGATAGCCCATTTAATTAGAGATGGTCTGACAGGCCAGTTTCTGTGATGCCTCACAAGTCCTGTTAGGGCGGAGTCCACCACAATCCTGACCTGTCGAATTCTCGTCTTTCGCAACCGACCCAGGAAAATAGGTGTTCATTGGAATATCCAATATTTCACTATTGCCAATCGTGAGAACCATCGCCTTTTTTCACTTCCCTTGTGATCCTTTGATAAGGCTTTTTGAAGGCAAACTGCCTCTGGAAAGTGTCCGATGTTTTCACGAAACTCGCGCATTGACAGATTTTTAGCCTTTCTCAACTCAGCGTTGTATTTAGTAAAAGCAGGCCTGTGGTTTGACCAGGTACCTGTAATCTTCGCTTTATTGAAAAAGCGTCTAGCTTCCTTACTAAGTTTTGCAAGATTTTCGTTCAACCAAGGAACATCATGCGACATACAGACCTCGTTACGAGAGAGCAACTGTCATTATAGGCGGTTATGATCCTCTTTTGAAGGTCGTGTACCGCATTATCCAGATCTGCTGGAGATTGGATCTTACTCCCCGTTCTTTTCGACTGTTTCAGGTGTAAGCTCAATACACAAGAATTTGTTTTCCTTATTTCCCTGTGCTTTTGCACTGTGAGTTTATAGGCTTCTATGGCTAACATTATGGGTCTATGATCCGAGAGACTAGGTTCATCAGAAACGTTCCAAGTCTTTATCTTTTCCGTTTTCTTTAGTGCTTCATATCGTGAGGTCCAGTACTTCGCTTATAATTGCGTTCATAAATGTTAACTAAACTCCCTCGTTACATACATTGACATCATTTGACGAAAGGTATTCTAGTAGCCACTCACCTCTGGTATTTATATCCGTGCTACCCCATATTGTGTTATGTGCATTGACATCGCATCCAATGCTAAAGGCTTGTTTAAGCTTCTGCAGTACTTTATAAGGGCATCGATTTCAGAAAGTGGTGCTGTATCCGCATCGGCAGGGAAGTAGGCAAATACGATCACAATCTCCTGCTTGTCCCTAGCCATCGGTGCCTCCACTGTTATTAGAACGTCTCGTCTCGAATGAATCCTGTAATTGGAGAAAAAAAATTTAGTTCCGTTTAATCAAACTGCAGCTCTTGGAATTGGCTGGCTTTACATCCTACTAACTTACCTGTGGTTAAGAATTTGAACCAAAGATTTTGCGTTTATTAGCCCACGGATTCTGTGGACGAGCGATGTCCAGGTGCACTTTGGTGAACCTCCGAGCTATACTAGGGTAGCACGCAAAAAGCCGGTTTAGGTGTGCCTCAAGTAAATATCGAAGTGGGACCTCCACGGAAAGAAAGCCCTAATGGCAGTTTGGTTTTTCAAAACAGGGAATTATTTTGTTCCGAAATTCAATAATCTATGAGAAAAGAAATCACATAACTAAAAAACATTTATCTTACGGAGTCCCATGATCTTAAAACAACCATACCAAATTCTTTTTTTAAAAAAACATCGCGATCGAGTTGTATTTTCTTCTATTCAAGGCCAACTCACTTTTTAGCATCAAGCTACTCTCCACTGAAGCCAGTTCTATTTTGTTTTTGAATAGCTGTTCCGCATATTGCTCCCATTCCCAATTTCTTTAAAATGTTGGATATGTTTTGGGAACTCTCTAAAATCGCTTGTTTTTCGGCTACAATTAAAGTTTTTCCAAGCTTCCTTCGTTTGCGAGAAGCTTACGAACATGTTGCCGTTTTACGCGTTGCCTCAAAGCGGAAAATGGCTTTAGGTTTCGATATTTTTTGTGGTTGAATTGCATCTGGAATCAAGCTATTTAAAAATATTGTTATTTCTAATGAACCATTGGGTCTGCTCAATAATTAAATTGAAAATAAGCATGAATTTGAATTCTCAAATTGATATAGATTATAATATATTATAGTACCTCCACTTCATCTTCAAGCCAACTACGATTTCGGTCGAAAAATCTTGACGTCGACTGCTGTTGATCCCATCTTCTCCTAAATTGTTTCATCCAGGTTCTCGTATTTATGTTCACGATTTCGACTCGGATCCACCCTTCAAACTTGCTTTCATTTAGACTAAAATTAATGGATTTTTCGCACAAAACTTCGTTCGTTATCATTTTGTATACGACAAAACTTTCATTTCAGTTTGATTATTCACGTCATTCAGCAGTTGCCATGGTGAATATAGAATTAAGCGTACATCCATAATGAGTTGCACCTGTTTTTTGTGTTGGAGGCATATCGTGCAAATAAATATGAATGTAGTGCAATACAAATTTCGATTCATAAAGCTGCATTTTTACTTTTTGTTAAAATTTAAAAATTTAAATTATTTTTTGTATTTATGTAGCTGCTTCTGGTTGGGCGCCTGATTTGATGAAAAACCGGTAATGTTCCGGATATTCAAAACCCTATAACTTCGGCCACAGCTGCGTGCGGTGAAAAAGTTTGATTGCGGTTTGATTAATGGAGTTTTTATCATGTTTCGATATGCAGTTTTTGGTATTTTTGCTGCGGCTTCTGAATTGGGCGTCTGGTTTGATGAAAAACGGGTAATATTCCGCATATTAAAAGCCATAGGTCATCGGCCACAGTTGCGTGCGGTGCTTTTTCAGTTCATACTTACCGCTTCTCTTCACGGCCCTCGAGCGTGCGGTGCAGAAATTGTCGTTCTGGTTCTGCACCAGGCGGAGACTGTTCCCATCGGACCTGGCAATGGTGTCGGGAAAATACACGATGTAAAGCGCTTGTTTTGCAATCTGTGACGCTTCAACTGCTTCCAATAAAGTGCTTTCCTAGGGCTTGATGGTATCCTGCAGCCACTCAGCTGTATCTTTGTCTGCATAGGCGATTTCGAGATACCCTTGTTTGTAGGTGCACTTTCTAAACTTGGGTCTCGTATTGCTTGAACTCTGCTCCATGACGCTATTGATCAGCGCGCATCGAGTAGCATTCAGCTGTTCATGGCTGAGGGGTATTCGCAGGGCACCCAACCGGAATGATTACCACCGAGTACGATTTTGCCGTTTCGTTGAAGGTTGGACGCTGCTCAGTTTTTTGTGACTGTCTAGGATTCTGTTCTCTGATCTTTTTCGGTTGAAGTTCCTTCCTGCACTCACTATTGTTCGGTGACTCGGTGTCCGTCGAACACTGTCGCTTGGCTGGAGCCTTCCCTTACGTGAAGGCATGAGATAGGAAACTTATAAGTACGATGTTATCACACCATTTGACGACACAGTTGTTGTCGGTCGTCTCTTACGAAATTCTTTGCTAAAATACTGCGTGATTTCAGCCGCCAGATACCACACGAATAACTTATGTATGTGGGTGTGTTAAACATTCCAACTCCCGCTAGCTGGCAGCGGTTTACAGGTGACGTCGTGAAAACTGTTCAATAGAAAATAGACAAGCAACATCTGGGGACCTATTCTCACAGCGTCACTTAGTGACTAGAATAAAATTTCCTTCTAGTCACTAGGTGACGTGACTGAAAATAAAACCCTTGATGTTCCAAATGTATGATTCATGACATGTCTTGGATCCGTCATCGAGCGTAGTTCGCATACAGCATATAACTAGTCACTGTTCTTCATTCAATCACAGCCTGCTGCCGAATAACTTATGCTCCCAAACTTTTCTTTCAATATGAATACCATGGATGCAAAAGATTTTCGGTATGTGTGTTGATAAAACATGCTTCGACTTCGACTACCACCTATCCATGTCCGGCACTCTTTTATTTATTGAACTTCTTTTGACGTAGAAAACAAGCAGCTACAACTAATAATCCAACTTTTTTTTTGATTAATGCATATTCGCTACCGGTAGCAGTAGTTGTCCATGAATGTATTTTCAAAGTCCATAAGGGTAAATTGTCAAAGTTTTGTGCATCGCCCTAAGACGCTGGCGGTGGTGGCGGAGGAGGTGCACTTAGCAAATGGGCAGGTGGCATTCCCGGAGGCATCGGTGGCGGTTGCATATAGCCACTAGCACTCGAGCTTTGCCACGTACCTGGTGGCATAAGTGGCGGTGGAGCCGAACCATTGCTTCCACCCCAAGAATGAACTGGTCCGGTACCGGGGGCTAGGGGTTGCTGCGAGACACCCGGTGGCGGAGGATAACCTTGAGGGAATCGAGGGAGTGGAGCCGTTCCCGGTGGTAGTACATCGGGACTGCCACCCGGGGGAGGTGGTTGTTGACCCCATGACATTAGCGGTGTTATACCGGGTGGAGGTGGTGGAGGAGCAGGGATGGGAGGCATAGCCTGATGGCCCCATTGACTCATTTGTGGGGGATGCGGCATTGGAGCAGAGGTTGTCGGTACCGCCTGGGGTTGATGTTGTGGTGGAGGGGGTAGGTGTGGCGTTTGCATCAGAGGTCGTGGAGCTTGCCGTGGTTCGAACAGTCCGTAGGATTTTGAATGGCCGGTAGTTTGATGGGTGGTTTCCGGTGGTGGACCTTCACCCAGTTCTGCCATCAAACTCATGTACTCTTCGTCAATTTTGGTCTGGGTGTTACCGGTTGGGGGTCCTCCCTGTCCGGGTCTTTTACTGCGACAATCCTTTGCTATGTGACCTGCTCCACCGCAGGACGAACAAACGATGTTGTTTGTCACGTTGGGTTTATCCGGGCAGAGCCAAGTTTTGTGTTCGTTCGAACCACAGTTTGTACAGCGAGGACCATCGGTCTCGCGAAGTGTTCCGTTTAGTTGTGCCAGTTCTCGCAGCTGCATTCGCCGGAGATCGTTGTGTCCCTCCGGGACCTCGATACCCTGCCGAATAACATCCTTAATCCGATCGACGGCTTTCTTGACCGATTCTGGATTGCTGGCTGTGATAAATGCATGCAGAGGTTCGTCTTCACCGGGCAGTGGTTGTCCATCCTTGCGGCCAACTTTACCCTCCTTTACGGAACCCTTTCCGCGGATTATGATCTTAGCACCGGTATCTTTTTCCATGGCTTTCAACGTGTTTCCGCGCGGTCCGATCAGTAAACCTACGAAGTTTATATCCGGATGTTCCTCCTGGGGAATGAGCACTTTGTCGCTAACTCGAATCACCGGGGGTCTGCGGGGAAGGAAAAGCAATTGTTTTACTTGTGAGAGTGGAAGAGGTACAAACTTACTTATAATCCGATGGGGGCTTAAAGTCCGGATTCATGCACTGCATTCGCTGGATCAGCTGATGACGTTGCTCTTCAAGCTTCTTCCTGGTGCGGAATTCACGGGTGTTCAACCTCTTGCCGTCGCTGCTGTAGATCGGTTCAGGTGAAGGTGATCTGTTGGGATTTGGAAGAGAACAAAAAAGAACAAAACGAACAATTGTAATAGTTGGTCTAACAATGTTTAGGCGATAAAATATGCAACTATTGTGTATTAACTAATTATTAGCGTTCTGATTAATGATTATCATTATTTGCTGGTAAAGAAGGGTCATTAGATTTTCGATTGAGATTAGATGCCTAGGTGTAAAAACATTAACGTCTGTTGAACCTACGTTGTTCTGAGTAATATTTTGGCTAACGTTTCAATCAGTGGACAATAAATTCGGTAATTATGCTGTAAATCAAAATTGCATTATTTCTGTGTAAATTTTCTCACGCGAACCCGCAGCTGGGAAGAGAGAAAAAGAACCATTAATCATCACTGTGTTTCGGGTCTGGTGGAAAACGAGTGGGTATCTTGCGCGGGCGTCGTTGAGTGCCGCATGTCGCTTCCATTTGATCCCTCGCTTCTCTGAAGTAGTGCCACTTACTTTCACTATATACTGTACTGGAGAGCGGCGGCAGGTCAGCTGCTGCCAGCGGGTAGGGGGACACAGGTGCAATTCGCATGAAAGCGCCTAACAAAAGTATCGAATTAGTGAACTGCCCTGCTAACGCTTCCATTAAATACAAATAATTAATGTAAAAAATACTTCAGGTCTCTTCGCAGACAGCTGAGACAGAGCTCAGATTGAAGGTTCAAACTCCAACCTTCGAGGTCGCAAGGGACAATATTTTTTGCAAGCTTACTGAGCTAGAAGTAAATCAATGGTTAGTGTTTCACAACCTGTTTACCATGTGGCGATTTTTTGCTTGTTTGTTACAGCGATGACAATACTACTAACAGCCTGACTACGCATCCACGGCTCTTACACAGAAAGCGCTTCAAATAAAAATACATTAGTGCGATTGGGAAAGCCCTGTTTTTATGCATTTATTTTGAACCGCTCGATTCCTTCAGGTTCAAGTTTTTGTATTACTTAATAAGTTCATGATGAAGATCGAATCTTCAATTTAGTACCACATCCAAAACATGAAGTCTGGACAGCTATTCGTTGAATCATTTGACACTTTGAAGCTGAAAGAATTGCGGCTTGGTGAGAATAAAACCGTAACACTTTTCCTGGAATTTTTAGGCTTTAATCTTCTCGATTTGAACTTCCAGACTGCATAGAATACAATTTCTGCTTCCTCCATAAAGGTTCCTTTTGCATGAAGAGACACATAGGAACAAATTGGGAGCTTTCTTGTTTAAGCAGACTTTTATCGCTTTGACTTAAAACCGTAAATTAGAATTCACCATTTCACAGTGACTTTTTAATTCAAGGATTCGATCGACTCTGAAGACCGTGTATGTTTCACCCTTCTCCTAACTGCTGAAATGCGTATCAACAAATCACAATAAATCAATGCTTGCAATGTACAATTTTAAAAACATAAAACAAAGAGCAAACCTTTCGTCCGGATTCTGCGATATCATCAGATCCCCAGTGCGTAGCTTCCGACTAATTTCCTCGATTTGTAGCTGGACTGAACTCCGATCAATGAAATAGAGAAAAAACAGAGATTAAATCGAGGGCAAACCCCCCGATGTTAGATTAATACGGCAAATTTCGGGTGTTTCAAATTGAAACAAATGTTTAGAAAATCGGAGCTGGAAAAAAATAGCACGAACGGTCCGACGATCCATCTGTTTTCTACTTACGAAAATGACACATGAATGTAGCTTCTCGCAGCCCAACTACGACGCTGACCTAGATGTTGACCCCTAGGAAAAGTGAACTTAGTTTCGCTTTGATCAGTTGAAAGAGATTAAGCATGGTCGTTATATCATCGATGACTCATTGAATTAGATTATCTTCCGGAAGTGTTTCCCTGTTACCGACAGCCGCAGATCTGACCTAAACTGAAACGAAATAGGATACTGGCAAATCTTTTCTCCTCCACTTACCCAAATAAGCCTCCTGCTGATCCTGACTCATTCCGGCTGGCAGTATGGTAGGCATACCGGGGATAAACGTCTTATCATGATCGCCACCAGCCCAACGTGACTTTTTCTTCTTACGGCGCGCTTCCGCTTCGCTACCGCTGTTGTTACCACTTCCACCATAACCACCGTTATCTGCAAAGAAAGAACCTTTCGGTAAAATCTTCCCCTTACTTCACACAACTTAAACCTTACCCCTGCCATACTCCGACGATTGACTATTCTCATTGTGCGCATCAATCAGCGCCTTCTGAGCTTGCATCTGTTGCTGTTGTTGCTGAATCTGCTGCTGCTGACTATAGCTAGTCAACAGTTCAGCAAAATTCTTCGCATTTGCCGCCGTCGACATCATCGATTCGATAACGCTTTGCGTAAACTCCAATCCCTTGTAATCGTATCCGCTATCCTTATCGCGACTATCCGGCGGTGGGCCACCACGATGACCTCCCAAACGATCAGAACCGCGGCTACTACCCTGATCATATCGGTCACGATCCCGTTCGCGATCCCTATCCCGATCACGTTCTCGGTCCCGATCCCGGGAACGTCTCTGTTCACGACTGCGTGAATGGCTTCGACGGCGCCGATCTCGCGACTTGCTTCGACTGTTGCGTCTTCGATGACGATCCCGATCCCTATCGCGATCCCGGTCACGATCTCGGTCGCGATGTTTGCTGCGAGAGCGAGACCTGTAAAAAATTTTAAGCATTTTAAAAATAAACAAAACGCATAACCTAAAAAATAAACACCGCCGGTGGCGTAACGCCACCCCACCAAAACGGCAACACTGGCTTCTAGCATCACTTAGTACGAACGTACCTTCTGCGTTCTCGGTCCTTATCACGCGATTTCCCGTGCGAATGGCTCGATTCTCCATCACGGTCACGATCGCGGTCTTTGTCCTTGTGTTTTGAGGTCATTTTTCGCTGATTGGGATGCAGTTTTACGCCGGAAAATACGATTTTTCACTAACTTTGCAGCAAACGCTGTGACGCACTGTGAAGAACGAAAATTTTTGACAGTCCATTCTAGCGGTTCTAGTACTCCAGCTCGGGTGGGTATGGCTCAGCGACCAAAGTGTGTATAGGGTAAGCGCTCCCTAGTGCATTTTTTCAATGCTCTTTAGCGGCCCTTATACTTTCAATATTTTTTATCAAGTATCGAGTATTGACGATATTGCTTCAATACGTCAATCCCATTTGTACATCGTCAATATAACTTTTTTTCTATTTTACGTAAAATACTTTAGTCAATACTTTCTAGTATTGACAAAAACATTGAACGTGTAAGGTCCGCTTTTTAAATGGCTCTAACTTAAATCATACCCGCATAAATGTGTACCATATGCCAACCATTCCATCAAACATTTAAAAACCATTTTCAATATGGTTTGTTCGACAATAGATTAACCATTACTTAGTATAATATCGAACATAACCATTATCGTTTTTCCAATCTCGACCATACAAACAACGGGTTGTTAAGAACTGTCACTGTTCCAAAATGTGCTTTTCTTCATATACATTTTGACAACATACCATTGAAGAACCATATAGTTTATGGTAACATGTATATTTTAGATCTAGCGATGCATAAAATATTGGGTGAAGAAAAAAAACTTCCCCCTTCTAACATTTCAATTCTATCGATTGAGGAAGTTTTTTATTTCGTTACGCCCCATCTTCTGAAGTAAGCTTTGTCGACAGTAAGTGGACTGATGCTTTATCCAATTGAGTTATCGCCGTAATATTGTAAGAGGAGGATTTTTGATCATGTTAATCTACAGATTTTTAGAGCAGGGTAAACAGATATACGAACAACAAAGATCGCCAGAGCAATATGAAGCTCTGGCACAAAAGTACAATGTAGTATACAAATCGTGTATCCTACACGGAAGATATTAATAACATACGTACATGGAACTATTGAGATCCAGAGCTACAGGTCCAAAGCCCTGGTAAAGGAGGATGGTTGTGATGATCCGGGCCGAGATCACCACGTAAAGCAAGGTAGGGCATAACCCCAATTCCAAGGCGTGAAGCGACCCGTGCCGAGGGATGAGTGATCGAGGGGGTGAAAAAGATGCTCGATCGTTAACGGAGCCTGTGGGGTACCTGGGCAACCCCCACAGTAAGCGTCCCTTACCACGCTAATGCGGAGCTCTGGCGTGGCGGACATATATTTCTCGCGCTACTCGTGGGACTATACATGGAGGCAAATAAAAATAAAAATAAACAGACGGAGGTGCCAAACCCCTTCGCAAGAGGTGGTTTGGCGAGGTCTCCCCCCCGTGGGGAGAGTAGTGGAGCGATGATTGCCAGCCCGAGTCTGGCTCCAGGCATGGAATGGAGGGTAGACGAAGGCTACACCCATAGCGATCATCTAGCAATCCGCTTTAAGATCAACTATGGTGTGCAGCATCCGAGGGCGGGAGATCCCTGTCAGGTACGCGGGTGGAAGTCCAATCACTTCGACAGCGAAGATTTCACCGCGGCCCTGGGACTGGAGGCCAACACCGACAGTCTAAGCGGGGATGCGCTGGTAGCTGTTCTATCACGCGCGTGCGACGCCACTATGTCGAGAAAAACACTGCCAAGAAACGGTAGATGCCCGGTATACTGGTGGAGTGCCGAGATTGCAGCTCTACGGTCAGCCTGTCTCAGAGCTAGACGTAGGATGCAAAGAGCTCGCACCGAGGATGCAAGAGAGAACCGCCGTGAAGTGTTTCAAGCTGCGAAATTAGCCCTTAACAAGGCTTAAAAGCAGCAAGAGAGCGTGTTTCGACAACCTGTGTGAGAGTGCCAACGCGAATCCGTGGGGTGACGCCTACCGGATTGTGATGGCCAAGACCAAAGGGGGCTCCTCACCCCCAGAACGGTCTCCGGACCGGTTGGCAACGATTATCGAAGTACTCTTCCCGTCTCGAGCCACAAGCCCCTGGCCACCTGCACTACGAGACAGTGCGGGCACGGTCGAAATGGTGGCTCCAGTGACGAACGAAGAACTACTCGCAGTGGCTAAATCCCTAGCAATGAACAAAGCTCCAGGGCCGGATGGAGTCCCGAACAACGCTCTCAAGGCAGCGATCATAGCGAACCCGAACATGTTCAGGCTAGCTATGCAGAGATGCCTTGACGAGTGCCGTTTCCCCGATAGATGGAAAAGGCAGAAACTGGTGCTGTTGCCGAAGCCCGGGAAGCCGCCAGGCGACCCATCGGCGTACAGACCAATCTGTCTGATAGACACGACTGGCAAACTGCTTGAGAGGATCATCCTCAACAGGCTCACCCCGTACGCGGAAGGTACGGACGGTCTGTCAAGCAACCAGTTTGGCTTTCGGAAGGGTAAGTCCACAGTGGACGCTCTCAACTCAGTGATAAATACTGCCGAGATAGCGATCCAACGAAAAAGGCGAGGTATTCGATACTGTGCGTTAGTGACACTTGACGTGAAGAATGCATTCAACAGCGCAAGCTGGGATGCCATCGCGCTCTCGTTACACCGGCTTAGCCTACCGGTGGGTCTGTACCGGATCCTGGAAAGTTACTTCCAAAACCGCGTACTGCTATACGAGACCGATGCCGGTCAGAAAAGGGTTCCGATTACCGCCGGAGTCCCGCAGGGCTCGATCCTAGGCCCGGTGCTATGGAACCTCATGTATGACGGGGTTCTGAGACTGAAGTTCCCTCCTGGGGTCAAGATCGTCGGCTTTGCCGACGACGTAACCTTGGAGGTCTACGGGGAGTCAATTCCTGAGGTAGAACTAACCGCAGAACACGCGATTAGCACGGTGGAGGAATGGATGAGCGCGAGAGGCCTGGAGCTCGCTCATCATAAGACGGAGGTAGTTATCGTCAACAACCGCAAGTCGGCACAACATGCAGTTATCCATGTGGGAGAAGTCGCGATCACTTCACAGCGAAGTCTGTAGTCTCTCGGAGTCATTATAGACGACAAGCTGACCTTCGGCAGCCATGTCGACTATACGTGCAAGAGAGCGTCGACTGCTGTTGCGGCACTATCGAGAATGATGTCCAACAGCTCAAAGGTGTGCGCCAGTAGACGTAGGTTACTGGCAGGCGTTGCCGTATCTATCCTCAGGTACGGCGGCCCGTCATGGTCAAGAGCACTGAGGGTAACCAGTTACCTACAGAAACTGGAGAGCACCTACCGCGTGATGTGCCTCAGAGTGATATCTGCCTACCGCACGGTATCACACGATGCATCCTGCGTGATAGCGAGCATGATGCCAGTCGGGCTGGTCATTCGGGAAGATGAGGAGTGCTTTGAGCTACGTGGAAATAGGGGAGCCCGCGAGCGCACCAGGGTGACCTCGGTCGCCAGATGGCAGCGTGAGTGGGACAACTCCTCGAAAGGTAGGTGGACCCACCGGCTGATACCTAGCATATCGAGCTGGGTGGGAAGACCCCATGGGGAAGTTCACTTCCACCTGACACAATTCCTGTCAGGCCATGGCTGTTTCCGTCAGTACCTCCACAGGTTCGGGCACGCGGAGGTCCCAGTCTGCCCAGGTGTAGACGAAACTGCCGAACACATACTGTTCGTATGTCCTCGGTTCGACGTCGAAAGAAGAGCAATGCTTGACGTCTGTGGCTGGGACACAACCCCGGATACCCTTATTCAGCGGATGTGTCAAACGGTGGAGAAGTGGAACGCAGTCTCGGCTGCTACCATCCAGATTGCCAGTAGGCTACAGGTAATCTGGCGAACCGAGCAACAGACGGCGGGCACGACTAACTAGTGATTGGTTAGTTGGAGCGAAAAAGGCCAAGCGCAAAATAAGAGAGTGAATGGTCTGTTCATGCCGAGGTAGGTTGGCGCAGCGAATGGCAACCGCGTAAGGGGTAAACCCAGCCACCCCGAAGCAAGACAGAAGAGTGAGTGTATAGGCGTATAAGTGGACTGCCTCATGCCAAGACGGGAGGGTCGTAGCGTAGTATGTTGGAACTAAGCTATCGATGCCTCATGGCGTGGCAGAGGAGTGAAAGGGTGAGCATCCAAGTCAGTCTCACACTGCATGTTAAGGGTGAGCATAAAAGTCAGCCTCACAGGTTGGTAGAGGCTAGCACAAAAGTCAGCCTAGCAAGGAATGAAAAAGGTGAGCACAAAAGTCAGCCTCGCATGGTATGTCAGAAGTGGGGCCTAAGAAAAATGTCCCACATGGGATGCCAGAGGGAGTGACAAAGGTACAATAGAGTGGCACGATTGAGAGTGAATCAGGTGATAGGGTGAGCACCCAAGTCAGCCTCACATGGATGGGTAGGGCGAGCACAAAAGTAAGCCTAGCAAGGAATGAGTAAGGTGAGCACACAAGTCAGCCTCGCATGGAACGTAAAAGGTGAGCACAAAAGTCAGCCTCATGTGGGAGTGTTTGAGAGTGAATCAAAGTGTGATTGAGAGAGCACCCAAGTAAGCCTCATACAGGATGTATGATCGCGCGAGTGAGAGTGAATGAGTACATTCAGTACAGCCATCCCCCCAGAAGTAATACCGAGAGGTAGTTCCTGGGAGGAATGATGGCGGAGCCCAATGGAGTTTAGTCGGTATTAATGGCTGGTCACCATTTGAGTCCGACACGCCCCCAGTGCACCCCGTGTGGTAGATTGGACCCTACCGTTAGCACGTGTACTGGGCTAGGACATAAAGGTCTTCTCCATTGTAAAAAAAAAAAAAAAAAACACGGAAGATATTAGAAATGGTAACTAAAATGCGTATGGTATTTTAATAGTTGAATTATACTGTTGGAATATATCAATAGTATTCCCAATATGGTGAATATTATATGAATAGTTTGGAAATGGTTCCGAAGCTTTGGTATTTATTTATACGGGTATCACAACAACAAAAAATACTTTTGGGTTTTATTAGTGCTTTGGCTTTTATTCCTTTGTTTATAATAAGCTTATTAGACAATCACTCCAAATTTGAATCGCAAGAAGGTATTAGAAATTCGCTACTCATTGTTAACCTCCTCGATCTTTTTTTTTGTTTATTTGTGGCTTTAACCTTTTAGGTCATTCGCCAGGTAAAAAAATTAATTACATTTTATTTCAAGTTACTGGAATTTGGGTTGGATTTATATTTGGTATGACTCTTCTTAGTGGCGGGAGCCAGCTGATCTGGATGGGCCGCGGTAGTCCCTCCCATCACCCGGTCCGGGAGTGGCGAGGGGCCCGCGATTGTGAGCGGTAGATAGGTTTGGGGCTGGATGCTGTTGTCGTGAGGACGGCGGAGTACCCTTCCATCACCCATTCCGGGTGTGGCAAGGGGCCCGCAGTTGCTGGTGTGATGTTGGATGGGCCGCGGTGAGCCCTCCCGGCATCCTGTCCGGATGTAGCGAGGGGCCCGCGGTTGTGGATGGGTAGTCTGTTGGTTGCATTCCGCTGTTGAAGGTGTTGTCTGTGGTTGATGGCTTTTACGTGGGGGGCCGCGGGGAACCCTCCCATCGCCCAGTCCGAGTGTGGCGAGGGGCCCGCTGTCTTCTTATTATACTTCCTGGAACAAGTCGGCATCCTTTAGGAAGGACAGTAGGACCTCCTCTCTTACTGGATCGTTGCAGAAAATGTCCCTCAGGGATGGTGGAAGGTCGTGCTGTCTCCGGAGATCAGCAAGCTCGAGGCAGTTTACCAGTAGATGTTCCACTGTCTTTCTGGTGTTGTCCTCGATCTTTTCAATTTTACCAAAACTCATCACGTTAAAACTACAGACACTTTATGCATAGACTAGCGAACTGTCAAAAATTGCAGCCAAACGGACTGTCAAAAAGTACAACCAAACGAGCATTAGGGTTTTTTTGAGGGGAAGTATTGGCGATTCTACGTTGAAAACGTTTACCGGTACCGCTAGAAGTACAGTGTTTCTGATTTCATTTTGTTCTGTCATAGTGCATATAGTTTCTGTCAACTTTGGTAAAAAATAACTTTTAAACAACATGTCATCTATAAATTTGTTGATAATTGTTTACGAAAACGAAGAAAAACTATCATTTTATAAGACGATGAGTAAACATCCTGCAATAAGGGTGTAAAACATAGTGGTTTCTAATATTGTTCACAAAGCAACATGTGCGCGATTCCGAAATTTAATTTGTTGAGCACATTAGCCAATGACAAGACCAGAAACTCAATGAAATATTCCTAAGAAAAAGTATCCTATCCATTTACAACCAGTTACCAGTACATCAAGTCACCCCCCGGTAATGATGAAAAATGAATATCTCGCGCAGCACCGCTTCGATTTTCGTATCCAAGCAATAAAAAAAATATTAACGAAAATAAACAAAATTCTTCGGAAGATAAAATAATTCAAATAAAATATTGAGTGGTGAGTCATTTTTTTAAATAGAGAATAAATCTAAGATTTAATGAAGTGAAAAGTAATGAATTGTACAATCAACGTTAGCTGTTGCGTGCCTCCTTTTCCAATACGCGAAAATGCCAGTAAATGATATATTTATGCCAAACCTAAGTTTCAACCTGTTTTCAAACTAAAGCAAGAAAGTTGAGCTAGACAATCATGAAACTACCGTTTAGTGAAAGCTGATGTATATCTCGCCTTGGCAGACTCGGCTAAACAGGATGTTTTCAAGTACAGTCGATGGATTCACATAGAGCGTGTGCAGAAGCCTGGTGAAATCACCGTACAACAAGTGGTCGTCACTAACTCTATTGTGAACAAGCTCAATACCAATTATTAGCACTGATAACTACTAACAAGAAGCGGTAATAGGGATCTCTCCAGAGTCAGCGAGTAATTCAATTTTCTGGTGCGAATTGCAAACTCGTTTTGCTTCGGCCATTAGGCGAAATTTATTATAACTATGGGGATCGTCGAGGAATGTAAGTATGTGGTGAAAATGAAAGTGACGGTCGAAACAACTTGGAATTCTGTTGTCCATTCGGCCACGATTAGAAACACCCCGATTGTTCATCCACGACCATAAAGCGAACGTAAACATGTAAAATTCAGAAATAAATTTGTTCGCCCGTCCCTCTGTAGTAAAACAAATTCGAATCACGTGTATTCACTTTTTAAATAAATCCATCTCTATTCATTAGAAAGCGTATATTCGTTTAATATTTTGCAGTATGCGGTCGAGATGTCTCAACAACTTATGTACATAAGCCGTCCACTTATCGGTTATTCGTAGCACTTATCATTATTTGCATACCTTTAATACTAAGGTTGTTACCAGAAAGCTTCCTATGAGCATTATGGGAACAGAGAGGGCTCTTCTTCCATATCCATGATACATTTCTTAGACAGGTTGAACTGATTACATTAATGTGAAACGAGCTTTCTTGAACAAGGAACTTTTTTTCTGCAGACAACATCATCATTTACTGTTCCTCCTAAGTCAAGCTAAACCTTTATGAGATGGTGTAAATTCATGAAACTCTCCAGGTTACGCGAGTAAAGAATATCATTTGCGAGTGAAAAAATACAAACTGTATCACTTTGCCAGTTCATGAGCTGAATCATAGGCGTCGCATGACTAATTTTAGTTTTGCCGCAAATCGCCAATGGCGTGCATCAAAGAAAACGGATGATCAGTTCAAATCGTGATTGAGTGGCAACTATTATGCAACTCATTTTCGGTCGCGTTTGTTCTATTTTGTATTGAGAACAGACCCGTTTTCACGATAAGACTATTCGCAATGTTGTGATGTAAATCTGTTTCAAAATGACAATCCCTCGTATAATTTGGATCTGTCAAAAATACATCTAAAACATGATGTTTCCAATGCGATGATTTAGCCAGCTGTTTAAAATATTATTTCCTCGGTTTTGTTATTGTTTATCACTTATGTGACACATATTGTCTTTTTCCGCTTTCAGTCGTCGCACATACTAATGAAATATATTTGTAACAATAAACAAGCATTATGGCAGAAATTAATTTCCAATTATAATGTAAAGGATACTGCGTTTCGAACTTTAACCTCGTTTTTCTCGAAATCAACATATTGTCACTTAGTCCGGTCTGACTTAACACCGACTATTTCATTTTGGGGCAAGTTGTCACAGTGTATCAATTGATTCCAACTTGTGTTTTTTTTTGCTAAAATTCATTTTTTCGTTAGCAAAATGAGGAATGTGGAAAACGAACTGAAGGGCCAACATCAAAATGAATTCAAATAATCAATGTAGTTAGTGTTGGAAATTATTCATTCGATTTGAAATGCTAAGAAAGCTTTTGGACTAGATAAATACACGTTGAAACAATATGTACATAACATATCTATTGAATGTTATTTGCTGCATCACATTTGATATATGCTGATAGATGAGATAAGATGAAGTCGAAACGAAAATTCCATAACTAACCCTTAAAGGCGCAAACCTTTTTTTCAATTTCTCCGAAAATCGTCTCACAGTTTTAAAACGTTACTATGATAATTTTGAGATGGTTTCTGCAATGTTGTTTTAAAACAACATTGCGCATTTAAATTATGTTGATATGCTATTTGCACATCTGTGGTAAGGAAAACAAAAACCTATTGTAGCTAAACTGAAATTTTACAACAAAGATATAGTCCTGGTTAGCTTCACTAGATGTTCAGAGATTCGCGTAAAAGTTAGTCAAACATTACAACATCTGCTTTCTACCTTCGTCGCAAGAAAGAAAAATAGCAGGGGATGATTGGTTTAGAGTATGTTGAAGAGGAATGCTTCCATTGATCCATTGTTATGAAGCGACCAGCCGCGGTCATTGTATATTTTAATAACACATCTGTTGGTGCGTTTTTCAAGTATCTTTCCGTGAAAAGCACGTATTGGGAGTGCATATCATGTGAATTTAGTTAAAATTAAATAGTACATCGAACAGAAAGCATGAACTGTTGTCTTAAATTACCATGACTTTTGTTTTTGTATTATACCTACCCTTTGGGGGTGCATCAATCTATTCAGGTCTGGGGAAAATTGATAGAAAAACAAAGATGAATAAAAACATTATATTCTCAACATTGCTTTAAAAATCAAAAAAAGGTTTGGCGGCATATCTACAGTAGAGTGTAAGCTTAAATTTGGTTTATAGTTAAAAACAACAGCTTGTGACCTGTAGCCTAAAAAACGAAATCCAAATTGACTTGCTCCCTTATTGTTAAAACATTTTTCAGACGACACAGTATACCACACTTTTTAGCAATATTTTCGATGACAGTTTCAATACCTCACTGCTCGCCAGGATCTATATGATTCCGCGTTTACTGGTTTTCTTCAGAAAATTTCACCGTGAAATTGACGAACGTGTTTGGTTACCCTATCTGAGTTCGGTGGAATCTAGTACCTCACTTCACTTCTCGTACGCCGGGTTCCACGAACTGGATTGCTAAACGCACCCCACATAAACAACAAAAAATACGTCAGATTGATTTATGTTTTCCTTTTGGTTTTCGTCCGCCTGGCTGGACTACAGTTTATCATTCCCTATCGCACTTCACTTCGGTGTCTCATTATTCTTACAGTTTTATCCTTATCAGTTTTTCATCCAGCGTGAAAAAGAACACTCGTCATCGCCTTCGTCGGTATCAGAAATTTCCGAATCAGTTTTTCTCGCCCTATGCTTATCTAAACTAAATTGGATTGTTTTTTTTTTCCAGTGCGGGTCGGCATCCTCTCCTTTTACACTTCTCCGACCGGTGAAGGGAGACTGTAATAATTAGAAGTACAACAATCTAGAGCCCGGAGAAGGAAAAGTCCCGAACACGATGATAACTGATAAGAATTCGTCGTCGCCACACGAAGAAGAAGCTCCACCAGCGCAAGCAAGTAGCCGAAAAGTTAAGCACACTTCGCTCAGCGTGCACCATCAGTCTTAAGACGTTCTCGGCCGGTTGCGGACGTGGTCCCATAGTGTTCTTTCAATCTCATCCTAACGTTTGTTGTGGTTGATTACTGTTCAGCGAGCGAAAGGATATCTTCTGTGTAGCTCAAAAAAAAACTAGTGACAAGGAAAATGGATGAGTTTGCTCTGTGTTGGAACAACTTCGCCGATAATATTGCTAGCGGCTTTCAGAATCTGTACGATCGTGGCGATCTGGTCGATGTGACTATTGCCTGCGATGGGAAGTTGTTGAAGGCGCACAAGATCGTACTGGCCATCTGTAGTCCGTACTTTCAGGACATGTTCATGACGAATCCGTGCAAGCATCCGATTAGTGAGTAATGTTACTGTTTTTGTGCTTTATTGTGTTTTTTCTAGGGTGGATTCGGGCTTAATCTAATTAGGCTTTCGAAAGTATTGATTCGCTAGGTAATCGTTCGGGGTTAAGCCTTTGAGTGAGGTATCGAATTTATCGAATCCTATGATAGGGTTTTGTGATAAGGGACCGTAAATTTTTGATATCGTATTATTTGATAAGCGTTTTATCGATGCGAGGCTCAAGAATGAGGATTGGTATTTTGTTTAGCGTTACTCGACATAGGGTTTCAAATTTAGACTTGAATCGGTGATGAAGGGGTAGTGTTTGAATTAGTGCGGCTGTTTGATGCATTTGCATGTATCTTTGATCCCACACGCATGCTTTTTGGCAATTATGAACTTGGTAATCACGTTTTGTTCGGTGCCTCGTGAGATTAATGTATTGAAGGCGACAAGGGTTGTTGCAAGCCTTTATCAAACAGTAGATTTTGAATTGAAGAAGTCGGCGAGTTTTGACGATAAATGTATGGTAGAGAGTAATTTTTACATCCTTCACGAGCACATGCTTTGGACAGTACCAATAAGTCTGTATCTGCATACTGATGTTTTTGAAGTGCCATAATCGCATATAGACTATAATAGTTGGGTAGCCACGGTGAACACGCCATCCTCCAGAGACTTACTCGCAGTTAAATTATCGCTATCTGCGTTTCTGTACACCTACTGCATCCGAGTTATCAGTGATTTTTTTTCTTGTGTCGATCTGGGAATTCATCTGAATTTTTTGATTCAATTCAGTTAGAGATTTTCCCAGTAATCTCTTTCGCGAGTTATTGGTCAATGGATACATTCTCTGTTCAAACAGCTTCTTTCCGTTCTTGGCTTGTTGTATGCTCATTGTCTCGAAAGTTAGTTAGGAAAGATTTGAACACTTTGAATGATATTGCCGGCTACTTTGAACACTTCGCTGAATTACATGGTATGACATCTTGAAGGCAAATGTCACGATCAGTCCGTCAGCCGAATATTTTCACCTTACGTGACGTCCATCTCCTGCTCTATCAAACATTCTTCAAAAGTGTCTTCAAATTTTCACAAGATGAAAGCGAATGAAAGAGCTCTGAACAAGAATATCTTTCACCCTGTTGGCTGTGTTTCTTTGACGACGGGAACTGTTCCACAGTGATTCAACGTAAAGCTTATTGCATTTCGATCATAATGCTAATCCTGTGGTACTCAGATTTGGTAAAGTTATTCATAGAAAGTCAAATCAGTTCTGCAAACCTGTTGGAGCGATGAAGGACCATATTCTTGAAAGTTTCCAAATTGTTGATTGTTTCGCAACTAGACATGAATCACAGAAAATTCATTCTGGCTACTTTTGATCTATACAATATTCCCAAATTGGAAAAAAATTGGTTAAGATCATTTTTTTGTATATAAGAAACACAATACCTAACATAATAAATGTTTTTTTTTGTTTCGGACTCTCCTTGTCAGTAACTAGCACCAACTTAATGCTAGTTAGATAAGTCCAAACCAGCACCAAATTGGCACTAGTAACTATTTCTGGAATTTTTTCACATTAGGAAAACTGCAAAATATGTATGATGGTTCCGAAGTTTTGTGGAATGGTATTTATTTTTATACGGGAACGAATGCTTCCAGTGACATTTCGCTCCAATGGCAAGAGTAAGACAGTAAGTTCCACCCCGTATTGACTTACGTCTTTCTTAATACCATACTGGGTTGTCATTTTTGAACCTTAATAACTTTTTTCCTACTAAACGAATTGCTAATCTTGTTTCCCGAATCGGAAGGAAAATGTTCAATGCTTGCGCTACCGATACCTTGTTTGCTATGTAAAACTTGTTTAAATGGTTCAAAAACTAGGAGTGGATAATGTTAAACTAGGACTATTCGTTGTCGTATCACGTTATTAAAATTCTGTTTTATCTCTTTTGCAACGGCCAAATGTACACATTAAGTTTGATTCACTGGGTTCAGTTAAATTTTGCTGGGGATTTTAACAGTACAGGTCGGACTCGATTATCCGGGTGTTCCGAAAAAAATTCAAATTTGAACTAGAATGTCTGATTATAGTGCTAATTCGATCATTGCAGGCAATAGAACTTTTTTCATGGAATGGGGGGGGGGGGGTTCTAGGGTTAAGCTCCTCTCAAATTTTGACCCACTTCAAAAATGGCTTATATATGGGATATTCCGCGCAAAGTGAAAAAACAAAACTTGAAATAGAGCTTCACGGATTGGAACCAGTTTTTAAGAAATTGTTCATCTAATCTAATCTAGAAAAAATACTAGTTTTTAATGGCAGTGTTGCCAAATATGCAACTTTTTCAGTTTTCAACTAAAAGTACATTTTTCTAGTAATACAGTGAAGACCCGTTTTTATCAGCCTTTGGTGAAGTTTAAGCTGATAAAATCGGGATATTTTTCTTTCTTTTTAAGAAACTGAAGCTCTTAAAATATTCTTCTTTGGTCCCTAGATGTAGCCTCATAACCTTTCCTGATTATTTAGCTTAAATTTCCCTTAAGGGGGTCTGACAGTGCAAAATTAAAAAAAAAATAAAAAAATGCATACTTCGGATCTCTAAGATAAAAAAAATATGCTCAAGAAAGGATTTACTCAAGGTGTTAGTCGCTTTGAATAATGTGTCATACACACTATATTAGCTACGATAACACAATATAAGTAAGCCATCCACAGTAAGGCCTATAGCAAGCTGAAGCGAAAGGCGAAGCACTTTGCATAGTGTTTTGACGCGTTCGCCGACGCTTCGCTCCGCTTTTACTATGACAGTACAACGCGTTCTGCATGCACGCTTCATATAGACAGTTCAAACGCATTCGCTTCGCTCACCGCATTCGCACCGCATACCGCGTAAGCATGTCATCGGCCTAATACACAATCATTTCACTCGTTACCGCAATGTGTGGTACATTGAGGCACACTTCTGTCAACTCATCAACTGTCAACAAAGTGCAGTGAAATAATCATAGTAACCCTTGCTTTCGTTTCGTTGATCACAATGGCACATTGCGGCACAGGCGATCACGCTGTTTGTTTGCAAGCACAATTCGATTGGTGCTAAGCGACCTACCCCTTGGATTTACTCGAATTCAACTTGGTTCGTCTGCTAGAGCCCACCAAACTACCAACTATCAATTTTCATATGAAGCTGATGAAATCGGGTCAAAAAGCTGATAAAATCGGGTCATCACTGTAACCACGTCGGTAGGCCTCTTTGACACATGACATGCTTCTCAGAATTCTGCTTGGATACTTTCCAATGCAAATCTCTCAGAATTTCGATTGAATGCTTATCCGTATTTCTATGTTTTTCTTCTGCGTTTTGATGAAGGATTCTAGTGAAAAGCTTTTTTTAGGTCTGGTGGAATACTTCTCACGATAGAGTTCTACGAAGATTATGATTTATTCAAGATGCTAATGGAATCATGGTCCTATTTTCATTGAAATCCGGTGTAAAGGTCTTATGAATATCTTGCTCTGAGTTCTGACACAATATTGCTCCTCTCCCATTATCTCCTTGAACAATTGATTCCTGCTCAGAATTCGAATGGCATCTTCAACCCTTAAGTGCGCAATGTTGTTTTGAAACAACATTACGAAAACCATCTCAAGATTATCATGGTAACGTTTTAAAGCTGTGAAACAATTTTCAAAAAAATTGAAAAAATGAATGGTTTGCGCCTTTAAGGGTTAACCCTTTCATGGCCATGTTTTTGATAAGCAACCTCATTTCTAAACGACTATAACTTTTGGTTTACACAACATATGTTTTCAATGACAAGTAAGGCTAATAACTGGGACTAATATCTTCCATTGGGTTGCGCTGAAGCAGTGCTGCCAGGGATAGTTTGTGTGGTGGTGAAAATGAAATTTTGGAATATTTTTGTAGCCGGCAATATCATTGAAAACTGATCAAATTTTCTAATTTAGACTGGCTTCAACTACTTTTTTCAGGCAATTTGACTAGATCGGAAGGTAAATATTGAGCAGCTTCTAGCGCTGTGAAAGAAGCACCTATCTTTATTAAACCAGGTTCTTCGTGTTTCATGACGCCAACAGTTCCAGGGAAAAATAATTTTGGAACACTATACGCGGTAGAAAAATGTTGGTCAAGAAAAGGTTAACAGCATTCCGAAGTCGCTGGAGGCGATTTTAATTCTTGGGTAGCACAGGCAAAGATGGAAGTTAGGCTATGTAAAAAGGGCGCCAGAGTTTGCGAAGACTACATGCGTAGTGATCACCTGACAATCCAGTACAACATTGGTCAACAAAATAATGCTACAAGGACAAGGATCTCTTTGTGGAGGCACGACGCGCACTCTTCTAACTAGAATGAAACCCCGGGCAATCGAGTTTGACCTGTATTGCAGAACACAAACCTTATTTGTCTCGGAATTCTTGCACAAAATTGCTATAAACAACAAATACATACCGTTACCACAGACTAGTAGACATAACACTATGATGGAATTCCCTCAAAAAACATCGACCCGGCAATTTTCCCAGAACACTAGCTCCACCTTTTATTTACAGTCCCAAACACGCATTTGCTGGTGGGTTACCCCTCAAGTTCGAGAACAATTTTTCACTAGTGGTCTATCCCTCGTATGCTTGTTCATATGTCAGTGGCGCCATAATTGCAAATGTGTCCACAGTCCCAACTACAAATATATTTAAAATGACAGTTAAAGCGGGCGAAGCGTTGTTTTCGAGTGTTATGTGCCGTTACCTCGTTACCAACATAAATAATAAATGAAAATCACTTGAAAATACAAATCACACCAAAGGTGTGAGGGCCAAAATTTACCCTAATAATTTGATTTCCAATTTCTTCGCGAATGAAGCTTAATTTCATAAAATAACACAAAAGTTTGACTCGATTATCCAGGTGATTCGGTTATCTGGGGCGAACTTTTTTTGAAATCCCCGGATAATCGAGTTCGAAAAGAAAATTTACTACCGAGTTCTCCACATAAAATATCTAGAAATAAGATTATATAGTTTTCGGCCAATTTCTGCCGATAAAAGTTAGGCAATGCTGACTAGTTCAGTAATTTGTAAATTACATTTGGCAAATAACCTGTGAAAGTAGCATGTTTTAGTGGGAATTTTTTAATGTTATGCAGAAAACTTGTACACGAAATAATTGTCCTGCGCCAACATCCCGGCAATGTCCTGAACATTACCTACACTGAAAAAACTAGATACGTTAACATCATGTGGAAAACACTTGAATTGATTCAATTGTAAAACACATGAAAAGCTTACGTTTACCATTTGAATATCTAATAGAGTGTGGGCAATATGATTTTCTAGTGGAATTCTTGTGAACATTATGTGAAAATCACATAAACATCATAAGAAATACCATTGACTAAGATTTCCAAATGAATTACACGTGAATATCAATTAGTTTTACCTATAGATTTAATGGGTAGAAGAATCGGCGATATCAATTGTTTTACATATGGATATGCACTATATGTTTTTCACATGAATGTTATGTGGAAAGTTCATATTATGCGACTCAACAGCATGGTAACCAAAATTCAATGGTAAAACATATCGTATTCATGTGAAAATAGGATGAATACAGTTTGAAATAGCACATGAACTGCGTTTTAATAGATTTTCATGTGAAATTCGAAAGGAAATCATTTGATTTGCCGTTCAACTTGCAAGTGGACTTGAAAATGATGTTAAATTTCCCTTGGTTTTATAGAGTGATTTTTTATCAGTGTACCCCTATTTTTTGTCTACAGTCGAAAACTACTGTTGCTGGAGTCTAAGCTGCATAGTTTTGAATCAGGATATACCTTCATGAAAATATTTAAGAGATGGTGTAGTCACAGACTAACAGACATAACACTATAAGGGAATTCCCTCAAAAAACATCAATTTTCCCAGAACACTAGCTCCACCTTTTATTCACGGTCCCAAACACTCATTTACTGGTAGGTTACCCCTCAGGTTTGGGAGCAATTTTTCACTAGTGGTCTATCCCCCGTATGCTTGTTCATATGACAGTGGCGCCATAATTTCAAATGCGGCCACAGTCCCAACTACAAATATATTTAAAATGACCGTTAAAGCGGGCGACGCTTTGTTTTTAAGTGTCATGTCTGTTAGTCTGTGGTGTAGTTGTAATTGTAAAAGTAATACATTTTTGATGCACAAAAAATATGGGAACAGTTTGTAATTTTTCCTATAAAATTCAAAAAACTTTTTGCGCCCACACATTCCACCAAGAGAAAAGTTGAAATTATTTCTCTCGCAACTCTCTGTCTCAGTTGTTTTAACTAGAGCTCTCTAGGCAGAGTCTCGACAAGAGAATATTAGATAAATTGGCAACCAAAGCCCGCAAGAAGCAAGTTTGGCATGTGTTGAAAATCTGCAAGCTCTCAAGTGTATATTTTAAAATGAAAAATGTTTTCGATCTTTTATCGAAGCTGGCGAACGCAGAAGTGTTTTTAGCCAGCTATGTGCTAATGTGTTGGATATTTTTGAAAAAATTAATTTTTCAGTATCAAAGCAGAATATACAGATTCCACTCATATGGCTGATCTTGGCCATGTTGTCCCAGTCGGGTTAAATGTTTCACGTGAAATGCTTTCAATAGGATTTTGATCTGGGAACAACAATGCGTACTATTTTATCGCTGAACTGATTTTATCAGTGAACAATAATTTCAATACGAAACTTATTTGAAGCGCTACTGAGTCTTCGAAACCAGTAGTATTTCAATTGTGAAAATCCAGCAATGGATTGGTTATGAACATGCTTTCAATTTTAAATAATAAACACCACAATTTCTTTTGAATCGGAAAATTATTCAGTCTAATGATCAATATTACTCGCAAAAATTTCAAATGTAATTTACTAAGATCACAATACTTCGATCGCGTAGTTCTAAAACCAGAAGCTCTGCTCGTTTGGATACGTCAAATTCGTCTAGTCCATACTCTACCTCCCGGTCAAACCATTTGGAATTTGATTCGAAATCCTGAATGGAGTCAGTATGGATTCCAACTCAAATGCAACAACCAATTCGACGTCAACATTTCATAAAGCATTATATACAATATGCTCATGTTGAGAAAATGGCGTCTGAAAAATTACCTCGTACTTTATATTCCCATTTATGAACAGGAGCTTGATTAAGAACCAAACAACTCAATGCCGTGTTAAATTAACCACTTTTTCCGAATAATGTAACAGATTTGTTAAAAAAAATTGTATTTTGAACGTTTTTTGTAGATAAATGTTTTGGTCCCTTTTGAAACATCGCACTGGTTTTGTGCTCTCTCCCATAATCCCTTTTCGGCGAGACGTTAGCTTATAGTGCGTGCGGGTGAGCCCTTTTGTTTACAGCAAATGATTATGTGACGTTTATTTTGATCCCTTTCTTGGTGTTGCGATGTTTTTGTTCCCTTTTCAAGTATAGTCTTTTTCATTAAGAAAAGGGCCCATAAACAAATTTTTCCGTTTTGTTGTTTGGTGTATATGAACCGTTAATTTTTGAGGGGAAGTGAAAGTGAACATAAGCAAAACAAGTTATTTTGCTTATGTGCCTTTTCGATAATCCATTATTTCGCCAACAGCCAGGCTTCAGAATCAGCTTATTTAAGGTATGTATAAAGCTTTGTTAGTGTCCATTTGAAGTAAGTATTAACCGGAATTGTTTACGTTTTGTTTATCGGCCCATTTGAAATGTTCTCGTCGAATTCTGAAACCGATTGAGTCGTAATCGGTTGTTGCATTTGAGTTGGAATCCATACTGACTCCATCCAGAAATCCGAACCGGCTCCGGAATGAGTTTAACTGGGCTAGAGTGCTCTAGTTTTAACCTAAGAGAAGAGACGACAACCCAGTAAAGTTCAGCCGGAAATGAACTGGAATTCTGGCTGGTTCCAGTTCGTATTCCGGCTCCAGTGCAACAACCGATTCTAACTAGAATCGGTTGTGTCACTGGAGCCGGAATACGAACTGGAACCAGCCAGAATTCCGGTTCATTTCCGGCTGAGCTTAACTGGGAACAGGCTTCTTGCTCTTCTTAATTTTCTCGACTAAGCCCTGCCGTAAATCTAAAGACAACAAACGTTCATCGTTGCCAGATTCCTTTTTTACGCTTTTCATAATTGCTGAAAATAATTGTACCTCAAAGATCGCACCTCAACCAAGAAGTTACAATGCTAGCTGCATTTACAAATTATATTGAATATATAATCATGTCTCTCTTAACAATACACGTGGCTATATCTTCATTCTAGACTTTTATTCAATTTGCATGAAATGTTGATGTGTATGAAAAGTAGCCAGAATATATTCAGCAGCACTGTTTTCCATCCCGTTTGTAAATATAGTGAACGCTCATGACTGACAAAACGACCAATCAGAAGCTGGTTCAATATTGAGATTAGGACTGGATCAAATTAGCTACGCGATTGTCTTCTCTTCTCTTAGGTTTTAACAGCAGACTTAGCTACTGAATCCCATTCATCGCAGTCGGAATGTTTTCTCTCAGAATTTCAGCGCAATTATAACAACCGATTCGAAAACCGATTCATGCAGTATCCCTCTAAGAACGGTTGGTTTCAAAATCGTCCAATAAAGGACGTTCGTTGGACCAATTTGTACAACGTCCAAATAACCGTTCAACAAACGTCCATCGTTGGACCCGTGTTGAACGGTTTTGCAACAATTTTTTGGACGTCTTAGTGGGATGGGTTTTGTTGTATTCGGACTGGATTTCCAACATAAATCAGCCCACACTTCGAATCTCATTCTGGATGTGTTAACTGGGAAGAGGTTACTTTATAGCGCGGACATCTATGTGTCGCCATAAAGAAGCTCTTGTTTTACGTATATTGCCGCAAGTTCTCCATAAAATGGAAAAAAGCACACCCTTTCATACAAGGTAAGCAGAATCGACATAAATTACTCGATTGGAGACCTTACAGCGTCTCCATATGTATCTGTTCGGTTTGAAATTCAAAACAGTCACAAATTGTGAAACTTTGGAAAGGAATTCAATTTACGTTGCACAACTTCACGATCCTAGTATCCAGAAGAACAAGATGAAAGTTGAATAATTTTGAAAATCACAGTTGTTGAGATGCCATTTCTCTACCATCGGAAATGGCGCTGGGCCATTAGGGACCATTCATAAATTACGTAATGCAAAAGATGCCCAAAATTGACTCCCCCCTCCCCCTATGTAACAAATTGTCACAAATTTTTCCATCCCCCCTCCCATGTTATATAACAAATTCCAAGAATTTTTTTTCTTCGATGAAAAATGTTACGTAACGATCTAGTTAACACCCCCTCCCCCCTATGTCACAACTTGTCGTACCCCCTCCCCCCCCCCCCCCCCCTAAAAGCGTCACGTAATTTAAGAATGGTCCCTTAGGCTGTTTGACCGAAGGTCATTCGACCGAAGAACATTAGGCCAAATGAAAAGTTTAACAGTGAAGGGGGGGGGGGGGGCTCGAAGCTCATCCTGCCGAGATTTCGAGCGTTCTCTATTATTATTTACTCTGCTTGCTTCTCAATTATTTGCTTATGTCCTTTTTGTCATGAGCTGTGCTTTTGAATTATATATAATGTAAAACATTCTATTTAGCCAGCCCTATTATATCAAATCAGTTTTATTGTTTCTGGATGTAACGCAGTTTTAAACGCGACAACTTATTGCCGCATAACCGAGGCCAAGAATCCGAAGCGGCGCACAGTGGCACAACTTATGAAAAAATCCCAAAAATCAATATTTTGTAATTCTTTAACGATAATCGATTCAAAAATGAATTTTTGACATGTCGTTAAATCAATTGATGTCGAGGATTTCTGTCCAATTCAATTCATATGAGTTTTCCGAGTTCGAACTTCAAATAGCGATATCACAAGACCTAAACGGCCAATTGGAGTAGTTTTAAGTTCTTAGGAAAGAAGAATGATTGTTTTAAACTATAGACATAAGCTTTTCATATGGAGACGCCCGGTAGTTCAGAAAGCTTCTTACAGATTAATTACCTAAAAAATTGAGAAATTAATAACTTTTACTAATTTTAGTAACCATTATTCCTACTATCAGAGGTGGTTGGCAACTATTATTGACGGGTATATTAACCCTTTAACGACCAACGCCTTCAAATGGGCTTAGATAAAAATAGCCAAAAAAAATAGAGTTAGGAAATTCCAAAACTGATAACTGAAATGGATTCAGCGACCTAAAATTAGTTAAAAGCACAATTTCCAGCCATATAAACCAATTTTTATAGTTTGAGTGGTTGGCCTCCAAAAGCGGGTAAATCTGCTTTTTTTTACAGGAAATGCCTAAAAAAATAAAATCTGTAGTATACTTCTCAATTGACGAGCATTTTCGGAATACGTTGGGGAAGGGGGGGGGGGGGTGATTATTTCATATTAGTTCGGAATTCAGTCGCTAGGGCGGCACTGTTATCAACTTTTTAATGGAACGAAATAAAAAAAATGATGTCTACGACAAAGTTGTATTTCAGGTAATTAAAAGTATATCATCTGACGATACTAGCTTGCTATAAATTTTGAAAAAGGGCACATTTTTGAAAACATCTGTAAGTTAAATTTTCACCCAAAACATGCTCTATTTCGAAACGTACAGGACCTACAAAGTTTGCATCGTCAGAAGATACAACTTTCTCGAAGACACCACATTTCTATCTAGCTTTATTGAAATAGTTGATAACAGCGCCGCCCTAGCGACTAGATTCCGAACTAGTATGATGCAACCAAATAAACTGCTACGTGCCATATAGCAGCTTATCCTCCGATTCAAACCGATACCGCGATGAATGCAAAAAGGTGCTCTTATATATACTTACCAAGTGTAATAAGAATGAAAGACATTTCCATAATGTTATATTATACGAACCAGCTATTAAATCATAGTTTGGAGAAATGAGAAAGGCACAATTGCACCTCTAGGTGGATTAAAACATGTTTTTTTAATTTTTCGACCACAATGTACCACTATGCTATATTTCCTCGTAAGGAGAAAAACTGGGTAAACACCAAAATTTCTCACCAGGGCAAAATTTTTTTGGTGAAACCGTATAGATATGACATTTATACTAAAATTTCGAAAAAGTACGCTCAACAATATACATTCGCGTAAAAAATTTATATAAGACAGAATATAGCCATACTTAGCAAGTATGTGAGTGGTACTCACCTTCAGGAACGACTGTTTGGACCGAAACGTCAACGTGCAACGCAATCTAACTAAAATCAGTATTACATCGAGTTTAACGTTATATGAGCTACAACACAACTTATAGAGCTGACACGAATGCCGCTACAGTGGTAAAGTGTCAAATATAAACAAAAAAAACAGCTTATAGAGATGGCGAAGCGACTTTTTTTAGAACCTCGGAAAACTCGTCCGAATGTCCTTCAGCCTAGTGACCTTTGATCAAACGGCCTTCGGCCTAATGACCGAACACCGTCGGAGATACATTCGATGTATATATTTGAGGAATATGGCTAAATGTTCATCGATTTTGATAAACGAGAAAACCAACAAGATCCTTAAATTAATTTATGATCGGATTGATCATAGATTTTAACGAATCGCAAAGAAGCACGTGGTTGTCTCCAAAGAACTATTGTAGCTTGTAATATTAGTTAAATATACCATAACCGGCGTTTGATAACCAATCTATTATCCAAGCACCACACTTCGGGGTACGCAAACGATAAGAAATGATTCCTATTTATCTCCGCTATCACATCGACTGTCCCGTAAAGCCACATGACTCATTGTCGCAAGTATCTATCTATGTAGTGTAGTGCGCACCACGCATAGAAAGTGACAAGCAATAACAGGCACCGACGAGCATCAATGAGCTGTCATACAGAGAAGCTTAACTCATTCGATTCCGATATTGCGATATCACCAACAGGACGACGACGACGACTGCACCGAACACCCGGCGGTCGTGTAAGAGAGATAAAGATAAAACTGGCAATAATAAAAGCTTCAAGTGGTTCGATAGATAGACAGATAGCCGGTCTTGTCGAACACACGTCCAACATATGCATTGTTGGTTAACGAAGATACTTTATCAATGCTAGTAAAATTACAATTTATACCTATTTACAACTTGTATCTCAAGCTGGGGAGCCGCGTTACCGAATTTGATAAAAACCGAACGAGTAGCATCAATTCGACGACTATCAGAAGCTAGATAAAACAATTGAATGGAACATTGTTCAGCAATAATGAAATTTTACGGCCTTCTCTGGCCTCGCATTTGATTCCCTTCTATCCATTTGTCAGCAGTGGTGACCAACCCGAATATAATGATCCCAAGTGCGTTTATCTAATCGTGCTTATCGTCTGTTCGATACTTGAATTGCGCTATTCATCGATATCGAACAGCCGTTTCGGTTGTATGAGTGATTTTTTTTGCCCTTCCTTTAGTACCACGTATTTTCCTTCTTTTCGTGATAAATTGGTACCCGATAATAAATTCGATCCCTCGAGCAGATTGTACAACCGAATTGCCTTCGAACATTTTTTACTGCCAGGCCACGTGTCCAACGCTATCCATTTAACATGCGCTTTCCACTCTTTTCTTTCAGTCGTCCTAAAAGACGTTTCCGTGACCGTGATGCAGGAGCTGCTGCAGTTCATGTACCAAGGTGAGGTCAACGTGAAACACTCCGAGCTACAGAGTTTCATGAAAATCGCCGAAACATTACAAATCAAGGGACTGACAGCTTCCCACAAAAACGATCGCAGTTCCACACCTCAAACGATGCCAGCGCCTGCGCATAGCAACAGCACCATCAACAACAACAACAACAATCAAGTGGGTAGCTTGAACCGTCACATCATGAAAGATTTGGGTGGCCCCTCGACTAGTCAGCTGGATCCATCGAAACTGAACTCCTATCTGGCGGCTGCCGCCAAAGAAAGTCTGAAACGAGCTGCCGATGGTTCGTTCCCATCGGCCGACCAGTACCCACTTCACTATCCGAAGAAAGCACTCAAACGTTCCACTGACAGCATCGATCAGGAAAGCAACTCCGACTGTATGGATAATAATAGCTCGGATGAGGTATTCATCCCAACTTCCCCGCAAATTTCCATGGTCGAACAGTCATCACCCTCGGTCCGTCAGTTCGATCTGTCCAGCGTGAAGCGGGAAAATACCAACGATTCGTCCAGTTCGCCCCAGCAAAGCCCCACCAATCTGGCCACTTCGGCTGCCGCGATGGGAGCAGCGGCGGCGGCCGGTATGAAGCTTGGCTTCACTAGCACACCGACGCATCATCCGGCTCTGCATTCGATGTTCGGAGCGTTCGAGCATAACAACACCAGCTTCAGCGGGATTGCGAACAGTTTGGCGTCGATGAGCGGGGCCGTCGGTGCTGCTGTTGCTGCTGCTGGTGGTGGTGGTGGTAGTGGCGGTGGTAGTTCCGTTAGCGTAAAGCTCGATTATTCCAACGATTACTCGCAGGATTTCGGCAAGGGCGGTATCGTTCCCGGACACATGGATATACCGGCAGGTCAGTTGGGTTTTTGTTGTTTTTTTATGGCTGAAATGCTTTGGTAGATTAGAGTTTATTTTGCAGGTTTGAGTTGCTTTTTAGGATGCTTTTTTTGCTTAGCTTTATTTGTAAATGTAAAATTTCGTATTGACCAAGAATATGACAAGTCCTCCTTGTTTTCAATACATTGGACACTATTTTACTTGATTATCTAACAACTAGTCAATTTTGAGTCGAAATAGAAAATATTAACATGTTTGAGGGACACGACACGTGCATTGCACCAATTTTAAGGCCCTACTTTAAAACAATAATGGAAATTTAAAATTTTAAACCTTGTTAAAATCTGTTATTCTGAATTATTACGAAAATACGCTTTTAGTTATTTCACTGTCATAAACAAATATAGCCTACTGAGGTAACCGATGAAACAATCTATATCAACCACGTGTCACGTGTGATGTCAAAACTTTGAGGCGATTATTGTGATGGATGTGGATAAAATCTTACATAGTTATGATACTTTCACATTAGCACTGAGAAGGCTACACACTTTGAATCAGCTTCATAGTTTCCAGTTCTACAGAAATTGAGTCAAATTGTAATCCCATCGGATGTGATGCGCATCAGTTTTCTATCATTCGACTTCAGTCTGCTACCCCGCAAAACTCTGACCGTCGTCATCCGTCTCTAGATCACGGGTACATTCGACACAAATGTCCGAAACAGTTCCGAACTGATTAAAGCGTGTGCAGCCTTTTTACGACGCATCCCCCCGTCAATGACAGTGTCGGGACGAGCGGCGACTATCAGATGCGAATGAATATTGTACATTTACCCAAGCGAATATCGCATACCACAGCCGCCAATACAGTAAATGCTTTCTTCGACGACAACGACGACGTCGACGGACGGATGGACCCCGAAATCAAAACAACACATCTTCATCGGAGGAGAAAGAGATGATCACCGCATCGTCATATATTTGCCTGCCTGTGTGTACGTAAATCAGGCCGACCTTTGGTGAGACCTTTTTCTGCTGCCCGTTACTCGGGAACAATTTTATTATGATATTGAGGCAAAATGCCTCAATAAATAAACATTAGAAAAATAATAACTTTTCGGACGGGGAAGCTCCGCTGCGGCGGCAGTCATGAACGCGGGACCGATCGTTGTTGTACACACAGAGAAAAGATAATGATAAAGTGGGATCGGTTTGGCGGAGGGAACGAAACGGTCGGTGATGCGCGCACATGCGCTGGCCACGATCTCTCGAGTCGAGCCGATAGTCGATAGTTGAAGCGACTCTCGTTCTCGTATGATGTAAGATGCTCGATCTTGGGCTGAAGGGTCGATCAGCAGCAGCAGCAGCGCTGGTGATGGACAGGGAGATGGCGGGATGCAGAGCAAATAGAGATGTGTTGTTATCGGCGAACGAAAACTAGAGGGTATTTATGTAAGCTGGAATGAAAGATGCGCATAGAGTCGGGTTTTAGAGCGGAGCGGACTTGGAGATTAAGCTATGTATTTTTTTTTTGTTCTTTTCCACGAGCCGTTATCAATCGAATTAGCTTATGGAGAACGGTCGGAAAGATGTACGATCTTATGGTGTTTGAACAGACGCCAAGAGCAAAGTTCAGATAAGTGGAGCGAAGCGATTCGTTCTGAATTGAACATTTTGTTTACTTGTTTATCAATGCTTATCTATTGTTCGACGAATGAGGGTTCGCTTTTCCTTTGAGTTCGGATGGTTTCATGTTGAGCGACAGGTCCTACGATTCTTATGTTTCAGATAAAGATGCTTCAGTTATGGGTGAATTTAACTGAGCGAGTAGAAGCTTCCAATTATTTTTCATCGCATGTTGCATACATTTTCTTTGGGGCAACAAAAGTACTTCTAGATTCTTGCTTTCAATACCATCAATCGAAATCTGTAATTTGGATTAATTCGGAGATCAATAACCCATGATTTTTTTTCGCTCCTGGGATTCGAACCTAGCATCCCTAATAACATCAGCGATAACGCATTACCTTATGCAGATCTGTCACTGCGCATAGATATTACTGGTATTAAAACCCAGATGGTCAATTCGAATAGCTGCCCCTTAGTGATAATCTTTTTTACTGGTATTTGTATTATAAAGTCCAACTTATAATCTATCTTATTGAACTAAACTAAACTAAACATAATTAAACTAGTGACAAAATACGATGACGAAACTGTAAAGAATCCGTGACGAAGTCGAAAATTTCAGTAAAATGGTTGAAGCGGCGGTGCTAAAATTGGACTGTTGGTAGCGTAGTTACTGCTGTGCATTTCAGGACGCAGCAGGGTTTGAAGACGAAGAGGTAACTACGATGTATCATCATATTCAGCCAGCAGAATCTTTGACACGAAGGTAGCCGGCGCCGCGTGTTTCTGATGTGTTATAGTATTAAGTCCTAAAAGACGACAACGATCCTCGTTTAGTTGATCGTTCCACGGCAATTGACGTAACGCATATCGTACGAATTTACGGTGGACTGCTTCAATCCTATGAGCACTAGAGGACGTTTGCAAATTTCAACTGCGGGCGCACCAGTGAGTAATAATGAGCCTTGACACACAAAGGAAAAATTCGTTTAAAATCGTCACTGAGACGTGATGTGTGTACGTTAGCCTTTTATCAAGAATGACTCCTAGATCCTTCACGTGGTCAGCGTTTTGTAGCTGAGTTCCTGTGATGTTATGGTGGAATGTAAGCATACTTCTTGACCACCATGTTTCTTACACACCAGCTATAAGTGGTGTCGATAAAATACTGTAACTCATGGCAAGCGACTTCGGTAGTAGTGGCAATTGAAATTTCAAGCGCAGGATGAAAGCTGTCAAGTGGAACAATCACGCTGGATGCTTCATTGACGGAACAGGCGGACTTAATATTCTCACTAACACAGACGAGATCCAGAAAGCGTGACTGGGTGGTTGGGAATCAAGCTTACTTAACTTAGTCCGTTGAAAGCAAATCCGTCCAGTAGCATACGACTGACGATGTTATAGTTGTCAAAGCTGTCGGGTCTGTGTAAGCGTATCCGTGTCGTAACGGCACCCAAATGAGCCCTGGCTGATTGCAATCATCAAGAACAATCATCGTGCCAGCTTGTGAAGAAGCGTTATTTACAGCATCCATGTGAAGTTGCATGATCTTGCAGTCGAGTCGCTTTTCAGGAGGAATATAGACAGCACCAATATAAAAGCTTCTCTATGGGGTTGTAATTCTAACCCAAAAAGTCTCAGCATTGGTTAAACTACCTTCATCAATCTCACTTGAGCCAAATGCGGTGGAAACAGCAATCAAAACTCCTCCACGACCGCGAATACTGTTGCCATTATTTTGGGCCGCACGGTATATGGTGTAAGCATCGCCGAAAAGCTGCACCGCTGTTATCCTTGCATCAAGCCACGTTTCGGTGAGGACGCAAACATCGTAGTTACCATCCACAGCAGCTAAATACACGTCATCAATTTTCGTCCTCAATCCTCTTGCGTTCTGGTAGTAGATCCGCAAATCATCAGTGTCATGTGCCAGGTGTCGTAATGCTCACCAACTTTCAGGACTGCAGGCTCGATGATCAGCAACACTGCGAATGGCGCGGGGAAAGCAGGTGGTACTGTTGTCCGGAAGGGGAATAGTACCACCTGCTGCGGTGCGGATGGAATGACCGAGTCATGAGTGTTGTGTCCAGCGGCTGACTGCAATGGGAGGCATACTTGTAGCTGCGCAGTATCACGTGTAGTTTCGGAGGGTCATATATTGTTCAAGTGTTTACCTGAGCGGACAGATGAGATGCGATAGAAATTTTCATTTTGACATAGAAGATTCGATTGAGGGTGTGCAGTATCTTCAAGTGCTTCGGAAGGACATATATCCTTCTTGGCTTTACCTGACACAGAAGAAGACAGGTAGTTCGAGGTCGCTCGCCGAGGTGCATGAAGTTGGACAGACGAGTTTATCCGGGATAGCTTGGCGCTACATTCCACCACCAGATGGATTCTTGTCCACAGCAATCCTGTGGAGAATTTTTGAATTGGTCACAAATTCACGAAGGTAAATGTTCTCCGGTCAAGTCTTCGGACAGAGTCATCACTTTATCTGATTAAGTGATTAAAGAAATTTTCTAGAAATACTATTGAGTTCTACAAGATTATGACACGAATAAACTCATGATTAATGGAGTTCATGTTTGACAACTCTCGGCGGTTTGTTTACTTCGTGAGTTGCGTAAGTGCGAGTGCAACGGGGGCTCATCTGTTACATTCGAACTCACGTAATTACCTTGTAAACAAACTACCGAATATTGTCAAACGAATGCTGATTTCGGTTTTAGAACAGAATCGCCCTAGGTTCGCTCTAATATTTACAAAATCCATACAAAAGTGACAACTCAGAGCGAACCTAGAGCGACTCGATTCTAAAAACGAAATCAGCAGAAGTTCATAACTAGAATCGGTTGTGTCACTGGAGCCGGAATGCGAACTGGAACCAGCTAGAATTCCAGTTCATTTCCGGCTGAACTTTACTGGGTGTTATTTACTTGTTACTGCGGCGGTTGCTCCTGGTTACCCTATACACACAGATGAGACCAAATTATTCGAGCGAGATCAATCACTGGTGATTGTGAGTAGAGTGAAATTATCATTGAATCAATTTACTAATAAATTTTATTCAGTTGAAGCTGATCAACACAACCAAACTAGGCCTTTCAATCTGCTATCAAAAATCAGTGAATTACAATTCGTTCTTCGTAACAATAGTTTGCAGTAGCACTCGAGCGGAGTCTGATAATAAATTGAAAACTAGATATGACGCTGTGATGTTCGGCAAACGATTACTCAGGTTGTTATCGTTTTGGTCGTTTTAACGGTTAAAAGATCAAAATGGAGAGCCGAAAAATTGTCAAAGAGAAACCTTTTTTTCCTATAAGTGATAGTAAATTGAAAGCTCGTTGAAATGTTGATTTTTTTTATAACAAAATATATATTCATTTTGATGCTTTACCAAAGAAATATAAACGAAGAAAATTCTTCTAAGAAACGCAGAGTAGACAAGGATAGCAAAATGAGATCAAAATCTGATCACAGTCTAACAGACATAACACGCAAAAACAAAGCTTCGCCCGCTTTAACGGTCATTTTAAATATATTTGTAGTTGGGACTGTGGCCACATTTGAAATTATGGCGCCACTGACATATGATCAAGCATATGGGGGATAGACCACTAGTGAAAAATTGTTCCCAAACCTGAGGGGTAACCCGCCAGTAAATGAGTGGTTGGGACCGTGAATAAAAGGTGGAGCTAGTGTTCTGAGAAAATTGTCGGATCGATGTTTTTTGAGGGAATTCCCTCATAGTGTTATGTTTGTTAGTCTGTGATTTGATGTCATATTTAAAAAATCTAAGCCTGAGAGCAAAAAAAGATTTCAATATAATGCTATTGTCAAAATATGAATTCTACTTGTAATTTTGATGTTCGACTTTGCTCGGGCAGGCTGTCGGATTGATCACGAATCTCAAAATATATTCTAAGATCGTCAGCGAAAAATAGTTTACCACCAGGACTTAAAATACTGACAATGTTAATAAACAGCGAAAATTTCAGTGATCCGAGTGTACTACCTTGACGAACTCTAAACTTTTTGAAAAACAATCAAACTGAGCAGTACCAATACAAACAGCAAATTGACGATGAACGAGATACGATCGAAACCAGTGTCTAACACTCCCAATGCAAACGTTTGTTGCTGAAGCGACACATTGAAAAGATACGCGAGTGGCTTCAATAGAACAGTACAATTCAGGCATGATACTCGAACCGGGTTCGAAGGACGCTTTTGTCTTCTGGATAACCGAACGAACTATTTCATCGTCGATGGTGAACACATTCATGCTCAGAAGGGACTCCTCGATTAGCGTTGTCAGTCATATCAGGCGAAGCCAACTTTTGGGAGAAGGAATTGTTATAACTGCGGCAATCGCTACTAGCGAGCGAAAACATCGCCGGGATGATTGCCATCGTCTATTGGTAGAAGCACGAAGTTTCCTCCAGACAGTCTCGATAGAAGAGAAGCTTCCTTCCGAAATTCGACAAGAGACGAGAGTTATTTCGTAATTATAAAATATTTTGATGGGGCGGGCATAGCGTAGTTCGTAAATCAATTGACTTGTACGCAGCTCATCTGGGTTCGAGTTCCGACCCCGCACATAGGGTTAGAAATTTTTCATAAGAGATTTTTCTTACTCGAAGTGGCGAATGTCCTTAAGGTTAAAACCGCTATAATCAAAATAAAAAAAAATATTTTGTAGGTCGAGAGTTCGTACACACATGAAAGATTCAACACATTTAATGTTTTTAACGATTATACAAATTTCATTGTCGGGTTGATCAAACTCTTAGATTCCAATAGAGTTGAATCTAGATTTTGCATCCTACTTGCATAGACTATAGTTTTTTATTATATTTGTTAAATTATCTCGTCTTTGTAGCTTTCAACAAAAATGGCATGACAAATCCACGTGAAATGCCTCGTGCATGTATACTTGCGAATACTATTGCTATTGACGCATGACTTATATCCGAGCTCACAACGCGCGATATTTGTACTGTCACGATCAATATGAATGTTGTTAACAGGAACAGGAAATGTATATTTGTCGCATATTGAATCATCACCTTCTGATGATTTCAAAAGGGTTATATCACGATGCAAATGTCCACCACATAACGTGGGACAGCTCAAATATCAATTTGAGAGGCACTGAATACTTATACTCGACAGAAGAAATCACCCAACTATTCGCACGGTCTGGCAGGGAAGAGGTGTTCGATGTAACTTACTGCTCTGATAGTATACTATGTATGAGTTGCCAAACTGGCTCGTTCGAAAGAGTTCGAACCATCGTTATATGTTCATATTCCGATCATTTGAACGTCTCTCGAATTCCGGAACAGGTTTCCGTAGGGTCGTGAGTTGCCGTTTCGGGCTTAGATTGTCAGATGCGCTTCTCTGACGATAAAAAGGAGTAATTGGGTCATTAGGCCATATGCAGTTTTTGATTTTTTCCGATGCAGCTGGCGTTAAAAAAACGTAATCGAACTTTTTTTTTACTTTTGTATATGCCAAAGAACACATAAAAATTATTTTATAAAGTTGAATTATCACGACCGCACCTTCCATTTAACTACCTTGATCCCTATCCTTTTGCTGGGATAACTGTCAAAAATGGTAACCCAAAATTCGCTGTCAAAGAAGATCGATAGTGTCAAATGAGGATGTGTTTACATTGTTTTAGAAAACCAACTACAAATCTTTCTGAAGTTTTAAAGGTTGAAAAAGAGAGAAATAAAAGAGAATTTTATTCTACATTTAATGACCCAATTGATTCCCGTTTTGCTAGGATTCAGTTGAAATTCGAAAAAAAGTATTCCAATTCTGGGACATGCCCTGAACACATAACAGTTAATCAAATGTTTAGTTAGTTTTTGGACAGGTCAGCGTTTGACAAAATATCCGCCGGTCTGATTAATTCTGAGCAAATGAAGCACTCTGCATTACCGACATTAAATCGCCAATTAGGTTTTACACCAAAATGAACCAGCTGAACTTCGTTCGACGATTCTCGGTGGTTTGTTTACACTAGAGTTACGTCAGTTCGAATGCAACAGATGAACATCTGAATCATTTTGAAGACATTTGAAATGCTGTGAAGACGTGTTTTTCATTTTGAAGACAATTTTTTTTTTCGTATATCTGACTGATTTCTGGCAGAATTCTGGCTCAAAATCAATAACCGATTCAGAATCCTGGCTGTTGAAGACAAATGAAGACATTTTTTTATGAAATGTGAAGACATTTGAAAAATATACCTGGTATCCCCGGTTCACATTGCTACGAGCCCATGTTTTTAGCTCGATTTGAAACTTGTCGAATACCAACAAACTTTATTTTTTATGTGTTCAACTTGTGTTCAGGTGATAAACGCGTTCGGATTTTATGGGGAAACATTTTCAAACTATATTGTTCTGTTCATGTGTACAGTCCTTAAGTATTTGAAACGTAACTGGCGCTACTGGCGTTTGGTGGCAGCTTCAAGCAACAAACGGTATTAGGTAGAAAAACTCTAGTAAGAGAACTGCTGAGAGAAAAACAGCATTTTTGGCAACGTATGCCCCGGCATTGTATGGCAACACGTCCAATGTTATAAGGATACCCTCTAAGAACGGTTGGTTTCAAAATTGTCCAATGAAGGACGCGCGTTGGACCAATTTGGACAACGCCCAAATAACCGTTCAACAAACGTCCATCGTTGGACCCGTGTTGAATGATTTTGAAACAATTTTTTGGACGTCTCAGTGGGTAGGCAGTGTTCGATTGGATTCGTTTTTTGACAGCTAAACGCGAATCCAATGGATCCAAAATGGAGTCTCCGCAGTTGAATACTTTACGCTGACGTCACAAAAGAACTGAGTGTTCATTTTTGACAGTTCGCTTGTACTGTTTACATGGACTTAGAAAAATTCTTTACGATTTGCTTCGAGCGAATCTAGTCGTCCACAAATTTTTCTAAGTCCATGTAAACAGTACAAGCGAACTGTCAAGAAAAGTGAGGTTAAATGTTTCAGTAAAGAACCTAATTAAAGTCATGGATTGTTTTTCGTAGCGAACGAGGTAATGTCATGACAACGCCGTAACATTTCCAATTGAGCCTGATACTGCTTTAGTTACGGAACATTCTGTTTTCCCCTTTGTACGGCACGTGTAAACTCTTCCAAATCAAACCTTCACTGCGTGACGCAACAGGATCCACACTGCAGTTGTGTACGTTTCTACGAACCGCGTATCACAGCGTGAAACAAATCTGACAAATGTAGATCACGACATGACCTTATTTCTCGCTTAGAACTAACTTGCTAGATTATCGTTCTCCTGGCGGTGCGCTTCTACCAGAGAGGATCTAAAATGTCAGCCCCATATTCGTTCTTATCAAAGAGGCTACAACGATGAGAACATTTAAGCGCGATTCAGACGATACATCAGCTTCCGTCAACGTCAACGGAACGTCACCGTTCCGTCAGGATAAGTTAAATACTTTCTCTTGCGTCCGTTCACACATGCCGTACGTCAAAACGTTCCGTGCCGTTGATGTTGTGTGTGAATGCCTTCATTTAACTGCATGTAACTTATCCTGACGGAACGGTGACGTTCCGTTGACGTTGACGGAAGCTGATGTATCGTCTGAATCGTCCTTTAGAAGACTTGCAGCAACAGCAGCTGTAGAGATACTTGTCCTAGTAAGTGTGATCATTTTTACGCTACCCAAACGAGACGGTTCCCGATTGGGCAACGTGTCGACGGGTTTTTTTTCGGGGCTGATAAAACAATGATCTCAGCTCGTGGTGTCATGCTCCCGGTAAATGATCACCAGCACCGATCGGGTGCCGGAAACATTTTGGCTATATGAGCACGATGCCAAAGGCATCAAATTCGACTTTGGGCGGGCGCAAGTTATTATCAAAGAAGTGATGTTTTTTTCTTCTTTTCAACACGATGTTTACCAACCAGTTCACAGTGATAATATATAATTCCTCATAAAACGGAATGAGAGCCACGATGATGATGAACACGGTTAAAAACCAATCAACAGCAGATAAAGCGTAACGATGGTCGGCAATGTAGCGACTTATCGCGTCCGGGCAGAGGGTTTATCGGAGTAATGTTTCATGATTTATCCTTTATCGCCCACTTATCGGTATTTTTTTTTCAATGAGTTTAACGACTTCGGAATGCAAGGGGAAGAATCTATCTGATAGACACTTATGTGTAGTGATAAGTGGGACCCGTCACCTTTCTGTAACTAATTTTATGTAGCTTTTCGTTTTTTAAAAAATGTAATCTAATAGTTGTAGTTTTAATTTATTTTGCACTAATTTGCACCTTAACTAGTTGCTGCACAGAAGCTTGGCACCATTTTTCCACATTATTACCGAGTCGCCAGTTAATACAGGCCAATTTTCTCACAGGTCCGAGTATCACGATGCTTTCGTCAACCTCGCTACTCCACAACAATTGTATCTTTAACCGAAATAATACGGTGGCCACTCAGCAGGGTTTGAAAACATACTGGCTCTGTAAATCGTACCGCGTCTCAATGTGTCGTGCACGCTGCATAACCCATCACGGACAAGTGATATCTTCAACCGGAGTTCATAATCATCCGCCTCATATGAAAGGGGTCCACGAATTCCCTCAGCAGCAGCAGCAGCAGCAGCCACCGGCACCACCACCTCCGCCGCCGCCATTACCTCCCCCATCTAACAATGGTCCTCCTTATCCTACTCCCCACAATCATCATCCTACCAGCGAAACCATCAATGATGCTGCGATGCCAAACTCCAACGGTAACTACGCTCATCACGACCGAATGGTTCACCATACCCATTATCATCCGAACGCAAATCTGATGGGACCACCACTCCACGATCATCATCAATATCCTCCTCCTCAGCAACATCAGCACCAACCACCACCACCACCCTATGGTCACCACGAAATACCTTCACAAGTCTATCACCAACCTTACGAACCTGTACCAAACATGCCACCTCCAATGATCCAACAACAATCACCATTAACAGACCACCCTCCGGACAGTCATCAACAAACGGACACTTCCGATATCAAACTTATCCAACTGCAACCTCCGGCGAATCATACCTCAGACCACGCAGCAACCAACCTGCAAGCAACCAATCTGATGGCGTATGAAACCGCTACTGACAGCATGTTACTACCGCCACCGCCTCAGCCGCCCACGGCCATCAGTGCGAGTCTGTCCGAGGAACAGCTTCAGCTCAAAACCGAGCAACTTTCCTAGTTTACGAAACCTACTGTATACTGTACGACTGTGTGATATTAAAATATGTAAATAAATCATTCGAATCGTAGAAATTTCAATCCTATAAGCGACTATTTTAGAAAGTAACTCTCCCACGCATTTCGTGAATAAGCCAACTGAGAATCTTACCATCTTCTTCTTCCATCCACAGTGGCACCCGGCGAGAAATGGTTCCAGGGCCGGCTGCAGTTTATGCTAAGCCAGCGCGGTAAACCACTGCTCGTCCACGACGGTCACTCATTCGGTATCCAGTACATCCGAAAGGACAAAAAATACTGGCAGTGTAATCTATCCCGCAAGTACAACTGTAAGGCCCGCGTCACAACAACGGACACCGGAGATATTATCGTGACGAACAATGAACACTGTCACACCGAGATTCGGCAGCATCTGCGCAAGGATTACAAATCGATGAAACAGTTGAATGCTAATCTGGCAGCATTGCGGGCGGCTCACCAGCAGCAGGATGCTGTCGGTAGTTTGGGGTTGACCGTTGAGTCCGGGCTGAATAATAATTCGCTCGGTGTTAGTAATAATAATAGTAGCAATATTAATAATAACAGCAATAGTAACATCAATGTCAATGCGATCATTCCGATGCTGCAGCATCCGCTGCAACAACCGCAACCGCAACATCAGCAGCAGGAACAGGAAACTAGTCTGAACCTGTCTACGTCCAACTGGCAGCTAAAGAAGGAACCGCTGTCCGGGAACGAATAGCAGCTTGGTGGGGGGTGTGAAATGACCAAAGAAGTTTCGAAATTTTGTTTTTTATTTGTTACGAGATTTATCGTTTGTCCACATTTAGCTAGTTTATTATAGGGAAAAAAAGCTGATAGTAATAAGTACCTGGGCCTTGGCCAATATATTTTTCGATGGACAGATTGCTTACATGACCAAAGTTTAGTTGTACTTAGGGAGATTTTCTCTAGATATTTTAAAATGATTGTTATTTTTGTCCTCGTTCATGGCAACTATTTCTATCAGAGGCGACATTTTAATGTGTAGGTTAAGCGTAGAAAGGGAAACGACATGCAGGTTGTACGGGCATCCCTGTTTGGCAGCAAATTTTAAAGCAATGACTTTTGTAGGTTTTATAAAACATTTTTGTATGTATTGTGTTAATATATTTGCGTTTGAATTGTACTAAAAACTATCCCAACATCCAAGCTAGACAAGCGTTGTACGCAATAACTAGAAGGTGTTGCCGATCAACCAACAATAACCCGTACCATTGAATAGCTGCTTCTAATACAGGAAGTGATGAGACCTGTACCGAGGGATGAATGTTTGGAAGGTCTCAACACCTCGAACCCCAGTCTTGTGTCTAACTATGACTGGCATTCGAAGTAATGAGAAATGCCTAGCCGTGTACGGAGCCTGTGGGGCACCAGGGCTTCGGGAGCAAAAAAATAAGAGGGATACATGGAACCCGCCAATTAAGTGGAGCGTCGAAGAAACGCTATGGGTGGCAAATGCGGACTGGCCACGAACCCGCCGATGCACTAAAGCGAAGCTGTTGTGTACCAGACATGTGACAGCGCTCAACGGTTATTGACTCGCCGAACAATAGTTACTGTAAGAAGAAGCCCTGTTGGATACGACCATGTAGAACCCCTCGACCGACTGTACTAGGAAGACCAGACAAGTAGGCTACGACAACCGTACAAAGAGCTCATCCATTCGTACATAGATCGCCAACGAGGTAAGTGGACCAAAGCCAGCTCCGTGTTGGGTGATTCTTCGGTAGCCTATTCGGGTTTCCACAAGCCCCAACCGAAAAAATCAAGGGACGAGTGCTCCTTGAATGCCACAAGAAAATGAATAGCGCCCAACCTACACCGAAATGGTCAAGTCGATTGGATGCCCAACGTACACCCTCAACCTCGAACAACTGAAAGCCGCTCGATGTGCACTGATCGATAACGGGATTAAGTTGAGTTCGAACAAAACGAAACAGCAGATTAGGAAGTGCTCCTTCAAACAAGTCTATCTTGAACTTTCTTGTACAGAGAGGGATACAGCTAAGTGGCTACAGGACAGCCCTGGGAATGCGGTACGTTGGAGGCTGTTGCGTTTTGCTCCCTTAACGTCTGGGATATGTACGTAGGCCGGACAACCACCCCCTCCAACGTACGATGTTTCCGCTCAACTACACCACCCTGCTGGGGGTTGTAGTTGCAATAGCGTGCTGAGCTAGAATTCCTTCCTTCATGTAGAACAACTTCAAAGTTTTCTCCATCACCGTTGGATCGGATTACCTATGGTAATGCAGTCAGCTACATCGGATTTTAACTTTGATCCTGACCACACCGCGCTGTAGCAGCAGAATGAGAGGGAACCTCAAAACTCCTACCGCACGAAGCCTGTGGGGCACACCTCACAGTATTTTTGTCAAATTCTTTCCAAACACCTGGAATTTCCTGACCTGTCGCACCGGCAGTTGGGAAAAATGTTGAACATTCACCATTCAACCGTCTCCAGAGTGTTGAAGCGGTTCCTCCAGGAGCGGTTGACGTTGGAACACGGCAAAGGAGCTGGAAGAAAACCGGAACCGGAGAACAAAAGGACGGAGGGAAAGGTGAAGTGGATGATTAAAGCAAATCCCAACATCTCAAGCCGTGATTTGGCTAAAAAGATCGGCATGTCGCAGAGCTACGTCCAGAATGCAAAGAAGAGAGCTGGACTACATACATACAAGGTACAGAGCCTCCCAAACCGCGAGGAGCGGCAACAATCGACGGCTAAAACTCGGGCACGGAAGCTCTACGAAAAGATGCTGACAAATTATGGCTGCTGTGTGATGGACGACGAAACGTATATAAAAGCCGATTTTAAGCAAATTCCGGGGTTGGAGTTTTTCACCGGCAAGAGCAAGTTCTATGTGGACGACAAATTTAAGAAGAAGAAAATGTCGAAGTTCGCCTCCAAATATCTCATTTGGCAGGCCATCTGCTCTTGCGGACTGAGGAGTGAGCCTTTCGTGACAAAGGACACAGTAAATGGCGAGATCTACAAATCTGGGTGCCTCGAGAAGCGCCTTTTGCCGTTCTGACAGCAGCACGACGAAGCTCCACTATTTTGGACAGATTTGGCATCATGCCACAATTCTAAAAGTGTCCTGGAGTGGTATGAGGCCAATTCTGTCCATTTTGTTCCAAAGGACATAAATCCGCCAAACTGTCTGGAGCTGCACCCGGTGGAGCAGTACTGGGCAATGATGAAGCGGGAACTTCGGAAGAGCAAGAAGACAGTCAAAGACGAGAAGGACATGTTAAGAAAATGGAAAAAACTGAGAAACTGGTACCGGATGACACTGTAAAGACTTTGATGGAGGGCATCAAGCGAAAATGCGTTCAATTTTACACTCAAGGCTCCATCGATTAACTTTTCTTTTGATTTTTGAAGTAAATATATATATAAAACTACCCTAAAATTTTGGTTTGATTTTAAACATTATAAGAAAATTGGCATGACATTTTCTGTGTCGCAATAATTTCGTGTTCGTCCTTTACCCTGTCAAGCGGGGCTCTTGAAGGGGTTGACTTTCCCTAGCTATTCGTGGGAACAAAACGGACAACACTAAGAACACTATAAACATGAGTTTGGAGGAGATTGCGGCGATGGAGGTGGAAGAGGAGAAGAAGAAGCGCGGATATCAAGTTTCGGGAGCTGCTGAATAGTGATCTCGTTGGAGGATGTTGTGTCCTGCACTTCGTCCATTCTCAACTCTCCAGCTAGAGACGAGGATCGGACAGTGTCCAAGGAGGACACAGACCAGTCCGGCGAAGCAACCGGTGGGTCAGAGAGCTCCGAGAATAACACAAGAGGAACACGAGGAACTCGTTATTTAAGCGGAGCGACGCAGAAAACCGCTGAAGCGCTAAAGTTGGCGAAAATCTCAATAGGGAAGGCACCAGCTAAGTGACAGCGTTCGACGGACATCGAGTTGCCGAACAATAGTGAGTATAGGAAGGAACTCAAACCGAAAACGATCAAGGGACAGGATCCTAGAGAAACACTAAAAACTGGGCAGCGCCCAACCTTCTACGAAATGATCAAGTCGTACTCGATGGCCATCATTCCGGTTGGGTACCCCGCGAATACCCTCAACCATGAATAGCTGAATGCTAATCGATGCGCGCTGATCGATAGCGTCATGCAGCAGAGCTCAAGCAATACGAGACCCAAATTTTGCACATACAAACAAGAGTATCTTCATAACCCTCCGAGCTTTCGATCGAAGCAGTTCGTTTTCTGGTGCCGTGCATAAAGTGAATAAGAATAAATATTGTCAGTGAAGGTCAACCATTGTTTGAGGCAGTCTTTGTTCGCCGGTGCCCAGGCTGGTGAAGTGAATACCAGAATAGCCAGAATCGCCGCTATATAAGCTAAGTATTTTTTTTTCTTTCATTTCCCTTTCCCCGATTGGTCTCTACTTCTTCCCTTTCCCCTGAATATAAGTTTCATCTCTCGTTTACACCACGTGTTATCCTCGTGCCTAAATGGCCGAGGGTGAAGTAACATTGGATGGGAATGATATTTTCATGGATTTACCGGATAAACCCGAAATTACTCCCTCCCCTGATTCCCCCAGTCCTCCCCGTATTAAAACATACCCAGCCAGTTCAAATGTACCCTGGGTGGTGTATTTCCGGCCCAACACGAAATCGCCCAATATTCTAGAAATATCACGGCAGCTGACTGCTAACTACCCGTCCGTAGCTCAGATAATATGTGTTCGATATAATAAGATACGCGTTATAGTAAATGACCTCGACCAGGCAAACCAGATTGCTCGCAGCGAGCGTTTTACGAAGCAATTCAAAGTGTATGTGCCTTGTAGGGTTGTGGAGATCGATGGGGTCGTCGCCGAACCGGGTCTAAAGTGCGAAGACCTGTTGAAGTACGGGGTTGGCTGCTTTAAGGACCCTTCACTTGAACATGTGAAGATTCTGGAATGCAGGAATGTATTCCGCAAAAACTGAAGATGATAAGACAACTTATTCTCCGTCAGACTCGATTCGGGTGACTTTCTCCGGGTCTGCTCTTCCCAACTATGTCCTCCTGGATAAGGTTCGCCTACCTGTTCGCCTGTTTGTACCACGGGTAATGAACTGCAGCAATTGCAAGCAACTGGGCCACACAGCCACTTATTGTGGCAATAAAAAACGGTGCGGCAAATGCGAGGGAGAGCATGAGGATGACGCTTGCGGTGGAGAAACTGAGAAGTGTATTTACTGCGGGAGCCCTCCGCATGCTCTTAAGTCATGCCCGGCGTACAAGCAGCGCGGGGATAAAATTAAGCGCTCCCTTAAGGATCGCTCGAGGCACTCTTATGCAGAAATGCTAAAGAATGCTTCGCCATCTGTCCCTTCCGAAAATTCCTTTGCTCTTTTGGCTGGTGTTGAGCAAGAATCTGACGACCCACAAGAGGGAACTGTGTAGGGTATGAGCCAGCAGGAACATCATTGGTTAACCCAGGGGAATCCAGGAAGAGGAGAAATCTAGCCTCCCCTACATTGCCTCGTAAGGGTGCCAAAGTGTCGTCCACCCAGAGTGCGCCAACTACAATCAATAAATCCAACGGAAGTGATGCACAAAAGCCGAAGCAATTTGCTCCAGGACTTGGAAATATTAATTCTAACAAGGAGTACCCACCACTTCCAGGGACACCAAAAACCCCAAGTGTCCCCTTTTTTCAAACAGATACTCAGTCCAGTAGCGGACTAATGAAATTTTCTGACATAGTGGACTTAATTTTCACAGCTGTCAATGTTACTGATCCTCTTAAAAGCCTTCTGATACGTTTTCTCCCTATAGTGCAAACATTTTTGAAGCAGTTGACTACTAAACTACTACCTCCTTGCAGCGATCGTATCCTTCGATGGCTAAGTCATCGAACGAGGTCACCGATTCGATCACTGTTCTACAGTGGAACAACAGAAGTATCCTCCAGAAAATCGATTACTTTAAATTTTTACTAAATGGTTTAAAATGTGATGCTTTCGCACTATGTGAAACTTGGTTAACTTCCGATATAAATCTCAACTTCCACGACTTTAATATAATTCGTCTGGATCGAGAAAACCCCTATGGAGGGTACTTTTGGGGATCAAAAAGCGCTATTCTTTCAACCGAATTAACCTCCCTTCGACACCAGGCATGGAAATTGTCGCTTGTCAAGTTTTAATCAAAGGTAAAGACCTTTGCATTGCTTCCATCTATATTCCTCCTAGAGCCTCGGTAGGGCACCAAACGCTTTGTAATATCACGGAATCCTTACCGGCACCGCGGCTAGTTCTGGGAGACTTTAACTCGCACGGTACGGTATGGGGCTGTCTTCATTATGATAATAGATCAATAGACTCTGTCCCGGTACAGAAAACGTGCCGCGCCGTGTCTCCTCCCGATACCGTGAACGAAACACCTTTTTCGATGGTGGAGTTCTCACTTGCTCTCCTGTCATGCAACAATAACGCCCCAGGGTTAGACAGAACCAAATTCAACTTGCTGAAGAATCTGCCTGATACTGCAAAAAGGCGCTCATGAATGGAGGCAAGTGAAGGTCATCGCCATCCAAAAACCAGGAAAACCAGCCTCCGACCACAACTCGTATCGGCCGATTGCAATGCTGTCCTGTATTCGGAAGTTGTTCGAGAAAATGATCTTGTTTCGCCTCGACAATTGGGTTGAAGCAAATGGCTTACTGTCAGATACACAATTTGGCTTCCGCAAAGGCAAAGGGATTGCCTTGCGTTGCTTTCTACAGAAATCCAAATGGCCTATGCTAACAAAGAGCAGATGGCATCAGTCTTCTTGGATATTAAGGGGGCTTTTGACTCAGTTTCTATCAACATTCTGTCAGAGAAGCTGCACCAGCATGGTCTTTCACCAATTTTAAATAACTTTTTGCTAAACCTGTTGTCTGAAAAGCACATGCACTTTTCGCATGGCGATTTAACAACATCGCGATTTAGCTACATGGGTCTTCCCCAGGGCTCATGTCTAAGTCCCCTACTCTACAATTTTTACGTGAATGACATTGACGATTGTCTTGCCGATTCATGCACACTAAGGCAACTTGCAGACGACGGGGTGGTCTCTGTTACAGGGCCCAAAGCTGCCGACTTGCAAGGACCATTACAAAATACCTTAGACAATTTGTCTGCTTGGGCTCTTCAGCTGGGTATTGAGTTCTCCACGGAGAAAACTGAGTTGGTTGTTTTTTCTAGGAAGCGTGAGCCGGCGCAACTCCAGCTTTTATTAATGGGTGCAAGAATCAACCAGGTTTTCACATTTAAATATCTCGGGGTCTGGTTCGACTCTAAAGGTACCTGGGGATGTCACATTAGGTATCTGAAACAGAAATGCCAACAAAGGATCAATTTTCTCCGAACAATAACTGGAACATGGTGGGGTGTTCACCCAAGAGACCTGATCAGGTTGTACCAAACAACGATATTGTCGGTGATGGAGTACGGGTGTTTCAGTTTCCGCTCCGCTGCGAACATACACTTCATCAAACTGGAGAAAATCCAGTATCGTTGCTTGCGCATTGCCTTGGGTTGCATGCACTCGACCCATACGATGAGTCTCGAAGTGCTGGCGGGCGTTCTTCCGCTAAAAAATCGATTTTGGGAACTCTCATATCGATTGCTCATCCGATGCGACATTCTGAACCCGTTGGTAATTGAAAACTTCGAGAGGCTCGTCGAGCTTAATTCTCAAACCCGTTTTATGTCCTTGTACTTCGACTACATGGCACAGAGCATTAATCCTTCTTCATATACTCCCAACCGTGTTCGTTTCCTAGATACTTCTGATTCTACTGTATTCTTCGACACATCCATGAAGGAAGAGATTCGTGGAATCCCGGACCTTATGCGCCCGCAAGTGATCCCCAATATATTTTATAATAAATTCCGAGAAGTCGACTGTGACAAAATGTTCTACACTGACGGATCAAATCTCGATGGGTCCACTGGCTTCGGTATCTTCAACAATTCTATCACCGCTTCATTCAAGCTCAATGATCCCGCTTCAGTTTACGTCGCAGAGTTAGCTGCAATTCAGTACACCCTTGGGATCATCGACACTCTGCCTCTGCCACTACTTCATCATTTCGGACAGCCTCAGCTCCATCGAGGCTCTTCGTGCGGTGAAGCCTAAAAAGCAATTCCCGTACTTTCTGGGGAAGATACGGGAGTCCTTGTGTACGTTATCTGAAAAATCTTATCAGATTACCTTTGTTTGGGTCCCCTCTCATTGCTCTATCCCGGGCAATGAAAAGGCCGACTCATTAGCAAAGGTTTCAGTATTTGTCGTCAGAGGACACTCAACAGCTGGCAAACCTCGTGGAGCAATGGTGAACTTGGACGATGGCTACATTCCATTATCCCAAAGGTAACAACGAAGCCTTGGTTCAAAGGGATGGATGTGGGTCGGGATTTTATTCGTGTAATGTCCCGACTTATGTCCAACCACTACACCTTGGATGCGCATTTGCGGCGTATTGGGCTTGCGGAAAGTAGTCTGTGCGTTTGTGACGAGGGCTATCACGACTTCGAGCACGTTGTCTGGGTATGCGCCGGGTACTTGGACGCCAGATCTCAGTTAAAGGATTCCCTTCGGGCCCGAGGTAGACCACCCAATGTCCCAGTCCGAGATATGCTGGCAAATCGTGATTTCCCCTATATGTCCCTTATTTATACTTTCATAAAAACGACAAATATCCCAATTTAGCCCCTCTCTTTTTATTTCTCGTTTTTAAAAGTTTCCTCCTGCCGTGTGGAACTGATCAGCTCCAGACTGCCACTATGTAACCGCCGTCGCCCTTACCACTATGGAAACTGAACCGAGAGCGATTCGAGGTCCGATGATTTTTGAAGGATTCCCCGCGGGTCCGAAGGATACCATCCGCCAATCCGACCTACTACACTGAGGCGCTAATTTGTTTCGCTAGTCTCCCGTTTGCCCGAAAGTTGCAAGTTTTGCTCTTCTCTCCCGGTCACCATCTACGCTTTCTCTCCCCTGTCCTTGATACAACTGCTTCTACAGCCCCCCTCTGAATATCTTGACCAAGCATAAGTCTCCGCTAAAAAAGTTCAAATTTGTATTCTGTATTCCTAGTTTTAAGATAGTTGCAATTTTACCTCTTTGTTAAAACTATTGTCTCCCATCTTGTAAATAGAATTGTATCCCTAGTTTTAAAACACCTGTGAATTTTCTCATAAATATTTGTTCCCCCTTTTGTGTAACTAATAGTAAACTATTACTATTGAATTCCTTGTTTTAAAATTTGTCATAAAAAAAATCTTTTGCCCCCTCTCTTGTATATAGAATCCTATTTCTAGTCTTAAGATAGCTGTAAAATTTTTCTCTTTTAAAAAAAATATTTCAACATTGTAACCTCCTAGTTTTAAAATATCCAAAATGTAAAAACAAAAGAATTTGGCACCGCCAAGCTAACGCATTTGTGCCTATCAAATAAACGAAATGAATAAAAAAAACTAGCAAATCAAATTAGTTTGAGCAGAGGTGGTGGTCAAACCAACGAGTCACGACTGTACGTAAACACGTGCAGTGAAGCCCATCATAGATGGTTCCCGATTGTTGACTAGCGGATTAACCGAGGTCCATCCAGTAACGCAAGATTACACACCATATATGTATAACCATAAGCTAGCTTTATTACGCCTAGTTTGTATGCAAATAACACGACAAATTTGTACTCACCAGAAAGCTTATGCTAAATAATAACACAGTTGTGTGACTGCGAATACCGCGAAGATGAAAGTGTCTGAACGCAATTAGTTTCACACTAATAAAATGCGACAGTTACCTGAAAGAAAACCCAAAAATTTCACTAAAAACCCAAAACATCGCAAAATAAAGTTTTTAAAGTTTTGGGTCCACCTAATGCACAGACAACAAATTCTAACTGTCCAACGCTTTCTGCGGCCTGATCAACGACACGACTAGACACTGGCATTTCAAAACTGCATCGAACATCCGACTACCCCTCAGTGACTCAGGTAACTGGTAATGTCAAATATGACTTTTGGTTAGAAAATGCATGAAACTAGCAGCACTTATGAGTCTGTTATTTTCTTTTAACAATCTGTTGCTCCTATAGTTACCATTGCTTCTCCTGGTTACTGTCACTCATTTTTAAATAACAAAAAAAAAATCACAATCGAAAAATTCCCGAAATTATTCGAATGAAAAGGAGCACAATAATTTTAGTGTCATCGAATTTAATACGGCGAAAGCTTCAAAGGTATTCGAATAGCATGTCGCAAAATCTTGATATATTGTTCAGTTCTTTGCAGGTATGAAAATTTTCGAATGGGATTCATTGCAACAGATTGACAAAATTTACGTACTAGCCAGCCGATGGGAACTGGTTCTTTGGGCACGGAGCTTTGATTGGCATGCCTCTGTTTTTTTCGTGCACGACGTGGTGGTTGAAAGTTGCTGATTGAATCCGATTAATGAACAAGTGAATTTCATTAAATCAGTCTATATCTAGAAATTACTTGTACATTTTAATGAAAATATCTAGATTAGCAACTTTTGTGCAAGAGTTTTAAATTTATTTTTTTACCAGCACGATGGATATTGGTCGGGTGGTGGCACCTCAAAAGCAAACCTGCGATCCACTCGTTTTCTCAAACTTTTAAACAGGGGCTGTGGATAGTGTTTAAATGGGCAGCAGCGACTAATGATATGCAAAATATAATTCAGAAAATATTACCATTGTGCGGAAGTGGACTGAAGATAATTCAGGCATTCCGGTCTCTGTACCTAACTTCGATGACGCTGTCATACACTCAGGCAAAAAATACAGCGAATTTCATAGGAATATCGTATAATTTTTAGCCACAAGTAGCACGTATGTAAATCATAAGATTTTTTTTATGAAACGACATTTATTTGGTCAAATTGGTTTGCTATGATTTCATGTTCCATAAGGCATCTTTGAATTATCATAAGACAATACTATACATTTCTCTTATGTTTATGAGAATCATAAGATGCTCGTATGAAACTCGAACGACTGGCATATGCAATAACTTATAAAATGTTAAGGTAATCATATAAGTCGTAAGTTTTTCATATTAAACTTATGAAAACATAGTTTTGTTATTTTTCTAGTCTTCATGAGATAAATCTTATGAATTTCGCTATGCCATTTGCCTTAGTGTAGTTGAGATATGGTACAATTGTCATCTTCATTGCTATAGGGACGGATCCAGAAAACAAATTGAGGGATCGGGTCTGAACCTAATGATAGCAGTGACTCAATTTAACGAAAATTAGTGGAACATAAATAAAACAAAATGTATCGTGTTAACTATCAGTATTGTGGTATCTCATAAGTTACCGAAAGATATCCATTTAAAATTTCACAAGTTGAATGTTATGGAGGAGTTCAGAAACGTCCCCTGGATCCACCCTCGCATTGCTAATATTAACTTATGGCTGAACCAACCGACCGCTCTGCTAAACAATAAGGCACAACGAAATCTGATGTCTAGAGTCCGAAAAAGTTTCTTATCAACCAACAACACTTACACGCATCAACTGATGGAATTTGATGTTCGTAGTTCGTCGGCTTAGGAGAAAAAGAAATTTATTTAGAACAGCAACAGTTTAATTAGCTGCCAAACATTTGCCTTCTTCATTGCCTTTTACTTGCCACCTGCACTATCCCATTAAATCTACTGAGAAAATACTTCAGCTCCAGTGACACAACCGAGTTTAACTAGAGCCAGCCTGAATTCCGGCTGGGCTTCTTAAGATACTGCCACCGGTCGTCACCATACTCCAAACTTTGCGTTCACTAAATGATGAACCGTCGTGCGCTTCGAGTCAGCAGCATTCCTCTGAACATTGCTAAGGAGAGTCACTTAGGGCCGATTTCTTCACCCTCGCTTAGTGCTTAAGCCAGGTCTAAACGTACTGGTGAGCCTGGTTTAAAAGTTGGGCGAAGGTGAAGAAATCGGCCCTTAATGCCGATAGCACGTTGTGCAACGGTATGTTCAATTGGTTTTCCCAGTACATAAGAACTAGAATTATTCGAACGAGTAACAGCATCTGTTAGCAAAACGAAACAAATCAACAATCGGAGATTTTTTTCTATCAATGTTACTTACGATGACACCTTCCCAGAAAACTAAGGAATTTACTTCATGGAACATTCGACAGCAACACTTTTGCTATCGTCAATGTAAGCGTTGTCCGAATGGTATGCATACCATCAAATTAACATTCTTTGGTATGCTTAAGGATCGAACGACGCACTTCTTTGTAAAGTCCTGAAGGCTAACAAATACTATCGTTTCATCAGACTGTTCCTCCAAGCGTTGATTTTCAGACTCGTCTAGTCTCCATTACCTTGGCAGTGTCACCACGGATATTATTGGGTGTAGCTATGAGAGAACCAAGTAGTTTAATCTTATGTGCTAAAGACGGCTTCGCATTAAATTCAATTTAAATGCCTCTCAGAAAAAAACTAATGTAATTTCGTTTGAATCTCTGCGAACTTATTGAAAAGTAAAATACCTGCTAAATTCCCACGATGACTAAAGATGCGTCCCGCGGAAATAATGCTGTTTTGGTGGTCCCGTCAATGCATAATGACCCCCATCGGACTAAATTTACCACAAACTAAAGCTGTCCTTTTTGATAGTCCGGGAGAAACCCACTTAAGTGGTAAGGAGTAATCACAAGGTTCACGAATGTTTCTCCTCGGAATAATTTCCATTTGTGGGTTGGAAATAGACTAATAATTTACTCCGCACTCGTTTCCAAGATGTTATTCCATTTTTTTCACTAACAGAATGGCGCAAGAAATGGCATGGTAACCAATTTCCTATGCAGTAAACAATAACAACACAGTGTTGCTCGAAAATTTGTATTTTGTGATTTCCGAGGGGTAATGCAATGCTCCAGTAACTTGATGGGAATGGCAATGGACACTTTTTTCATTTAACTTTTCATAGAGTGGTACGTCGTGTCGTTGGCCTGATTCTGGACCACACAAAGCAACGCCTGCTACAGCTAGAACTTTGAAGGCGAACCATCCGCGGCAACTGAAAAATGGCTAACATTAGATATAAGAGGGGGGCTACCAAAGGGGATGATAGTAGTGTAGAATGGATCTACTCAAATCTTTAACTATTGTCTGTTTGATTATCAAAATTAATTTGACATGAGCTGCTGTGTTTTTAGTAGGACAATGGTCAAATTGACTAAGGACTAACTGAAAATCAGGCTAGTTTAAAACTGTCTAACCAGCGGACCACGACTGTAATTTATTAGTATCTAACTGCCTTTTAACTATTCGCGGCTTTTGCTCAATCAAAGCACGGTCTCGAAAACTATTATAAAATATGTAACTGAACTCATCCGCAACGGTTTACAAGCTCTACAACCAAACAAAGCACGTGTACCAGAATGCGGTTATACTTTTCCTCACCGGCCGCAAACGCTATCATCCCCAAACCGCACGAACAACAAGCTAAAGAATTGAAACGTTGCATGAATCTAGCCTCACATAATCGAAGCTCGATTGTAAACCTATTCCACGATTATAGTTACTTGACTGGAAAATTAATTTAATAGCGATAATCACACGGGCGAGTTGCAAGCGCAACCAGCGAGGATATTATTTGCATTGACATTACTCCGGTCGCCCGCGTCGCGACGGGACGGTTCGACAACGACGAATAACTACCTGCGGTGAGAAGGCGCCCCTCGGCTCGATTTCAGCTGGAGACGACGCACGGCAAAAAAGGTTGCTGGTTGATTATCGTAAAGTTAGAATTGTCACACGTTTGTCCAATCGAGTGAAGCCCTGGACTGTCCACCAGTCCGCTATTTGAATATTACAATCTCTATGCTGGATACTTTGCACGAACGCAACCAGGACCGGAAACGATCCAAGTGGACACATAAACAAACCAACCAACCTTTCACGATCAATCGAAGCTGACAGCTCAATCGACGGTAGCGCGTGTTTCTTTCCTTGGTAAACCGCGCCACTAATCGATCTGTCAGTACAATCTGTCGACTGTTCTATTCAATCGAACGAGTAATCCAAGCAGGCACCGTGAGACGCAGACGATTTCCTTTTTTGTTTACATCATGATTGCTCTGCGCTTGCTGATCTGATATTCTATATTCGCAGTGGTTCGAGAGCGATGTTATTTATTAACACTAGCGCTTATTATTACACAAACATGGCATGCCTCCCCGCAGTATACAAAGCACAGTGCGTCACATTGAGGTGATTGTTTTGTTTCTCAAAATGAGTGATTCCTTTCAGACAGTTCTGCTACTGATGATATTTACCACATTCGTGAAGTGCGGGTTGGTTTTGTATGGTTCAATCAAAAAATCAAATTGGTTTTGACAATAGTTAAAAATGTGACCAGTAAAGAATCGAATTCGATATACAAAATAATTCGATATACAATCTTCTGCCCAACTAACAAATTTGATTAAGGGTTAGTGCATTGGGCCGGAGTCTCGAAGGTTGCGGGTTTGAATCCTGCCTCGGGTTGAATTTTTTTCACATAATTGCTTTCACGGTAAGTACCGGCCATTTCAATCAGTTTTTCCCGTTGGATACCACCAAAAAGTCTTAAATAAAGTTTTGAGTTAAATTTGATTTGCTTGTTAGATCCAAGGAAGACGTAAAAACTTCTACAAAGGAGACGTTAGTAGTGTAAATGCACCTGTTCACAGCTCTAACCATAACTCCGCTAGCGAATGAAGGATCTCAATAGTGGCACGTCCGTAATAACCTACGAGCTTGGAACTATTGAGAACCAGAGCTACAGGTCCAAAGACCTGGTAAAGGAGGATGGTTGTGATGATCTGGGCCGCGGTCATCACGTAAAGCAACAAAGGTCATAACCCCAAGTCCAAGGCGTGAAGCGACCCGTGCCGAGGGATGAGTGGTCGAGGGGGTGAAAAAGATCGCTAAAGGAGCCTGTGACAACCTGTGTGAGAGTTCCAACGAATCCGTAGGGTGACGCCTACAGAATCGTGATGGCCAAGACCAAAGGGGGCTCTTCACCCCCAGAACGGTCTCCGGACCGGTTGGCGACGATTATAGAAGCACTCTTCCCGTCTCGAGCCACAAGCCCCTGCACTACGAGACAGTGCGGGCACGGCCGAAATGGTCGCTCCGGTGACGAATGAAGAACTACTCGCAGTGGCTAATTCCCTAGCAATGAACAAAGCTCCAGGGCCGGATGGAGTTCCAAACAGAGCTCTCAAGGCAGCGGTCATTGCAAACCCGAACATGTTCAGGCTAGCTATGCAGAGATGCCTTGACGAGTGCCGCTACCCCGATAGATGAAAAAAGGCAGAAATTGGTGTTGTTGTCGAAGCCCGGGAAGCCGCCAGGCAACCCATCGGCGTGCAGACCAATCTGTCTGATCGACACGACTGGCAAATTGCTTGAGAAAATCATCCTCAACAGGCTAACCCCGTACGCGGAAGGTACGGACGGCCTGTCAAGCAACCAGTTTGGCTTTCGGAAGGGTAAATTCACGGTGGACGCTATCAACTCAGTGATAAAGACTGCCGAGATAGCGATCCAACGAAAAAGGCGAGGCATTCGATACTGTGCGTTAGTGACACTTGACGTGAAGAACGCATTCAACAGCGCAAGCTGAGATGCCATCGCACTCTCGTTACACCAGCCTAGCCTATCGGTAGGTCTGTACCGGATCCTGGAAAGTTACTTCCAGAACCGCGTACTGCTATACGAGATCGATGCCGGTCAGAAAAGGGTTCCGATTACCGCCGGAGTCCCGCAGGGCTCGATCCTAGGCCCGGTGCTATGGAACCTCATGTATGACGGGGTTCTGAGACTGAAGTTCCCTCCTGGGGTCAAGATCGTCGGCTTTGCTGACGACGTAACCTTGGAGGTCTACGGGGAGTCAATTCCTGAGGTAGAACTAACCGCAGAACACGCGATCGACACGGTGGAGGAATGGATGAGCGCGAGAGGTCTGGAGCTCACTCAGCATAAGACGGAGGTAGTTATCGTCAACAACCGCAAGTCGGCTCCACATGCAGTTATCCATGTGGGAGAAGTCGTGATCACTTCACAGCGGAGTCTGAAGTCTCTCGGAGTCATCATAGACGACAAGCTGACCTTCGGCTGCCATATCTATCCTCAGGTACGGCGGACCGTTATGGTCAAGAGCACTGAGGGTAACCAGTTACCTACAGAAACTGGAGAGCACCTACCGCGTGATGTGCCTCAGAGTGATATCTGCCTACCGCACGGTATCACACGATGCATCCTGCGTGATAGCGAGCAGTCAGGCTGGTCATCCGGAAAGATGAGGAGTGCTTTGAGCTACGTGGCAATAGAGAAGCCCGCGAGCGCACCAGGGTGGCTTCGGTCGCCAGATGGCAGCGTGAGTGGGATAACTCCTCGAAAGGTAGGTGGACCCACCGGTTGATACCTAGCATATCGAGCTGGGCGGGTGGACCCCATGGGGAAGTTCACTTCCATCTAACACAATTCCTGTCAAGCCGTGGCTGCTTCCGTTAGTACCTCCACAGGTTCGGGCACGCGCAGGTCCCTGACTGCCCAAGTTTCTTTTTTTTTTAGAGAGCAGTAAGAAACTTTTCAGGGAAACCCTAGACCTGAGGGAAAATGTACAAACCCCCAATGTCTCAGGGAACGGGTTTGGGCTGTCATCACCCGACCCGCTAAAAAAACGACTGCTCTTGCCCAGAACCTGATTCCTCCCCGGCACTACCATACGGCATTACTTCGGGGATGGGTTTTTATGTGCATAGCACACACTCTAATTCAACTAATTACTAGTTCGTTTCTTCCGCAGGGTTACAGCCCCACTCCTCTACACACCACAAATTCTCTACCATCCACACAGACTGGCAAGTTCTGCATGGCAGTCGGAAATCTGGCTGTGAGTCGAGGCTTAGTACTCCGCCCACTACGAATACAGTCTGGGCGGCAAACTTCAGACTGTCTAATTCACCGAGCCCTTCGACTCCCTTGTGCCAGTTAGCACCGCCACTCCCTTCTCGCACCATTCAGCGCCGTTTACTCGTTGAGCACCAGACTTGTTCGCGAACTACTCGGTCTAGTACCCGACGATGGAACTAGCCTACTCCGACGGAGAATTTCCCGGCGAGAGAAGTTCTCCCGAAACCGAGCCAACCAACCAGATGTCGAGGTCAGTTCGGCGATTCCGGTGGAGCAGGGCGTCCGGTTCGCTGATGCCCCGACGACCTGCGACTGGTGGCATTTCGTCGCGGTCTACTCAGTCTAGTCCCCGGCGGTGGATCTAGCTTACGCCGACGGAGAGTTCCCCGGCGAAGGAGGCTCTCCCGATACCGATTCTTCTTTTGTTTTAGCACCACAATTTCTTGAGCCCTTTCGCTTCCTCTCGTTCCGTTTCGCTCTACTTTCCCGATGAGCCATTCAGCTCCCGCCCTCACTTGTTCTCGAACTACTCGGTCTAGTCCCCAACAATGGATCTAGCCTATTCTCCTGCAACCGAGCGGTAGATTTCTCCTGATTCCGATGTTCGTTTTTGTGAGCCATTTAGCTCTCCGTCGTAGTCCCCGGCGGTGGATCTAGCCTACTCAACGGGCCATACAGTAGGTGCTGAGGTCTATCCGGCGATTCCGGGTGGAGCGTAACTTCCGGTTCACCAGCGCCCCAACGACCCACTGCTAGCTCTGCGACGCGGTCTACTCAGTCTAATCCCCGGCGGTGGATCTAGCCTACTCACGAACTAGGAGGTCGGTTCAGCGATTCCGGTGAAGCTTGACGTCCGGTTCCCAGGCGCCCCGACGACCCAACTCGGTGCTACGTTACGTACTACTCAACTGGTCCCCGGCGGTGGACCTAGTTTACACAGTTGGAGAGTTCCCCCGCGGCGGAATTTCTCTCGAAACCCGATTTGTGGCTTCTTGTTGGTCTCTTCGCCACTTCCTCTGAAGCTCGGAGAGTATGCTCGAGACCACTCTGTTGACATCGTCCCAGGTATGTTCGTCACGGCACATTTCTTCGACAATATTGTCCACTGTCATACCAGGTATACCCCTACGAACTTCTTCGAATCTAGGGCATTCGAAGACCATACGCACACAAGTCGCACACTCCAGGCAAAGGGGTGACGAAGCATGTCCATACCGATGCAAGTACTTCCGGAAGCATCCGTGCCCGGACAAAAACTGCGCCAAATGGAAGTTCACCTCTCCATGCTTCCTATGTACCCAGGCCGATACATTTGGGATGAGTCGGTGGGCCACCTTCCTTTCTCCGCGTTGTCCCACTCCTGTTGCCATTTAGCCAACGAGTCCGCTCGAACCAGTCTCCTAGCGTTACGTGCATTTCTCCGCCGATAGCATTCCACGTCCTCCGCCAGAGTAATGCAGATGGAGATCATCCCAGCGATAACGCATACTGCCTCCGACGATATTGTTCTGTAGGCACTCGCGACTCGTACGGCCATCAGTCGGAATGTCCTGTTCAGCTTTTCACGGTTCCGCTTGGTTTTCAGCGCAGCACTCCAGGCAGGAACCCCATATCGGAGTATCGATGACGAAACAGTAGATAGCAGACGTCTCGTGCTGCTTCTCGGGCCGTCGACGTTTGGCATGATTCTCGCTATTGCGTTCGTTGCCTTCGCCGATTTTTCACAGGCGTAATCGACGTGGTTGTTGAAGCTCAACAAGCAACAGACGACGGGCACGACTAACTAATGATTGGTTAGTTGGAGCGAAAAAGGCCGAGCGCAAAAAAAGTGAGTGAATGGTCTGTTCATGCTGAGGCAGGTTTGGCGCAGCGACTGGCAACCGCGTAAGGGGTAAACCCAGCCACCCCGAAGCAAGGAGGAAGAGCGAGTGTATAGGCGTATATGTGGACTGCCTCATGCCAAGATGGGAGGGTCGTAGCGTAGTATGTTGAGACTTCGCAATTGATACCTCGTGGCGTGGCAGAGGAGTGAAGGGTGAGCGTCCAAGTCAGCCTCACATGGTATGTTAGGGGTGAGCACAAAAGTAAGCCTCACATGGCGTGTTAGAGAGTGAATCATGGTGTGACAGAGCGAGCACCCAAGTAAGCCACATACAGGATGTATGAACGCGTGAGCGAGAGTGAATGAGTACATCAAGTACAGCCATCCCCCCAGAAGTAATACCGAGCGGTAGTCCCTGGGGAGAACAATGGCGGAGCCCAAAGGAGTTTACTCGGTATTACCTTGTTCATGGTGGAGCCCGACACTCCAGTACACTCCGTGTGGTAGCTTGGCATCTACTAAGCACGTGTACTGGGTCAGTGCGTAAATTACATTCTCCATTGTAAAAAAAAACAACCGAACCCTATGTACGTACACGGTATGCGTACACATAGGTTCGTGGCACCAGTTTTCTCTTTCTCACTCTCATCATCACTATTTGTGTCGTGTGCGAATTGTTCTCGTGTACGCACCCGGTGTACGTACACGGATGTTGGAACTAGCGTTTGTACGCCCATCAACAATTAACAGCGCATATGTTCGACTACGGTGAGTGGAAGTAATTTCACTCTGCAATGGAACAAAGATGAAAATGAGTTTGTTTGGATATGTGTCTTTAATTATTTTGAGAAGCTAATATTGATTTCTCAAATGTCAATCATGATGTTGTAGAGATAGAACTACTTCCTATAAAATATCAAGGGACCAAGGGACCTATATTTCATAGGTCCTTGATACCTAATGTACTAGTACCAGAAAAAGTATCAAATACAGTCGGAAATCGTTGTTGGATCACTACTTCTATCCAACTAACGAATAAGATCCACTAGTTAGAATTACTGACTATGTCGAAAATTGCCTAAAAGAGATAGTATAAGTGAAGAATGAATCTGTTCACATCTCTAACTGCTATCTGTGCGTGATTGCGGGAGTTTGCCGTCTGATTTTGATATTTCAATTTCTTTTTAGTTGGTCCAGTTAACAAGTGTCCAACCAGCGAATCCCGACTGTAATCTTTCGCGTGATCTCAGACGCAAACATTTGGCTACATAAATATATACACCGGTCACGACGACGCAGTGGACCAAACAGAACAAACAAACAACGCAGTTGGAAAAGGACTCGCCGTCTAATAAATGCCAACAACGCCATCGACCGACGTGCAAATAAATGTCCTTCCAAGGCAAGCTCAATTGCTAACAGACGACGTCAGGTATTTCGGTCTATTTTTAGTATAGCCCATTAATATAGGCGAAGTTACAACTAAAGTGTGTTTTATCCTATGTCATAATACGACTGTGGAACGGCAATCGAGTCTAAATCGACACGTTCAAATATAAAAATGATTTGTTGCATTCGTTTTTGCCAAAAATATAGGATACTATTAAATAAGAGACCTACCCATCTCCAGTTCCGAATTGCTTCGGCTGCTGCTGTGAATCATCGCCCTTGGTCACGTTTCAAACATCAACCGGTCTCCCTTCTAAACGGCACTGCATAATCCTTGCCAAACACGCTTGGAATCAACTGGTGCACACCAAAAATAAAAAAAAACAGGACATATCCAACACCAACTCATCCTGCATGACCGTTGCCAGGCGGTTGGTAGCATCACAGTAGGCTTTTGTTTTAATTTCTATTCACATTCACTGTACGGTCGATGGGGTGAGGTGCTGCCATCCCTACACACACACATATATATGCCGAAAGAAGTTTAAAGAGTCGACTGAATGAGTTACCTGCCACATAACCTCCAACTGCTGTCACCACCACCCCGCAACCGTCATCGCAGCAGGCAGTAGTAGCCCCTAGGTGCATGCTGGACGATTCCAGCTTTCACACTGAAACAAACCCCCTTTTGGAAGAGTCCTTTTGTGTAAACATCAACATCGGCCAACCATGAATGGGGCTTGATTTTCAATTTTGAATGATGATCTAGGCTTTTCTAAACAAAAGTTGGGCCGGAGGAGAAAGGGTAGGAATCCCGATAGACCGGTTCAGTGATGAATCAGCCGGAGCAAATGGACAGCGGTCAGTCTTGCATTGAACAAAAAAGTGACTCAAAAATCCATTGCCGAAAAGGACGATATGAACCGGTCTAACATGGGAACGGGACCCCCTCCAAGGAATGTCAATATTTACCTAATTCCGAAAAAACAACCTGCCTACCGATGGGTCCGACTCGTCCCGTGTAGTGAATAGGTCAACAACGATCGATGCTGATGATAGAGGTTAGGTTAGGCTATCTTTCTGTGAAGCTTGATGTGACTAACCACGCGACACTGGCCGAATGAAGCTGATGGGGCTAGAGAATAAAGCGCGTGCATGGATGCCGCCGTCAGGTCCTTCACCGCAGTTCTTCCACCTTGCTTTTGCAGTGTACATGAGCAACGCGACGCCGCCGGCAACGCAGGGAGGAGGAGGAGGTGTTACTAAAGGTAATATGTTCCATAGAATTTCAATGTGGCGCAGGCTGCCGGCAGGCAGCAGCGAAACACGAGGGAAATCCTGAAGAAGATGGAATGAGATGGGCGAGAAGAAAAAAAAAATGATGGGAAATGTTGTCGCATCGGGATATGTAACCGATGGTGGCCTACTTTGTTTCACTCGCTGTATAGGATGACTGCAGTTGCACGTGAAGGCGTAAATGTACACGATGGAAAGCTATTAAATCTCAAGGACTGGGTTGACGATGCTCGAAAATAACATGGCAGGGGTCGGGACTGCTCTTACTTTCATCAAATGCAGTCGGTAAGTTCTGGTTTTGGTGACCTAAATTCATCAGACCGATGGAATGTCATAATAGGGTGGATTTTTTTTGTGAAGCCAAATTTATCATTTGAAAAATCGATATTCAAATAGTAAATACTGAAAATAATTAAAAATATTGATACGTTCGAAATAACTAATAGCTGTTCTGTTCGACTTTGATGCAAAATCGGAAGCGGCATCTGATTATTTCTTCATCAATTCCATTTTTCCAAAAAAAAATTATTATCAACGGTAAATAACTCGATTTCCTCCCAGGCACAACATCTACGCATAGGACACGGCTCGACTGAACAGACGACACAAGTTGTTTACCTGTTCCTTGCTTGCTTCTCTCATTTTTCCCACGCATCGCGTCACGAAAATAAAAGTTTTCTCCAAAATCCGCGCGCCGTGGTAAAGAGGAGAGCGCTCGCTCACAGCTCACCGTGAGAGTGCAATGAGTGACCAAAAGAAACGCGCGCCAAGAATTCGCATGCGGTCACATACAACCGAACGAAACGCGCGCTTGATTGGATAACTACACGCAGCTGGACGTTATCGAAGTTAGCTAGGTCCTACGTCTAGCTGAAAAGGACCAATATGTTAGTCGGGCAGTTTTTGCAGTTTATGCAACCACCCACACTCGCCTGTTCAGGCGGGAATTTGATGGCGAGCGGGAGCCTCAAGAGTGAAACATTTTTCTCTCTCTCTCTCGTTCTTTAATGCTCTGGGTTTTGCTCATCACGCTGCGAGAGTTTGAAAGTCGAGCAGTTGTGGGTGCACATGTTGTTCGGCAAGGTCGTATTTTACCAAGACGATGGCACGACGAAAGGTGGAGGAGGTCAGACAGTGCGAATATAAAAATCATCGTTAAATGCAGCAAATCGTTTTAAGCATGAGAACCATTTGGAGAGAATGTGAGCCATGTGCGAAATTATTGATAAAGACAGAAAAGAAACAATAAGAAAACTTCCCTCTACAAGTCCCGTTCCCGAAACAACCGGAAGCCCCGTTTCAGAATTTATCCGATTTACGAACGAGATTAAAAGCACTATTTTAAGTCGTCCTAAACAGACCGATAATCATTTTTCGATTTAATATATTCGGGCATCGTATTTCGCACTCCCCTAATAAACATCTTATGATCCAAGAGCCTAACGACCTGTTCAGGGTGTAATCCAAACAATATGTGGAATCGTTGGACTATATAGGATAAAGTTCGTGTATAATATTTTTTTTATTAGGGTCACTCATGGAAATTGGGATTTTTTTATAGCTCATCTTTTTCGAGTAAGATAAGTTGTACCAAATACAAATATGTCAATATGGAATGCTCTAACAACTGTTCGAGAACACGGTTTACAGTATCCTGGTACATCGACAGTACAGTGACGGTGTACTTTAATGATTTATTATAACTACTCTGACGAAATGAACTATGGATTAGAAAAAGATTCTTATTTGGAAATAATCATTCCGGCGAACATTCCGGAGCTACAGTAATAGATAAAACGATAAGACCATTGCGGCGTTGACATTTTTTTCGCCGTTAATCTCATCGTTATATCGTTCACCGTGAGAGTAATTTGAAGCGATGCTTTACGCAAAAGCAATCAGCGTCGATCTAGGTAGTGTTTGTTGTTATTAATAATAAACCGATCTTTATTTGACTTGAAAATCTGGTTTTTTAAACCCATTGATTTACTTGGTAAAATTAGTTGTAGTGCATAATATTCTGTGTATTGGCTTGTTATGTAGTCTAATGGACGAATCAGGTGCCTGGGAGATTCAAATGTTAGAGAAGGAGCCAAGTAATGAACTTACTTTTTTTCGTCGTAAATATATCAATCTGTGCCTATTCTTGCCTATATTATACCGGTTTGAACAAGAAACCTGCCGTTGAAAGCATCTGAAGTATTTATCAACTATTCTATTCCTAATTCCTATGTTGAACAGTTTGACGTCGTTGGTTTGACCTCGTATGTGACACTCTAAACAATTTTATTTGTACAGAGAATTTTCGTAACATGGTTTATTGGGTAGGTATCCATGGCACTTTATCAACGCATTTAAATGTGGAGCGACGCAATCGACGCCTATCAACGAGGGGGTAGTAAAAGCACACTTGTAAAGTCGTGATTCGCAGGTTGGACACCTTTTAACTGGACCGTCTTTTAACGGACTTTTTAACTGTCCAACTAAAAAGCATCTGAACGCCAAAATCTCATGTCAAATTTACTTTGACAATCAATCTGACAATATTTGGAGATGTGAATAGATGCATTTACACTGACAACATCTCCTTTGGAGAGTTTTTGACGTTTGTCAGTCGGTCCAACTAGCGAATCAAATTCGTTAGGCGGACAAGGCTGTGGCCCAACCAGCAAATCACGACTGTACTAGGTTCATTGGTTCACGGTTGCTAAACCATCGTTTTGCAATCGTTAGTATAGAACCTATAGCATCTTGAGTTTATCTTTGTTATAATTAAGATGATGTCATCTAGCGGCGGATGCTAGTAATGATGCGTCAATGACCGTAACCAACTTTGTGACATAAAAATAGAATTACATTCGTTATCCGATCAGAATTTCGTTATTTCCCGAAGTTGAAGTTCACTAAAAATAGACTTTTAGGCAGTTGAAGTATCGAAAATTGCATTAATAGTCTTTTTTTAGTGAATTTGTTGCAGGCTTCCCGCTTAAACGAGAACAATAAATGGATTATTTGCACTATAGTTTTTTCACAATATGACATATTGTGATTCGACAATAAACACGCTGTTTGGGGGTTACGTCGGTTGAAGGTCACCTGAACGGTTGCCAGCGGCCAGCTGACATGGGATGGGATGAATGGTTCTCCTTTTTCCGGAATGCTGCACCAACGGCAAGTAAAACATGTACTTGTTCACTTTAGATTATCACACGCGACTTTATTGGGCTTAAACATTATATTTCGACTTATAACTGAATTTATTATTCTAATAAACTAAACACATTATACATTAAAATACTATCAGCGGCGGGCCGCCCTGCGTGCGCGTGCTATGCCGATAGATGGTTGAAGACGACTGCCGATCGATCACGGCGAGAAAGATCATCAGCACTATCACTCGCTGTCCCTTTCGGTGATCAAACGTGGTGAATTAAGATATCTGATATCATGCGCCGGGTAGTAGCTGTTACACCGCAATATTGGGAGCGTTGGTTGTACAGGGGGATGACATAGCAACCAAACACACGCCACACCGTAAATTGTTTCCGTCATTTGGGGTATTGTTTTCAGCCGGATAACTATTTGGTTATGTTGCAATACAAAAACGACGATTTTTTTCGAACATTTTTTTCGTGGACTATACATGTACAATACCACAAATAGTGGCTTAGTTCCGAGTTTCTACAATTTCTCGTATAGTTCAAATGTAGTTTTCTAGCGAAATACTATACAAATAAAAATGTATAAATTAACGGTAGGATTTTGACGAACAATATTGGAAATAGTTATAGTATGTTTTTTGTTATTATACTGGCCATGTCCACCATAGGTTAAAATGATCAATTTAGCAGAAGCGTGCAGAAACTACTTTATCGACGCTGTCAAAAGGATAGGCGAAAGTAAAGAACCTTACAATGTGTATTTTCCGCATCGTTTATCATATTTGTAACGCTCGCATATAGCTTTAACTCTATCGATATTTTATAATCGAGATTTGATTACCTGCCATCTGGAAAGTGTGGCCATCAGTAATACTGCCGCTTTATCCAATTGAGCTATTTCAGCTATCGAGCAAAGAACACAATTTTCTTCATATTTTTGTGAGCTCATCCCACCATCTTGAGCCGGGCAAATCGGAATTAGCTAGTACCGATAATTATGAGTGGCATAATGAATAACCATGACCATAGGAGAATAAAAACATACCATATCGTATATACTTGAAACTACCATACAGGATGTTAACTTGTTCAAATATATTTGATTAATTCGAGTTGTAAATTTTTCTATCCAACAGAGAAAAGTTATCATCTGGTAGTACAGTAGTACCAAATACATATTAAATACGCCAAAGTCCCACACAAATGATGCATCACTTTTTGGCTCACTGAAAAAACGAATTAAGCAACCCAATTGATCTGCTACGTCTTGACAGGTTAGAGTTTCCCAAAAATATTGAAACTAGCAACGCTACCTGATCAACGTGTGCTATTTTTTCATTATCACACACTGTCAATTTATTGAGCTAGACTCAAAAATTGTTGTTCTTTTGTTGTAATTAGCTGTTGATATGTCTAGAACTGAAACCAGTTTTGCTATTTCAGAGGCAACTGGAAGAAATTTTATATATCAGGTAGGTACTTCACTAGTCGAATAATCTAGAGATGATCTAATCCAATAAATTTTTATATTGGAAAGATATCTTGTTCCTTAGATTACAAAGGAAGAAAATCTACGGCATGGAAATCGTCGATTGGAAAGAAAACAGCATTACGGGATGACCGACACTGGATTAAATTGGCGATTCTATAATAAAAATACATTTGAAGTCCTTCGCAAAGTTGATTTAAGCTTCTATGCATGGATTTATCTCGCTTTGATTTTAGTCGTTTCACTTGGTGTGCTATGTGCTCTCATCTCATTCCAGTGCGAACAGAACATTTCTAAAAGCACCTTACAGTTGCTCCGTCGGTTATTTGGTTTCTTCGTTGATGACTATTGCAATCACGATCAAAAACGATCTATACAGAATAAAAGCACTTTCATGCAGGCGTAATGATCGTAGATGTTGTGACTCTGATGCACGACGTGGAAAATTAAATTTCATATCTTGAAACCGCATTTTCCGATATGCGTGGAGTATGGCGAAGAATTTGTCAAATCAAACAGAAATTATTTAATATGTTCCACTAATGATGGAAAACTTTCTGGTTGAATAGGAAGGGCACGTGCCCCCCCCCCCTGGAGCCGCCGGTGTTCGAGCCTTCGATTGACATTTATGCGCTTGATGTTGAAATTATTGTTTTGATGGGATAGTAGAAGCAATGCGATGATTTTTATAAATGCTGTATTCTTGATTGAAAAGACATAGTTCTCTTACCCTAGTTTTCCTCTGTTTAGCTTCAGATAATGTGTGTTGTAATGAACAATTTCGGGAATGCATGGTCATTTTTGGAACGATTTTCTTACCGTTTATGAAAAATGAGCTGTGCTTCCGCAAGCAATGAAAGTACCAAAACTCTGCTGGTTAAGGTTTTTTCAAACCAATTAGTTAGAAATTTCTGGACGAAATAAATACATAGTATATTTTGCACAAATCACGCAGGTACAACATTTGCAGCCAAATTCCTATTATATATAGACAGCATATAGAACTGGAACAAAATTCATCGCCAGTTGAGCCCCCACGTTGTAACGTTCACTTTTCCGTTACTTAAATAAAAAACTAAAGTGCTTATGACCTTGATTTATTTTGCCACAATTCAAACTAATAAATGTCTTCAAATCGACGACTGCTTGCTTCACAGTTCAAATCGAGACTGACTCCTTATTTCGTTCTTCAGACCGCACTAGGTGAAAAGGGTCTTTCGTCATAGCATTAATCTAAAAAAAATATGTGAAAGAAATAGCTATTTTTACCTTTGGTGCATTCTTCAGATTTTCATCACAATAAACAGTATCTATGGAAACTTGTTTTTTTTTGGTTTTCAGTGATGCCAATTTTAACATTATTTCATCAAAGAACACTGTCACTTTGACCTTTGACACTGTACCTTTCCAGATACAGGGTAGCTTAACACGTGTCCACGAGCAATCATCAGAGCATTCCGTATTAACATATTTGTATTTGGTAGTACCTTAGATTGTATCATTATTTTGCCTATTAATTCATCAATTTTTTATGCTTTTGCCATAACAAAAATTATATGCTTAACATTATGATCATTCATTTTAGCAACCTCGCATAGCTAAAAACCATTTGACATAGTCCGAACAATAAACCTGTGTTGTGGGATGTAGTAACCATTGGAGGTGTTGCTTTTATAATGTTCCTACAATATAAACTTAGATTTTATTCAATGAGTATAACAATAGTTCTACCATATCCTCAATAGTAACGACGAATTGAATTGTTGAATTATAGTAAAACATTATCCAGTACCACATGTGATATTGTACATGTTGATGGCCATGTTAATGGTTCGAATGTTAAACAAACAATATCTGAAATTATGAATAAACAACTTTGGAAGGAGTAATTATTTGTGTTGATTTTTCCTCTCAGTTCTAAGAATTCTCCAAATTAACACCAACATTACTATCATCGCGGTCGAGCAATCCGAGTACTCCGTATCATGACCGAATGTATTTTAGATTTCCGTGTTACTCAATCTTGGGACGCCAGTCCTCAGTCTCCTTGAACCCCCGCAGCTCATGAATATTTCTCTATTGTGCATAACTGTAATTGGTCTTTCTTTCACCATTCGCACTACATATCCAGCCTACTGTAGTCTTCCATGTTTAATCAGCTTTCTTCTGCCAGCCCGGTTGTATGCTTGGTACGGCATTTGCATTTTCTACTATGTCACCGGAAAGTAACATTTTTGCTGAGAAGTTCTTTTCTATGGACAATCAAGCTATTTAAACTTCTCATTCGAAAGATAGTCCCTGATCCAGCATCAATATTTTTCGGAATATCGCCCAATACTGAGGCAACGAATCGCAGCTATCGAACTGAACGTCACCAATTAAAAGAAGCTTAATACGTCGTTAGCAAAAAAAAATGTTTACCGAAGAAGAATATCTGAACATTAACATTAATAAAATAAATAACCATTTCTTCAAAGCAAACTTGTAAACCCAAAATGTACTTGCATATGAAAAAAATTCCATCGAAGTAATAACCACAAATGTTGTAAATACACATAAACATTATATAATTTTGGACAAAAAATCACAATTGTTAGCTCGAACCCAAATTTTTTTCTATAATTCTTGAGCGTTTTTTCAAAACGTCATATCTGCAATGAGTTACTCTCTGTTTATACATTCTCTTTCGATTTTTACGGCGTCACTATAACACTTTTCACTTATTTTACAGTACAGATCGAAAGACGGTGGTTTTAACTAGCATATTATGCAAAGAGCTGAGGGATAAATGTTAAAGTGACCGAATTATTAACAGAAGAGAAAGTAAACAAAGAGAGTAACTCATTGCAGATATGACGTTTTGAAAAAACGCTCAAGAATTATTCAGTAAAATATAATGGTCATTCGTCTCAGTAACACTTTCGAACTAAAATCATTCGGAGTAATGACTTATTCGTCCACATGATACTCGGACAAATGGTATTCGGACAAATAGTATTCAGCCAAATCAACCGTTCGGTGAATTAGCTTTCGGCCGATTGACCCTTTAGGCCGAACGACAATGCCTTCGTGATCAATTCAATGTGAAGTTGATGCAAAAGATGGAAATGCAATGCGTTTTTTAACGAAGATGCATTTTTTCCATTTGGTTCGTTTCTTTGATAGGAAAAAATGTGTTAGCTTGACGGTGCTATTTTTTTGAGATGAATTAATAAATTGTACATCGTCAGTATGAACGGCCCCTATTTGTCTCTAGACGCATTGAGTTCTTGTCGGTTAGTCTCACGAACACCAATGCAGCTTACTGGTTGAAAACAATCCCATTTGCTTTTGCCGTCTTTATTTACTATTTTCCACCAGCTAATGAAGTAGTATTTGTGTCATGTGACGTGTACGTACATGAGCTGTAGAAAAGTCTATTCAAGCATTGATGAAAATTTCATTATTAATAGTCTAAAAATGTTGCACTGAAAAAATCTGCCACCACCTCTGAGAATTTTTGTCTTGACAGAAAAAGTCCCTCTTTGCTAACTCTCGCGGCCTCTTCACTCACTTTGGCAAAACTGCTCGAAAACCCGTCCCGAGTGCATTTTGGCGCGCAAATTTCCACACGTGACTGATGCGATAGCTGAGAGCTGCCTGACTGATACGGAGCGGAGCGCACACCGATCGATCTGATTCGAGCACATCAGTAGCGCTTGGTTGTGGAGGAGGAGGACGAGAGTCATCAACGCGCTAGCAAAACTCCTACCCAGCCAGAGCCAGAACAGTTGCCGTTTGTCGTTCATCCCGTCTGGTCTGGTCGCGCGGATTACCGGAGAAGGTGCACGATATTTATACCGTGCCCAGTAAAGCAGTCGAGTCGAGGCGCGGATTGCTCACCACTAGGTAGGACTGTAGAAATTCTCTCGTCGTCGTTTCCCTGCAATCCAGGATCCGGAAAAAGAAAGGTTCAGATAAACTAGACAGACAGGACTAGGACTGTGTCGTGAACAGTTCCCATCGGTTTGCCGTCGCGAGTGTCCGCGGTTCAGGGTCGAGAATCTGTTCTCTGTGCAAGTTTGCTTTCGAGTCGTCCCTGCGGTTGCGGGGGATTGATCCCAGTGTGCCTGGAGTTTCCCCACCCGTTGCGAGGCGCGTTGTTTATTACCAATCTGTCAAAGTGTAGTAATGACTGGTTTTTGGACTATTTCCGGCGTAGCAAAACGAGCAAAACAAAACCGATTCATTAAGGTCAACCGTGAGTGAAAGGAAAATCGTTTTTCGACAAACAAGTGCTAAAATAAGCGTGAAATGGATTTACCCCCGAGAGCCAACCACATCCCGCGAGTCGATGCTGCTGCCGCTACCGCCGCATGTCGGCGGAAATTCGATAGTGTATTGTTAAAGTGTGTATTTATTTCTATTTAAAGTTTTGGTCCGCCAGGAAGAGCGGTGGTGGGCAGGCAGCTCTCAGCTCAGCTGAGCTGAGCGGGCACTAAAGGCTAAGGTCGGAAGAATAAGGGCAAAAATAAAACTGCCAGCAGTTTAGGTTTAGGTTGGTTGTGCAACGTGTGCATCGAGTAGAGGAATTATAATACCTAGAAATATATATTCCAACAAGGGGGAGAGAGCTGATAAAATTGCCATAAAAAGTTGCGGTGATTCCGCGGGAGCGCGTTCGGTTGGTTGGGCAAAACGATGCCGCCTTACGCGGAACGGTGCGGCGGAGAAAAGTCTTCCGCAAAGTGCATATCCTGTTTGTGAGCTCTTCGGGGCATCGGCTGCCGAAAGTGATATACCCTTTACCCGAAGTATTGTTGAAGTTTATTCGGTGCGTAGAGCGGCAGCGGTAGTGAGAGGAATTATCTGAAAACTGAAACGTGAAACGGAGCTATTCCCGGAACTTGAGCCAGCGGGCGTACGCCGCAAAAGGGTAAGCCGCGCACCGATGGGATCAACTCTGGCATGACAGGTATTGTTCGTCTCCGCAACTGTTTTTTTTCTGTTTGGTTTCGATTGCGCTTTTTCTGTTTATGAACATTTATGGGAATGATGATGCCCTGAGTTTACTATTCGCGGAAGTGTAATTGGAACCTTTACGTCTCAACGACCGTATTGTTTTCCAGATATGTGTGGTAGCAATGGAAACAATGGTTGTAACTAGAACCATCCAAATAGTCCTGCGGTAAAACATTGTCGTGATGGTCATTGTATCTACAATACCTTCTTACATTCATTCATATGAAATTGATACAGTAATGGCCCATTTTTAGAAACCAAATGTTGGTAAACAAAATGATCAACTATCTGTGCAAAAAGATTATAAGGTAAAACTTTTCGATAGCTGATAGTCTAACTGCTAATCATCGAACCAATCTGAAACTTTCCAGATAGACACGTCGAAGATAATTCATTCTATAAACTGCTCAATATTTGTCGAACCACAACAAGCTTTTGAGGTAAATAGCTTCCAACGAACATCACACGGTACCAGCCAGTTGCTTTAGGCGTTCACATATGTTGTGCGAACTGTTTAGATTTAGTGTTAGTTTGGACATATCGTCTAGCTGGCCGCAAGTTGGTGTCAGTTACTGACGAGTGGAACACGAAAAGCTTCAAATCCAACTTTTTCAACGAGCGGCAACGGTGGAAACGTCAGTCAAAAAGAGCTGCATGTGATTGGGTTTTGCAAAAAAAGCATCGAGATAGTATCGGAAGCAATTCTTATAGAAAAGGACGGCGTTGTCGTTGCGTGAAAACCGGATCAGTATGAATAGATGAAGAATGCGATATCTGCTGGATTAACAAACATCAAGCTTCATACAGCAAAATCCTACTCGAATCTGAATTTGTCGAACTGTCATGTAGAACTGCAAAAGAATTCGGAAAATTAGCTCGGTTAATATTTGGAGTGAATTGTTCTCCGGAAATATTCCAGCGAGAATTGTCGCGGATCCTCGAAGGCGTGGGTAATATTATAGTTCATATTGATGACAATCTTATATTCGCGGATAACTTGGAGTCGGTGGTCCGTGTTTTAAGAATTTAAGGAGCGAATAACTTGACCATAAACCCATCGAAATGCGAGTTAGATAAAACTCGAGTGAAGTTCCTTGGGAATCTGCTCAACGAGAATGGCTACAACGTTGACGAAATAAAAGTAAAGGATATCCAAACAATCAGTGAAGCCTCTACCGCTTCCGAGCTCCTTCCGCTTTCGAGCGAAGTTTCCTGGGACTGGCATCCTTTGTAAACCCGTACATTAAGAATTTCGCAGATACTGCGAACCCATTATGGGCGGTCATCAGCACTAACATATGACTATAGGGTCGTGAATAGTCGGATTCTAGGATTGAAGGATAAAACGGTTTAATGTAGGACGTCTCAGATACTTTTCAGAAAGAGATTAAATCCTGCTGTATACAGATGCCTCACCAAACGCTCTTGAAATCAACGCCGACCGATCTTCGCGTATTATAAGATTTGCAACGAAAAACTTTGACAACAGACTGAAAAAGGCACCCTTAAAATCAGGACAGCACAGCGACTTTTAACAATTTTGTCGCTCGTTTGGTGTGAACGAATTATTGAGAAAAAAATGAAGAAGATTACTGTTTCCAACAACCAATAACAAGAATCACGGAACTCATTGGAGTGTATGCTTCTGTTCGAGCTAGTGCGAAGCGAACGACAATTGTAGTTACTTTTGTATTGTGTGCCTTGTCTTAAGAACAAAGCAAACTTCTACTATCCTTGCCCTAGTGATCTGTAGAGATGAGTGAGTCGCAGAAGCAAGAAGTGTGGCTCCGGCCAAATACTGTGATTATTCATGACTCGCATAAGGCCTAGTATGCGTGATGAAGAACATTTTCTGAAGGTGAAAATGGACTTACAATTATAACCTTTATCGAGTTCTACCCTGTCAGGTATTCTCCGCTCGTAGCGTTCAACACATTGACCCACACAAAAAAACACATAGCGGTGTGTGACAATGCTATAATTAAAAGCTTCATATAAATGGACTGTGAAAGAATCAATGTTCTGTTACAAGATCGGGTACCGCTTACTTGCAGATGCATGTCACATTTGGGAGAAACGCAATGCAATTCATAATACGATAGTACAATTACACGTAGTATTCTTGTCACATATCAAAGACAAACTAGCACGATCCAGTTTTGTGATAAAACGGCACCTTACGATTTACCCTCATCAGTGGCGTTTGTTCATGTAATATTGACACCGGCAAAAGCTGCGCCAAGTATCTCAAAATTTACAGCCAGCACAATTATTTAAGAAATTCACACTCGTGAAGGCAGCCATCAAGCATGTTTGCGAACCATAAATCCAGCAACCACGATGATGACATGCAGTTGGTGAAGAAAAAATATTTCCCCGCCTCGTAAACAAATATCCACGTGCAATGGCTAAGAGCTTGCGCGAGATCTGCTGGACAACCATTAAGACTCATTCTATTATTTTTATTGTTGGAAATACAAATAGATAAAAAAAACAACCGTTCCGATTGGCTAAAGTATTGAACCGGATCCACTAAACGAATTATTAAAAAAGTGGAAGTTTTATAGTGGACTGAGCACTGAAACTCTAGTGAACGCTTCATCGCAAGGGATTGTCCAGTTTAACAAAACTCAAATGTAATTTGTATTTGTATTTGTCATATATACACGAACAGGCAATTCAAAGCCCCAATGATGTCTTAATGCTAAACTTATGGCTAACAGTCAAATCGTTACAAACCTAATAAAAAAAATCATACAGTAAAAATAATAACAATACAGCGAAAAAAATGTAAAAAACAGCAATGAAGAAATCAGCCGAAATTAACGGGTCCGTTAAAGGTTCTGGAAAATCGTAAACGTAGAGTTGGGCGAGACAAATTAAAGCCGAAAGCTGATGCGATTCGGTTGAAGATCCGTTGTAGACCAGTAATGGCTCCGTGCATGCTATAATTAGCGCGTCGAAATGGCAATCTGAGCATAAGGTTGTTACGCGCTGTTCGAGGTGCGACATTTATATTAATTTGTTCCAAGATGGCTGGGCAATTCAGATGACCTCGCAAAGTTTCAGCAACGAACAAAGCCCTTGCTGTATTTCTTCAAACAAGCAGGGGTTCCAAACTAATCATCTGGCACCGGTTTTAGTAACTTGGCAGACGGATGGGATCTCTCCACTGCAACCTACGACGCGCAAAACGTAAAAAGCGTCGTTGCATGGACTCAATTCTGTCAACACCGTTGTTATAGTTTGGGCTCCAAACTTCGCAACAGTACTCCAGGATTGACCGCGACAAAGAGCAGTACAGCGATTTGAGACAATAAATGTCCGTAAAATTTTTCGCAATCCTGAAGATGCATCCCAGCTTTCGAGATGCTTTGCTAACTGTATATGAGACATGTTGTATAAACGTGAGTTGCGAATCTTGTATCACTCCTAGATCCTTCACCTGACTAACGCGTTCGATTTCAGTATCCAGTAGTTAAAACAAACCGGGTCTTTTTTTACGTGAGAACGATATCACCGAGCACTTCTTTGGATTTACACACATACGGTTCGTGTTACACCAGTCAGCGAAGGTTTCAAACTGTCGTTGCAGTAATCTACAATCTTCAGTAGAGCGGATGAGAAGAAACATCTTGAGATCGTCTGCGAAGGACAGGCGTAGAGTCTTCAGAACTAGATGGACGTCGTTGAAGTAAAGCAGAAACATCAGCGGTCCCAAGTGACTTCCCTGGGGTACTCCTGACGTAGAAGTAAATGTGGGTGCCTGACAATCTCCAATGACAACCACTATTTCTCGACCTGAAAGGTAGGATCGAAATAACTGCAACAAACTACCGTTAATTCCAAATCTCTCCATTTTAGCGATTGTTATGTCATGGTTCACTTTGTCAAAAGCGGCAGATAGGTCTGTGTAGATAACATCGGTTTGTGCGCGACGTTCCGTACTCTCTGTTATGTATGATGTTAGGCAAAGCAGGTTAGTCGTTGTCGAACGCCCAGACGTGAAGCCATATTGATCGTCACTTGGGTACTGCTTGCAGTGCGCCTGAAGAGGTTCCATAATCACCAGCTCGAAGAACTTCGAGACAGCACTCAATGAAGTAATTCCACGATAATTATTGACGTCTCGCTTATTACCCTTTTTATGGACTGGGAACATGTTCGCGGACTTCCAGCAGGATGGAAAAATGCCACCGGCAATAGATGCTCTAAAGATGCGACGAAGTGGAGTCGCTAAAACGTCAATGTGCCTTTTCAAAAGTACTGAAGGGAAGCCATCGGGTCTCGGATTGAAAGACGATTTTAACCCAGAACAAGCTCTGGTAATCATTGTTTCATTGACATCGATAGCGCTTAGAGTTTGGCCGACGACCGGAACTTGACTAACAGCGAGTTCGATTTGATCAACTGTTAAGGCCTCATCTGTGAACACATTCGCGAATTTCTCCGAGAAAAGTCTGCACATATCTTGGGATGTGGTAGCTATGCGGCCGTTGAGAGTCATAGATGACGGCAATCCCGATTCTTTGCGCTGCTAATTCCCATATTTCCAGAAACGTTTTGGGTGCGACTTGAGAGTACGCTGAATGTTTTACTGATATCGAAAGAAACAATCTTGACTAGCTCGTTTATAAGCATGGTTGAGACTGACGTAATAGTTTCTAAGTGAGATTGTACGATACTTGGTAAACGTCCGCAGAGCAGCTCTCTTAATGGACTTCAGTCGTCGCATCGTGCTCGTGCTTTCTTCGGGACGTTTCTGTCAATAACATAACCCAAAACGTTGGAAAATGTTTGAACTGCGGTATCAACATCTTCAGGGTCCAGAATATTTAGCCAATCGAGAGTGGAGAAGAGATCTGCGATACTGCGATGATCAGCTTTGTGGAAGTCGTATGAGACGAGGACCGGAGGAACAATGTAATCGTGCGCCAGGGTGCGATCGATCGTGGCGATCAATGGTGGGTGATGTGCTACTGGTTTCACTAGAGGAGAGGTAGCCATCACTACTGATGTAGCAAAAACCTGATCGCTGACAAAACAAAGATCAAGGTGGCGGTTATTCTCGTTGGCAATAGGATTAATTTGTAGTAACGTGGCTGAGCTGTAGCTGTCAAGAAGCCTCGCCGCCCCTGAGTGAAGAACGGAGTGATCGGAGTCCGGGTAAAGAAATTTATTGCGGGAAGTTTTCCACGAAATGCTGGGGAGATTGAAATCTCCTAGTATGATGATCTCGTCAACCGATTTAGCGTCTTCGAGGATGGTAAAAACTGAGCTGCAGCGTGCGTCAACATATTCGATGTCACGGACTGGGTCGGGTGGGACGTACAACGCACACAAGTACAACTTACGATCACCAAGCTCGATTATCGTCCAGACCTGCTCGAGGCAATCCCAGCATGTCTTCTCAACAACTCGTGCCTTTAAGCTGTGATGAACTGCTACTAATACACCACCTCCAGTAGATTTACGGCTAGTTCTAAGGTTCCGATCGCAACGAAAAACCTCATACCGAACACCTAACTGGAAAGCGTGTCATCGTTTAACCACGTTTCGACGAAGACGATGATATCGAAACTGTTATCGGAGACTGCAAGGCGATACTCCTCAACGGTTGAATTGAGGCAAAAAAGAGCTCACAGATACTTCATATTTGCCTACTGTTGGTTTGCGGAAGACCCCTCGTCCCAACTCCACCACAGGACCGGGACAGCTGATGGTCACTGGCTGGAAGGGCTCGACTGTGATAGGGGTACTAAGGGCTTCCTCAGGACTGGTGGCAAGTGTGCGTCCCGGTGACCGGGAAACCGAGGGTTGTACTCAATGCAGTAGGGCTCGGTAGCTTTCGCGAACGGCAGCGGGTCGCTGGAATGAAAGACGGTGTCTGATACGATAGGAGCTTTGCGCAATTGACGGTGAGCTGGAATCGAAGAACATTTCGGTGCTAGAAGGTTTCGAAATAGATGGATACTTGCCGCAGTATGAAGTTTGGAAGACCATTTTTCCACTCCCGCACATACTCGATATTGACAACTCTACACACTTAGAAAAAATTAAAATTACACTTGACGTAAACAACATTGCGACGTATTTTGTTGTCTAATATTGGAATTTTACATGTTTTGATATGCGAAATAAAATATTGTGTCTATTTTGATGTAGTACTCGGTCGAATGGAGATGGAAAATTGTGAACAAAGCACATTTTTACATGTTCTTGAATGTAAATTCAAGCGAATTGTGACGCTCCTTTTATGTGCATCTTGCGAGATGGACATATTTTTAAGTGTGTATTTTTAAATTCAAATGGCAATTTTTTGAATTTTCCCAATTTCTGTATTAGGTCTGTGCACTCTCTACTCTTAGTATAAATACTAGGCTTCACAGTCAAGCCTACCAGATAAAAAATATTTCAATTTATTAAGAACGATGTAGACGAGACGACAGTTTTTGTTTTCGCGTCATATCATTTTGATTGGCACTTAATTTCGTTTTCATGCGAGGGTTTCGTTTCGTATTAAAACACTCTTGCGACTAAAATGTTGTGACTGGTTGAATCTATATTTCCAATAATTTCGGTTTCATGTCTTCAGTACATGGCAGTCTCTTGGTTTGTTTTTTTTGTTCGTTTTGGAATAAAATGAGAATCCGAAGAGAAGGAAAAAAAATCAGTCGCCTCAAGACCATCTCTTCTATCTTTTCTATGCACTCCGAACGAGTGCCTTCGGAATTGCGCTCTGATCTTCTCATTTCGGTTTAAATAAACCGGCATTTTCGAAGGCACCTTACCTTTTCGTTACCCGCACAACGTTCAACGTAAGGTGCAAAAACTTTAAATTGTTTCCAAATTTTGGTAAAACAAACCTGTAATCAAAAACCATTACAGCTTTCTTCAAGAAGTCATGCATCTCTTCTAATCTTGATGATGATTGTGAAAAAACATGAGCTAATTAAAAACGAACCAATTATTGAGCAGATTTGTGTCAACATGTTTGAATTGATTTAGAAAGTTTAGCAAATCCAACTGTCAGAAGGAACTATGCACACTGACGCTGACAAAATTTTTGCAAAAGATTCACAGGAATCGGATAAATTGCCGTTTAAATTTAAAAACAAAGAAATCTGAAAGAAAATCTCTTCGGTACAGGAGAAGAAAGTGCGCTGTGTTCTCTTTGTTTTATCGGAAGCAATTGTGATGCTAACATTAATGAGCTCACCCATATTTATAGTTTCTAGTTATTTTGGTGGTGTCACCAATGTTACATTTAATAAAATTTACGTAAATTGGAAAATAATAATAATTAGCACTAAGGGACTTCCTTTCGATTAGTGAACAGTTCTTTAGTAGATGAAATTCCGGTTAGTTTAGTAGATTAATTCATTGAAACATGTCTTTTGTATCGTCCAAAAATCCATGAATTCCGAAATAAAACCTATTAGCTTCGTGTGCAAGATTGTAAGAGCTAAAATTCTTATTTATGCTTTGTAGAGAAATCAGTAGTTTTTTTAACACACTTTACATGCAAGCAACAAAATTACTGGTCCGCCTTTTGCCATAGTTTCAAGCAAATGAACATCGCGCACAATGTTCGCTGTTGGCTCTGTGCTCATATTAAACCCACATTTTGTGTACGAACTCGAACACGTTATTTTGTACCAAAACACGTGCACGTGTTCGCCTGCACAACCGAACTCCGTGTACGTACACCTCTCGTACACACAGCTTTGTGGCACCAGTTTTCTCCTCACTCCTCGCTTTCGTCATCACTAGCGTTGACTCTTTTGGCACTGTGTGAACCGTTCTCGTGTACGCACACGGATGTTCAAACTAGAGTTTGAACATCGTTCGTTTGGGTTCGACGTTCGAGGCGAACATGTATATCAAGACAAAGCATATTTGAGGATGAATGCATGCCCGAAATTGTGTACACAGGCACAAACTTGTCCATGTTCATGGGAAGTCTGGTTTCAAGTTTCTAGTAGGATTGTCTAGAAATTTCATAAAAAATAGGATCTGTCAAAAAATCTGATAACTTAAATAGATAAATAATTAGTTGTTCTGACTTACCCGGAAACCTTGCCGAAAATACCTCTTAATGTATTATCATTTAAATTGAAAATATTATTAATTTAAGTTAAATAGGAGTTGAACCGTTTCTCCGCATCTACAAATCGCCTGCCTGATCAGAAGATTTGTAGCTAATTTCGACATTATCTTGTATTTTTATTTCTCTTTAATTAAACCTAAAGTGGCAACAAACGGTTACGAAGCTGTGTAGATCTAATAACGTAGACAAAGATGTCGCTATAATGTTGGCAGCGTAGTTGGTGTTACGCATTTCAGTCTGCAGCAGTGTTTATTATTCATTCCTTCGACAACGGTCTTCGTGTGGTGGCAGATTCAGCAGATCGTTCCACGGCAATCGACATAACGCATATCCTATGAATCTGCACTGGACAGCTTCAATTCTTTGATTCCAAGTTGCATGATAGGGGCACCAACCAGACGAGGTTTACAAATAACGTGTAAAACTGGGTTACCAACCAACCTATGAAAATAGGGTTGTGGTACCGGTACCGGAAATATCGACCAATTTTTAGTACCGTAATACCGGTACTAAATAAAAATAAGTACCGGTATTTTCGGTACAATACGAAATTTTTGATAAAGAATAATCTGCCCGTGATCGCATATTTGTCCCATTTTCTATGGGATTTTCTATCTTTATGGGACCGATTTGCGATCGTAGGCAGTATAGTTAGAGCTGAAACTTGAAAATCAAAATCATCGTTTCCGGAATCCTACCCGGGAAACGGAAGTGACAACGGACTATAAGTAAAAACAAATCGCAAAAGTAAAGTTACTGTCATTTGTCTTCGATCCTCCAATCCATACTGGACGAGGCAGTTTTGTATTGCATATGTTGCGATAGGAGCGCAAATTTGAAACGGTAACAAACTTATGTACGGCAAATGATTGCTTCGTCTTTGGAAAACTGTGAGAATTTTAACGAAGGACGAGCTTTTTGTTTAAATATGTGTGCCTTCAGACTTTCCGTATATGCCCCTGTAGCGTGTTGTTGCAAGCTCGCAGGAGACGAACTGAAAACTATCTGTAGCACACAGTTGAACTCTTTGGTGGGGACATTTACGCTCCGGACCTTTCAATATAGGGACCCGTTCCCAAATTTCGATCTGCTAAGTTTAACGGTAATAGCTGCCGTCGTACTGAACTGAATGGTTCAACTGTTTGGTTAAAAATAATCACGCCTTGTACGTTTAAACAACGAGCGGAACATATCGGAAAACATAATGTTTTTGAGAATTTTTCATAAGCGAAGTTCGGATTATAGCAGTTCCCGTTATAATTAGTTTTGTGGCCCAAGTCGCGTCTGTATTCGGTTTGCTGTTTAATCTTTATCGATAAAAGAACGAACGCCGATTTTGGAGAGGATAGGAGCAGGCCAACCGTAGGCTGCTGCATTGCGCTGAATTGTGCTCGAGATGTGATAGAAGGGAGAATACAGTTTGCAAAACTTAAAATACCATGTTGATTTACTGTTGAAAATAGGAGTTCTATCACCTACCAGCACTCGTACCGCTAAAAACTAATTGGTTCCAAAAGTGCGCCGCTTTAGAAAAAATTCTACAATGTGACACATTATACTTTATTAATCAAAATACTTGTTGAGCAAGCTAAAGCTCATCACTAAAATCAACAATTTTACTATGAAGTTTTCTTGAAAAAAAATCATGTTCCGGTATTTTACCGGTACTAAGGGCTTCAGTACCGCAGTACAGGTTCTCACTAGAAAGACTCCGCACTAGAAACCCTATATGAAAACAAAGGTGGCGTTATGTGAGCCTTTTTTCTGCTTCTGCCAACACGAAGCAATCAACAAGAAACAGTTATTTTAATCTTGTAAGCATTGTCTGTACATCAAAAGAAAATGTTTTCTGTCTTGCCGTGTTAAACAATCGAGATGAGTGAGTCGCCAGAAGTAAGAAATCTAAGTAATATGTAAGTAAAGCTCTAATCAAATACAGCGGCCAATGACTTCCGATCTTTTCGTATAAAACCGAATATTCGCAATGTGAAACACTTATGCAGGATGAACATAAACCTTTATCCGGTTGCATCATGTCAGGCATACAGTAACGATAATGTTCATCAAATTGACCCAAACAAAAGAATTCACTTTAGATGTAAACCTAAACGCGTAGTTGTGTATAACTGCGTAAAAAGCAAAATATCCTGTTTATGTGGATAATGAGAAAATCGAGGTATGGCTTCACGATCTGGCATCACGTATACGTGCTATGTGGCTATAAAAATTTCATGTTGCAGTACGGAGAAGTGTAGTCCGTTATGAAGAATACTTGAAAAAATACATACTAGTTATTCCTAATAGTGTTTTCGTTGCGACTATGCAGTTGGACCCATTCCTTCCTACCTGGCAAAATTAATACGCGTTAGTTCTGTGATCCGATGACACATTAAGAAAAACCATGCTCGGAGGTAATCCACTCGTTTGCCCGGCTTACTCAAACATAGGGGTTATCCCTAGCTTAAGTCCGACTGAGAGGTAGCGAAGCCGGACAGCTCGCGTAAAAAGCGATTGGGTGGTGGAATCAAAATAAAATTGGCAGCTCTAGCAAAACGTAAAGACACGAACATACAATAAACCTTTCGTTTTGAGATGCCCCGTTCTATATATATTCTTTGCGGAGGATGTTTTATCATTTTCAGAAAAATACGACGAATGAGGAAAATTCGATGGCATTCAATCGACTTCCGGGTAAAAATCCCAAAATAGTCCCCATCTTCTACGTGCCTGTCCCTATAATTTAATCAGTAATTTTCAATCATACCAGGAACCATTTTAGGTACTTTGGTAACTGATAAGGTCTCGCGTTAAGACAGTCATGTTCTGTACACAACCGCTCAGGTTTTCTTTTGAAAAATAATGCGCTTAGAAAATGAAGATTTTTCTAGATACAGAGTTAATTTATTTGATCCATTCCATTGTTGTGCATCTTATTGAAGAAGAAGGAAACTTTACCACATTCATTTGATCTCTTTGTAATGGAAATGGGCTATCGCTGATGTTTCATTTGATAAATTGCTTTCCAGTATGATACGATTATGATAAATTTGGGGAACAATGCTAAGCGGTTTTACCAAAGTTTTGAACATCACATGCAAGGTGTACCATCGATCGGTCGGCATGTCAATAGGCTCAAAGAAAATATTAGTTTCGTTTACTGTGTCAAAATGGGGATTTCTAAAATTGAAATCTTGTTGGTCGAGAATATATATACCCTCGGCATAGTGTGCTATTGTAACAGTCACAATATTGATTTCCTGGGAAGATTGGAAGAAAATCCCTATCCCGATCAATCGTATACCGCGGAAAAGAGGATCATCTGATTTAAGACAAAAGGTGTACATAGAAGGTTCATGTTCACAGAGCTTGCCAAAAAATCTTAGTTGAGGCCACGCAGGATATGGCTTACTGCTAGTGATAGCTAATCTTAAATCCTCGACATCCTCTTCGCTGTGCCTGGTGTGCCAAGCATCCAAAGCATCCATCAGTTGATCACTAGAGCAATTGATTACCTTGGCACTGACAATCAGTTTAAGCGAATCGCGATCCAACAGCGCAAACTTCTCCTGCTTGAAATAGCGGAGAGGGTTATCGCAAATTATTTCCAAACACTTCTCGTCAAGTGACTTCAATTCAAAGAACCGATTTTCCATCAGCTTCTGCAGCACATTATCCGACTCAATGTCCGGGCTCAGAAATTGAACCACCTCTTCCAATACCTTTTCCAGGGCCCACATTTTCGATTGCGAGTAAATCCTACGAACATTATCGTCGGTGAGTTCGATTTTTTCGCAGTAAAGCAAACGTAGGATCTCCAAAATAGTGCTCGGCTCAGCGTCCTCCAGCGGGATCTCGTTGTCCTTCAGGTTCTGAAACAGATTGAAGAAATGATCCGAGCTGATCATTAGGATCGTCTTGTGGGCAAAGATTCGCTGCCGGTCGGGTCCCACTAGCAAGGTGACATCCGACATTAACTCATTGTTGAACAGCAACTGTTTACGATCCTTTTCAGATTTCTTGAGCGTCATCCGGTTAATTTCACGAGTTGCACTGGACACGGCGTAGCTAGAAGAGGGAAATCGATTAATTTGATAAAATTTTAACATTTAATGTTAAATTGAAAAAGGGGAATAGAAATTCGTGATTGATTTTCCTTGACCTAATGTAGTGTAAACTAAACTAACTACGCGATAAAACTACAAATAATTTAATTACTTACTCTGACGACATGACTGCCTTGCTTTCGTTGTAGACGACTGAACTTTGTTTGAATGATACTCGACTTAAGAAAGTGTATTCTATGATAAAGCGTTTTTCATCAATGAATGATTTCTTTTTAATACTACAGGTAGTACTTTTGTCCTAAGAGAAGAGAAGACAACCGCGTAGCCAAGGCTGGATGTTGTTGGCTCGAGTCAAAACTTGTCGAAAGTAAACAAAGTTCATTTCATATCGTCAACCTGGCACCCAGGTGGTGAAATCAACGGGGTGCTGGAGCGTTGCCAAAAAAAATTTATTTCCAGATTAAATTTTACTAAACTTCCCAGTTTAACTCAGCCGAAATGCTGGCTGGATCTAATTCGTATTCCGGCTCCGGTGACACAACCGATTCAAGTTAGAATGTTTAAGGGGTATCATTTCGATGCGGCTTAGCCGCATAACCGAGGTCCGGACGAGGTGGCCACCGACCCGCCGTCGGAAGCAAGCGAACCTGTGATCCACTCGTTTGCCCGGCTTACTCAAACATAGGGGCTATCCCTAGTTTAGGTCCGACTGAGCGGTAGCGAAGTCGGACAGCACGCGCAAAAGCGATGTGGCGTAGCCACATTGGGTGCTGGGCACAAAATAAAATTGGTAACGCTAGCAAAAGGTAAACACAAATGAACACTCCGGATGAACCTATCGTCAATTGACATTTCGACGAGTTTTGATTCGGGCCAATAATATGGGCCCCGTAGCCAATTTGATCCAGTCCTAACCTCAATATTGAACCAGCTTCTGATTGGTCGTTTTGCCAATCATGAGCGTTTATTATATTTACCAACGGGATGGAAAACAGTGCTGCTGTATCTATTCTGGCTACTTTTCATGCATATCAACATTTCGTGCAAATTGAATAAAAGTCCTGAATGACGATATAGTTACGTCTACTGTTAAGAGACACACGAATAAAGATTAAATTAAATTTTTAAATACAGCTTATGCATTGTAAATTGTTGGTTGAGGTGCGATTTTAGAGGTTAGATTTACTGCAGGGCCTAGTCGGGAAAATTAAGAAGAGCAAGAAGCCTCCCGGTCAAACCATTCGGAATTTGATTCGGAATCCTGAATGGAGTCAGATTCCAAATCAAATGCAACAACCGATTCTGAAACCGATTGAGTCGGAAACGGTTGTTGCATTTGATTTGGAATCCATACTGACTCCATTCAGAGGCTGGATGTTCAAAACTTGTCGAAAGTAAACAAAGTTCATTTCATATCGTCAACCTGGCGCCCAGGTGGTGAAATCGTTAGAATTCAACGGGGTGCTGGAGCGTTGCCAGAAAATTTTTATTTCCAGTTTAAATTTTACTAAACTTCCCAGTTAAGCTCAGCCGGAATCAGCTGGCTGGTTCTAAGTTGTATTCCGGCTCCGGTGGCACAACCGATTCTAGTTAGTGTGTTTAAGGGATACCATGTCGATGCGGCTAAGCCGCATAACCGAGGCCTAGGAACCGAAGCGGCGCAAAGCCGCTGAGGATTCGTCGGGCAGGGTGATCACCAAGCGGGCCTGTGATCCACTCGTTTGCCCGGCTTACTCAAACATAGGGGCTAAGCCTAATCTAAGTCCGACTGAGCGGTAGCGAATGGCAAAAGCGATGTGGCGTCCCGAATAGAAATGTACTGTAACAAACCCATGATTTTCACTGTAACAGTACAGTAATTTTACAATAATTTACAGTAAATTCGAGTGTTGGGCTACAATACAAAAACAATAAACTCTAGTGTTTCTACAGCAAATTTCAATGTAAAATCGACTTTTACAGTATAAAAGGGAGGTGGATATGTATCTTAACATTAAAAGAATCGATTTTTTCCATGCATTTTTTTTTCTCGAAAGCAGTAAAATTTAATGTCAATTTACTGTATCAATCGCTGAACAGTAAAGTTGATTGTTACATTAAATTTTATTGTAAATCTACTGCGAGAACACCACGTCCAACAATGTTGAAACAGTAATAATTATAATATTTATTGTTTTATGATTGTAGGGTAAACGCTATTGTAAAATTCTATCCGGGGTAGCCACATTGGGTGGTGGAAACAAAATAAAATTGGCAACGCTAGCAAAATGTTAACACAAATGAACACTCCGGATGAACCTATCGAAATTGACATTTCGACGAGTTTTGATTCGAGCCAACCCACTGAGAAGTCCAAAAAATTGTTTCAAAATCGTTCAACACGGGTCCAACGATGGACGTTCGTTGAACGGTTATTTGGACGATGTCCAAATTGGTCCAACGAACGTCCTTCATTGGACGATTTTGAAACCAACCGTTCTTAGAGGGAATAATCAGGGTGGTCAGACCTACCGATTTATCGGTAGTCCTACCGATTTTGGTCTTCCCTACCGATTCACAGACGACCAAGACAAAACTACCGATATTTTGTTATTCCTACCGAAAACTACTGATTTTTATTGATTTTGGACACATCCTGCTCAACATTCATTTTTTGGGTTGGATTTGGTCTGAGATCTGTGTAGTCAGTATTTTACAATTGTATGCTGTACTACGTTTTTGGGACAACAACCTGGCCTACCGATAACTACCGATAAACTTTTAGTGACCCTACCGATATTAAGGAATTCTATCTGGCCACCCTGCCAATAATATGGGCACCTGCTCCTGCTCTGCTGGCAACAAATGAAGCAGTACAGTTGAAAGCGTCTCTTTGTTCTTCTCTAAGGTTCTTCTGATGACTCGATCTGAGTTGCCCTATTGAGTTTTTGTCGCCCGGTCTCACGAACACTTCTGCAGCATCCTGGTTGAAAACAATCCTATTTGATTTTGCCGTCTTTGTTTATTATTTTCCGCCACCTAGTGATGTAGTGTTTGTGTCACGTGACGTGTACGCACCTGAGCCGTAGAAAAGACTATAGTGACAGCCCCGACTGTATATTGAAAAATAAATCTCCTACAGGAGGCTATGCACTTATTTTCACACCAATCCGGTTCTCGACGAAGAATTTCATTGAAAGCTACAGACTGCACCTAGGGGCAGATCACTTGTGATGCATTTTTAAAAATCAGCGAAATTAAATGCATTTCTTTCCATCAAAATAGAAATTCGTAATGCATTTTGCGTTGCGTGCAATGAATTTTGCGTTGCGTGTAAGACATCAAAACCCTGCAAAAAACAACCCTACATTCAACAAAACATCGAACAAAGTGGATCAGCGTAGGACGATTGTTAAGTAATCTTTTCTGCGAGGGAGTGCAAAGTAAATGCAAAAATGGAAATTAAATGCATTTTATCTAAGTTGATGCAAATTTGTTATACATTCCTAGAGTGATCTGCCCCTAGGACTGCACAGATTTGCGGAGGTAGAAACAGCAAAACTAGTTATCATGAATATAACCTGGTATCACGGAATATCCCATAACCTAGTAAAATTCGGCCGGAAATGAGCCGAATTCTAACTAGAATCGGTTGTGTCACTAGAGCCGGAATACTAACCGGAACCAGCCAACATTTCCGACTAAACTTACTGGGAAGTTTTGTGGGGGTTTCCTCCTAAATGATGAGTAAAAATATTGCGAAACTTCCAAACATGCGTATCTTTTTTTCTACAAAAACTAGAAAGAGAACTTCGGAGAGAAAAACAGCGTTTTGGTAACTTATCCCACGGCATTGTATGGCAACACGTCCAATGCTATACGGATAGGAAGTGTTCAATTGGATTCGTTTTTTTGACAGTTAAACCCGAATCCAATCGATTCCAAGTGGAGTATCCGCTACGGTTTGCAGTTGTCAGTGATATTCCGGTCGAGATGAAAGAAAATTAGCAAACTGTTCGCGAAAGCATTTTGGTTGTCGCATCGCTGCTTGGGAAAACTCATGGATATACATCATTCGACCGTCTCAAAGGTTCTCCAAAGGTTCCAGGCGTACCATACACAAAGATATTTAAAAAAAACTTTGCCGCTTTTTAGACAGCACGATCGGAAATCGTCGTTTTTGGCCCAATTTGTTGCTTGTTTTGTACTCCAAAACCGTGCAGGACTGGTATGCAGCTGATTCTGTGGACCTTCTACCGAATAACGTAAATCCACCAAACTGGCCCGAACCCCATCCAATCGAAACCTATTGAGCCATAATGCGCAAACTTTGAAAGACCAAATGAGAGATGAAAGACGAAAATAAAATGATGAGGAAATGGAAAAGGCTGAGAAAACGTAGCGGAAACGAATGTACCGACTCTGACGCAGGGTGTCAACCGCAAATGTCGAGCGGCCTGTTTTGTCGGTTGAGAGGGCACGGCTTTGGTCTCATAAGCCAGACGTCGCATGTTTGTGTGCCAGTCAGAAAGTATTCTTAGCTTAAGTGGGATCGTAACACTAGCCATATCCTGAACATTGAGAATTGGCTGCGAAGTCTATTGAAATAGAAGCTCACGTGCCGCTACGGAATGTAGTACCAAATTTTTGCTTTCTATGTCAAGTGAGTTGTGGATAATTATCGACGAGCGTGCTTCAAGGTATTGTCGGAAACTGCTGATTTGTCGACAGAAGAGTTGTAGAACGCTGAGCGTGACGGCGTCGATGGTTGAGTGGTTAGCATGAAAAAATCTTTGGTAACGTCTTCCTTCGGAAGGGAAGTAAAGCCGTTGGTCCCCGGCCCATGAGTTGATGGGTCGATATCTAGTCCAGATAGTGGAGTCGCGTCTCTGGCGTCGGTCAAGAAGACTTACTAACAAATATCCTACTTCCGTGATACTTGTGGAGCACGCATTAGTATATAAGGCCTCTAGCAAAAGCAAGTAGCGGACTAACATTCTTTCCGCGATCTACCCTTGCCGGTATTGATCAACACTTTAGGATTACCAGGAGGTGCACATTACTACTCCCAAGTATACTCAAGATAGCGGAGTAGCAGCCAGGGGTGGTCGCACAAGCTCAAGCTGAAGAAGAGTTGCGGACAAGTTTCCCGAGGAAGTGGTCACGTTGACGCAGAATCTATGTGTTAACGGAAGCCAGGAAAGAAAAGCAGCATGCGTCACACCAACGATCGACGAATTCAGGTTTCTTCGACAGCCCAACTTAACCTTGAAGCGAAACTGAGTCAGGTTCTAAACGCAATGGCCACGAATCCCGGAAGACACCGCGGTGTTCTTCCCAGAGGGAACCGTTGTCCACCCTGATTCGCCCTCCTTGGTTTTTAGCTGGGAAGATGAGCAAGATTCCTATACTACCACCAACAATAGTTTTGTTCCAGTACACGGAAGTCACTCCGAAGTAAACAGGAGCAAAAAATCTTTGCTCCTTTTTACTCCGGTTTGCTACCAGAAGAAGAAAAAAGAGAAGAAGAGAGTACAGGAACGATTTTCTCCGAAGTACTTCCAGTTTCTCCTGGTACTGGAACAGACCTAATATTTACTCGAATCCATTTCGGAAATCTGTCAAAATTGTTCAAATGCAAGGCGGACAGTATTGGCACCTGTTTCACCGGCTCAAATGATATTTCACCTAACAAAAATATTGTTATTACATTAAAATGTCTCACTCAAGTCGTCCATCCATCTATTAGCATGAAATATAAGTTAAAAATGATTAAATCGAACGAACGGTCAGCAAACCGCCAAAAATCTGACTGAGCATTGCGCATTTAATCTAATGTCGTAAGTTATAAGCTCGATGAATAGGGCAAGAGATGACAACTTTTCATTACCGGACTTGTTATCCATGTCATTGCATAGCTCTATAGCAGTTGAAGTATACAAACGACCTTAGTTCTGTAAGTTCCGCTATAAGCACATTAGCCGCCCTGTCATTTAGGTCCTGCCCAGCAGACCCCAGATGACAGGGCGGCCTAGGTGCTTCTACCGGAACTTACATATTTTCGTAACACAGACGAGAAAAGTAAAATAAACAATGAAACACTACAATCACTACGTTTCAATCCCAACTACCTCAGAACATGTTCATCGCAGAGATTTATCCTTCAGCAAACGTTTTACTTCTCGAATAAGTGGTCCAATTTTGACACTTTTGAAGTCAACGACGGCCGTACAGTAATACCGAAGAGTAAACAACTCGTGATAATCACGCAAGGTCATCTCGATGTAGTCTTCACTACCGGAACGAAGAAAAAATCGGTGCTTCGTTGTACCAGCTGTCACTGACAAACCATTTTGATCCGTCGGGAGCTGGACAATCAATAGACTAGCGCAAACCGTGTCGTACAGGCGGTAGAAAGAATTTGTACTTAAATTTTACTGTGCATAAAACTGCAGACTTATATTAATAACATAAATTGAATTAAATAAACTGTACACTAATTAGCAGCAGGGTACCTTACGGATGGAAGACTGGGCGATGAAATCGATTGTCAACTTGAATCACTTGGAGGAAACCTCCAGCACAGAGAACAGATATCCATGATCGAACAAAAATATTTAAAAAACGTGTGTAAACATTTGAATTAATATACGATAAACACTAGCGCCGCCACACCAACCTATCCCAACTATCCGTTAAATCCATCCCGGAACCGGTTTGAAATCCTGAATGGATTCCGTATGGAATCTTGCTCAAAGACAACAACCGATTCCGACTCTATCGGTTGATGCATTTGAGCTAGAATTCATGCTGGAAGTCCGAACCGGTTCCGGACTAGTTTGACTGGGTAGACGAATAACCGCTATCAATTCTGCCGAACTCAGCCACAAAAAACATGACGACAGTAGCGCACTTGGTTTAGATATCCCAACTACCTTCGAAATCGTTAGAGATTTTTACACAAGTTGAATGCTGAAGATGGACGTCTATTCTCTGTGGTCAAATGGTAGCAGATCACCAACGACAGATTTTTACCCAAAAACTAATGTGGTTTTTGTTTGAGGCGAAAGTGAGTCAGTTCCTAATCCCAACTGCTGTCAAAATGTATGAACTGACAGCGGTTGGGGTTAGAACCTGACTCAGTTTCAGGTTCAAGCGAAATCGCCATAAGACTTTCATGCAGCGCCATTTTGGCAGTTTCGCATATTACCGTGAAAGTCTATCGCTCAATCGGGTTGTACGATCAGATATACTACAGAACCAATGTCTATTTTTGTGCTCCTACTGTCACTAATAGGAATGTGTGCATTTCAATCAATCAACCGGTACAAATCGGAAAACATCGCTTCCGCAGACGAGGATTCTTCGACACTTTCGGTTAACCCTATACCGACCGAATGCCGAAACTTTCTATCTCGTTTTTTGCGCAGAAACGACCAACATTCTGCGCATTTATCGCCGACATTGTCCGCTAAAGAGTTAAACCACGATCACTCGGGGGGGGGGGGGGGGTAGTAAACAACAAGCCACACAAAACGTCACGTGAGCCAACATGCCACCGAAACCATAAAACGCCGTGATCGATGGTTGGATGCTTCAACCCCGGACAGGACCGGGACGGGAGAGGAAGAGGGGCTAGAAACGTGTCTTTACTGTACTTAGTTGCTGCTCGATAAAAATAAAGCCATCCATTTGGCACGAAACTGTACGCGGATGCCACCACCGCAGCTTCGTTCGTTCATTGTTTTTGCGCGGAGACAAAGAGCCACAGGGCAAAGATCTAGTGATGGCCACGGAGTAAGTCAAATCAAATCATACTGATACATTCATCAGTGATTTGATTCAAATCAGCTTAGGCTCGAGAGAGGACGAGACAAAGAAAGACGATTACCTTTTTGGAGTGACACACACACCCGCACACGATGACACAACGACCGAACCTCTCAGCCCTTTGCGTGTTTTGATTTATTCTAATTATCGGAATTAAGCCAAATTGATCTCAAGCTGTGTAGGGGTGCCTACAGCTCAGTCGACCCTAATCCTGCATGGAGACGGTCGGCGATGTCGCCACTATTAGCCGTCGGCTCGTTGGCTATATTCGTCGTAGTCGCATTCCCAAATTAGTCAAAATCAAAGCAATCACGCAGGCGGTAACGACGGCAACGACGACGACGACGACTACTACGATGACAGTTGTTTGGTTCAAGTTAGAAGAAATCGGCATGACATCACGCGCGGATTTGAATGTTTGAACAAGTGGCCGCTGCTCCGTTGGTGGCACAGTTGGGCTTCATTGTTGTTGGAAACGTATATGGGTTGCACACCGGCTGTAGCTAGTATCTGTCGGAAAATCTTGAAAAGCTCTCAGGAAGAGGACTGCAGAGAGTCCGGCTTTGAATCGTTTGGAATCAGATTTCAGTCTCTTAGGATCGTTGATATTCTTATATCGACCACGTTTTCCCCCGATCATCCGAAAAATGCGCTACCATCGGTTAACCTATACATGGCGACCGTGCCAAGACAGAATCAGTCATCAAACCGTTGATCAAAATTATGCTACTTTACGTCCCCTCGCTAATCCACCGAAAATTTCTTCAAAACCAACCACTTCCATCAGATCGCTAGTTCCACATTAGTAGAACCATTTATCGGCCAGTACGAATTCAATTTACGCCAAACAGCAGCAGCCAATTAGACCAAATTTCAGTACAAATTTACACCCTCCTATCCCGCACGACTCGGCCATTCCAGGGGGGGCCCTTACAAAGACAAACTCAATAAAGGATTTCATTACGATTCCTTCACCCGCCCTCCCCTTTGAAACCATCCCTACATCCTGTTCGAATAGCTTCTCGTCAGCCGGAGTCCGCTGCGGCCAAGCTTTCGCCATAGCCATAGTCATGCCACAGCTGATGCTTTTAATTTATCTTTCCAGCTAAGCTCCGTGGCGTTCCGGCTGGGTAGTGGCGTATACACACCGCACAGATCGGCCCATCCTTTGCTTTCTTTCTTCACACCCGCCGCCGGGACGGGTAGGGTAGGTGGCTTTGAAGTTTTCACATGGCTTGTTTTTCGTCTTCGCAGAGTCGAAACAATCCTGAAGGGGGGCGATTTCCACGAGAGATAATTTATTCGAAGCGACGAGATCATCGTCGTCGTCGTCGGTGGAGTTTTTTCTGTCTCTGTATGTGTGTGATGCGTTGCGCTGGCAAACTCGCGTAACGATGGGTAGCAGTATTTTTTTCTGTGCTAAAGAATCTAGGCATGCCATGGCTGGGCTGACAGCGGAGAAAGTATACGGACGAAATTGTCATTAAATCGTGATGACAATTGAAATTCCTTACCGCACGCCATCTGTTTATCTCACCGGTGTTTCGTTGTCGTCGTCGTTTGCCGCAGTGGATTATATGACATCGAATGGGCGGAAGGAAACGAGGTAAAGCAAATAAACAACAGCATTTCTGGAAAGTGTTGTTCTGGAATGTGCCTGCTACTTGACTGAGCTTTCAGCGCATATGAAGTGTAGTGAAATAAGAACTTTTCTGTAGTCTTCCGTAAAATTGTTCCCTTTCACGTCCCGTACAATTTAATCAGATGGGAATTCCGAGGTGAAAAGAATTCATGACAGCAACGTACAGTGAGCTGCCTATGATCGCAAGTTAGGCCGATGACATGCTTACGCGATTTGCGAAGCGGTAGCGGTAAGCGAAGCGAATGCGTTTGACCTATCTCTTTGGTGTGTGCATGTAGAACGCGCAATACTGTCATAGTAAAAGCGGGGCGAACGCGGCAAAAATGCTCAGACGCGTCCGCAAACGCTTCGCTTTCCGCGTCAGCTTGTCATCGGCCTTAGTCTCGTAAAGATAGGAAACCCCATAGAAAACGGGACAAATATGCAACCATGGGTATAGTGAACTGATTCGATTCATCGAAGCTCTAAAATTGTCTATCGATGATTTACGTCATGCGCTGCTAACGCAACGCCGACTCGATCGTTTCCTGGGCAATAAACAATCGGAACGCCATTTGATGTATATTGAACACCTCCCAAGCAGCTTCGGGCCAGAACCTGATTTGCGAACTGATAAGCCAACTATGTCCATCGGAGGTCTCCGGCGCGGGTGCACTTTGATTCGAACTGCACGAACTGGACGAGAAAAGCGTCACCCGGTTTTCCTTTTTTGACCGGGACCGGGTCTGTGACGGAGAGGTGCTGACAGGGCGTTCTCGTAGTAGCGCCGTTGTTTTTTTTGCGCTACAACCACACAAGCGAAGGGAAAATCAGTTTCTACCGCATCAGCCGGCAGTATCTCTGCTGGATATGGCGCTTCGCTTCATTTCTTGTTTGTTTACTCGTTTTTTCTGCCTCCATCCAATGCAACGTGTATTTAAATATTAATACAGCAATTTTTTCCCTAGAGCCACTCTGGTGGCGTCTCCGTTCATCCAAGGCTTGCAGGTTGCCGGGTTCTAGGTTGCAGCAACCCAGAGTTATGGGGAGATTAAACATTGCGGAATATCAAAACTAATGTCAGCTCATCCAGCAAACTTTTTTAGTCAATCTTTAGTAGGTTAAGGATTTGGCATTTCGACTTCGTCTCATCAGTAGCTGGCACGGATGGAATTAGGTTCTTTACTGACATAGTTAACCTCACTTTTCTCGACAGTTCGGTTGTACTTACTGGAAAAAAATCCAAACGTTAATTCTATTCGCTTCAAACTACTTAAAATCCATATGAAGAAGAAATGCTAATGTTACCTAGTGCACACATAGCTTCTAGTGTCAACTGTATAAACTATGTATCACAGAGAACAGACGTCCATCTTCAGCATTCAACTTGTGTAAAATCTCTAACGGTTTCGAAGGTAGTTGGAATATCCAAACTAGATGCGCTACTGTCGTCATGTTTTTTTGTGGCTGAGTTCGACAGAATTGACAGCGGTTTTTCCTCTACCCAGTCAAACTAGTCCGGAACCGGTTCGGACTTCCAGCATGAATTCCAGCTTAAATGAATCAACCGATAGAGTCGGAATCGGTTGTTTTCTTTGAGCAAGGTTCCATACTGAATCCATTCAGGATTTCGAACTGGTTCCGGAATGGATTTGACGGATAGTTGGGATAGGTTAGTGTGGCGGCGCTAATGTTTATCGTATATTAATTCAAATGTTTACACACGTTTTTTAAATATTTTTGTTCGATCATGGATGTCTGTTATCTGTGTATGTATGCACACACAAGTTATACGTGCGTATTGTTATAGAATCGGGTACGTTATACTTATGGAATGTGAATGTAAAATTAAGATTACTTGTAAATACACACATTAGGTTTATGTGCCAGCAAATAGTGTCTATCTGCCTCCGCTAATTGCAAAAATCTGTGTAAAATCAATAGGCATAACGTTTACATTTTTTGAGTGCTGTTTACATGGACTTAGAAAAAATTGTGGACGACTATAGATTCGCCCGAAGCAAATCGAAAAGAATTCGATCCATGTAAACAGTACAGACACTTTATACACAGACTAGCGAAGTGTCAAAAATTACAGCCAAACGAGCTTGAGGGTTTTGAGGGGGGAAGTACCAGAGGAAGTCCATGCAAAGCTTATGGGAGCTTTCGTGATACCAGTTTACATCCATGGTTGCTAGTTTTACTGTTTTTCTCTCCGCTAGTCTGTTATATAAAGTGTCTGTAGTAAACAGTACAATCGAACTGTCAAAAATGAACACTCAATTCATTTGTGACGTCATCGTAAAGTATTCAATTGAATACTTTACGGTGACGTCACAAATGGACTGAGCGTTCATTTTTGACAGTTCGCTTGTACTGTTTACATGGACTTAGAAAAATACTTTACGATTTTCTTCGAGCGAATCAAGTCGTCCACAACTGTCAAGAAAAGTGAGGTTAACTGTGTCAGTAAAGAACGGCTGGATATTGTTGGCTCGAATCAAAACTTGTCGAAAGTAAACAAAGTTCATTTCATATCGTCAACCTGGCGCCCAGGTGGTAAAATCCAAAGAGAATAGTGAAAGAGACGAAGAGTGAAAATCAGTCAAAACGGCAACACTCCCTTTATGATGATTTCAACACTAGAATTTTGGCAACCGCTTCTACAGGCAGCACTTTAAATGACTCCTATTATATTTTGAAAACAAACCGTATGTCGATCGATGGATTTGTTTATCAAACGATGTGCATTTCGAAACAAAGAGATGAAATAATTCTAAAGCTTATTTTTACTCATAGATATACTCTAGAATGCACCTTACAATCACGATTGAACTAAATTCTGACGAAAATTCAAATTCCTTTTTTGATAGAAGTACAATACTTATCTCCTCCTACTCAGGCATGAGTAATGTTTATTTACATTGCACGATTGGTCTGCTCAATAAGGTATTTTTGGCTTCACACTATTCGTCTCTTTCCCTATTCTCTTTGGTAAAATCGTTCGGGGTGCTGGAGCCAAAGAACCTAATTGGTTGGATGTTGTTGCCTCGAATCAAAACTCGTCGAAATGTCAATTGACGATAGGTTCATCCAGAATGTTCATTTGTGTTTACATTTTGCTAGCGTTGCCAATTTTATTTCGTTACCACCACCTAATGTGGCTACGCCACATCGGTTTTGCGCGTGCTGTCCGACTTCGCTACCGCTCAATCCAACTTAAACTAGGGATAGCCCCTCCAGCACCCCGTTGAATTCTAACGATTTCACCACCTGGGCGCCAGTTTGACGATATGAAATGAACTTTGCTTACTTTCGACAAGTTTTGATTCGAGCCAACAACATCCAGCCAATCAAACTGACGCCCAGGTGGCGAAATCGCTAGAGTTCAACGGGGAGCTGGAGCGTTGCCAGGAAATCTTTATTTTCCAGATTGTTATAGGAAATTTTCGGTAACCATCTCCTATCCGGTTACCAAATTGGACGGCTCTGCTAGATTTCTGTCAGTCTTGGTTTGGCAGCCCTGTCAGATTTTTGCGCGCATCCTGTCGGGTTAGTTGAACTATGGCGAACTCGGTTTCGCTCGCGTTTTCTGGCAAATTTTGACAGGAACCGAGCAAAACCCTGGCATAACTCGGACATAAACTGTGCAAAGATCCTGGCAATTCCTACCCGATAGAATTCAGCACGAATCGAGCAAAACATCTGACAAAGATGTGACAGGAAGCGTGCAGAGATCTTGGCCGTACATCTCTGACTGGATTCTGGATAAAAGTGAGCAGCATCGGTTGGTTTAACCGCTTCTGTCAGAAACGGTTGTTGCATTTGAGCGAATTCGTTGCCAGAACCCACTGAAACGTCCAAAAAATTGTTTCAAAATCGTTCAACACGGGTCCAATGATGGACGTTCGTTGAACAGTTATTTGGACGTTGTCCAAATTGGTCCAACGAACGTCCTTCATTGGACGATTTTGAAACCAACCGTTCTTAGAGGGAATTTTCGCACAAATCGCGCAAAATGCTCGCAGAAATTCTGCCAGCATCAATTTCGCTTTGCTCAACTTTTGCTAACTTTCTGCTTGCCACGCTGACCGGGAAGGTGTATCAGAACAAGGCATGCACGGTAAAAAAATCTTTACCCATTTTATGTATTCAAATTGCCCATTTTCGGAAGTTATTCGAGTTGTCAAAAAATGGGTATTTTTTTGTTTCTAATAATGAGTACCTTTTATCCATTTCACAACTACTCGATGAGGTAATGTCAATGGGTATATTGATCTTAACAATGGATGAAAAATCCTTAAGATTTTTTTCAAGCGAGTTAACCTGCAAACTAAGGATCGTAGCGGAACCTGCAAATTATCGGCCTGCATCGGAGTCCGTGGCGGAAACGGAACATTTCGGCAATGCTCCGAAAACAACGGCTGTTTAGACTACTGAGAATGTTGCAAATATGCACCAGTTCGGCATTTTTAGAGCAACCAAAAGATCCAGCCATCAAAAATATATCCAGTTGGCGGTTTTATTTTGTTAGGGAGTTCTGGAATAGGATCTCTATCTAGATTCCTATCCAGCTTTTTACGTGCCATAATGACGGTCTAAATTGTTCAGTTCGTAATACGTTTAATTGCCCTTTTTTGACAATAACCGTTTACGCCAGCTTGACAGCAACGCCCAGTTGAAGATGTCGGGTGTTCATTGAATAAACATCCAACGCATTGGACTAACGTACACGCCACCGAAAAACTACCTAAAATTCAGTACTTTAGACTCAATCTCGTGGGATTAGGAAGGTAAAATTAGGTAAACCGTGTTGAAGGTAGTTTCCATTTACCTACGGCAAAAATAATAACTCAACCTTGAGTTTAATTTACTTAAATTTAAGTTGAATGTACCTAGTTTTGAGTATACCCCAAACAACTTAAAAGTACCTTACTGCACGGAAGACCTCGACTGAGTTGAATCTCTCGTTTTGTTTTTGACAACACTAATAAGTGCGAAAGCGACGCACAGCTCAAAAGTACCTAAATTTAAGTTAAAAGAACTTATTCTGTAGGTTATTTTATGGTTGCGTGTAGGATGACTTAATCTCGCTCTCGCTTAATCTTTACGTCAACCGCCGTAAACGATTATTGTCAAACAAGGGCCATAAACGTATTACGAACTGAACAATTTAGACAGTCATTATGGCACGTAAAAAGCTGGATACTTTTACAAGGAGACAATAAAGTGAAATGAATGTTATTTTATTTTAATTTTTTTGATTCAGAAATAACTCTATTGACAGTATTTTTCATTCTGGCGCGATTTTCGTGAATGGGCATTTTGTTGTTACAGTTCTGCGAAAAATAATGGGTAAAACATACCCAGGTTGACGTACAATGTCTGTACCCATTTATGGGTACAAACTCTTTACCCATTTAATGAGTTATTCCACTTTAATTGAAAATGCGTAGCTTTCTACGCATTAATGGGTACTTTATTTTATCAGTGGTGCAAAGCCGCTGAGGATACGCCGGGCGTGGTGGCCACCGAAGCAAGCGAACCTGTGATCCACTCGTTTGATTCGAGCCAATAATAGGGGCCCCATTAGTTCGGGATGACACTGCCAGCAGAGATGCCAGATTTGCAGACATGTCTGCAAATTCGCTGACTTTTAATTTTAGCTGTAGATTTTTTCGATGATGCAGATATTTGCAGACCTTTTAGTTTGGTTGCAGATATTTACAGATTTTGGAAAATTAATGGCTTTTGGTGTGTAGTTTCACATTACAGCTGTATCTACTTTAGGTTTTTCGTCCATAAGCTATTTCTCTACTTATCTTGGGCTACAAATGCACTATTTTCATTTATTATGACGCATCAATAATAAGTCATTTTTGGTCAAGAATAGTTTTCCTGAAATTTTTGGTGCTGGTTTGGAAGATTATTATTATTGCAGACATTTGAAAAAAATGTCTCGCATCTCTGACTGACAGATTCATTTCTAACAGGGGTCGACACTCTCCTTACTTACACGCTTATCCTCAGCTACTCATTACAACGAGGGGCAAGTACTAGCTGGTTTGAATGCGTCGTATTGAAAATATCAGCGTATTTTGAATATAATTAGAGTATATTTACTTTGAAAGTATTTAAAAATTCTGCTGCTGTACTTAATAAGGTACTTAATGTAATTAATATCGATGTGTACGTACTTAAAGTATTTAAAGTAAATGTTGATGGTAATTAAAATATTTCGCGTATTTAAAGTACGAAGGTGCTGTACTTAAAATCATTTCAGTAATTCAAGTACAATGAATTTGGCACGTACTTTTTGGAATCTTTGCGGTACTTCATGTACTTTATGGTACTTAAAGTAACAAATTATGTAAGACGTTTGGCACTGCGTCGTATTGAAGATTTAGTGCTTGCCCCTCGCATTACAACTAAAACGCTTTTACTCAAAAATGAGTAAAATTTGTTTGATAGTTCAACATGATGTCTGATCGATGTAGGTCATCTCCATCCGTCATCGGTACTACTCTCACTTACTTTTACTCATTTTTGACAAGGTACGGTTTTTGTCGGAAACGCGTCAAATCTACTCATTTGTGAAAAACCGTACCTTGTCAAAAATGAGTAAAAGTAGGTGAGGCTATTCGGAATGATGTAGTACCGATGTCGGATGGAGATGACCTACTTCGATCAGACATTATATTGAACTTTAAAACAAATTTTACTAATTTTTGAGTAAAAGCGTTTTAGTTGCAATGAGTAGCTGAGGATAAGCGTGTACAATATAAAAATGATAATTTTTACCTAAATTAAAAAATGAAAGATGAAAGTAGCTGAAAACAGTTCATGCATTGATTTGATTTTCTGATGAACGTTTTTGTTTTCGCTGCTAATCTACAATAAAACATTTCATTTTAACTTTATACTCAAAAATACCTTTATTTCATCGCTTAATTCATGTGCATTCCATATATGTAAGTGCAAAACCTACCCACGCCTACTTCACTTCTTTGTAGATAAAATGGGCGACCGCCGTCGGATACGTTCTCAGATAGGATGGATTTTCCTGAAAGATTTCCAACTCGAACTGGCTGTGATAAGTTTGGTGGGAAACGATGCTGAACTGTTCGACTAGGGTTTTGAATGTAACCGACACCCAGTACAGTACATTCGTTTCCATCTCGAAGGGCTCGAAGAAAATGTTAGTGGTATTCACCGTATCCGGACAGGGATTTTTGAAGGTGTAATCCCGTGGCGGATGTACGTAATTCTTAGTATCGTGAATGTAAATTTCAACCGTAGCCGTTATGGTGTCCACGCGGGATTTGAAAAACACACCGAGTCCCGTCAATTGAATACCGCGGAAGTAAATATTTTTAGATTTAATAAAGAAGGGAAACCGACCGGGTGAGGTTTGCGAAAGGGCACCGAAAAACTTTAGCTGATCCCAAGCAGGATGCGGATTAGAGCTTCTGATGACAAATCTCAAATCATCGACATCTTCCTCGGGGTGCGTTTTCTGCCAAACATCTAAAACATCCATCAGCTGATCACTCGAACAGTTGATTCGCTTGGCGCTGACGACCAAACTAAGCGACTTGCGGTCCAACTGGGCGAAATCTTTCTGCTCGAAATAGCGAAACGGATTATCGCAAATTATTTGCAAGCACGTCTCGTCGATTGACTTCAATTCATAGAAACGATTTTCCATCAGCTTCTTCAGCACATTATCCGCGTCAATACACTGATTCAGGAAGGTATCCACCGCCTCCAGCACTTTTTCCAGCGACCACTTTTTCGATTGGGTATAAATTTCACGAACATTCTCGCCGGTTAGCTGAATCTTCTCGCAGTACAGAAAACGCAACAGTTCCAGAATAATACTCGGCTCGACGTCTTCCAGCGTGATCTCGTTGATCGTCGAATTCTGAAACAGTTCGAAGAAATGATCCGACGCGCTGATTAGGATCATCTTGTGGCCATGAATTCGCTGCCGGTCGGGGCCCACCAGCAGGGTTACATCCGACATGAACTCGTTGTTGAACAGGATCTCTCGCCGATTCGTGGCAGGTTTTTTGAACACTGGAAAGGTGGCGGCGAGCTCACGAGTTTCAGTAGGCATTGCGTTTCTATATAAGAAAAAAAAACAGATTAGCACTTTGATAATTTTAAGTTGAATAAATGAACTTACTCTAACGACATGGCTGCTGGGAGTTTTTTTCGTTCTAGTTGACTGAATTGGCTTTGAATACTACTCTGCCAGTGAAAATGTATTCAATTATATAGCATTTTATGTTTACCGGGAAAGAAATTTTAATTCTAGGTAGTACTTCTTCCGAGTAGGTCAACATATCAGAACGAAAAGTTTACCCTCGCGGCTTTCAGCCTGTTCGGATGACAGCTTTACGTGTCAAAATAGCTGTGTAGGTAAATCGAGACCAGCTTTCGATTTTTTTTTAAATGGCGTTTTTTCCATTCCACATTTACTTAGAACATCGAAATCAAAGTAGAATAAAATAGATAGACATTGAAAACATCTACCCGGTCAAACCATTCGGAATTTGATTCGGAATCGGTTGTTGCATTTGATTTGGAATCCATAATGACTCCATTCAGAAATCCGAACCGGTTCCGGAATGAGTTTAACTGCCCTCTAAGAACGGTTGGTTTCAAAATCGTCCAATGAAGGACGTTCGTTGGACCAATTTGGACAACGTCCAAATAACCGTTCAACGAACGTCCATCGTTGGACCCGTGTTGAACGATTTTGAAACAATTTTTTGGACGTCTCAGTGGGTGGGTACTACCTGCTACCACAGACTAACAGACATAACACTATGAGGGAATTCCCTCAAAAAACATCGATCCGACAATTTTCCCAGAACACTAGCTCCACCTTTTATTCACAGTCCCAAACACTTATTTACTGGTGGGTTACCCCTCAGGTTTGGGAACAATGTTTCACTAGTGGTCTATCCCCCATATGCTTGTTCATATGTTAGTGGCGCCACACCAACCTATCCCAACTATTCGTCAAATCCATTCCAGAACCGGTTCGAAATCCTGAATGGGTTCAGCACAGAGAACAGACATCCATGATCGAACAAAAATATTTAAAAAACGTGTGTAAACATTTGAATTAATATACTAAAAACACTAGCGCCGCCTCACCAACCTATCCCAACTATCCGTCAAATCGATTCCGGAACCGGTTCGAAATCCTGGATGGATTCAGCATGGAATCTAGCTCAAAGAAAACAACCGATTCCGACTATATCGGTTGACGCATTTGAGCTGGAATTCATGCTGGAAGTCCGAATCGGTTCCGGACTAGTTTGACTGGGTAGAGGAATAACCGCTGTCAATTCTGTCGCACTCAGCCACAAAAAAACATGACGACAGTAGCGCACCTGGTTTGGATATCCCAAACCGTTAGAATTTTTACACAAGTTGAATGCTGAAGATGGACGTCTGTTCTCTGTGATACTTCTTTATTTTAAATTTAAATGTTGTTTTCACGTTCCCTGTGTTGGAAAAAACATTGTTGTGATCACGAAAATCAGCTTTATCGATGTATGTAATAAAACAAGATTTTTTTCTCATTTAAGGACCCAATGAAATCTGAAATTGTTTGTTAAAACCATGTATGAAACTTTCGACAAAACAACATTAACATCAACATATCTCATGATATCGATAATGTAGAGAGTTACTCTTCTCCACAAACTTGTCTAGGAGATCAAAAGCTAACCGGTGGAAGATCAAATAGCTCTAAATAAAATTCTGCCGCTAGGTAGCGCCAGTGACTAGGGGGTAGATCACTTGTGATGCATTTTTAAAAATCAGCGAAATTAAATGCATTTATTTCCATCAAAATAGAAATTCATAATGTATTTTGCGTTGCGTGCAATGTTTGCGTTGCGTGTAAGACGTCAAAACCCTACAGAAAAACTAGCCCTACATTTAACAAAACGTCGAACAAAGTGGATCAGCGTAGGACGTTTGTTAAACAAACTTTTCTGCGAGGCAGTGCAAAGCTGACGCAAAAATGGAAATTAAATGCATTTTTTTCAATTTGATGCAAATTTGTTATATATTCTTAGAGTGATCTGCCCCTAGGCCAGCGAGCATGTTATTTTTTCAGTTTACTGAATTTCAAGATCCAGATTTTTTAGAAAGTTTTTGTTTTCAACGAAGTTTCTCAGCAAATCAAAAGCTATGAGGTGGTACACAGAATGTTTCAGAATACTACCATTAGGCGGCGCTAGTGAGTATTTTATTTTCTTTGATCTACTATATCTCAATTTCCCGATTTTTTGCTCACGAGATCAAAACCTACGAGGTGGTATAGCGCGTAGTATGTGCTTCTTTCACTAGGAGGCGCTCACGAACGTGTCATTTTTTCGACCTGCTGTATCTAAAGTTCCTAATTCTTTAGAAGGTCGTTGTTTTCTTTTTTCTTCGAACTCAATGCGAAAGTGGTGAATGTCAATAAGAGAGAGAAGAAATCAATAAATTATCAGATAGCGTCGTTTCATCTTATTCAACTAAGCTGAGTAAACAGTGTAGGGTGTTGGATGATTCGTTGGCCGGTAGGGTTGGTCCATGGGTAGTTTCTTCGGTGCCAGGAAGTGTGGCGGAGGGCCCACATTGGATTTTGGAGTACTGATGCTTATGCTTGGTGATTGTATTTGGTCATGAACGACCGTTACCGTTTGTAGGATGGGTAAGCAACCGGGCATCAGGTTAAAAAGCATGTTTGCTTTGCTGGTAGTAAAGCGCTTTTTTAGGTTCTATTCTGGGCAAGATGAGAAGGTAGACTAGAACTAGACTGTCATAATCGCCTTAAACTTTTTTGTCATATTTCTAAGCGGCGCGCATCTAGACACTGATAGAAGTGGGTTGGCATGTTTGCATGGGATAGCGCATCAACGTGAAATATTTGTTGTCCTGAACGATGCTCGACTTCGTACTCCAATTCTTCAAGAGCAACAACCCGTCGCGTGACACGAACCTTCATCGTATTTTCCTTGATCGTATCCTTGTATGCCCGACAGTATGTGACAATTTTGATATTACAGCCCAGCAGATAACATCTATTTTTTTTTAAATTTGGCTGCCGCAAATATTTCCAATCCATATGAATTGTAATGGCGTTCAGCAACAGTTGTTAATCGATTGTAACGTGGCATCAATATACCAGCTATTACAAATTTACTGACATTAGTATGCACTTTGGCGTCACCATTAGGTCGAAAGATCCGTAACATGGAATAACTTGCTGATATTTCGTAAAATAAAAATAAAGAAATAAACTTCTTAGCCCTCAAAAAGGCACGCTAAAATTATGACTTCAAGAAGCATCGCTCCAAATTAACTCGAAAATATTTTTTGTGTCGTCTTATTAGTGAGACAATCGAAAGCCCGAAACGCTCGATCATTTGTATTTCAAATTACAAGCTCATCGAAACTAGAGAACTGTAACTAGCCTTTTTCAGGGTTAAAAGGCACAAATGCCTCTTCCACAGCTCTGAGATCAATGCCAATAATTTCGGTGTCGTCCGCTAGACCATGAAGCATGTGAGATTTCATGGTAATGGCTTCGCTTTTTTGACCCATCCAACGCCACACGAATCAGCTTAATCAGTTTGGGCGGAAAGCAATGTTCAAGCATTGCCTGCGAATGTTCGTTTCGTTTCACTGAATTGTACGCCGCTTTCAAATCCACAAAGGGCTGTCTTAAAACCTATCGGGGCCCCCTGGATTTGAGCAGGTATATACTGCTCATGATCGCATATTTGTCCCATTGTCTATGGGATTTCCTATCTTCATGGGGACTGATTTGCGATCATAGACAGTCATCCCCAATCCTCATTCTGTTGGTTCAATAACAAACCCGAAGTGCTAATTCCACCTAGTAGTCACCTTTCTACGATCTGTTAGTGTCTCTCTGCCTCAAAGAGCAGCTTTTCGTCGTACCCACGTTTCTTACATCGATTTATTCCTTTTCTGTTGACTGCCCTCATCTCACCATATTGTTTCCGGCTCTGACGTGAAGCCGCTGCAAGCATGTGGCTCTCAGCATCGTACCAATCGTTTCGTTGGTTTCTAAGTGTGGTACCCATCGTAAGACCGTCGTAGATGCTTACCAAGCATCGAGCAAAGGCAACCCCATGTTACGCCTTCTGGTCGCCACTGTAGTAGATGTGGTATTTGAACGATCGATCATCCTGAACCCTTTTGCAACTCCCGAGTAAATCGAGTGGCTTTCACCGTTTTCAACAGGGGGTTTGACGTTCCAATTACCGCGTTTCCAATCAGTTTCCGTTAAATATTCACATGTCGTTGGCCAATTGTTCCTTCCTGTATATTTTGCTACATTTTTGTTGTCGATTCGAGAGGCCGCCTGGTACCACGGAGGGGTAGGAATATAGGAGTTTTGTATCAGAGGTGACTGACCACATAATGGGGTCGCATGTTGCATATGACCAGAGATGCCAGATTTGAAGATATGTCTTCTTTTTGCAGATAATTGAAACGTTGTGAAGACGTGTTTTGAAGATAATTTTTTCGAATGTCTGACTGATTTCTGGCAGAATTCTGGCTCAAAATCAAAACCCTTTTAAGAATCCTCGTCGTTGAAGACAAATAAAGACATTTTTTTGTGAAATGTACATTTGAAAAATATACCTGGTATCCCAGCACATGACACAGATTCGCCAGAAGGTGTGGTCATTGTTACACTTGAAATGAAACTGCTAACAATTAATATAAAACGTTTTAAAAATGATACTGCTCATCCTCTTGTAGCAATTATAGATTTTCATTCATTTATTACTATTTAAACATCAGTGGAATATTTTAGCTGAAAGTGTTCCATGTCGATTGTAGCACATTAACTGTCAAATTTCTCATTGAAAATGATCAAATAGTCAAGCTCTATTCTTCATTTTAATATAATAAGGGAATTCTCTTTGGACTAAAGAGTAAATAGTTTTGATTGGTTAACTTCATAAGGCTTTTGAAAAAAACTGAAGTTTTAATGTTGCTGTGGTCGTGACTTGTACACAATAGTCTAATTTTCTTATTTTATTTTTTATCATATATTCTAATTTTTCCTCAGTTCACTTTAATTTTTCGTTTTGCTCATACATTTATTTCACACATTTCATTTTTCAAAATTTTACAGATCTTTCGTCTTAAATTTCGTCCAATTACTATTTTCATTTTTTACTTTTTTGATTTTTGCGTCCTGCCTTAACATTATTTCTATTTTCGCCATTTCAACATTTTTATTACTATTCTAGCTACGTCCGAACGTTGATTCTTTTTGGTGGTATTGATGTGGTGTGGAAATGAATGAATATGAAAATAAGCGCATTACCCCCTTGTGTCAGATTTGTTTCTTTTTGGAACTACAGGGCAACTCTGAATGAGGTGTCAGAAGAAGAGAAGCTTTCAACTGGACTGCTTCATTTGTTGCCAACAGAGCAGTGCCTGCTAAGATCGAGCGATATGACAGGGAAATTTGAAATTGATGGAAGCTAATCGGGGATTGTCGGTTTCGCCGATAAGCAGCTTTTCCGATTCGTTTCAAACAACCAAAATCCATTATTGGAAGTAGATTTCGTTTTCGCGCGGGGGAGGGGGTTCATTGCGAAATCGAAGATTCTATCTGCGGATAGATTCAGTTCGGAAATTTAGCAGAAAGTTGTAGTTTTTTCTGTAAGGCTATTTATTTCGATTGTCGAGACACAAATTAAGGGCTTCGTTGGATTATATGGCATTAAACCGTGCTTATGATATTCAAACTACAATTGAATAAATTTTATTTAAAAAGCGGGTTCCTCAGATCAGCTACTAAACTATGCCAAAAAAGAAAAATACTTTTCCGGGATAATGTATGCAGTCCCCTAACTTTTCCTGTCGATACGTGATTTTTCCCTCTTTTTATAAATATTCAATTTCGAACGGAACCACTTTTGACTGTCACGTTCTTTATTCGTACTTTCGAAAGGTTCTGAAGTTTAGCATAAAGAAATCCCGCTCGGATCCGAAGCAAAACAAAAAAAGCAATATTAAGCATACATTAGTCGGGCTCTTCCGACAATCGAAGCAACCGACATCAATAGTAAAGTTAGAAACATTCGAATAGAATAGAATAGGGAAAAAACCTGGAACATGTGCTACCACCTGCCGCCCAACCGACAAACATTCATCATCTGAATAAAATGATATGGAAATGCGATTCGCCGAATAAAGCAACTTTTGACGAAATTTCGGGATCGAAACCAGCCGCCCATCAACTCAGGTGGTGGAGTACGTAAAACCTAACCTAATAGAATTCCATTCGTGAAATGTGAAAAATGACACCACCAGGCTGCAGCCATTTAGAACCACTCTCCAGTCTAAGCAGCTCTTCTTCTATTCCGACCGCTAATCCATCTTCGTCAGAGGTTATTTTCCAGATTACCCTTACACAAAGAGGCGCTTGTAACGAGACGAAGCACACGTCAAATGTCAAAGAAGGGAAGATCCTTAGTGCGATGGATGTGGGGAAGAAGACGAAAATCGAATCAGACCAGCCCCCTGCTAGGCAGCCATTTTGTCCTAGCCAACATCTGCCTTTGTTAAAATCAAAACAACCCAATGCTATTGCACGGGCGACGTGGGCCTAGATGCAGCTAGGCCCATCATATGTTGACTACTGTCAAAGTCGGTATATCTCCATAGCGGATGACAGGAGTGACACCCTCCTGAATCAGACAGAATCTTGTCGGTATCGCAGGCAAATGTCTCGCTTATGGCGTTTGGTTGACTATGCGGTTGAGGTAATTTAGTTGTTTTTTTATGAACCAAGATAACCGAATTTTTCTTTCCACTCCGAACCACAGAGTGCTGAAGGTGGCTGATAAATTCTATTTTGTAAACATTGACTTCAATCGCGGTTGATGTGGCGCGCCTACTTGATTGTTTTTCGCGTTAGTGATGAAAAAAATGGTGCCAACTTAAATCTGTTTGCTAGAGGGGTTAAATGCATTGAACACTGCCTACTTTTCATTCAAAAAAATTGTCTTTTTACCGCACCAAAAATATCTGGCAACCCTGGACACTATGCGTGTCTACATAGATTGTACCACAAAAATGGCAGTGGAAAAGCTGGTGGCAGTAACTTTTCCATCGAATGTTGCGGCAATGTCCACACATCCGGCTCTCCCACAGCCGGCTGTCTGTCCAAGCCGATCGCCGATGGGGTGAAAGATCAAACCAAAGTAATCAATTAACTTTCCGCTCTTGGTTGGTTGCGGGCGTGCAGCGCTGCGGCGGTTGATGATGAACTGGAATTGATAACGATGTGATGTAATCAGAATTTTTGCTTCCCCATTCTTTATGTGTTTATGTTTCGACAGACTAATGAGCTTATTTGAGTCATCGATTAAATTAATTAAACACGTTTGGCGGGCGCTAATAGGCGATTAAAAGTTACATTTGACAATAGCAAGCTACACGGAGAAACTTGCATTATCTAACAGTAGGTAATTTTTAGTCTATACATCCTCTTACCAACAAAAAAACAAAAGAGAGAGAGAATCTAACTTCATCTAAAGATAATGTGATCTTTTCCAGAGTCGACTAAAGTAATTTTGGGTTAAATAAGTATTCTAATACCCTACCAGTATATAGTGGAATTTAAGCGTGTATTAGAAAACGTCACAAGATTCGTCCGAAAACATTCAAAATGCACACGTCACCGAAAAACTACCTAAAATTGAGTATATTTGACTCAATCTCGTGGTATCGTGCAGGAAGGTAAAATTAGGTAAACCGTGTTGAAAGTAGTTTCTTGAGTTTAATTTACTTAAATTTAAGTTGAATTTACCTAATTTTGAGTATGCCTTAAACAACTCAAAAGTACCTTGCTGCACGGAAGACCACGACTGAGTCGAATCTTTCGTTTTGTTTTTGACAACACTAATAAGTGCGAAAGCGACGCCCAACTCAAAAGTACCTAAATTTAAGTTAACCCATTCATGCCCATGTTGTTTGTGGACAACAATGTTTTTAAACAGCTATAACTTTTGATTAAGGCAAGATTTGCTCACAAAAACAAGTAAGGCTAATAAATGTGACTATTGGCTTTCATTTGAGTATTAACGTTTACTAGGATCAGCTCTAGAACTGAAGTTATTGCAGTTAGTCTGATTGAACTCCGATGGAGCAGTGCTGCCAGGGACCGTTTACGTTGACGACGGAAAATGAATTTTTCATATAACTTCGTTATGTTGCAATATTAGTGAAAACTGATAAAACTTATCAATTTAGACTATTTTTGGCTACGTTTTCCACGCAGTTGGACTATCGTAAATATTCTAGGAGAATTGTAGTGAGCATTGGAAGGTAAAAATTGAGCAGCTTCTAGCACTGCAAGGAAAGCACCTACCTTTATGAAAAAAGGTTTTTCGAGTTTCTTGACCCCACCGTTTTAAAGAAAAAATAGTTTTGAAACCCTACATGCACTAGAAAAAAGTTGGGCATGAAAGGGTTAAAAAAAACTTATTTTATGGGTTGTTTTATTTTTGCGTGTAGCTTGTTGAACTGCTTTTCCCAGTGACGTTCTGTTCCGTCGAGTGCTTTTATGCGGTACAGATTCCGGTATCGAGCACCCAAAACTCATTTTCCAAATGAGCTTATGGAACCGAACCGTTATCAAAAATTCAAAACAAACTTTCCCGGAACGGCATTCCCATATTTCACCCGCCAACCAAACAATCCTATCGTAGTAGGCAGTCCACGAATCACAACCCTATTCAAGCCTAGCTGAGAGAGAGAGAAACGGGGCACTCGAATCCACAGCCTACTGCGGTGCCAATTTTATAAAAGTGGTTCGGTAGGGACGCAAAAGCTGACATTCCGAAAGAGTTGAAACAAAACAAAACTTGAATAATCTCTGACTCTCAAATGAACTAGGTAGAGGTAAGTACATTAATAATCATTTAGCAAAATGCTTCGGGACACATTGTCATTATAATAACATCAGCTCGTTTCCCGCGTTCTCGAGTAAAAGGGTGTGCGTGTTTGTGATTACATATTTGAATAATCATGAAAGTTCAGCTGCATGCTAATCAATTCCAATTCCAGGCGGAGCGCTGTCGGACAATTCCGATCCCAAAATAAAAAGAAAAAATCGCTATACTAATGGGAACCGAGTTCGGGTGCCAATTTAGGAATAATCAATCCACAATCCATGGGGACGGCCGGCCGACTACTGGCCAGCCTGTCGACCAGAATCAGATTGAGGTGAAAAATGGTTTCATGTCAACCCGTTTGGCCACAACTCAATTAAGCTTCCTTCCCTGTACACAAATACATATCCCTACCCCGACGGATAAATGCCATCGGAGCGGGTGTGTGTGTAGTGTTGCGAAAATCACTTCCCATATTGCCGGTGACGTGCTCGATTGCGACCGGAAATTCCATTAGCAGTTTTTCTTTTTTTTTTTCGCTCACGATCCTGTGTTGGTTCGCTGGAAGAGGGGCGTTTCGTTCGGCAGGTGGTGAACTGGAAGTTAATCGAATTTAGATTGTCTACCAGTAATTTTATTAGCTTCCAATCAAACACATTGATGCTTGTTGCCAGGTGTTCGATAATAATGGGGACGGAATTTGGAGTCCTCTAGTGTATTCCAATCTGATACATGTAACCGGAAGACTACTGTAGCTTTACACAGGAAATCCTGTTCTACCGTAGAAGATTATTTAAACTTTGAAGATTTGATGCTAAATATGAAGTCAACCTCCAATGTGAAAGCTCAGTGCCAATTCGGGCACCATGCTGCTATAAGGAGGCTCTGATAATATAGGACCAGTCTGCTGGAGGTCTCGTTCTCTGGAGGCCCTACTCTCTTCCGGAAACATTTCCTATTTATCGCGTTATCGTCATTGTCCTGACAAAGGTCAACGATATCGCTAGCAGGTCTTATCTACGATAGAACATTGCGTCTACATTCCAGCTCGCGATGTGGAGATCGATGGTGTGGTTAAGATATTAGAGTCTTGTTCTCAATTGCACTCAATGTCAATCGAAGATGGGAAATACCGTCCGTCAGACACGTTTCACGTTGCTTCCGCCAAATCTGCTCCACCAAGCTACGTTGAAGTGGAAGGGGCTTATTTACCGGTTCGTCTGATTGTATTACAGGCCATCTACTGTAGCAATAAGTTGCGGAACGGAAAGTGTGAGGAAGGTCATGCGATCAATGCTTATAAGAAGATAACTGAGAAGTATTTTTAGTGTGAGAAGTATTCGCCACTTTTGATATTCCTAACGTGCAAATCGCCCGCGGATATACTACAGAGACCCGCCAGAAAAGCGTCCCAGATGCTCTCATGCAGAAATGCTTGAAAGAGCTCTTACACTTATCTCTGAAAACCCGTACGTTCACTTGCCAACTGACTGTAATGCTCCTTACGACCCTGGCCCAAATGCATCCATTTGCCAATCAGAAACTGATCTCAAAATGGCATTCCAGTCATGATTCGCTGGTTGGACCGACTGACAAATGTCAAAAACTCTCCAAAGTAGACGCAAAGTAGTGCAAATGCATCTGTTTGCATCTCCAATTATTGTCAGATTGCAGTGGACCGTCATTCCTATTGTGATATGGTGTGTACGGTTTTGATGTTGGGGCGTTGAAACTTCATGATCGCGTGGAAACGAGCGTTTGTATGCTCGCGCATAGGACTGCGTTTATAATAGTATGGGTACTAAAACGTTCACCTAATCACCGTGACTATTTCATGTTTGTGAGATCAAGTGCGTAGGTATGATCGCAATAGGATGCTCGCATGTGTGAGTAGGTTTTTATTATCGCGTAGGTCATGAGCGTTGGTATGTAAAGGAGTTTGATCGCGTGAGCGTTTGTATGTCCCGTCGTTTGTAAAATCGTGTTGCCGCTTACACATTCGCGTGAGCTTTAGAATGTTCGCGCGTATCGTGATTCTAATGTTAATTTAGAGTGCACAATTTAGGTGCCAAAAGCACGAAACTTGTTGTCTAGTGTAAATAAGCGATTTTTTAGAATGCTGAAGGCATGTACCAGGTAGTTTTCATGTTTTCGATATCGCGGGCGTGGTTGTACGTAGATAACCGCGTTTGCATGTTCGCATTTGTAACCAAGTTTGTATTATCGTCAAATGCTTGAGCGTTTGTATGGTAACATGTTCCATCGCGTAGGCATATTCCCATGTGCTTTTAAAAAGACTTTAAGACTTACATTGTGCGAAACGGAAATAAGATAATAGAATAGATTTTTATGCTTGCGAAAACGCATACGAATGTTCGCATTCATGACTAGGGTTGTATTATCGCGCAGGGCTAAAGCGCTCGTATGTTAATGGATTTGATCGCGAGGGCGTGTGTGCGTCGGGTGTACGTAGCATCTCCGAATCCAGTCTCACTGTCAAGGATTTACTTAAGCATGATGCATAGTATTCCGCCCGCGGTACCAGCTGGGGTACGAGCAACCTTAGTGAAGATCGGGTGTCTAACCCCCCTTGATAGGGAACAAGGGACCGGATGAGCGACGATCGCTTCCTACGTGAAGGGGCGACCTATCACTGCAACCCATCGATGGAGCTAAGGACGGGAAGATGAATGTCGGGTCATTCGATCGCCCGAGGAGGCCACCCCAACAACTGCTGATCTTAATATGGGCACAATGCGAACGATCAGAGACAGAGGAGATGGGATAGCGGGCTTCCGGGAGGGACGAGCCTCAAGGGTTACCGCCATAAACGGACGGAGAGAGTGGCCATGGACAACATACGGCAAGGAACGCTGTGACTAGGAGACGTCAGTCGTTCACGCTCACTGAAACACAGAGGCGTAGGATCGTGTAGACGACGGAGGTGAACAAATTCACAATCCACGCCTATTATCTTTGCACAGTACTTGAGATCGACATGAGCGGACGGCCTCAGATGTTCGATGAGGCGTATTCAGAGTTTACCGGACGTCTGAATCAGAGCACGATGAACGCAAGGCGTAGATCAATCGTCCGCAACAATTGGCTCACTCCAGCGGACATCGATCCGATTCAGCAGGAAGTGTAGAGCTGAGTAGAAGGAACAGTAGAGCAAGCGGTGAATCGAGGCGAAGTTCAGTAAGGTTGAGCTTGTGCTTTGCGAATGAGGACCGCGGAGTCATCTACAGCTGAAGTTCCATCAGTGCCAGAAGACCCACCCCTTGATCGGCAGCTACTGCGCGATTTGGTCTTCAATATGGACGAACCGGTTGCGCCGTACCGCGACATGGACTCAATATCCGCCCCAGGATCCCGAAGCTGCAGAATTGTTTTTAGGTTGACCTGAATACTTCAGGTCATGAAGGGTAACGTTCTTCGAATGCAGCTGGAATTTGGGCAGAACATGGGAGCTCTGCAGCTAATGGACTTACATCTAGAGGCGGCTCGGGAAACTGAGTATTTACCCCCATGGCAGCGGAGATTGGAGTCGGATCTCGAACAATCGTGCCGCTATTAGAAGGCTGACCGCGTACAGAGACGGCAAAAGACCGGCGAAATTATGTCGTCAATTGGCTACTGTGCTTCGCATGCCAAGAGCTCACCAGTTGACGGAGAAACTCGACACGCTAGTACAGCTATTGAGTACCTTATCAAGAAGGATAAGGCGGTGCACTGACTCTGCGAAGCGGCTACAACAAAATCGGATATTCAGTGATAACGAGCGAGCGTTCTATGACCAAATTAGCCACGAGAAGCCCTATTTCAACGAAGGTATACCGGATATCGGCTACTTGGGAGACCCCCGTACAACACCGCGCGAAAGGTAACCGTGGCTAAGGTGCGAGGTAGAATGGGCAGGCGAAAAAATTAACGAGCTGTCAGCTGTTTCCGTCTAAACCAATGATGTACACGAAGCTAGGCGGTACCTTAGGAATTGGGTGGCACCTGGAGCAGAGGGTGTCCAAATGTTTCAGTATAAGAAGCTGACCGATAGCTGTCCAACTGAACGTTACGCGAGACACGCTTATTGCCGGATTGCATGACCCGTGGTACCACAATTTTTCTCTCCAAGGACAGCAACACGTCCAACCAATCAAAGTACAGGCCTGTATAAGATCCTGAACACCATCGTCACCACATTCATATCGTCCCATTGTGAGCAGAGTAACATTCTGACAGAGGAGCATATATTTCAAGGCGATACTTTCAGCCCGCTTTGGTTTTGTTTTTTGGCGATGAACCCTCTCAGTAGGACACTCCATCGAAACGGGCACGGGCTTTCAGATAAGGCATGGAGAAAGCTCACCGGAAGAGGTGACTCATACCTTGTACAAGAACGATCTACTCGGTCGTGACTGAGATTAGAAAGTCAGCTAAACTGCGCGCGTAATCGTGACTCTCTTGACAAAGGCCAACCATATCACCAGCACGTAGTTCTAGCTACGATAGAGTATCACGTCTACATTCCAGCTCGCGATGTTGAAATCGATGGTGTGGTTAATATAATATATTAGAATCTCAGTTGCACACAGTGTCAATCGAAAACTCTGCCAAATCTTCTTTACCAAGCTACGTTGAGGTGGAAGGTGCTCGTCTATCGGTTCGCCTGTATTACAGGCCATCTACTCCAGGACGGCAAATATGGGAAAGGTCATGCGGTCAATGCTTAAATGAAGACAAATAAGAAGGGCACCCAAATGCACCCATTCGACAACCAAAAAATTCATCTCAAAATGACGTTACTTAAATTTTTTGGCATCATGTCCTGAATATTCAAAGCCTTGTTACTGATCCTCTTGAGAGTAGTCTAGTTGCTCTTACATTAACAGCAAGAACAGTCCTAAAGCAGTTGACAGAACAGTAACCCTTCCTTGCAGCGATCGAATCCTACGATGGTATACTTAGTAAACGGAATCACGGATTTGATCAATATTTTACAGTGGAATGGCATCAGTATTATCCCCAAAATAGTTTCATTCAAACATTTGCTAGATTATCATAATTATGATGCTTTATTCCTATGTGAAACATTCACACGACTTCCACGATTCTAACATTACTCGTTTGCATCGAGAAGGGCAGCGGTACTTTAAGGGGTTAGAAGTGCTGTTCCTCCCATCGATTCAACTCCCCCTCGCGATGCCAGGCATTGAAATAGTCGCTTGTCAAGTCAAATCAACGGCAAAGTTCATTGCATTGCTTCCATTTACATTTCTTCCGGGGGCCATGATGGGATACCGAACGGTCTCTGGCGTGATTAAACTACCTCCCTTAGCAAGGCTGTTGCTTGAAGATTTCAACTTGCAACAATTTTTTTAATTTTTTTTTAGTCCAGCTAGCGCTTTATTTCTGGATACTCAGAAGGACGCTTTGTCAAAATCGATCACTACAATTGCAGACGAGACAGAAAATGTCACCCACTAAAACGCTGCTCAAGACCAATTTCAGTGGGCCGTTGTTCCTATTGCGATATGTGTACGGTTTTAATATTGAGGCGTTGAAACTTCATGATCGCGTGGAAACGAGCGTTTATATGCTCGCGCATAGGCCTGCGTTTATAATAGTATGGGTACTAAAACGTTCACCTAATCACCGTGACTATTTCATGTTTGTGAGATAAAGTGCGTAGGTATGATCGCAATAGGGTGCTTGCATGCGTGAGTAGGTTTTTATTATCGCGTAGGTCACGAGCGTTGGTATGTTAAGGAGTTTGATCGCGTGGGCAATTGTATGTCCTGTGCATAAATTCGTTTGTAAAATCATGTTGCCGCTTACACATTTGCGTGAGCTTTAGAATGCTCGCGCGTATCGTGACTCTAATGTTATTTAGAGTGCACGGTTCAGATGCCAAAAGCAGTCAATTTTGCCATATCACTAGAGTATCCAGAAATGGCGCTATGAAACTTGTTGTCTAGTGTAAATGAGCGATTTTTTTAGTATAGGTAGCTTTCATGTTTGCGATATCACGGGCGTAGTTGTGCGTAGATGACCGTGATTGCATTTTCAGATTTTGTAACCCAGTTTGTATTATCGCCAAATGCTTGAGTGTTTGTATGTTAACATGTTCTATCGCGTGGGCGTTTTTATGTTAAATGCTAACGCATTTATAATTTCGCGTGTATACCATTGCGTTCTATAACCTTATGGTACTTAGAAAATTCTCGTGTGCTTTTAAGAAAACGTCTTACGCTGATCTACTTCGTTCGATGCTTTGTTGGATGTAGAGCTAGTTTTTTGCAGAGCTTTAACGTCTTACACGCAACGCAAAATACATGTTAAAGTTCTATTTTGATGGAACGTAAATGTATTTAACTTGGTTGATTTTTAAAAATGCATCACAAGTGATCTGCTTCCTAGGTCCAACCGAATTCTTAGGACTACAACACTACTAGGAATGCCTGGAAAATAATTTAAGTGTGTGTGTAGCTTCCGTCACGGATTGCACTTCTTCCTTCGTATTGTGAAATGATTTTTCTATGGCAATACGTGATGGAAGATCGTGTATTCAAGTCTTAATTTTACCATCGAAAAATCGTTGTCCAAAATTAATCTCTACGCCAGGCTAAATTTTTTTAATTTATTTGGTACTGTCTGGATGATATGATGGAACTAGATAAAGGCGACTTCTGTAAACCTAAGCTCTTTGTTTGCCTTCAATAAATGTATCCCGCCTCGAATTTTCCGTATAATACAAAGAAACCACCGTATGTGCTCGAAGTTGGGCTTTTTTGGTCATATCTTTTGTTTTAAGTAAGGTACTCTTGCAAAAATAAGTAAGGCTAGTAATGGTGACTATTACCTTTCCTTTGAGCGATTACAGTTATAAGTATTATCCGTAGAACTGAGGCGACATTATGAAACCATTTCGAATGGACTTTTTATACAAGCTTGCATACAATAAACCTTTCGTTCCGAGATGCGCAATGCCACCCCTGAATTTATGACTATTAGTATGATTGGATTCCGCTGAAGCAGAGCGATATATCTTCGTTATCTTGCAACATTATTAAAAGCTGATAAATCCAATAAGTTTAGACTGTCTTTTCCACAGTCCGACTGTTGTAAATAATTTAGGCGAACTGCATTGTGCATCGGAAGATAAAAATTGCGTAGCTTCTTCTTACGCTGTGAGAGAAGCACCTATCTGAATCAAAACAGGTTCTTCGTGTTTCTTGACCTGCACAATCTCCAGGAAAAATAGTTTTGGAATCCCACATGCACTAGAAAAAAATTTGACATGAAATGGTTAAAATTCATTAATAGTCCGGCGGACCCTTCCTGTCAGGGCGTCCTATTAGAATTTCTGGATTTTCGTACAAAAACAAAAAGATAAACAAATTTAAATTGACCGACTTTTATTTCCTCCGACTCGCAGCTGCTGCTGATGCTTAATGCTCTGATGTCGCTGATGGCGTAGGCGGGGGGTCTCTGCAGGCTTTCGACCGGTTAGGAACAAAACAGCCAAGTTCTCCCGTTGTTGTAATTGGCTGCTTGGCCGGCGATCCTTGTCAGCTGGCTAGGGAGGAGAGCTTTGCGTCGCCAGCGACGGGGCGAATAATCGCCGCGTTTACTCCGTGAATGGCCCAGGTAGACACCGCCCTGCTCCCCGTTCTTCTTGTCGATTAACTGTGGAGGAAAGCTAGGCTCGTTCGGTTGTTCCGGAACAGTGAGAACGGTACTGGTGTCACTTGGGTCCTTTTTATTTAGCCGGGGAAGCGAGTGGCTCCTTGGTGGTTAGCTTCCCGTATACCAGGACTTTTCGCGAAAATTAGCAAAATTTGAACTAATTTGGAGTTTGTAAAATTGATATAAAATTTGTACTAAAATTAATAGAATGTTCATATATTGGTATAAATTTTTTTTAAATTTGTTCTAAAACGAGTTGTCCCACACAGTCCAACGTTTTGTACTAAAATTAGTAAGCGAAAGTGTACATTTGAACCAACTTCCGAAAACTTTGCACTAAAATATTTAAAGATTGTACTTACTTTTGTATTGAAGTTGCTACTAGATACCACAAATTGTACTAAAGGTGCAAAATCTTTTATAAATTTATAATTTTATTAAATACAAGAACTAGTACAAATTTTGGATTGCACACTAGTACTAAAACAACAATTATTACTACACTAACACAAATAATCTGTATACGATGACCACCGTCCACCGATAAATCGACACACAATGGTCTCCAATGCGAGCCGTGTCCACCAACACCACCATTAAGCTGTGGAACAGTGTTTGCAAACACGGCCCAAAGCAAGTCAATCCAAGGCAACGCGCCAGTCGGCCACGCCAGCGCACTTGTTACAGAGTATGAAAAAACACGAAACATAAAAAAATGTCCATAAACTCTCTCGTTATCCTCGACGCATCACTATTGAGGCATAATGCAATAACCATTTTAAAGCAATTGTCTGTCAGTTTTTTTTAAATTGATGCTCGAAATATGTTTGCAATACTAGGTACAAAATTTTGTACTAAAATTCAGGAAATGGACAAAAAATAGTCCTACAATTTATGCGAAAATGCAAAAAAAATATGTAAAAAATTGCTAGGATTTGTACTAAAAGCGGTAAAATTTGCGTTAAAATGTGTATTTGATATGCTGTTAAATTCGTGTTAAAATTTGTTCCGCAGTTTGTACTAAAATTTGATACATTTGTTCTAAAATTACTGAATTTCGCACAAAACTTGTAAAGTTTTCCCTAGATATTGTTGTGAAATCTGCACTAAATTTTGAAAAGATATGTTCTAAAGTTTGTAAAAAAAATTCTGAAGTTGTAAATTTGTAAACCAAAAATTTCTAAAATTTCGAGTCTGTGTTTTGCAGCTTGAAAATTTGTACCAGAATTGAAAACTTTGGCATAGACATTTTAACATTTCGTACTTAAATGTGTAACACTTGTACTAAACATCTCGCAGGGATTGTGCATAGAGATGTACTAAATTTGTTCAATTTTGTAATGTTTTGAAAATTATTGCAAAATTTTGTCAATATTCCGCATTTTAAACAATTGGTAAAGTTCAAAACAACTGTGTGTAGAAATGCAATACATTTAGTAAAAACTGCTCCACAGTTTTTGTTTTTTTCTACTGCAGTTACTAATTTCTAAAATAAGTGAAATTTGCACGAATTTAATATTTGTAAATTACCAAATTTTGCACCAACTGAGCTAAAATTTCTCCAAAAAATGCGGAGTTCTTTTGCCCAATATTTGAAAGTTTTGTGCCAAAATTTTAGAGTAAAAAAATTAGTTTACTGATGAACAAAAATTTGTTAAACTTGTACTAAACACTTTTTTATGATTTTTTCCGGAAGAAATAAAAACAGTGTTAATATAATATTCCACTAAGTTGCCCCGAAACAGTGCTTTTTAAAGTGTTTGTACTAAAGTTTGCATTACATGTACTACATTCTATTAGAATTTTAAACAAAACGTGTACTAAATGTCAAAATGTGCTGAATTTGATTAAATTTGTGCTGTTTAAAAAAAATGCAACTACGATTTAAACTTATATGCTAACAAGGAAGAAATTTTGTACTAAAATGAGTGCACTTTATTCGAAAATTGGTAAATTTGGTACATATAAATGTACTAAATATGTGTACCAAAATTTGTAAACATTGTACCACAATGCAGACAGTTTCTACTGAAAGTTGATGAACTTTATACAAATTGTACGTAGAAATGTACTAAATTTAGTAAAATCTATTTTGGTGTTCGTGATGTTAGTACTGAAACGGGTCAAACTTGGACATATTTAAAGTTTGTAAAGTTAGTGCTATAAGTACTAAAATTGAAATTTGAATCGAAACCAACAATTTTTGTCAAAAAGTTTACAGATGTACTAAAAATTTGTGTGGAAAATGTACTAAAATTAGTTACCAATTTAACCAAAATTGGTTTATTTGTGCTGAAATTTCAAACGGGTGTACAATTTATACTGAATTACAGCTGTACTAAAATTTGTAACGAAATTCGTGAAAATCGCAATAAAATTGGTATTGGTTATATTTTAAAATTGGTATTACAATTTGCTCTGAGCATTGCATGAAATGTAATTTTGTTCGCAAATTTGTTATCGATATTTCCGTCAAATCTGAAATAAAATGCGAACAATTTGTAATAAAAATGAAGAATGTCGAGATGTACTAAATTTAATTTTTTTTCTTCTAACAATTGTAAAATTAATACCCAATTTTTAAATTCTTCGCTAAAATGCCAATAATTCATACTAAAATTGATAAATGTTGTTTAAATATTTGTATCAACCCTCAGAAAGACAAAGCGTCTTAGAGGTTCCGCGAGTTTTAATGAATTTGTAATTAGAATTAGAAATAATCGAGCGTTTTCGGATCATCAATTTTCTTTCTGGCTCACGACATTTTGTTGTAAAATGTTCTAACCTTTGTACTAAATGTTCTAACCTTTGTACTAAAATCAGTAAAATTTAAACGACAATGATGGCATCCGGCCTGGGCAACAAACTGATAACTTTTGACAATTTTACCTTATGCTATATAGCATAGTGCTTTCGCATAGGCCTGCTAAGCCAAGACAAGTTTCGGCTTCACTTGTGTCTCATCGGCATAAACAGAACTTCTGCTCGAACGGGACATCACGTTTGAACAGTCGTTCGATTGAAACACATCGTGTGTTTTAGTTTTAAGGGATTTGCGTCAAGCCGGCGCTAATCTATTCCGACAATGTGTTAGTGTCGGTTTCTGATGAGGCGAAGCCGAAACGCAACATAGTATGAATTTTACCTTGCCGTCACAGGCGCGCACTGAACTTCTTTTACGGTGGCGGTTAATTGTACCGAAAAAGAGAAATTTGTGTGCCATTTGTGATGCCTAAAACTGAAAAAATCCGTGAAGATCTGGGTGAAAATTACAAAAAATCTATGGAAAATTGGATTTTTTCCGAAAATCTGTGTAAATCTACTCTATCCCAGTCAAACAAAAAGACGTTTGATTCAACTCGCCTGTGCTAATTGCCCCTAGGAACAAATGCAATTTACGAATGCGATTTTAAGCCAATATTAATATTTAGACAGATTTCCTGTCGGCTGAAATTGATTTCACCATTGATTCTTTCTATAGTTTGGTGGTGATAACCTAGTGTACTGGTAAGATTATGTGAGTGGATAATGAATCCGAAAATAAGTATTATCTATAATTTTCATATCAGGCAATTAAGGGCCGATTTCTTCACCCTCGCTTAACTTTTAAACCAGGTTCACCAGTACGTTTATACCTGGCTTAAGCGCTAAGCGAGGGTGAAGAAATTGGCCCTAAGAGTGATTATTTAATCACGCGTTCCATGGGCGATTTAAGGGCTAATAGGGCGGCAAAAAAAAAATGACGGCGGCAAGTCGCCCAAATGTTGCATTTGAGATCGCCCTCTATTTGCTGGCAAATTGAAGGGCAAATAGCGCATCCGATAACTCAACGCATGGGATAACTGATGACCGTCATTCTCACAACTAAAGACGCTGAATCCCTCCGGATAAAAGCTCGCCATCTCTATCGTTTGTTTATCATTAATCTGTCAGTGTCATTCCAATCGAGCACGAGACCTGAAGATAATCCTTCGGGAACGAAGCCCATTGACAGGTTTCGTTCTCGATTGACAGTGACAGATAAATGGTAAACAAAGATAGAGATAGCGAGTCTTCATCCACAGGGATTCAGCGTCGTTACTCTCGACCAAAACAAATCATCAACCGCATAGCTGTCATCGCCGATGTGCGGGTTAATCAGCATACACTTCACAGCAAGAGAAGAGCGGTAACCTATCTAATCCCTACGTTACGTATGCACAAATGTTCAACAAAGTGAATACAGCGGTGAGCATAATGTTACGTAAACAAATACACTCTACGGAGTGTATACTCATAAATAGGTATATTTCCACACAGTGCTAAATTGTTACCCTGATGGGCTACTACAGCTATTCAATCACCTTGACCCATATTCTGTAATATAAGACCGATAGTGTTAAACAAGAACGTTTTACATTTATGTAAAAATCAATTCAAAATCGTTTGGAATTTTTAAGGTTTTTGTTACATTTAGGAGGTAATATAATAAAATAAAATTACAATAAGCTTACCTACCTAGAAACAATCGCGCTGCAACTTCTCCTGGAAATAAATCAAAGTAGGCTTTACTTTAGCTGGAAACAGAGCTGTTCTCAGGAACAAGGGAGTGAGTACAGATTTCATTTCACCAATTAGAAGTTGTTTGTTCTATTCTGGAGAGGGTCTTCCTTCTTTTCGTGGGAAATCATTTGAACTGATTTGTTCGTAATGAGGATATTACCTAATTCTGAGTAGGCCAAGTGTTTTTTTTAATAATTGGCTGACGCATTTAGATTATTTCGATTATCTTGTTTACCAAGTCAGATTTCCTAACCATTTAATACACGCTGTTTTCATTTAAGATCCCAACTCGGAATTCACAAGATCTAAAAATGCCTCAACCCGAAAGGTTCAACGAACGAAGACCGCAAATTCCTCCAACCGACAGACATTTTTTTTGCAAACAAGCGACGGAGCGAGCCTGCACCGAAGACAAAGGCCAAAGGAAAGAGGATCCAATCCATCAACAGCCTTAATCAACACTTCACTTTTCACCAGACCGGTTCGGAGCGGAAAATTCCAGCCTCGGTTTCCGGTTCCGCAACTGGACCTACGCGGAAGCAATATTAGCATTCTTGAACCATGGCGAGATTTCGGATGGGTAGGTCAGTGTACCTACAACGGATTGGCTCCGGAAAAGGAGGCCGGAGCGAGTACCTTTTTCCCCATCTTTCCCCCAGGAAATACTTTTCACGCTAAAACCGGATCGAACCAATTAGGATCGAATTGATTTAATTGATTAGGTATACCAAACAGGAAGCTCGATAAAAAGGCCAATTGGCAGATGGGAGACGGAAAGTGGGGCCGCTAATCGATCCATGTCACGAACAGGCAATTAATTTTTGACACGAGCTGTTTAGTCAGCACTGCTCTGTCGTGATAAGGGTGATAATGGATCGTCGTCGATGGGAAAGTTTTTTAGCAGTGGGGAGTGCAATGAGGTGCGAAACGGGCCATTTCCCAGCGGCGTGAGAGGTTGCTCTTTTGCAGGATTCTAGCATCCGACATTTATGACGCGGAAAAAAGGAACGATACAACTTTATTAAACTTGATAAAGGATGCAGTGTCAGCTGTTACAATGTTCCGTTTTCTATCGGAAGAAAAGTGAGGTTAACTTACTGAACACGTGATTTTGTTCACACAGATTCCTAACCACAAAAACCGAATGTCACCTACAGTATGCATCGAGGGACCATCCACTGCAAAGCAGACACAAATTCAATCCACAGAATGTAACAATTTTGACTTTGATCAGTGGTAATGAACATTTTGCACTCCAGGCCATACGGTTCGATTGAATTCCACGAATCCAGAACGGATGGATGGGGGTTAGATAACAAGCGACTCGCTACAGGACTCATTTAATGAATTCATTATAAGCCGCTTACCGGCAGTCGTTCTGCTAGCCTCACACTCCTCTCCCCTCTTCAGAATATTCCGCAACAGCAGCATCACGGCCATTAAATTTTCATCAAACCCATCGCAGCAACCCGACAACGGTATAGCCAGGCTGGCAGACAGGCAGGCAGGCAAAACATCTGGTCACCCGCTTTCCTTCAGGTTTGTCGGGTTCCGGAAGAGAAATTGGGTTGCCAAGATTCGAAAAACACACTTCCGAGAGACCGAGAAAGTCACTTTAGAGCCTTAACTGCCTTTCGAATGCGCTGCTTTTCGTCCCTTCCTCCTGCGTCCGGGTTGGTGTGCATAAGCTTTATGATGATAATTCCGTGCGGTCCTAATTAGAAACGGGATGGGTAAAGAAAGCACACAGTGTGTTTTCCCTTGGCGTCCTGATGTTGCTCTTTCACTCATGCTTCCAGGAACGAACGAGAAACAGCCCTCGAAAAATGGTCCATAAATTTTCTCAGTAATTTCATTTCGGCGGTAATTATGGTTTTAATTAAAAGTCTCAAATTGATTTTACTCTTTTTTTTAAGTTGGTGGCCGTGTCTGTTTTGGAATTTTAGTGCTTCGTTGCATGTGCGGTCGCTGGGCGCAGTGTAAACTACTGTCATCAGAACATGCCATCTGCTGTTTGGCCCTTTTTGATATTACTTCGTGGTTTTTCTTCGGGTGAAAAATGCACAAACGTTGCCAGACTCACGGGGTTCACGAGCGGAGGAATGTAAGAATGAAGTTATTCGCAGAACGTCATAAGTGAGATACAGGTGTGAATACAAGTAGTGTTTTCATTTTTGGAAAATCACAAGCTAAATCAGTGCCCGATGCTGATGAGATGAGTTCGAAAGGTAAATTACTACATTTAAAATGTATTCGAAGCTTGAAGATATTTATCTCATTTAGGAAACCCCACTCCATAATTTACAATTCAGTAAGCCGAAGAAAGTGAAATAATTACCATCAACAAAAAAAAATCGATTCGAATCAATAAATTGCGGCTTTCGACCTTTGCCAAGCAACGCACTAGCTGTGGTAATACCAAGGCCTCCCTTTACTTCCCATGCAATCCATCAGCTGACCCAGTCTCGTACGTCATCGATAATAAAGGAACGAGGGGGCGTGTATCGATAAATAGACTTTGACATCAATAATTCAGCAATTACAAGCTCGGCCTCGGATCGCTGCAAAAAATATCCCGTGGCCTAGGGATGGGAGGGGGGGGGCTAATGGAAAGAAGGCCAAACGAAAGCCAATCAATGCCATTGGCGAGTGGAAATAACCCTATACAGATGATGGACCTGTATAGGGTTTGGCATACGACACCTCCCCCCTTCGTTGATGGCAAAAATCATCACGTTAACACGCACGAGCGGATTCGAGCAAAAAAAAAAAGAGTTGGCATTGAATTGAAGCAAGCCTACTGTGCTGGAAATCGAAACAAAAGTAACATCGAACGACAGAAAATGGCCCCGGCGATTTCGGAACCTCAAACACTATAAATATCATAAAGCCCACACGGTGACGGTGAGTTCACCGGGTGTTATTATCGTGGATCGTTTGCCTCGAAATGCTCGATATTTTTAACTGTCGGTGGAAGAAACTTACCCGAAGTTAAATGATAATGACAGAAGGTGAACGATAATGGCGCTTCACCACCAACAACGGGAAAAAAACCGCAGGCGTCAATCATTGCCTGGAAACAGCGCAAATGCGCTGCGAGCCCACATGTTGTGGCTGTGGCAGCGGCGGCGTCAATGGCAGGGATGTTTAATGAAACACAAAAATCCTAGCCGAGCATCAATCTGAAATTTTCCACCCGAACGCCAAAACGTGGAAACGTGGCAACGCACTTTTGCCGAACGACGACAAGCACGGGGATCCTGATACCATGAAACTTGATTATGATAATGATAATGATCATCATTATAATACGCGAGCAGCGCAGGAAACTCGATGCGGGCTGACGACGTGCAAGCGTACTTATTTATTGTTTTGTTTTCTCGTAGTGGATGTGCTCGATTACCATTGGATTGGAAATTTCCCTCGATTTTGTTTGTTGGGTAGGGAGGCGCCAGGAACCGCGTTCGAACAAAGCATAGACATTTGTTTTTTTTTTTTTTTATATTTTTTTTTAATTGCTTAACCTGTTATTGTGCGACTTAAGTTTTACGGTCGGAAGAAATAGAAATGGTTATTCAAATGAAAAATTCTTTGTTAATGCTAAATTTATCTAAATTAAACTAAACAACGCAAAAACGGATTTTCAGAAAATCCTTCGCAAGCGACGCGGATAACTGAAATGTCGTAGTCTTTCTCAGGCAGAGCTATCAATAAGGAGCATCTAAAAGATCTTATCGAGTATTGGGAAGCTATATAAAGCCTGCATGTGGTTTCATTCATCATTCATCGTTCGCTTGTCGAATGAGAAGCACGTTGATGTGCTGTCAGACGGTGCGGAATGAAGAAGGCATTCAGAATTTTTGTCGCACATATACAATTACACATGTAATTTTTGTGCCTCATTCGACTTTTGCTAGTCGAACGAGTGAGAAACACATATATACATGATTGTATGTATGGGATCTCGCTAGATTTCGAATGTATCGATAGAGTCAGGTAACCCCTCTCGAGACAAAAAGTATAAGGGGTGAAAACTGTAAACTCTAGACGGCATAAACAAAAAAAAAATAGCCCAGTCAGACCCATCCAGGAAAATGGATGGCTTCGCCGGAATTCCGAGTTAAGCAAACGGAGCGGAGCAAACCAACCAAACTTTCGGATAATTTATTTCCTTTGCGCATGTTAAAGGTTTTGTTTTTTAAATTTAATCCTATTTTCTGGTATAAAATAAACTATTAAAATTAATAGTAGACAAAATGAGGGCATGTTTGAATCGAAACATTGCTGTAGTGTTACCAATTTTCTAGTGAACTCCTGTCATTTCGGTATAGTAATTCGTGGGAACGCTAAATTGGACCATAAACTCCCTGAATGTATAAGGTTAACAAAACAAATATTAGGTAAACACGTAAACTTACCAGAAGCCCAGCTGATTTCGCCTTATTGCTGCCCAGTAAAGTTCAGTCGGAAATGAGCTGGAATTCTGGCTGGTTCTAGCTCGTATTCCGGCTCCAGTGACACAAGAGATTCTAAATAGAATCGGTTGTCACTGGAGCCGGAATACGAACTGGAACCAGCCAGGATTCCAGTTCATTTCCGGCTAAGGTTAACTGGGTGCCACCAATGCCATTCTATTTTTAACTCACCAGCACTTGGAAACATTGTGGCACTTTTGATCAAACACTGCCCTAATTCAGACCTTGGATGGATGCCACACTTCATATAAAGCAAAAAAAGCCACATTTTCATGAAGATTTATATCTATAGAATAATTGCCGGTGATATTTCCACTAAACAGAACCTCGCAAACACAAATCACGGTTTATTTTCTCTCCTTCAATCAACTTTCAGCTGCGCATTAAATAGACGACCCACCATCGGTTTCACATTACAAACTACACACCCTTCGAAACGGCCTACACAACACATCATCAATGAAAACAATCACATCTTGAATTCGCACTCATTCTGCATACACGCCTGCTATGGTAGTGGTGTGACACAACAGCGAATCGCTTACAACGATTGCTAAATCTAACAAAATGGCCACTCACAGGTCAGCCACGTAAATGCACGAAGATTTTTTTCTTCTCCGGTATTTTTCACTGCGCAAAATTCACTTGTCCACCCTCGTTTAACACACTATCGATGAAGGATCTAACTATTAATCATTTAATATTGATTATTCAAATTTAGCACTAACAAACACACGATTAGACATGATTGCTTTCCCCGGGTTGCAGCAGACGGAAACGTACCGAAATTCGGGTTCATTATTTTAATTGAACGAATTAAAATTGAGAAGAAAAACCACTGAGATGAGAACAAAATTTTCAACATTGTTAAATTCTTCCTACTAATGTCGTTTTCGCTTGAGGCAGAAACTAACTCAGTTTCGGAACTATATGCTGTCAAACCGTTTGTTTGAAGCCACCCGGTCAAACCATTCGGAATTTGATTCGGAATCCTGAATGGAGTCATTATGGATTCCAAATCAAATGCAACAACCGATTCTTAGTCGGAATCGGTTGTTGCATTTGATTTGGAATCCATTATGACTCCATTCAGAAATCCGAACCGGTTCCGGAATGAGTTTAACTGGGCAGTTTCGAACCTAGGTTATGCTCCACTGAACTGAAAACCGAGTTGGGTTCCAACCTGAAACATATTTCGGGTTCGCTCGCACTACCGCTGTTTTGCGAGAACCCAACACAGTTCCATTAAAAACGTTTGTTTGAAGCAACTAACCTGGGTTAGTGTCTAGGTTCTCAATCGAAAACGACATAAATAACACGAACTCTCTGAGAAAACGCGATTGAAAAAAAACCACACCGACGATTTCAACTGAACCGAAAAAAGAGGCAAAAATGAACCCCTCCAAAATTTCATTTAGTTAATTCTGTCAGAATTGCAACGCAAATGCTACAACCGATTCGACTGTATTGAAGATAAGTCGGAATTTAGACAAAAATCAGAAAACATTTCCAGTCATATTTCTGATGGGGTTGAACTTATTTTGCTCGAAATGATCTCACACATACAAAGCTAAACGACCCAGTAAACGAATTGAGTAGTTTATGTCGTTTCTGCTTACGTTATATGATAGGGTGCGCTTTTCCATATTTTAAACATCTTGCGGCAATATACATGAAACTAGAGCTTCTTTATGACGACACATAGATGTCCGTACCATAAAATATCCTCATCCCAGTAAATTACATTCGTAATGAGATTTGGAATATGGGCTGATTTATGATGGAATTCCAACCGAAGGCAACAACCCATCCTGAATGAATCGGTTTTCGAATCGGTTGTTACATTTGCGCTTAAATTCTAAAAGAAAACATTCCGAATGCGATGAGCAGGGAATCTGCTGTCAAAACGAGTGAAACAGAGAGTTGTGAGAGAAAGAGTTTCAACTTTTCTTGGTGGAAACCAATGAGTAAAATGTATGGACGCAAACAGTTTTTTTAGATTTTATATGAAAATTTTCAAGTAAGTATCTAAATAAACTTCTACAAACTGTTCCCATATTCTTTCTGCATCAAATGTGTATTCATTTTACAACCACAATATTATAGTTTCTCCAAAATCCCAAGTTTTAATATCTTTCCCATACATTTAAATTCACCATAGCCACCACTGAAGCAGTGCCATCTCTTAAATATTTCCATGAAAGTATTACTCAATTGGCGGCTGGGTGGATTGAAACAGTTGCTGCCCAGTAAACGATAAGGCGGCTTAAACTACCCAGTGAGCAAATTTTCTGGCAGAGACTAGAAAAACTCTAATTAGAGTTATTAATAAGAGAACTGCGGAGAGAAAAAACAGCATTTTTGGCAACGTATGCCCCGGCATTGTATGGCAACACGTCCAATGTTATAAGGATAGGCAATGTTCGATTGGATCCGTTTTTAGACAGCCAAACGCGAATCCAATCGATCCAAAATGGAGTCTCCGCAGTTCTCTTTCTAGAGTTTTTCTAGCAGAGACCGCTCTGCTAGATTTCTGTAAGTCTTGGTTTGGTAGCCCTGTCAGATTTCTGCGCGTATCCTCTCGGGTTAGTTGAGCTAGGGCGAACTCGGTTTCGCTCGCGTTTTCTGGCAAATTTTGACAGGAACCGAGCTAAACCCTGGCATAACTCGGACATAAACTGTGCAAAGATCCTGGCAATTCCTACCTGGTAGAATTTAGCACGAATCGAGCAAAACATCTGACAAAGATGTGGCAGGAAGCGTGCAGAGATCTCGGTCGTACATTTCTGGCTCGATTCTGGATAAAAGTGAGCAGCATCGGTTGGTTTAACTGCTTCTGTCAGAAACGGTTGTTGCATTTGAGCGAATTCGTTGCCAGAATTCTCGCACAAATCGCGCAAAATGCTCGCAGAAACGCTGCCAGCATCAATTTCGCTTTGCTCAATTTTTGCTAACTTTCTGCTTGCCACGCTGACCGGGTTAGCTTTTATTTCAAGAGTACTTATTCAAAAGGTCCTAAGTGACATTGAGCTCGAACTGAGAAAAACGAGGCTGAAGTTTCATGGACCTAAAACAAATCCCTATTAGAGAACAAATATGCGTTTTGATGGAACAACTATGCCAATATAGTCTAAGGACTATGCTCTTTAGGTAAATAATACTAAAAACATGAAATGTTTAGTGCTAATGTAGTTTTTAAGCGCTTTAGAATGATGCGTCCTTTTGAAAATTATAGGACCTTTCATATAGGTCTTTTTTCGGGCCCAAGAATCATACGACGCTGCACATAAGGCTTTTTTCAGCAAAGGTAGCTCTTACGACGAATATTGAATTTCTTCAAAGTTTTCGACAAAATGGGCACCGGAACACGAATGTTCTTCGTTACTATGGTAAATAGTTGCACTGGATTTAAAAAAATCTTGCATAAAAAAAATGCGGGAAACTGTAGTTTATATTAACAAACCATTGGCTGGAAGTGGTTAAAACCAACGAATGGCATGTTACTTTAGAATAACTAAGCTTTCCAATTATCATTTAATTTATTATACTTACTAAATTCAACTTCGAAAATAAGTCGCATGAACAGAAGAAAATAATTTCTTTTATTTTGATGCTTAGGACGTTTTTACTAGGTACCTATGTGCAGTGGGAAAAACATAGAATGAAATGAATCTTGTGTCGTTTTTGCATGGCGCCTATAAACAGTTGCAGAGGTTTTGAAATATTTCGCGCATTTCAATTTAAAAGGTCTCAAGTGCAAAATTTCAAAATATGATCAAGAAAACCTTGCGACCTTTTATATAATGCTTGTTATTTTGATTAATACTGGGTATAATGGTATCCTGGTTTTCGGTATTCGTTAGCTATGTTGTAATCACATGCTGTGCTGCAAATAACTCAGTTTGTTTACATTTGTCCCTAAGGACCATTTGAATCAGAACTCAATAGTAATTCTTCAAAAGGGCTAATGAGACTTTTGTAAACAAACTTATTTCGCTCATTATTCCGCTACCGAGTTGAATTTCATGAAAAATACACATGAATCAACATCTTTATCCTTGGTAGAATCAATTTCAAATTGTTTTCTGTGTTGAAATGATAACAAATTAGGAGAAATCAGCAAAACAAAAGTTTGTTTACAAATCTTATTAGCCCTATTCAAATGTTGATATGGAACTCTTGATTTGGCATAATAAACTCAGTTTGTTTACATTTGTTAGATGTTACGTTTTAAACGGTATAGATTTGGGGTGGCTCAACAATAGTTTTTTGTCGAAACGGTTCATAAATTATTTTAAAAGTAACTGTTGTGCAATAGATTCATTTTTGATATTTAAACATGTAAAAAAAAATTCTCACTCATTAGAGTGGCTCAAAAATAATTATTTTTATGTAATCATTCATAAAACTGTTTAATTGTAATGATCGTGTGCTGAATTTGTTTTTAATATTAAAATATATTAGAAATAATCCTCTCTCATTAGGGTGACTCAAAAACATTTTTTTTGCGGCATTTAATATTTTTTAGTAGTTATGTTTATACACTCGACTCTTTTTTAATAGTAAAACATTCTAGAAAAAATCACTCGTTAGGAAGGCTATAAATAATTATTTTGTCGTTAATGCTCTTAATTTTTTTCTTTGTTAATTTTGATACGCCACCTTTATGTGTGATACTCAAAAGAGTTAATTTCCATCTCATTAGCGTGCTTCAACATGATTGTTATGTCTTAACGATTCAAATAAGACGCTTTTGAATAACTTCGGAACGTTAAATTTATTTTTGACATAAATTGATAAACAAACTTCAGTAATCAGTAGTTTGGTTCACGCATAATTTTGTTTTCGTCATGGTCCGAATTTGTTGCCTATGTCACTGTTTCAAACACTGCTTTTTGGCTACAGAAATTGAATTAATGTTTTATGAATTTATGATAAAGTATTTCAGGGCTGATCAGGGATGATTATTATCACATCACATGTGATTTATTTAAACAGATTTTATTTTACTTGTGTTATTTTGGGATACTCAATCGATATGATTTAATTTAATTTAAGCATAATTTATTTTAATCTCCGTCCGATTCTGATGATGATTCGTCCGATATTTTCTGCTTCACTGAATAGATACTATCAACATCTAATGGCGAGTTGAGTCAGGTTCTATCCCCAACCGCTGTCAGTTTTTACATTTTGACAGCAGTTGGGGTTGGAGCCCGACTCAGTTTCACTTCAGGCAAAAAACATAAGTAACTACTCTTTCCACTTAGCTCCCCTCATTTGGGTACTTGTATACACTTCGTGGATCATTCTCTCAATATTATTTGAAAGTTGTGCATGTCCTCTTGTCACTATTCTAGCTTTAAAATAATTGTTTAAATTTGATATCAACAATTACCACGCGTCTCCATTTGCAGTTTTTTTTAAATTTTGATTGCTTACCGCAAGTTTTCGCGAAATTACCATAGGCTCATGTGAAAGAGAAAATTAAAAGCTTTCGAATGAGTATAGTGCGATAGCGGGCATTCGCGGGCGTCGTAGTTGTTATGGCTTTAGAAGTTCGTACTTGGTTAATTGTCATGATAAACAGCTATTTACATAATTGATCAACAAACTAGTTACTCATTTGTGATAATTTTACGATGTAATTTAATCAAATGGATAATTTTGCTGAAGCAACCTATGCCACAAGAACAACTGTTTCTAAAAAAAAACTTAATTTACCGGATAAAGTTCCTGTTAGCAATTTTCCGAAAAACTCTGGAGTTACGTCCTTCTAAAAGCTGTGAAAAATTCATCTTTCATTCAAATAGCCCAAAATTTTGCCGAATTGTCTCCAACAAATAAAACAACACAAGAGAAATATTGATGAACATATCGCGCTACTTTTATAGCTGGACTTAAGTCCGGGCTCGTCCGACTGTGCCATCCAGTAAACGGAAAGGAGACTTGGCTAGTTTAATCAGATGCTGGCGAGCGGTAGGCTATTGAAACTTTGTTCTTGGCTACCCGCCGTAACTTACCGTTTACTATAAAAATTGTGTGGGTATGTTTGTTGATGTATCCAGAGATTAAATAATAAATTAACAGATAATCATCTTCAAAAAAACAAGAGCGAGTAAAGGCGCTTTAACCTAGGCTTAATCAGCCAGGGCAAGGTGTAAATACCTCTGTCCCATCCCAAAGGACCAAAGGAGTGACGTTAACCTTCTTAGCAAAGTCACTCCCAACGTTTTATCATACCCCATATAAACTGAAACGGTCGGTACGGTTGTCCTCGTTTCTTCCTCATTCAAGTTTCAAAACTATTCGTAGGTTGAATTATTCATTAAATGAATAATTTAATTGCCGTATAATATTCGAACATCTTCTAACCCAACTCTGCACAGTAGGCCTGGCCGTTTTAATATTTGCGACATATTGTAATATGCTTCAAATATTAATGTTGAGAAGAAAAACACTAAAGGATACCTGCAGTGTTTTCCGGGATGCTTTTCGATACTGGCTGTGTAAGGGTTAGAATAGAATAGAATAGAATAGATAATCATCTTCAAAAAAATACAAAATTAAGTTAATGAATTACGGGGATTGAATATAGGAATTGTAGTACAGTTTATAGTGGAGTACTTTCAGTTTTTTCGGGTACTCGGACAACGATTTGACAAGCATCTGATACAAAATCCGCGCGCTAGTCGGTACAAGGACACGCGCTTTTATCATTCACAGTGCAAAAAAGAAAACAAAAGATTTGGCTTCCGGAAGATTGTGGAGGTGGCATCGCCGAAAGGCGTACCGTTTCGTGTCTTATCGCCGGGAAAACAGAAGTAGATAATACCTGCCGGAAGGAACGACGGGCGGATGAGTGGAAAGAAAGAAAACGCCTCCTGCCTGCCATCCACTCTAAAGTGAAACAGTTTGATTTAATTCCAGCACACTCTTGGCATGATGGCACTGGTCTGGCATCGAAACCGAGTACGTTTCGTGTGTGTGGGTGTCCCAACCGGTAGGTATAGACAGAAAAATGTTTTATCGTCTAGAGAGATATTGCTTCTGTTTGGTTGTTCAAACCGATAGATACAGAATACTAGAGCGCGATTCGCATTATAATCCATGAGACCCGTTCGATAAAAAAAATCTTTCCTTAGTTTGATTCGTTTGATGTTGGATCGAATCAGCGTCAGAAGAAATAAATAAAGAATAATCAGCTGATCAGAAACGTATATAGCTGTCAAACACTTTCTTCGCATATAGCTGTCAAACTATCGACTGTTTTTTTGTTTAGAAATGAATGGCATGTTTACGCAGAAAATATACGGGCTGTTCGTTGGGTAACAATGTTTTCCTTTAAAAACGGACGTATAGCAAGAACAATTTGAATATTTTATACCTTTTATACCGAATTAACGAAAAAGCTACCATTCAATTATGAGTTATCATTTTGAATGAATGAATCACAGTAGGCTATTTACTAGCAGGATAAGTTCATTTGTTTACATCATGGCATCACAATGAAAACCGTAGGCTATTCAGCTCGTAAATTGGCTGTACTGTTGAATTATCCCTAATATTGACGGCGTGGGATGTCTTTGAAACGGACCGGAGGAACTGTGACCGTTGACTGAAAACCTATAAGTGGTCGAAAGACAGACGATAGCTGTTTCTAAAACTTATTCGAAGATGGTGACTCCGTTCCAACGAAACCAGAAGTTATCATCGAAGGATACGGTCCAGAAAGCAAAGAAGGCAGGACTTGATTGGGAAGTTTCAAAGCACAAGTTGCACCGGACCGTAAGGTGAAGGAAAATCTGAAGACCAAGAGAAAAGTTGCCGGAAACTCTACTAGAATTTGCTGACGAAGTACCTGGGATTCTTAGCGGATGAAACGTACTGCGGGCTCGTTTTTGAACAATTTCACGGTCCAGAATTTTATACACTTTGCTCAATCGGCACAGCGTCCCGTAAATCTTCGAAATAAAAAAGAGGTTCCTGAAAAATTCTTCATTTGACACTAGTTATGAACTGAAAAGTGACACCTTCGTTACTTGTGGAACGAGGCAGCAGAAAATTTATCAAAAGTAGTACTTAAGTATGAGATTGCTGCCTTTTCTGAAGCAACATGAGGTTGATTACCTTTTCTGACCCGATTTGGTAAGCTGTCACTATTCAAATTTGGTAATGGCAATACTGTAGTTCGCAAGAAGTGAAAGTCGGCAAATCTCGCGGAGCCAAAACCGGTTGAGGTATGCTGGTCACTTGTGAAGGGCAAAATGAAGAAGAATGGTGGTGCAAACCAGCGACGAGAAGGCGCTTCTTGTCTCCTTTTTGACAGGAACAGTAATCCCAGTCTAGTGTTCTGTATCTACTGTTCAAAATAAAAGGTTCGGAAGGTGTGTATGCTGATTCGGCGGAAAAGCGCCGTTCATTGCCTTGGTTAGTCTTTTCGCTATAGCAAACGGAAAACCTTTTTTGGCTTGTGTGTCTATATATATATTCGGGGATTTCCGATCCGACGTAGAAAAAGGGATATCAAAATTTAATGATGGACTGGAAGCGTGGTAGTTCTAGCTGTGTATATCAAAAGAATATATTTACCTTTCCTGTCGGAACGAATATTCATGTTTCGTTTAAAGAAGTATTTTAGGAAGAAAAGCCTAAAAAATATATTCCAGAATTAGTTTAAAAGGTGTCGATTGCAATACAATTTTGGCATTCGGTTAAATCGAGGACGAATAGACAGTTACAGCACAGAGAACAGATGTCGATCTTCAGCATTCAAATTGTGTAAAATCTACAACGGTTTCGAAGGTAGTTGGGATATCTAAACCAGATGCGCTACTGTCGCCATGGTTTTTTTTTGTAGCTGATTGACAGCGACAGAATTAACAGTGGTTATTCCTCTACCAAGTCAAACTAGTCTGGAACCGGTTCGGACTTCCAGCATGAATTCCAGCTCAAATGCATGAACCGATAGAGTCGGAATCGGTTGTTTTCTTTGAGCAAAATTCCATACTGAATCCATTCAGGATTTCGAACCGGTTCCGGAATGGATTTGACGGATAGTTGGGATAGGTTGGTGTGGCGGCGCTAGTGTTTATCGTATATTAAATCAAATGTTTACACACGTTTTTTAAATATTTTTGTTCGATCATGGATGTCTGTTCTCTGTGGTTACAGGGTCCGACACACTTCAAATCGCACTTGCATCAGCTTTTTAAAAATTGGCTGAATGGCATTTCGGAGTGCTGTTTACAAGTTTTTGTCAAAAGTGAACGCAAAAATGTAATCTGTGATGGAATTTAACAGAGGGAAAAATAGAAAACCAGAGAACGTCAGGCAAATCAGCTGCAAGTGGGTGTGTAGCCGTGTAGCGCTTGAGTAACCGATTCCTTCGCAGAGCGATCGTGGACATGTCACGGATGTTTTCCGGAAAGAGTGCCATCAATTTCATGAAAACACTGAATCAACAATTTGCCTCCACAATACTCGATTTGTAGCTGAAGCTCTCCGTCGTCGGTTACGCCCAACACTCGCCAAACCACGTTCCACCTGGTCCGCCCATCGTGCTCTCTGCGCTCCTCGCCTTCTTGTACCAACCGGATCATTAGCGGACACCATCTTTGCAGGATTGCAACATGCCCTGCCCACCGTATCCTTCCAGCTTTGGCCACCTTTTGGATACTGGGTTCGCCATAGAGTGCAGGGAGATCGTGGTTCATCCTTCGCCGCCAAAGACACTGTTCTCCTGCACACCGCCGAAGATCGTCCTTAGCACCCGTCCTCCTCGAGCATGGTCCAAATCTCGTGCCCGTAGAGAACCATAAGTCTTATAAGCGTTTTGTACATGGTGCATTTGGTGCGGGGTTGAATCTTTCTTGACCGCAGTTTGTTCTGGAGCCCATAGTAGGCCCGACTTCCACTGATTATGCGTCTTCGGATTTCACGGCTCACGTTGATAAGGATCCTAGGTAGACAAAATCCTCCACTACCTCGAAGGTATTCCCGTCGATCGTAACGCTGTTTCCTAGCCGGATCCTGTCGTTTTCGGTTCCGCCTACCAGCATATACTTTGTTTTGGACACATTTACCACCAGTCCGACCTTCGCTGCTTCGCGTTTCAGGCGGGTGTACAGGTCTGCCACCGTTCCAAATGTTCGGACGATAACGTCCATGTCGTCCGCGAAGCATACAAATTGGCCGGATTTCGTGAAGATCGTGCCCCGGCTGTTGAGCCCGGCTCGTCGCATTACACCTTCCAGAGCGATGTCGAATAGTAGACACACGAGAGTCCATCACCTTGTCTCAGTCTCCCCTTCGAGATTCGAATAGACTGGAAAGTTCACCCGAAATCCTTACGCTGTTTTGTACACCGTCCATCGTTGCTTTTGATCAATCGAGTCAGCTTCCCGGGAAAGCTGTTTTCGTCCATGATTTTCTATAGCTCTACGCGGTCGATACTGTCGTATGCCGCCTTGAAGTCGATGAACAGGTGATGCGTTGAGACCTGGTATTCACGGCATTTCTGGAGGATTTGTCGTACGGTGAAGATCTGGTCCGTTGTCGACCGGCCATCGATGAAGCCGGCTTGATAACTTCCCACGAACTCATTTACTTTAGGTGATAGACGACGGAAGATGATCTGGGAGAGCACTTTGAAAGCGACATTCAAAATGGTGATCACTCGGAAGTTCTCACACTCCTAATGGTCGCCTTTCTTGTGATTTTGATGAGTTCTGCTGCGATGCCTTCTTTGCCAGCTGCTTTGTTGTTCTTGAGCTGGCATCCTTAACTTCCCTCGACGTGGGAGTTGGTTCATTCCCGTCCGCAACTGCACTGACGTAGTCAAATCCTCCGTTGCCTTGGTCATCTGTACCTGCATTCTCCTCGCCGTTCAGATGTTCGTCGATGTGCTGCTTCCACCTTTCGATCACCTCACGGTCGTCCGTCAGCGGGCTTCCGTACTTATCCCTACATGTTTTTGCTTGCGGCACGCAGTCTGCGGGATGCGTTGAGCTTCTGGTAGAACTTCCGTGTATCTTGAGAACGGCACAGCAGTTCCATTTCGCACTCGCACTCCGCTTCTTCCAGGCGGCGTTTTTTCTCCCGGAAGAGGCGTGTCTACTGCCTCCGCTTCTGTTTGTATCGTTCCACATTCTGTCGGGTTCCGTGCTGTAGCATGACCGCTCGCGCTGCATTCTTCTTCCTCCTCGTCGAACCAATCGTTCCGTTCCTCGTACCCGACAATGTCCTCAGCTACGTTGTTGATGGCTGCTTTTACTGTTCTCCAGCAGCAGTCCTCTAGAGGGGCCCCGTCAAGCTCCCCCTCGTCCGGCAACGCTGCCTCGACCCGGTCAGCGTGGCAAGCAGAAAGTTAGCAAAAGTTGAGCAAAGCGAAATTGATGCTGGCAGAGTTTCTGCGAGCATTTTGCGCGATTTGTGCGAGAATTCTGGCAACGAATTCGCTCAAATGCAACAACCGTTTCTGACAGAAGCGGTTAAACCAACCGATGCTGCTCACTTTTATCCAGAATCCACTCAGAAATGTACGGCCATGATCTCTGCACGCTTCCTGCCACATCTTTGTCAGATGTTTTGCTCGATTCGTGCTGAATTCTACCAGGTAGGAATTGCCAGGATCTTTGCACAGTTTATGTCCGAGTTATGCCAGGGTTTTGCCTGGTTCCTGTCAAAATTTGCCAGAAAACGCGAGCGAAACCGAGTTCGCCCTAAGCTCAACTACCCCGACAGGATACGCGCAGAAATCTGACAGGGCTGCCAAACCAAGACTTACAGAAATCTAGCAGAGCGGTCTCTGCCAGAAAATTTGCTCACTGGGGAAGTGCAGCGCGTCTGCAGTGGCGACATCTGGTTGTTTCTGTCGGTCAAGATCGTACCGAGGCGGCCGTCGGTACCGTACATGATTAGTGACGGATAGTTTTGGTTAGAGTCGATGTTAGCGCCACGACAGGTCCTGACGTCGATAATATCCGAGATGTACCGTCCATCGATCAGGACGAGGGTCGATTTGCGATTCCGTCTGTAGCGGATCTGATCTCCAGGTGTAAAGATAAGGGAGGCTGTGCTGGAAGAAGGTGCTACGAATGGCCATATTCTTGGAGGCGGCAAAATCAATGAGTCGAAGGCCGCGTTCTCATTCGTCAGCTGGTGAGCGCTGAACTTTCTAATCGTCCGTTTGAATTCCTCCTCCTGGCCTACCTGAGCGTTCAAGTCCCCAACGATGATAATCTTGAGCTCGTGGCTTGGGCAGCGGTCCTATTTTCGTTCGAGCTGCGCGTAGAAACCGTCTTTGTCATCATCGGTGCTTCCGGAGTGAGGGCTGTGCACGTTTATTATGCTGATATTGAAGAAACGGGCCTTTATCCTAAACCTGCACATTCTTTCGTCGATCGGCCACCAACCGATCACGCGCCTTTGCATATCGCCCATCACAATAAAAGCTGTCCCTAGCTTATGTGTGTTGCCGCAGCTCTGGTAGATGGTATGATTACCTCTAAACCACCACACCTCCTGCAGCGTTATGATTCCGAACCCGCGGTCTTTGAGAACATCGGCGAGTACGCGGGTGCTCCCGATGGAGTTGAGAGATCTGCAGTTCCACGTTTCGAGCTTCCAATCGCTAGTCCCTTTTCGTCGCAGCCATTGGTATCGGTTCGCATTCTTATCTTGTTGACTTTTCGCTGCAATTGGTTTTTTTACGGCTGGCTCGCAGGACCTGACACCAAACCCCTAGCTTTCCGGAAGACCATAGTACACAGTTGAGCTTAGAGTCCTTCACTGGCACTCGGGCGATGATCAGCTGCATCTAACATGGGGAACAGACGCTGTTTTGAGCCGCTGGAGATCAGACGCTCAGGCTTGCAGCAGCCAAAGTTTCCACCGAGGTTGATTACCCGATCTTCCCTAAGGTTGCTCGTAGTTCCCGGCCAGTACCACGCATTACCCAGCCTTTACCGACCAAAAATTTAAAAAATTAAAGGGTTGTGTACAGGACACGACCACGGTGACATTAAAAATGTAGCTTTTTTCAAGAGCGTGCAAATGAATTTTATTTATCACACATATCGACTCACGTTCTTGCTCACTCGCCTGTTTTCATATGTTACAATTTGCTATATACCCTCCCCATTAAAACATAATTTATTGAAGGTTTTAACGGTAATCTATTAATCAATCAACTATCTCACTAGGTGATTGGCATTATTTGGCTGATTCATCTAGTAAAAATAGGCTGGTCTGTCCAGAAAATATATTCAAAAGAAAAGTTCCATATTGAGAACACAGACTAACAGACATAACACTATGAGGGAATTCCCTCAACAAACATCGATCTGACAATTTTCCCAGAACACTAGCTCCACCTTTTATTCACAGTCCCAATCACTCATTTACTGGTGTGTTACCCCTCAGGTTTGGGAACAATTTTTCACTAGTGGTCTATCCCCCTTATGCTTGTTCATATGTCAGTGGCGCCATAATTTCAAATGTGGCCACAGTCCCAACTACAAATATATTTAAAATGACCGTTAAAGCGGGCGAAGCTTTGTTTTTGAGTGTTATGTCTGTTAGTCTGTGTTGAGAACTCGTCGCTGTTGTGCTATCTTATGACAAACGCCATTTTGGGGTAAACTGAGTTAGATATGCCACATCACTTGGCTAAAAAATCTCTACAAAGTGGCGTTTTCAGAATTTTGACATTCTACTTGCTTACTGAGATATAGCGAGAAACGTGCTGAGAAATTTTCAATTTTTTACTTCAATTAACTGTGTATGGGGATTGGCTCAAGATATCTTGATGTTTAAAACTATCCGAGATACACAATGGTATAATAATTTTCAAAACAAAAATACACGCATTGTGTGAAAAAAGCAGTTTAAGTTTTAAATTGGAAATATGGCATGTTTGGCAACACTGTAACCAAAAATAACTAATTTTTCTAGATTCCCTGACTCATTTCCTTCAAGATGCATCTAACAGATTGTTTATAGACCAAATTAAGCCAAAGATATGAATAAAAGTTCATAATTGGTGAATATTTTCTATGAAAAATTTTCCATGCGCGATTATGACACGCCATACAAATTTTGCCATCAATGCACACCTATGACACGTGTGAGTGCGACTTTTGTTTACATTTATAGTAAAAACTCGCAACAACCGATCTTCGTAATATTTGAGAGATTAATACAGAATAGATAGAAGCATCAATTGTATTCTTTGAATTGTTTATACCATTTATAAGTTTCAAGCTATTCAATCTCAAACTTTAAAAATCGTTTTTCTCGGAATATGCTAAATGGCGCTTGTCATAAGATAGCACAACAGCGACGAACTGTGATGAGGAAGCCCACGCCCGCCAACGGCAATATACAGATTCTCCATGAAATATGAAATTTCATTTTCCATTTAAATTTTCAATAATGTACTAATGAACTTAAGTAAACAATCTTAAGATTAAGTATTTCTTGATCGATTAGTGGTGGAAAAAATGAAATTATTTGATAAATTACATTGTTATGCAACGTTCGCACTACCAGTTAAAACGGGTTTTTATGCTATCTTGGTGACATTTTTCTTGTTGCTAATTATTAAAACGTGTTATAACTCTGTAGTGTAAACATTGTATTATTAAACCAATTCTGCCTTTTTTTCTATTATATAGGTGTTTTATGTGGTAATAGGACTGACATAATTACATTTTCAGTACAGCGGTTTGTTCCATAATTTAAAGCAGATTTATTTTAAAATTTAAATTAGTATACCCAACCGTTCTATTTGTTGCATGCTTTAAAACGCAATTAGAACTGTGTTTTAAATACATAGGGTAGGACAGATACTCTGACTGGATAAACTGGGAAAACAATTTTAAGACCAGTAACGCTTAAGACATCGCTTGAATTTGAATCGAAAAAGAACACCCGCTTAAACTGCTGCTGGGACGGTAAGTTCTGTTTTAAAATTTTCGCAGGGGATATACAGGCCGTGCAAATGAAAACCGCGTAAATTTCAAAAAAACGCGTAAATGAAAACCGCGTTAATTTCATAATCCGCGTAAAAAAACCTGAGTGTACTCTCCTATATAAAATACTACGCTGCTGAACAGTACAATAACTACAGAAGCACGTTGTCAAATGCCTTACTGAAAAAAAACATAACTGAAATATGAAATATATGAGAACCAATAGGCTCTTTACCCTACGCAGCTACAAAGCGCACATGGATTAACAAGTTACAACGCACACGCATGCATAAAAATAAATATATTTTTTTTTCAAACGCAACACTTAAGAAACACACCGTATTGAATTAAATCAAAACCCGGCGTGACACCGTGCTGGTACCCGAAAAATCCGACCACCGCTGCCGAAAATGCATAGCGTCTACCGCTTATTGTAGTGCCCAGACGCTGCAGACATGATCTTACCCGTTCGACATAAGAACAAAAACTGATTCGAACGGGTACGCGTCACCTCTATTTATAAACTAACCGTATATGGTTTAGTCACTTAGGTGCGAGTGTGTGCAAATGCCAACGTTGCCGAAAATCGATAGCGCTTATTGCATCGCCCGGAGAAGATGTTGCTCATATGGGATAAGAGCAACAACTGATTTAAACGGACATGCGTTGCTTCTATTTATGACTTTTCGCGTGTGATTGAGCCACTAACCTACCCTCTAATGACGGCTGTGTCTGAGAAATCTGCATCACGAATGGTAATTTTCCCGTTTTTCGTGAACTTTTTAATTTTACCAATTTTTAAAAGTCTACTTTTATTGGGGAGATATTAAATTATTACCAATATTTAAGTTAGGTGTTTCTGAATCGGTTGGTGTATGAATGATTAAAATCCATCTAGTAATATCGGAGTTATAAGCGTGCAAACCTTACATAGTTTCGTTACATTGGAGATAGTTTAGATTTTAGAATGACACCTAGCCCCAGATAGTGGAGTAAGACATTTTTAATGTCAAAAGAAAGAGTGCCAATTCTCTCGAATTCTAGTGTCAGAAAGCTCTGTCTGATACTTGCAGTGAAGTAGAGTAAGTAGTGAACCGTAGAATGTAGATGAACTTTTGAATATCCGTCTGGAAGAATCCGGCGAGTCCGCGCACATCAACGCAGGCAGATTAGTCGAGTGGAGAAGGTCGACAGAGTGCAGCTGTGGTTGAAAAAGAAGAGTGCAGATCAGACTGAAAACGCGGATACAGTAACTTCATCGACACTTCCGTTGATTTATTCTTCCGAATTAGAGCTACCAATTTCTGGTCCAGTTTTCGCGTTGAAAAATCCGAGTTTTTTACCTCTTCTTGGCAGATAATACAAAGACTAGTGTTCCCCAAACTTGTTTATGATGAATTTGACACTTGTGGGTTGAATTCCGAAGGGCTTCACCAATTTTTACTTAGCCATGTGTAACTTTCACTTCATTTTCAATGCGCAACATTTTCGAAACGAAGAATTTCAACCGCACACAAAAGTAAACAAAAGACAGATGACATTCAAACGCACGGCATGCTGTGATGAACAAGCAAAGCTTGTACGTATGACGCGAATCAATGTGGATAGCTTCTATATTGTCTATCTAGAGATAATCTAGCGTTTCTTAGAGTGTTGCTATATGGGAAACACTGGAGTGCGATCGAAAAAAAAAATAAACGTCAAAACACTCGCACTGATACAAATTAGATGGGCGTGTAATTCAACGCACGGCCCGGTGGTGCATTCTTCGGTTCCCACCCAACCGAACCGGATCAGATTCATAAAATTATTTCCATCAATTTCGCAAAAGATGGAAAACTACCCTCAATCCATGGAAACTCTCGAAATAATTCGATTCCATCATAATTACGCCGTAATTATCTCCCCCATCTGATGATACCGAGCTCTACTATGCTAGGTTTCCACATCCCTCCCGTAACCAGAAATACGCTTTGCCAGTCAGCCTGTTTTCGCATTCAACCCACGTGGGATTATCTCCAACAACTTTCTACCGTACCCGTAGCTTTTTTCTGCTCCCACCACCACCACCAGCAGCCCTGGAAAACGATGATCCTTCCCATAGGCAAAGGAATGATGAATCGGCACCGAAAGAAGCATCCACCGAGGCAGAAATCGTGAAATCTTCTAACTTCGAAACAGATGGATTCCTTAAAAATTGCTGCCGGCGCGTGAATAGAGAGAGTGGGAGAGAGAGACAGAGAACGAAAATAGAGAAGTTACTTATCTCCTGTTCCATTCCCATGACGGGTGGGTGAACGTTTTCCGAACCACCAACCGATTTGCTCTTCCCGGTAGTCGGTGGTAGGTACGCTATGGGACTAAAATCCGTTCCACCAACACTCGACCCGGAGTAAAGTGGGTCACGGTATAATTTTCCGCCGACAGTTTCGGATGCGGGTAAATTCGTTTTTGAAGGGGAAATAGCAGGTTATTTTAGGGCAATTTCGACTTTTTGTTTTGGTATAAATTTGACGACGGGATGATTTTTGTTTACGCTACTTGTAAGAGATGGGGCTACTTTGATCTGACGTGAAAAGAAATCCCACGGAAAGTTCCTAACTGTTTCCATACAAATTTGTTTACCTGCGATTACTAATTTTCGAATTCGAAATGCTAAGGCGGGATACGAAAAGTTTAGGCGGGATTTAGAAATAGTGAATTTGACACGACTAGATCAAACCAGTCACTAGATAAATTTATTTTTGATTTATTTATTTTAACTATTTTCAGTAGAACGACCTCCTTGATTTATTCTAAACGCATGACATGAGCTTACCTAGAACAGTTTCATTTACCCCAGCCAACCCCTCCTGCCACAACCTATAGAAACAGCTCGCCTCGCATTTCTCTAAATCAAAAAGAGGCAAAAGTGGATCATTCAGTTTTTCAATCACGTTCCTCCACCCTCAATGCATTGAACTTTCCTATTCGCCGCTCTCCGCAACTCACTCAACATGATGCTGCTGGCGGTTGGTTTTTGTAGCTCGAATGACAGTTGCCGTCACCTCAACCAAAACTCTACCCAGCCCAGCGCCTACTCCATAGTTCCGCGTTCGTTATCTCAATTCTCAACGAGAATCTCAACGACCTTTTCTTTCTCAATTTTCACATCGTTTTTTTCTTTTCTTTCTTTCTTCTTTTAAGATAAAGTTCGACTTTTTGTGTGTGCGTGTTGGCGTCGCATCCGCCGCCACAATGATTCTCGATTGTGACAAAGCCGTTGATTTGTTTGCAATCTTCTTATCTGCGTACGTTTGAGGTTGGAGTGCACCTCATCTCATGAAAAAGGGCGACAGGCGGTACGTCAACTTTGAGTTTATTGTTTTTCTTCCTCCGTTTGTTTGTTTTTCCTCTCCGGGCGGCTTTTTTTTGGAGACAGTCAATATTCGAACCGTCAAAGTTTTGCTACTTATGCGTGATTAAAGCAGCAAATTTTCACAAAAAATACACAAACCATCAAGATTAAATTTTTCTTTCTGCGGGTGGAGGCCGTCTTGGTTTTTGATTGAAAGCATTTTATCGTAGTTAATTATCGAAATAAAATTCCAAGCCTGCTGCGATAGAGGAGTTTCCAAAGACAACAGATAACACTGACATCAAGTGAAATTAAAATTTCGATTAAGTCAAGGAGCCATAATGAATCGGAATCATAGCACTAGAATGAGTTTTCAAATTTTGTATTCATAGCTACGGGACTGTGCAAATATCGCGTCGATTCTAGTGGAAAGTTCGAAAAGAGACAGAGAAAAAAAATCAACAACAATAGAACTGATTTCAGTTTGGAATCCTTTCAATTTGTAAAACGAAGCAAGCAATTTGCCACAATATTCCGGTACACACTGGTGCTTTAATGTACGCATGAAAGCAGCACAGCACGCGCCGAAGCTTAGCCACCATATTATCCGCCACAAGGTATGCAATCTACTGCTCGATTCCCGTCGCCGATGACGACGACGACGACGACGGCAACGATCCGGCGAATAATAGGATGACAATGACTTGCGATTTCTATCCCGCCCCAGCCCCATGCGGATTGGACGCTATAGAAACGTGTATCGTTAATCCCATGGGATGTGTAAGCTACCGAAAAAAAAGAATACTTTTTCCTCGAACGGAGGTTGGTTCTTTAGTCGTAGCCGGAAGGATCGAATTTCGGGAGCTTTGACAGTGGAGTGTGCTTCAGTAAGTGAGTAAGGTAAGGAGCTGTTCACTTTTATATTCCGTCGGGAGTTCTGGGTGTCAGATTTGATTTTTGGGAATTGACACGATTTTGCGTAGTCTGAACATTGTAAACTTATCGATCAGTTTTCCACAGAGAACAGACATCCATGATCGAACAAAAATATTTAAAAAACGTGTGTAAACATTTGAATTAATACACGATAAACACTAGCGCCGCCACACCAACCTATCCCAGCTATCCGCGAAATCCATTCCGGAACCGGTTCGAGATTCAGTATGGAATCTTGCTCAAAAAACAACCGAATCCGACTCTATCGGTTGATGCATTTAAGCTGGAATTCATGCTGGAAGTCCGAACCGGTTCCGGACCAGTTTGACTGGGTAGAGGAATAATCGCTGTCAATTCTGTCGAACTCAGCCACAAAAAACATGACGACAATAGCGCACCTGGTTTGGATATCCCAACTACCTTCGAAACCGTTAGAGATTTTACACAATGCTGAAGATGGACGTCTGTTCTCTGTGCTGTTGTTATTCATTAACTGCATTCTCGATAAATTTGTGCGAAATATTCTCTCAAATGCAATGAAATACATGTACACAAGCTCAGTAACGTAGATCTAGGCATTTTCGAGTTTCATGACAGTGTATTTTGCGAAATACTTCAAAAAAGGAATTTTTCTGCCTTCATTTAAACTAAAATTAAGTCACTCGATGTTTACACAAAACTTATCAAACTTGTGGTTGTCAAAGCTAGCAGCAAAAAAAAACTTAGTAAACCGCACGTCTTTATCTTTAAAACATCGTCTTTGGTCTTTTTGACCACTCTAATTTAAACAACTGGAGCGGCAGCACTGTGTTGTGAATAAGTTTGTTATTTTTGTGCTCGTAATTTTAAGTTGATTTTGGATGCAACATCGGTGTTTTTGGTCGTCGGAATATAGTTTGTTCCACTGACTGTTGTGAATAGTGAATGTTAATTGATTCGTGTCTTGTTGATATTCGGTTGTGTGGTGACAAAAATCGACAAAAAGCTACTGGTACTGAAGTGATGTTCGGCAGTGAAAAGTTACGTTTTGACTTATGCGCAATTCCCCAGTAAATCGCGTTCAGTTCGCCAACTGCCGGCGAGTACACTGCAAATAATCTGCACATTGAACTCAAGCGTTTAACACTATAATTTTGCCGCAACTGGTTTTACACTTAGCTTTTATGTGTCAGACACTTAACAACACACTTCTTTGAAAGCACATTAATTCCAACAGATGCCACACTTAAGTTTTATATGAATGGCGCATTCGAATCAAGTGTTTGGCAAATGGTTATTGAATGTACTCCACATAGTAATCAAGTTTGTATTAACTTGAATATTATAAAATATCTTATAAAAGGCATGTGAATAAATGTTATTTTTCAACTGGGCAGATCATTATTATGTATAATTGGTATGAGGCCTGACAAATTAAAGAGTTTTCAGTTCGATTCAATATTTTTATTTGAATTTTTTATGTACAACCTTAGCTTATTGTTTACAAAAAGCAATCTTCTTTTACAAAATTCAGTCTTCTTCTATGATATAAACGATCCATTATTGTATGAACCATTATGGGTGGGCTGTCAGAATTTGTATTCAGATTGGGTTGATTGTTTTAATTACCTTGAACAAAGTTACTATTGCACGCGAGTACTTTTTCAAGTCACCTTCAATTAGTTTCGTTTTCTTTTCAATGTACCATTCCGCTATTATTCCAGCTAACTCGAGCTGCCGTCGTTCTGATCATGGTCCCACCTTCGACAGCTTCAAAATTTCCTCGCCTTTTAATGATTCCTCAAGTTTTTTGCGCAATGAATCGGGGGTCAGTTCAACAACAGAATCCACATCGTTTTCTTTCCCGAAGTCGCAAAAGTTTTTCTAAAAGTAGCTATCATTAGTTTCGAATTTTGAAATAAATATTTTATGCGCACCTCCGGTTGGTTGTTACTAGACTCTGGCCGAATGTTTGGGCTCAGCGTAGACAAAACATCGTCGTGGTTTAAAACAGCCGACTTCACGATGTTAGTTTGGGATACCACTTCCTGCTCTCTTTTCCTTCCTTCAATGAATGGAAAATTCTTATCAATCACCAAAAGCTGTTCTGTTTTCGTTTGTGGAATTTGCTCCAGTTGCCGCAACTGCGATGAAGGCAGTAGATTCTGTAAAGCATTAAATTCAATTATAGCTTGTGATATATGCCGCAAACACTAGCGCTGTTAAAACCAGTAATAGCTATACAATTGACTCATACGCACAAGGGCATCATACCCGAAAGCACGATGTCTGTGAACTTATGACTAACACTAATATATGGACGTTATGATGCAGACGTACTGCGTTATATAGTCCAGGATTGAATGATGCACTCCTAGTATTGGATATTATGACGCATAGGAATTGTATCATGTCTCTGGTCACAAAGCCCCGAAGGAAGTGCATCATGGCCAACCACTATTGGACGTTATGAAACTGTTTGAAAAATCTTGCGCAATTACCTGTGGAACTATTTCATTAAGCGAGGAAGACGAAGTAGATGTCTGAATATATTGGACCGAGCCTTTTTCTCTACTTCCGAAGCTAACTTCCTGTTCAATTTTGACAGCTTGAAGCTGAGTATCTTCCGCTAGCACACCTTCCTCACTCTGTGAAACAGAAATAACAGTTTGGTGAGTTAAGCATGAAGTATGAATTGTGCATGTCACGAACGTTGTGACAAACGTACCTGTGGAACTACTTCATCAAACGGGGAAGACGATGTAGATGCCTCAACATTTTGAGCTGATCCTGCTTCCCTGCCGCAGAGCGTTACGTATTGCACACGTTTGTCAGCTGGAAACTGAATGTCCGATATCAAGCTTCCTTCACTCTGTGAAATAGAAAGATTAGGAGGGTGCAATAAGAATTATAGGTCACAATGTCTTGGACTTTATGACGCACTTCCCATAGGACGTTGATACAGTGCCTGAGAATCTTTTATATCTCTTGCTAACTTATCTGAGAAACTATTTCGTCAAACTGGGAAGACGAGGTAGATGTTTCAGGTTTCTGCGTCGATCCAATTGGTCCACTGTGGAAAATATTTTCCTGCAGATTTTCGTCCTGGATGCCGAAGTGCCGCTAGCACGCTTTCTTCATTCTGTAAATAAAAAAGAATAGGTAATTAATTATGTTATACTTATACACAATGCAACGAATTTTTTACCGCAAACGTTAAAGAAATTTTATCTTCCACTTCTTCAACAAAAACAATTCATTTATTTTGCAAGAATTCAACGATCTTGTTTACATCTCCATCTATGTAGTGACCTACAAAAAACATATCTAACAATTCGACATAGATCTTTCATTAGGGCTTAAATCGCAAATGTAAACAAACAGCGTTTTCGCTATTATGACATTATGCGACAAAAATACTACATGATTGAGGTGAAAATTAGTTAAAATGGTTTTTAATTCGATTTATAATTAAAGAAAACAAAACGGCGAAACATGCATTTTCTACGAGATTTCGACTTAGGCCCTTCTTCTCATATGGAATATAAAGGCTAAACTTACATTTTTAGACAGAACCGGGGCGTATGGTTATTATTCACAAAATTATTCTTTAAACGGCAGTTCTATTATATAAATGATAAGAAATATATACTATGATCATGTCTACTCTATAGTTATTGTACATAAACGTTCGAATATTTCGATATTTTCATGAAATTCGGAGAAAAGATGCAGGCCCCCTTTCATTTGCATTGGGTTTATATGCGCCCATTTGCTGAGCCCTATTAAAAAGTATACTGTCAAGCTCGCCCATTTACCCAGCCCTACCCAGCAAGACAAAGTCAGTTTAGCCCATTTACCGCGCCCTTCTGAAAATTGTGTTCACGGTTTAGCCCTTTCGCAAATGGTGGTTGCTGAAGGGCGAAATCACGACTGAAATGCAAATTGGGCGTAAGCATTTTTTTAGTTTCTACCAATTAAAAGCACATAGGAATTCTTTGTTATATTGTTATAAGGTTTAACCAAAGATGCTTCAGGGAAAACATGATCATAAAGTAATTTATACCTACAATAAAAACTACATTTAGAAAAGCATCGCCGAATATTGAAACTGATTTTTCTCCATTTGAGTACATTGCGACTTAGGCCCTCATGAAAAATCTGTGTCGAATTATGCAAACGAACTTGCTAAATTCATTTACTTACCACCCAAAACCTCCAAAATATATGGTGGAAATCCTAAACTAACGAGCTCAGCATGTGGCACAGCCATTTTTCTTCAAATCGATGTGAATTTTTTTATTCAAGTGTTTTCACACTTAATTTTGCCGCATTTGTGAAAAAACATAACCGTCAACAATAAAGCTATTACTATTCATTATTTTGACACTTAAAATTTAAATGCGATGACAGTCAATCGAGTCATAGGGCTGCGCACTTAATTTTCAAGTGTAATTTTTGTAAAGGGCATATGGAAAGCACATGAATTCTCAATGTGGCCTGAAACTTAAATGTTATGTGTCTAATCTATTGAAATAAAAGTGTACATTATTTACAGTGTAGCGGAAAGTGTTTCCCACGTTCAATAAGGGCGGGTTCAAAGTAGTGATGAGTTCTCTGCTACCCAGTAAAGTTCAGCCGGAACTGAACTGGAATTCCGGCTGGTTCCAGTTCGTACTCCGGCTCCAGTGACACAACCGATTCTAACTAGAATCGGTTGTGTCACTGGAGCCGGAATGCGAACTGGAACCAGCCGGAATTCCAGTTCATTTCCGGCTGAGCTTAACTGGGTAGAACTAGAACAAATAGATTTGATGTGAACAAAAATCGCGACGTATTGTTCTGGCTTATAATAAGATGATGTGCCTATTTTAATGTAAAATGTAAATTTAAAGCAACGTAAAAGCGAAGCAGATATTTCGATCGTGAACCAACCAAAGGGCGTATATAGCAAATGTAAACAAACTGAGATATTAGTATTATCCTGAAGAGGGTTAAAATTACTTCATATTAAATGTATAAACTTATTTAAAAAAGTATCACTTTTCATAGAAATCAATAAAAAACAAAACGGCGAAATTGATACTCCACATAAACAATAATAGCCAGGCGGGTTTCGCCCAACATTTCCAGTGCAGTGTATATGGGCGAAATTGACATAAATGTTTGTTTACATGGCGGAAGCAAAAATTAAAATCGTTCAAGATATTTTTCTAGTTTTTACCTCGATTTTTACGAAAAAAAAAAAACACGTGAACTAAACTCGGAATTCGACGGATGCTTCTTGGTATAAATAAAATATTGTGCAAATAATGTATGCTTTTCTAACAGATTTTTTACATTACAAGATTTTGCTATGCTACTTCTGAAACCTGACAATGGCACTAAACCTAACGACTGTGCAAAACAAACTGTTTTTCGTCTGTTGTTTAGTATTCCGTCAGTTGGGTGCTACCTAGAAATATGTACGAGGGAACACAAGCCTATAATTAATCGCGATTTTTCATCACAATTCCGCTCGGACGCAGCAAGACGTTTCCGCACAAAATACTAATAATGCCAAATGCAGTCCACTTCGTTCTCTATCCTGTGTGTATCCTCCGATTCATCTTGAATGTTACTAACGGTCGAACCGGCGACTCAAACCTTCGAGCATGTCGAGAGTTTCTTGAAAGGTATGTTTTTACTTCAATCAACTAACTTTGGTATCTAACGCTTTCATACACATGGTAACTAGCTAAATCACATGAGTCTGCTCTGAGTCAACTAGAAGTTCGCAGTCCTTTTCTTTCACTGAACTATATAAATCGCCCGAGTCAACTCTAAATCGGTCTAAACGGTCGAATATGTGACTCGATCCTTCGATCAATTTGAGATAGTTGCTTGAAAAGTAAGCGTTTATATTGTTTATCTAATTGTTAAATTCAATGTTCTGTTATTTTTGTCAAACAACAGTAAGCTACAATCCCGTGCGTGTACTGTCAGCCAACGGGAAGGTTGACTACAACAGTCGCGAGATGTTGAACGCAGTTCTCTTGGTGCTCTATCCTATACATATCCTCCGATTCAGCTCGGACAGTCTAAACGGTCGAACATTCGACGTGAAGCTTCGATTTAGTAGGGACGAATGTTTGAAAGGTAAGCGTTTACATTATTCATTCAATTGTTTAATTTGATGTTCCGTTACTATTATCACAGATAGAACGTTAAAGTATACGTGAGGTCGAGTTGCCGTTCGAAGATATTGTACCGTTCGATGATGCTAATGAGCCAATCTTGGAGCTAGAGAATGATTCATCCAGCAACGAGGCAGATGATGTTTCTGCCTTTCGAAATTTGGAAACGATATCTGCTTAATCGCGCTCCAACGCAGCGTTTGGAGGAATGGGGAAACACACGAAAGGAATCGGATGTAAGATAATGATGCAGATGGGTTACGTTGTAGGAGCTGGGTTACCAGTTAGTGCACAGATATTCCCTCAAGGAAAATCTAGATTATTGTATGCAACTACATGAACATGCTAAGGAGATGGCAAAATTTTGTGCAATGGAGACAATTCGACAAGTCCGGGTGCTCAAAAACAAACTACGCAAAACAAACGATTTGCCGAGTTGATTTTCGAAAAACTTAAACATTGCTAGTTTAAAGCTGTCGGAACATAGGCGCGGATCGGAGACTGGATCACAAATATGTGTATAAAAAGCAGATTGTAGGCAAAAGGTCGGAAATTTCATACAATAGAGAACAAAAACTGCGCAACGATAAGCGGAAAATAATATTTTAAGATGCTCATCACTAAATTATGTATATATATTTTTACTTCTCGATTGCTCCCTGAGTCGTGCAAAGCAAGATCTATGCTTAAAAGTTGTCTATGGTGAGATAATTCAACACAATATTCAGAAAAAGCGTATAAATACCTAGACTAATGGCATGTGGTACGTGCAAATAAGATGTTCTATGGATGTTTGCCATAAGTTTTCGGTTCAATCGATTAATTTCAAAAACATTTTATTGATTTTTCTCTTTATTAGTCTGATGATCACGTTGTAAAATTTCAACTTGTTTTGAATTCCTGACGCTTTCCGGTTCCGGCAGATGGTTTTGCCGTTATACTATCGTTTAGGAAGCTGCCTCGACTTCCAAGCTTCTAATTTTTCCCTTCAACGAACAATAATTAGTAACCAAAATTAGCATGTCTTGCTCCGTATCAACCATAGTTTTTCCTTCTTTCGAACTCGAACGGTTTATTAGATTATATACTGTCAAACACTCGTTTAGTCTTAATGTGTTTTGCAATGTGGTGGAATACTTGATCGAGGAATGGTTTCAAATTCGAACAACGGGAGAATCACTGACTTCGATGCTTGATATCGGGTTATCTTGGGGATAAATCGGTTGTCCTACTACGGACATCCTGGATATCAGGCTGGCTTTTGTTGGGTCCACGTGTGAGTCCGGTAACTCTACCAAAGGAGTAATTCTCGAAGCAAATTCCATTGGTAGACTTTACTACCGCTATATGCATGTTTGTACCAAGTTCTACTAATTAGCTAATACGGTTTATGTCCGATATATTATTCTATATTCGGCCTTCAAACATAAGGGCTAGTCCAAGCTTTCCTTCGGGCAAATTTTCGGAGTTTAAACTAAAAGATTAATAAAGACAACTAATGAATCGAAACAAGAATTTGCCTAGGTACTTACAGTTTATATGCGAAAACACTAATGCAAGTTTCCAGTTTACATTGGGCCCATCTGGGAGTTTATTACTACCGGAGTTGATTGGTTCCTGTGGCGGGACATACTTAAAATGACAATGCACCATAGTGATTGGAGAGCTGATTAAATAATTCCAATAAACAAAATTTTGTTTTTTTTCGAAAGCAGTTTTGCCTCCCTATTTTGAAAACACTCAATTTCGCCTTGAAGTATCGCCTGCAAACGAAACTACAATGCTTGTTTGGCCCGAGGAGAAAATTAAACTTCCCCTCGGGCGAACACTTAATTTGGTTTTTATTTTCAGGCGGCACTGCCGGGCGAAATTGAGTGTCGTCAAAATAAGAGGACGATATGAAAAAGGCCTAATCAACATTTCATGAACACACGGCGAAATATATATTTCTCGATTTTTCAACGAGATCGTTATTATATAACACAGTTTAGGTATGCTAGTGAAAAGTGCTGTTATTTTAAAGTGTTTTAATACATTAAATTAATTTTGGAAACCGGGTGTGTAACGTTGAAATTGGATTTTATTTTTTGAAGCGAATTTTCAAAGCAGTTTTTCTCGATTCGATGTCAGTGCTGTTTAAACCCTTTGGTTTGTTCACGATATCAGTATTATCTTAAAGAAGGATAAAAATACTACATAATGAAAATAGAAAACATTTAAATAAGTGTTACTATTAATAAAAATCAATAAAATACAAAAACGGCGAAATCTACACTCGACTGTAAACAAACTACCAAACGTGTTACGCCTAATTTTTTCAATGCAGTGTATACGGGCGAAATTGACATCAACGTTTGATTACAAGGCGGAAGCAAAAAATAAAAAATATTGTTTGAAATATTTGTAAAGTTTTTATGTTCAATCCAATTAAAATGGAATATACACGTCAAGTAAATTCGGAATTCGATGGATTCGCAATGCTTCTGGGTATCATTAATGAATTGTTAAAAAATGTCCGCTTTACTAATAGAACTTTTTTCACACACCCTAGACGCTGCAGCGCTTCTTCTAGAGCCTAATAATGGCACCAGACTTAATACTTGTGAAAAAGCAAATTCTGCTTCTCTGGTATGTAGTACTCCATCAGTTGGATGTAACGAAGAGATATGCACGAGTGAATTTAGGGCGCATGATACCGACCGTGATGCACTTCGCTCGCTACCTGATGCGTATGTTCCGATTCACCTCGGCCAATCGAATCGGTCCAGCAGGGGACTCGAACCTTCGATCAAGTCAAAACAGTTGCGTGAAAGGTATAATTTTACATTATTCATCCATTTGTTGAATTTAATGTTCCGTTATAATGATCACAGACGTGACAGTCAGCTACAATGCAGTGCTTCCACTGTGAGCCAGCTAGAAGTTTCGAAGACGCGTAATGTTGACCGCAGTTCACTTCGCTCTCTACCTTATGCGTATCCTCCGATTCACCTTGGAGAGTCGAAACGGTCGAGCGGGAGACTCGAACCTTCGGTCAAGTCGAGAGAGCTGCTTGAAAGGTATGGTTTTACATAATTCACTCAATTGTAGATTTTAATGTTCCGTTATAATGATCACAGACATGACAGTCAGCTACAATGCAGTGCTTCCACTGTGAGCCAGCTAGAAGTTTCGAAGACGGGTGATCTAGATCGAAGTTCACTTCGCTCTCTACCCTATACATATCCTATTCAGCGTGGACAATCTAAACGGTCGAGCATGCTATTCGAACCTTCGATCAATTCGGGACCGCTTCTTCAAAAGTATGTGTTTTCTTCAATTAACCAATTATGGAATTCAATGTTTTAATTCTATTGCAGACATGGTAATCAGCTGCAATTCCGTGAATCCTCTCGGAGCCAATTGGAATACCGAAGTCCTTCTCAGTCGTTTGCTTATACAAGTTCACAAGTTCAGCTCGAACAATTAATCGAATCGGAATCGTTTATCAAAAGGTATGTCGTTTCAATGCATTTTAAATTAATAAAGCCAGACTACGAACGTGCCCCATGTATCAATCTGCTCCTTTCTCTAATGATTTTATCAAACGCTGTTGCAACCGGTGATTGCAAGCAAGTTTCCGGCGATTCTTAGCAGGCGAGAATCATGCAATCGTCACACTCTCTGGCTGCGGACTACTTCGAGCGTCAGTGGTTGTTCAATCACAGAGAACAGACATAAGCTAAAACAAACTTCCGAAAAACCTGTGTCAACATTGGAATGAAAATACCTTGAAAATCATCAAATATTCAGAAGCCAATTCTATTCTTTGTAGCAATGAACTGATTTTCCCGTTAGATAACTTTTTGAGCCCGCCAATTGTCATACTTTTTCTCAGTATCAGCAGATGCTCAACTCCATCAATGGATGGGTAGGAAAGTCTTTGAAATCGAGCACTGCTGTAGTCGTATTCCGCAGTCACAGATTTTTGGGGACCTATTCTCACAGTCACGTCACTTGGTGACTAGAACAAAATTTCCTTCTAGTCACTAAGTGACGTGACTGTGAGAATAGGGCCCTTGTTCCTTGAATTCGTTCATTTCTATAGAAGTACTATACACTAGAATAATAAGACTGATCACCTGAAACAGCAACAGCTCCAATTTCTCTAATCAAGATTGAAATTAGTAGGTTTAAAAGGGCCCAGCAATAATACCAGCCTTGGGGGCCGAAGCGGCTCTCGACGGCTCTGTGACCATAACAGAACTTTTGTGGATTGAATTCTTTTTATTTCAATTAACTAGTTTTGAGTTAATACCACTTATTGCGTTATTTCAGATCTGTCAACCAGTCGGTTGGATATGTAAAAGAAACAACCTCCAGTCAAAATTATCTCCGCGATTACACATCACGATCTCGTGCGTGCGCTCTAACCGAGCTGGAAGTCTCGTTGAAGCAGGCACATGAAATTACACACAATCCTCTTCGCTCGCTTCCATCTCCGTATCCTTCGATCCAGGTTGGAAATTCCACATTGAGTCAACTGGGCATTTCGTTTAGGTGATACAGTAAATGTTGCGTATTACAATCAACTCATTGTATTATATTTCAGAGACGTTTATGCATCGACACCACGAAGCTTAAAGCTAGTACCCGAAATATCACATGATGATTCTCCGTGCGCATTATCACTACCTACGGATCTCCCAGAATCAGATTCCGAATGTGATGTAGATGAGAATACGAGAGAAATACATATAGGCGACGTTACGATACTGAACGATTTTATTGTTGACGAGTGCTTCGAAAAGTATCGTAACGAAACCGTTATCGATGATTTGTGCAATGAGGAACCACTTAGGCAGCCTGGCGATCTAGGTTTCGAAGAACTTGAAGCAAATGTTGACGTTAAGCGGAAGAAGCATGATCAACGTGAAGCACGAAAGATTGCAAAAGCTAAAGGGTTAGAGTTCGTACGCACAGACGGAACAATAATACCAGCAAGATGTATTAAACCTCCCTGCAATTGTTCTAAGTTAAAGTGCTACGAAAAATATTCTGCAGAGGTCAGATCACAATTGCTGCGTAATCTGCTCCAGTTGAATCCCTCCGGCCAGAACCAATTTTTGAGTAGTCACATGGCCATTCAGTTTACATCTCGCCCAACGGTACAGTATGACAATTTTGATATTTAAAAAAATAATGAGAATGATTTTTATAGGTACTCAACTCCAGAAGAATGTTCTCGCGTACGTATTATTTACCTGCCGTCAACGGTCGAATTCATGTATGCAAAGGCATGTTCATGGCTACATTCGACGTAAAAGATAAAAAACTTCGTGTTCTCGCTGAAAAGCAGCTAGAAGGAATGGGGATTTCAGCTGACGATCTTAGAGCAAACTGTTCGAATTCAAGGAAGATAACAGAGGAACACATAAACTACATCAAATCACATATTAGATCGTTCCCTGCGTACACTTCGCACTACTCGCGAGAGAAGACGTCCAAGTTATACTTAAGTAGCGACCTATCTGTTATGAAACTGCACCAGCTTTATAAAAAAAATTGCGAAAAGGATAATCTGGAGCCAGTAGCATATAATACCTACCGACGAATTTTCAAAAGCTTGAATTTATCATTCAGAAAATTGAAGGCAGACACGTGCGGAACCTGTGACAAAATAGCGATACGCCTCAAGTTAGCTACGGAAGAAGAGAGGATGCCAATTGAAGAGGAGCGAGACGAGCATCATAGAAAGGCTCAAACTACCTATGCGATGAAAAAAGCTGACGTCCAGGAAGCAAAAAAAAAATATGAAGTTCGCACAGCTTCTTTTGATTTGCAAAAGTGCCTTCCGACGCCTCACTTACAGAGCGGAATAGCATTCTATTCGCGGCAGCTGTACACGCTGAACTTCACGATTTTTGACACGTTCAAGGGTAAAAACAGTGTGACTTGTTTTTTATGGGACGAAACAAAAGCTAAACGCGGGTCCCAGGAAATAGGATCGTGCATTTTGCGCGATCTTAATACAATGGACGCTAGCATAAAAGTTTTAAATTATTACTCCGATCGTTGTGCAGGGCAGAACCACAACCTTACATTATGCATGTTTTTTTCATATTACATGCATAAGTGTCGTGTGGGGAGCAGAGAGCTGACGATACGCCATAAGTTTATGGTCAGCGGTCACTCCCACATGGAGGTAGACTCTGCTCACGCACTCATTGAAAAAGCAAAGAAACGACACACGGGGAACATTGAGACGCCCAGAGATTGGGCTGTGTTTATTGCGTCCATTGAGCGGAAGGTGCCATTCGTAGTAACTGAGATGGAACAGAAGGATTTCCTGGCCATTCGAAGCCTAGAACAGTTTTTTAAGCGCCCAAAGCACAATGATGCTGGAGAAACTGTCAAGTTTAAAGATATTTCGTATTTTGAGTACCGTTCTATGGTTCCTGGAATAGTGTACTTTAAATATAATCTAGACGATGAACATCTTATGTCATTCGACATGAATCATACATTTTGGGACCCCAAAATAACTTTGCTCCCTATTAATGTGGAACCGCTTCCTTTGGCGAAGGAAAAGTTGGAGGACCTGAGGAAACTCCTTGACTATGTATCGAACAAAGTGTACTACACAACGTTACTCGACCAGCTAAAGCCGAGAAAAAAAGGAAGGCGTTGCAAAACCGACATCATGGACCACTTCGATAACGATTTGTACACAAGTGATGTAGAATGTGAAGATGTAGTATAAATATACCTTCAAAACGCTCGTTATGGAAGTTCTAGTGTACTAGATCTGAAATATTTATTAAATTTAAAATAAAATACACAGGCTTTCACATATTTTTAGTTCCACTTCGCCATTGTATCCGAAATAACCTGTAAATCACAACCATGTTGCTGTCGCATAAGATCCATAATTCGATCGCGGCGTTTTTGTTTAATTGTTGATGCAATACTATTTATTAACCTGATTTCCGTGTCGGCTCGATTTGACCTCGATCATTTTGAGGACTAACGTTTTACTATAATTGCCAACATTGCCGATGATGATAGTAGCCTTGTTTAAATAACGATCGCTCCGCTCAGCGAAGTAATTATTATTACCCGTTAGTTAGTAATCATTCACTAGATTTATGGTCATCATGTTTCCAAGTATACTTGTCTCGTATCGTATTGCGGATATGTGGTTATCCGAACGTTTTTTTGCTTCTGCTTGGTCAGTAGACACAGCAGCTGGAATAATAGAAAATAGACGGATATCAGGTCAAGGAAGACTCAATTTTGGTTAAGTCAATCGATAAGCGGAAGTTACTTACCCAGGAGCAAAAATTGATACTGGCGCTTTAAACCATCTGTCCGATTTTGCGGCCTTTGTCGTTGCAATCGCCACCTAACCGTAACTGAGGTGCCCCGGCATAAGAGAATGCGTTTGCTTCCCTTTTCAATAACTGTAAAAACCCAAATTGCGGATCTGAGCGAAGCAGAATTTTTTATAGAAACCGATCCGTATTGTTATGACAACAGTCAATTTCGCCTTGCAGTATCGCCTGTAAACAAAAACCAAATGCTTGATTCGCCTAAGAGGAAAATTAAATTTCCCCTCGGGCGAACACTTCATTCGGTTTTCAATTTCAGGCGACACTGCCGGGCGAAATTGAGTGTCGTCAATACAAGAGGGCAATATGAAAATGGCCTAATCAACATCTAATGAACACACTCGGCGAAAGATATATTTCTCGATTTTTTCAACGATATCGTTATTATATTAAACAGTTTAGGTATGCTGGTGAAAACTAGTGTTATTTTAAAGTGTTTTAACACATTTAGAAACCCAGTATGTAAACAACGTGGAAATACGATTTAATTTTCTGAAGCGAATTTTCAAAGTGGTTTTTCTCGATTTGATGTCAGTGCGGCTTAAGCCCTTTGGTCGGTTCATGATCGATTTGACAGTTGGCGCGTGTGAACAAAAGGTAAAGTAAACAAAAACATGGGTCAGTAGTAAAGGAAAATATAGCCTGGATAGTAATAGTTGGAAAAAGTAGAAAGTTAAATTACACTGAAATTGCGGCAGGAAGAATAACACAGCTCAAAGTTGTAAGAGTATAAAGCTGTAAACACAGCGAGGAAAATCATAAACAGTGATGTGAGAAAATAGGTTAATTTGTACCTTTGCCTCCCCTTATCACAGCGACCCGTATAGCGGTAGATACGACTATGCAGGAAGTGTGGAAAATAGAGAGAGTAATTTGTTTAAGGAACCAATTTTCGAACAATTGTGAACAAAGCGTTACTTCCGAACACTGTTTACGAAGTGCGTAATCGGAAAGTCAAGCTAACTCTACCTAAATCCGTGAGCCAAGTTATACACAAATACATGGAAATATCCTTTTTCTGTAAATCGCTGCCGGCCAGTGTTAGAGATAGTATAGTTAACACACACAAGCTGATTTTAAATACGAAGAATGATTTCAGTACACAAAGTTAGTTGAATCTATCTTATTTGAGCTGCTTACGTTTTTTACTATAGTTCTATCCTTGTTCAGAGCCGAATACTTGTACAACTTAGAAACGGTAAAATGAAATATTTTAATGATTTTTCCAGATATTAAAGACTGAGCATCGAACCACGTTTGTGTGCAGGTCGTTTTGTGGCTCGATCGAGATCGTGTTTCGGAAAATTCACGGTAGTGTGTGTGTTGCGAGCAGTAATATCTGCGAAAGTGTCCGCCTGTGGTTCGAGTGCTTTTGTATGGTGCTAGATCGCCGTTTGTGGGAAGCAAAGTGAAAAGGAGCTTTCGCTTCCCCAATTAACCGCAGGGGTAAGCCGAACGAGCCTTACTCTCTTTTCCAGCTAACAGCCAAGGAGGGCGAAACAGGTTGGACAACGGATCCGCCTGGGAAGAACACTACGGTTTCTTCTGGGATTCTTTGCGGGGAGCAATCGAATTCGGTGATTTGTCACCATTGTCGCTAGGGAGGTTCCAACTAACGAGCCACGCTCACTTCCCTACCTAATTGCAAAGGACCGCTACCGGAGCAGCAAATAATCCAAGGAGAACTCGGCCATTGCTTTCCCGACCGGTTCGACGAGACCACTCACCTTTCCGCCCAGCAGTAGCAGTTCAACAGCAGCAGCAGCAGTGGAGAGAATTAGGAGAAAATAAACACGGTAAAATTTAATTTATTTGTTTTTTCCGTTTTTGTTTGTTGTGTTACGAAATTCCGGTAGAAACACCTAGGCCGCCCTGATAAGAAGGGTCTGCCGGGCAAACCGAACTCGAGTAGTGGGAAACCGCAACGTACGTATTAGAGTTCGTTAAGTCAAATTGGAAGGAATTGGTCGGGCCTGTCGTATTTATTAATAGAATCCTGTTCAGTGATGCCAGATCGAGTAGTCGTACCAGGGGATCTTGATCCTAACATCAGAGTGGTAGAGGTGGTTTGGCGAGGTCTCCCCCGCGTGGGGAGAGTAGTGGAGCGACAATTGCTGCATCTGATAGCACCAGTGACCCCCCAGCAGTGGTAGGAAATAGCCCTACCAACGCACTGGACGGGCCACTATCGGCGATGCGAAAAGTGGTGGAGCAGCTCGATTCAATAATCGAGTTCACTAGCGCAAAGTAAAATATAAGCAAGGAGCTGAAGCAGAGCCTCCTGGTGCTCCGGAAAGCTGTTCGTGTCGCGAGACAGGAACAGCAGGCTTACACCAAGAGGGTGGAATGTCGGGAGAAGTCCGACAGAGAAACCCAGATAGTGGCCTCCAAGAGGGAGGGAAGAGAGAAGGTCGACATAGGTACCCAGACAGGGGGCTTCACCTTCTATGGAGCAGCCATGTCGCTCGAAGCGGCGGTCGAGTTCCCCTCGAAGAGCAAAGGCACGGGTAGTCGCAAGACGGCGTCGAACGCGAAGCGCCCTAGGAAGGCGAGGGTGCAAAAACTGACACCACACGGCGTGCAACCGTTAAGGCCAAACGCCGTTTGGTCGAGGTAAGCGAGGGCGAGAGTTACCTCGCTGGGCAGAGCGGTGGTACCAGCAACCCGGCGCAACCGGGGCAGGGGGCGTAAACCCCTGGACGCTGGTCACCAAGAAGAAGTCGGCACCGACACCGGAGGTACCGCTGCCCGCGAAGAAGGCCAAGGATATAGGCGAGGCCTTGTGGTTAAAAACCGACAAGGACAAATATGCCGACGTCCTAAAGTCGATGAAGGCGGCCGAAAGCCTTTCGGCCCTTGGGAAAGATGTGCGTAGCGTGAGATGCACCACAGGAGAAATGCTTCTGGTGCTGAAGCGAGGCGCACAATCTAGTGCGGTGTACAAGGCCTTAGCCCAAGAGGTCCTTGGTGAAGGCGCCCAGGTCAGGTCGCTAGGAGCGGAAATGACTCTCCAGTGCAAGCATCTGGACGAGTTCACGACCGCAGAAGATGTCGTCGCAGCCGTCAAGGAGCAATGCGACGTGACAATCGAGCGGGCCTCTGTGCGTTTTAGAGGGAGACCCTCTGGCACCCAAGTACCCTACCTCAGGCTACTAAAGGCGGATGCCAAAAAGGTAACCGAGAAAGGTAAGCTGAAGATCGGCTGGTCGGTATGCCCAATTAGCATACCCCAGCCGCCTTCAGTGGATAGGTGCTATCGATGCCCGGAGTCCGGCCAGCAGCAAGGGCATAGACAGGAGCAAACTATGTCGTCACTGCGGCGAGGAGGGGCATAAGGAGCGGGGTTGCACTAAGGCGCACAAGTGCCTTATCTGCACCGCTAAGAAGCAAGCCCGTAATCATGCTATAGGCGGACCGTCGTGTCCCTTCGGTGAGGCAAATAAGAAGAAGCCGTGAACGTTACACAGCTAAATCTTAACCATTGTGCAGCAGCCCAACAGCTGCTGTGGCAGTCGGTCTCGGAGTCGAGGACAGATGTCGCCCTCCTATCAGACCCGTACAACATCCCTGCCGGCAACGGCAATTGGGTGTCGGACGGGTCTGGAATGGTGGCGATCTGTACAACGGGACGGTTCCCGGTTCAAGAGATAATACACTCCTCCACCGAGGGTGTTGCGATTGCCAAGATCAATGGTGTGTTTTATTGCAGCTGCTACGCTCCACCAAGGTGGCCCATAGAACAGTTCAACCAGATGATCGACAGGTTCTCGTCAGACCTAGTGGGCCGGAAACCGGTAGTCATAGCGGGAGACTTTAACGCTTGGGCAGTGGAGTGGGGCAGCCGCTGTGCAAATAGCAGGTGCCAAGCGCTAATGGAGGCGCTTGCGAAACTCGATACTATGCTAGCTAATAATGGCTCCTGGCAGATCATTTCAGTGGCTCAGTTGGATATTTTACGGTGACGTCACAAATGAATTCGAGAGTTCATTTTTGACAGTTCGCTTGTACTGTTTATATGGACTTTGAAAAATTCTTTGCGATTTGCTTCGAGCGAATCTAGTCGTCCATAAAATTTTCCTATGTCCATGTAAACAGCACAAGTGAACTGTCAAGAAAAGTGAGGTTAGCTGTGTCGTCTATACTGATGGCTCCAAAGACGGCAACACAGTAGGCGCAACAGTATTTGAAGAACACTCAACAATCGATTGGCCTTCTGCCGCAATGCTGTGTTTTTTTTTCAGCCGACGCATTCGCAATAAAAATAAACGCTAACGGCATACCACACGTCCAACGACCTACTAATAATGTTCGATTCGGCTAGCTGTCTATCAGCAATCCATATCCCAGCACCCGTGAATCCAGGAGATTGAGAATATGCTTCGAAACCGTCCAATCAAGCTGTGCTGGATTCCAGGTCACGCTGACGTTCTCAGTCACGAAGAATCAGACCGACTCGCAGGTGAAACCAGGGACAATGCTTCGTTGGGAATATCCGTTCCAGGACCGTGGTTCTTTGTAGTTTCGAAAGCAATTTTAAACAAACTATCATTAAAAGGTATTGAATATTTTTCTTTCGATTAGCGATTATTAGTTTTAGAAGTGTACAGTTCGCTTTATACATCTTCCTGAATTGGCTACACTAAACGTCTGGCTTAACCTATAACAAAGAACCGCTAATATTCATACAACAAGAAAAATGCGGGGATTGAAAATGAATTAGTCTCCTGAGGATCAACAATTACAGTGGTGACATGATTGGATGGAATATTTAATGAAATAGAGGATATGACTTCCCGGAGTTGGAAGTCAATTTTGTCGAGTTTCATCATATCAGAAACGCTGAACTGCTCATGTTCGAGAAGTTAAAAACAACACTAATTTTCGCTACTTTATAGAACTGCTCGCAATGTTTAATTATGTCTCAAAAGCCAACTGGTGGATCCTGTCACTAGAGGCCCTCGATTTCGACAGCCATACGACAAAATACTTTTCCAAGCATGGAAAAATGTCAATGTCAAGTACATAGGTCATGTCTGAAACTTTAATCGGCTTAGTGAAAATTTATTTCCACCCTTTTCAAAAGTTTATGAGGGTTGATATTTACGACTGTATATACCACAAATCAGACTTTCATTGTGCCTACCGACACCGGTTCGTCATTCGATTTCGCCCAAAATTCCTAGAAGGTAACCAAGCGGTGGCAAAATTCGACAGAAAAATAAAATTCAAAACATTAGCCTCTGTTTAGGTAAAAGATTACTATTCCAGTATGCAGTATTCGTTCCACCCCTACCAAGAACTAACTACGCGGAAAATTACAACACCGAACGAAACGTCACGTTTGAAAAGCAGCTTACTGTGATGAACGGCTGGTAGCTGCCATCGTCGCCGCCGACTCCGCAGGCTATAAAAGAAATGTCATAAAAAATCGGCGAAATTAATCTTGCTTGTTTTGCAGCGCAGCAGCTTCTTATTATGTTTTCATTATGCGACAAAACTCCTGCGGCTCCCGTCGTTCCGTACGTGGGGGAGGCAAACCTAACGTTAATCAAAACTCTAGCAACTCGGATCGCTGGGGACGAGAGTGAGAGACAACCAGACCCGGCACGGTTACGCTAGTCATTGTTTTGGAAAAACTTGCGCATTGTTTTGAATACAAAAACACCAGACTTCGATGGTTGTTGTTGCATTGGAGTCGAAATTCCGATGGAAACCAATCAAAATTCCAAAACAAGTTTCGAACAAATTAGACTGGATGAATACAGCCCGAAGTTAGTCGATAAGGCCGAATCCCATTTTGCTCCAGTTACAGATTACACCACAATTAAGACAAAAGGAAAAAAAAACAGAAACCATTTGTCTGTGGCTAAGCGACAAGCCTGAAAGGACCATAAAGTAATTAGTGTTTTAATTTAATTACACTTTGCCCACTCGACCGCTTGATCTGCACTCCGACCGGATCCCCGGAACGGTTCAGAAGGACTATTTGAGAAAAAAAAACATCAAGCACTACGCTACGTGCCTCCGATGATGCGGGTGGACTATACAATCAAACCAGCCCCAGGGGGGAAGACCCTTTTTCTGTGTTGACCTTAACACGGCTTTGCGGTCGGTTCGGTCGGTCGGTCCGTCTGTCTGTCGGTCAGCCAGTAGTGGTGAACCCTTGCCAAAGAATCTCTACAACAAAGTGCTACTCGAAATGGTCAATATTTGCCTCCCTCCGAGTCGGTTCTCTCTTTTTTCATAGTAGTAGCTGAAATATGGAGCTGATTTTCTTCGTACAATGGAAAACTGATTCATGATTCTACCCGTCGTCAGCATAATATTTAGATTTCATTTTCAGAAGAGCTCGTTTGGAGCGGTTGGATGATAAGGACTCTTCAATTCACTAGTCAGCAGGCGTAGAAATTTACAGCAGGGATTTATTTGATGGTAACCGAGTCTTTTTTTACACCCAAAAGACTGTAACGCATTTGACGGATATTTTGATTTTTAGTAAAAATTCACGAATTTGAATTCTTTGATTAAACTGGAGATCAGCAGAGCATAAAACGAATGGAGATTTTGAGTTGATTTACGGAGCGTCTATCCAATATAAATAAAACATTCTAGAATCGCACGAGGCACGGTTTGCGACATGTCGTCGACAGCGGTTTCGGCTGCCTAAACGAGAAAAAAATTATTCCACAAGCACACAATCAAGTGGAAAACATGAATGCTGAATATTTTAAGAGAAATTCCACCCAATGCTGACACACATCGCTAGCTGTGCATTCGAAAAGACGAACACAAAAGCCTTTCTGCAAGGATTATTGTGGTGGATTCCCTCCTCCTCCTCCGTTGCACGTGTATTCCGGGTTATGCGCATGCAACCACAACAACAATAAAAAAAAACCAACCGACGATCCGATGTGCATCAAAACAAAATCGTAAATATGCCACACGGAAAAACTATGACGTGCTGGGCGCGCGAGGTCTGATCTGAGCAAAGTACAGCAAAGCCACAAAATATATCTAGTATGCCATGATTCGATGCAACTGCAGCAGTAGCAACTGCTCGGTAGCTTCACAGATACTATAGACTGGCACGGAGAGCACGAGTCGAACAGACCTGAAGGAGTGTGTGACAGATAAACGATAAAATATGATGTTTTCGTTTTTTCGTCTGTCCATGAAATTCAACTTCCTACTACTGCACTGAGATCGGATGGCTTCCGGATCAAGTTCGGCTTCGGGGTGTTGGTTGGCACGTGACAAGCGGGGTAATTTAAAGCGTGATATTTCGAGGGGGGATCTGTCGCTTCTGAATGTTTATTATATTTCCATTCAATTCAGTTTTGCATGAATTCATTTTTTCGAGTAGTTTTCGGTCTATTTTTACCATTTTTTTGTTAACCATTTTTGTTAACGACCTATTGAGTTAATTTGTCAACAGTTTTTTCGGCATTTAATTAGCAAGGGACTGGAAGGTGAAGTATATTTTTCAATATTTAGAGCCATAGTACTCAAGGGAGAGCAAGGTGTTGAAAGGAGAAAGTTTAGAAAAGCGTGGAAGGATCATATATGCAAGCTTAGAGCTCACCGGCGACTTAACCCTTTGTCTGCTACCGTAGTGGTCAAGGTCTTTTGGCATTAGAAATGCGAATCACCTGAGTCTACGGCATGTCCGAACAAGCGTAAAGTAACTTGTTACTTCATGCTGTCGGAACCGACTGTTTTATTTATATTGGATAGTCGGTTCCGACAGCATGAAGTAACAAGTTACTTTACGCTTGTTCGGACATGCCGTAGACTCAGGTGATTCGCATTTCTAATGCCAAAAGACCTTGACCACTACGGTAGCAGACAAAGGGTTAAGTCGCCGGTGAGCTCTAAGCTTGCATATATGATCCTTCCACGCTTTTCTAAACTTTCTCCTTTCAACACCTTGCTCTCCCTTGAGTACTATGGCTCTAAATATTGAAAAATATACTTCACCTTCCAGTCCCTTGCTAATTAGTTTTCGGTCATTCGAACAATTTTCCTTCTTCCAACAAATCAATGATATCCCATCTTGGTTGACAGTGCATATAAACTGTTAATTATCACTATTTCAATTCAAACTAATAAAAACACGTACACAGAGAATAGGGATCTTTAATTTGGAAAAATTGTGCCAGTTTTTCATATGTATTGGTAGCGGGTGTCCTTACGAGTACACTCATACCATTCTTAAACCTTAATTATTCTTTTATGATTTTTAAATTTAAAAAAACCAAATTAAACTCAACCAGCAAACTGACAGTTGTCCTACTAAATGACATATCTGCAAATCTATCGTTCGCCTCATTGTTAACCGGGACAGCACCCCACACAGCACGATCTGGTACTTTGTCAATCCGCTAGCAACCTGCCATCCCAAGTTTCATCTGCAAACTATGGTAGATCTGATAAGGCAACCTATAGGGTCGTGCAAGTCGCATGGGTTTGGATGTGTTATTGTCCTAAAAGGAAACAAACTAAAAAATGTTTTTTTCAATAGTTTCGGGCCAAAAAATTGAAAAAGGACTGAGATATTAACTCACGGTACTAATCTGCATCAGAATATGCCTTAACCCGCACACCCCTAAAGATCCCTATTAAAACAATGTAAAGAATTCAACTTCAATTTAAATACTTTCCGATTGTACTGCACTCATTATTGTCCAAAAATAAACGTCTAGAATTGATTAAAATGACTGACAGATAAAAGGTAAATAAAATTTTGAGGTCGGGTTTTCATACCAGAGATTCAACGTTGTTGGTCAAAAACTCAACGAGAGACTTGACTCTGTTGAATTATGTAATTGATAATTTTTTCAGTGTTCAAGATATATGTATCAGTTTTGTTTCAGTGTAGCGAGCACTGTCAAATGTCAGTTAGGAGAAACATGTGGTTTATATTTATGTCAGTCAGTACGAGTGAATGCGTTTAGCAGAAGATAAATCGCTAGAGTATTACCTAAGTTAGTGAGGTAAGCAAGGGAATTCAGTTTTTAGTTATCTCTATCACACTCTTCTTGGGAACGTTTGTTCCCAGTGGCCAAAAGCTTTGGAGATTAAAAGGAGCAGTATTGCTTATTTATTTGGAGAGCGGTCTTTTTGGTATGATTGATATCAAGATTTATTTCAGGTTTGAAAGAAATAATTTCTGGTTTACGTTTGATCTAGAAGGAGATTTCCTTTAGATCAATTGCAAATAGAATCCGCTGGATATATGACTACAAGTATATAGGCAGAAGACTTTCTACTAAATACTTGTATGTTGTTCCACTGGCTGTAGTCCACCTTGTTCCACACTCAGCCAAGGTCTTACCTTCAATAAGTTTGATTAGGAGTTGTTTGAGGTATACTCAAAACTGGGCAACATTACCATACATTTGAGGTTTACTTAACCCAATTTGAACTAGCAAAAATTTAGCATTCAGTTGTGAGTTTTGCCGTGGTTAAATGAAAGCTAGTTTCAAAGCTATATGTACCGAAATCTACTATATTAAATGATAACACAAGATTGAGTTGAAAGAATTTAATTTTAGATAGTTTTTCTTTTCCATGTACACGGAAACAAAAAACTACGTACAATTGAGCAATTAAAATTTAAGTTAAATCTATCCAATGTTGTGTACACCTAAAATTAGAAATTACCTCACAGGACAAATCTCGACGGAATTGCATATCTCGTTTCATTTTCGACAACAATAATAAATGCAAATGGGAAAGGCACAACAGAAGTGTACCCAATTTTGAGTTCAAGAACCTATTCCCTGGGTTGTTTTATTATTCTGTGCGGATCGTCGCTCGCTGAACAAGACGCCGTAGGTCGTTTGGTTGGCCGGTTCCATTCTCTGCCTCAGACGCCACGCAGACTACAATAGAGTGGATTAAAAAGAAGGGAGCACAAATTCCAGTGTCCTTGATTGGGTTTGAAGCGCTTTTCTGTTGTGCCTCGTTGAATTATTGTTGGCGCCGAGGAGTGTAAGGGGGGGGGGCGTTGGTGGTTACGTATTCTCTTTCCGCTGAATTTGTGTACGGTGTGCGGGTGACATTGTCGTTTTAATGATGGACATCGAACTGGAATCTGTGCTTTCATGTATGATTATAGAACCGAGCTGGCAGGTTTGATTCTGGCTGCTCTCTTTTCGTGTACCTTTGATGATCCGGAGAAGGGAGCGGGCGAGGAAGAGATTATTTGTATAAGGATTTCAAAGACATTTATGGTGGAACGTGAAATCGGGAAGAGACTTTTTCCCCTGTGAAATTTATGTATCATTAAAAGACACTTAAATTTAAGGAAGCCTGCCCGCCATTGCCCTAAATTGGTTGTAAATTAGCACTGATACAGCACCCGATTTTATGAACTCCCGATTTTGTCAGCCTCAAATAAAAATTCATTTGATGGGTGACGGCACCGGTGGTTAAGTGGTAAGCGTTACCGCCACTCATTCCAGTTGATCTAGGTTCAATCCCAGCCGAAGTCGTTGAGATTTTTCTAAGGAGAAAAAAATTTTGGTCACGTCTTCCTTCGGAAGGGAAGTAAAGCCGTTGGTCCCCGGTCCATGAGTTGATGGATCGATATTCGAGTCCAGATAGTAGAGTTACGTCTCTGTCCCTCTGTCGGTCACGTAGAAGTAGAATCCAACTTCTATACTTACTAACAAATATCCTCCTCCTGTGATACTTGTGGAGTGCGCAGTAGTATATACAGCCTTTTAGCAAAAGCAAGCATCGGACTAACATTCCTTTCCTTTCCTTCCGCGATCTACGTTCGGGCCTGGTCGGCGCCGGTATTGATCAATAAACTCTTTAGGAATACCAGGAGTTGTACATTGAAAGATGTTTCGCTACTTCCAAGCATAAGTATTTACTGATTCCCTGTGCAACTTCAGCTAGTCCAGATCGATAACGGAGTAGCCGCCAGGGGTGGTCGTACAAGCTCAAGCTCAAAATTCATTTGATGGGTTCTAGCAGACGAACCGGCTCAAATTCGAATAATCCTTTCCTGGGGCATATTTTTTTTATCTCAAAGATGCATTTTTTGCAATTTTGTTTTTAAAATTGTCCACTTGAAGATCTATAAGGGGAATTTATACTAAATAATCTGAAAGTGTTAGTCTAGCGGCTAAAGAAGAATATTATAAGATCAGCTTCGGTTTATTAAAAAAAATATGCTTCGATTTTATCAATGTATCCATTTTGTCAGCCTAAAATATACCACGAAACTGAAAAACCGGGTCCTAACTGAATTTTCAAAGAGCCTGCCCGCAATATGGGTTAATTAACGAATTTTCTATTTATACTAGCCCTAATGAAATTTTTAGTGCGGAGAGCGATTTGCTTCGTTATTTTATTATCTTGTGAACCGATTTAAGATTGAGATCTCTTCAAAGTAAACATCAGGATCGGCCAGTAAGGGGGCATGCAGCGACCCTATTTTAGCTTCACACTCTCGCTCGGTAAATGTTATTTTTGCTTAATATTTCATTTTAAGTTTTTTTCAGTTCGTCTAATTCCTCAATTTCGTTTTTCTTCTGTTTCATGTAACGTTCGCCTCATTTGCATCTTTTATTATTACCTTCGCGTGCGAAGCTTGGAAATCGAGTCCAGGTGAGCTGTGTACTGAGCAATTGACTTTACTGAATTGTCTAACCAGCTGAGTTCAGTAAACAGCTGAAAATTCATTAAAATTGCTTCCTATATTTTTTTTTAGAATATTTTCCATTTTTGTACATTTTGTTCTTCCTGTAATATATTAGTGTAACAATTTAGCACTAGGTGGAAATATACCAATTATTGTGTACACACTCCGTACAGTGTATTTATTTACTCAACATATAATATTATGCGCCTCGCTGTTCCCTGTCAAAAAATGCGGACGAACATGGTCAGGCGATTTAAACAGTTTGACGTTTAACTCAACTCGCCTGTGCTAATTGCCCCTAGGAACAAATGCAATTTGCGAATGCGATTTAAAGGCAATTTCAACACTTAGACAAATTTTCTGGCGGCTGAAAAGGACTTGGTTGTATTTGCGTTTTTCAACTATGGCGGTTCATGTTTGGCTTAAGCTAAAAATAGTTATTTTAAACGATTGGCGTGTTCTCGCTTGTATTTTGTTTGTCTAGTGCACTTCATTTAGCCAACGAATGTGGGAAATTGTGGAATCGTGTGTGGAACAATATATCTGACCTAAACTCTTAATAAAAGTCAGATTGTGGTAAGTTTTGGTGTGCAATATCAATTTCACCATTGATTCTTCCTATAGTTTGGTGGTGATTACCTGGTGTAGTGATAAGTTTATGTGAGTAGATAATAAATCCGAAAATAAGTAATATTTGTAATTTTCATATAAGGCAATTAAGAGCGATTAAATGGCGTGTTCCCTGGGCGATATGGGGGCGATTTAAGGGCGTGTAGAGCGGCTAAAAAATGACGGCGGCAAATTGTCCAAATGTTGCATTTGAAATAGCCCGCTAATTGCCAGCAATTTGCTGGCAAATTGAAGGGCAATTAGCGCATCCGAGTTGGCAAATAGCCCCTCGTTAGCCAGCAACTTGCCCTTTTTGACGCGTTTGTGAACGGTTCATTTCGTGCAGAAAGGTTAGATCAATTCTCTGCTGTCTATCACATCGAAATTTGGTTGCTGATTTCAGCAAAATTTTGCTGAATTTTCATCAGCTGAAAGTTTCAGTAATCCAAGATGCCGAAAATCGGCAATTTGAATTGAACCTGTTTGACAGATTCGCTTTGCTGAAAATTGGACGTTTTGCTGGACCACTCGAGTCCGCGTATGAGTCTACCAAGGAGCATTCCAGTCAAAGTGTCGGCCCGTGGTTGGGAAAATATTTAGGCATAGGGTCGCCCGAATTGGGAAGCTAATCTCTTCCCCTGGCTAAGCATAAAGGACTCAGAAAACGCCTTTCCGCCCTCGCTGTGAAAACGAGTCTAGGTCCTTCACAGAAAAACGTCAAGGAGAGCAAAGCAAGCTCCAGCGATAGTTCGCTATCGGGGCTAGAAAGTTAGCAAAACTCACCTCCCTAGTTAGTAATCAAGGACTGTTGCCGCCTGCCGGAGCAGCTTCAAAACAGTCCAAAGAGAACGCGGCCGTTACAATCTCGGCTGGTTGGACGAGACTGTCTTTCCGCCCAACGAAAGCAGCCCCAACAGCAGTGTGGATATTGGAGGAAATCAGCCCGGGGACAACTTGACAGATAGTGCTTGTTTCATATATGTACCACCGATTTGATGGTGGCGCTAGTATGCCTTTTCTGTACGACTACCACGAACAACGACACGAAAAAGTTTCAAGAGAAAAGCGTGTTTCGTTACGTGTGTTATGAACGCCGTCAATGCGGCTAGAACAACATTTAGAAAAAGCGTATTCCAAAATGTGGATAAAGAAAAATATTATTAGAGAAATTTATCCCTGATTGGAAACCGTCAGCAAAGTTACATAAATCTTATTATAGATTTAGCTGGAAGGTGTTGTTTTTAGCAACCGGCTCTCTTCCTTCCTAAAAATGTTTTGGTTTTCTTGTTGTGTGAAGTTTGTAATCGGTAAATCATTGGTGTTATAAATAAAATATAAATGAAAAACTTTTTGGCCAATGAAAGTAAATCACCAAGCTTAACAATAGGGATCTTTAATTTGGAAAAATTGTGCCAGTTTTTCACATTTATTGATAGCTGGTGTCCTTACGAGTACACTCATATCATTCTTAAATCTTAATTATTATTTTCAGATTTTTAAATTTAAAAAAAACCAAATTAAATTCAACCAACAAACTGACAGTTGTCCGACTAAATGACGTATCCGCAAATATCTCGTTCGCCTCATTGTTAACCGGGACAGCACCCCACACAGCATGATCTGGTACTTCGTCAATTCGCTAGCAGCCTGCCATTCCAAGTTTCATCTGCAAACTATGGTAGATCTGATAAGGCAACCTATAGAGTCGTACAAGTCGCATGGGTTTGGATGTGTTATTGTCCTAGAAGGAAACAAACTAAAAAATGTTTTTTTCAATAGATTCGGGCCAAAAAATTGAAAAAGGACTGAGATATTAACTCACGGTACTAATCTGCATCAGAATATGTCTTAACCCGCACACCCCTAAAGATCCCTATTCGTGAACCTGCGACATCTTGTTTCAAGTTCGTTAAGAACGTCAAGAATTCTAGCATTTTGATTGGGAGAATAAACAATATATGTAGGATTTTCTACACATTTAGCAAAATTGGTTTTGAATAAAATTTGTGTGCTTTTATCAGAATTCTGGCATCAAACCAGTAGTGCTCGGTTTCAGCAAGAATGCTGCCAGGAATGCACAATTTTGTTCGACTTCGGCCAGAGTTTTGTTCGACTTTTTCTATAATTCTGTCCGGAAGATGTTGCGAAGGTTTTGGTATGGATCCCTTCAGAATTATTCTGGCATTTTCCTCGGCTCTACCGGAGGATTTCATTTAGGAGATGTTGATTAGTTTCGGAAGATTTTCGGAAATTCCAATATAAGTGGTAGTGGCTTGATTTTGAAAGTCATCTTCTTGTATTTCCGAAAATCGATTTATTTTCTTTCGGATTTTTTTAAATTCCAAATGGAATCTATGTTTCTGTTTAAGTATGGGGGAATGAGGACAGTTTCTAATGTGAACAGCGAAATTTGATGAAAGAAATGCTTAAATTGATTATTTTTTAGATATGGAAAATAGTAAATGGGATGCGCCTTTTTCAAATTTTGCTCCATTCGGGCCGCCATGACATCACCAAATCACCACAAAATTTGCTTATGAGTTCAATATATGGGAGCTGTCAAGTTGTCCCCGGGCTGGAGGAAATAAAGGTCAGTAAAATGTATATTTATTTGTTTACCTTTTTTGCTTTTTGTGTGCAAAAATCTAAAAGTCTGGTGGAAGCAACTAGGCCGCCCTGTCAGGAAGGGTCTGCCGGGTAAAGTCAGAACCCAAGTAGTGGGGACTCTCCTACTTACAAATATAACTCATTTTTCTCATTTCTATTTGATTCCAAATTAGTTGTGGAATTTACGTTTCAACTTCGTCTCATCAGAATCCGACACTTATCTAGCGCTGGATTGACGCTAACTCCAAAAACGAAGATACGATTAGTGCTCCTCCCCCTAGTCAAGAGCTAGCATATTTTATTCAGCCGAAAAGTAAATACGAAAATTGAAAGTGATTTTGACTTGACGATTTTCTGCAGTAAAAGAGATCGTTAACGTGAACAAAGATAAGCTTTCCGTTAGCATTGATAACCCTAGCTGATGAGATAGCATCTTGCGAACCCTTAACGCGTGAATTGCGTTTATATATCATCGCATGATATAGAAATTGATGGAGTTATCTTCATAAGTTTCTATGACTTTGAGGCCGCTGTTAAGTGACAGATTTTACCAGACATTTTTAGTTGATCTGCCCTGGCAACCCTGTGCACTAGAACAAACCTATTGTTGACAGAACCGCGAATTCACCCACGAAGCTTTACAGACATCCCGCCCAGTTTCGCCATCTATTGGCGAGTGACGGAGAGTGTTTCCCACACTTTAACAAGGCGGATTGAAAATAGCCATGAGTTCGGCTTGTAAAACAAGTAACTCTCCTGTTAATTCTGGATCGAGAAAATTGCATGCTACTGCAATTGTAGGTTTTTCATCGCACTTGCATTCCTGGTATGCAATGCTAGCCTTATCTGGTTTTAATAGGAACCGTACTGGCTGCGTCACGATTGTGCTTGGGGACAGCAAACCGATTACGCTGCTTCCATCGTGGTTGTCAAAAATCTCTTGGGACACATTTTCCGCCTCATGCTGATCCTGTAGCTCAAAGTCAAGCAACTTCCACTCCAAAAAGTCTAAGAAGTCGCTAGAATTACGCTAAAATTCGTGCCACTGCAACCGCTATATGGGATATTCGAGCAGTTCAGCGAGAAATCAGAACCGTTGCTGATGAGCGGGGGCAGACGTTTTCAGGAAACGCTGGCTGGAATATCTGCCTGTGTTCCGCAGACAGTCGATATTGTTTGGCAAAGTTAAGGCTATTGCTGAAGAAGACTGAGTACTGATGGTCAAAGATTTGCCGGTATGGATATCCTGAATTGACACACTGTGGTGTATTCCTCGTGGGGAATCTGAAGCCTAGCGTCATAATACCCATAACATCCGGCATATGACTAGACAACGTGCTCGATGTCGTGATAGCCGTTACCACAAGCGAAGAGACGAATGTTGCCAGAGATAGCGGAGATTTTCCCAAGAAATATCAATTTGTGTGGGTAATTCTAAATTTATACTGATTTGCAAACGTCGCAAGTTCTTTGTTTTAGTTTTTGGGATGGAGAGGATAATAGAAACTGACGATCGCAAAGTTCTCGCACCCAAGAGCAGCAACACTACTGGTAGCGATGATGCGATGCCTATACTTTTTTTCAACTTTGGTCAAATAGCTTGAGACCTTGCGATTATAGACACCAGCTTTGATTCAATTGTTCTGCAGTCTTCGACAAAATTGTTCGATGTATCATTAAAAGATTATCTCCTTCTTAGCTTCCTGTTCTTACGCATGCAAAGACCTTAAGCGGTGATTTTGTGAACTAAGAATGTTTTCCCATTGTCGAAAATTCCTATACCAATTTTTGGTTCGGTGGGTTTGGAAGTAAGAGTTAACCACTACTTGGATTCTAGCCTATACCTGCCCTGTAGACTCTAGATATCAGGGCGGCCTAATTGCTTGTACCAGAATCTACATCTTTCCTTTTGAATCGTTCATACAAAAATGAAAGCAAACATTTAATGTTACCGTTTTATACTCCACTCCAAACTCTCCTCACTGTACGTACTCCTTAGTACTCTGATCGACGATATGCTGCTGATGTTGATTGGAGACTTATAAGCGGGCTGGTGTTGGCAGGTACAGTAACGATCCTTTATACATAGCTAGGGATGTGAGCTTGGCTTCTTTTTTTGGAACCTCCATAGCGACGGCGAAAAATTAGCGCCGGATAGTCTACTCGCCGGAAACTATCCCGGAAGTCACTGCAGTGAGCTTCCCAGGAGAAACCTGTATCCACCCTGCTTCGTTCTCCTTGTCAATTGGCTGTAGAGGGGAGCTTAGCTCGTTCGACGTCTCCTCTATATCTCGGTTCCTTTCCGTTTAGCCAGGAAAGCGAAAATCCTCCATAACGATTAGCTTACACCTGGGGGCAAACCAATACTTAGCTGGTGCTCGAATCCCGAACCGACACTTTTTGACTGTTCTGGTTAGCTGTCGTACGCGCGTACTGAACACCGGCAGGAAGCTGTCCCGAAATAAAACAATATCACTTTCCATTTTATATCTTATTTTCGTATTTCTTCCGACAAAAACGAACCGTCATATCACCTGTCAGAATAACTGTCATCGCCGAAGCGCAGCATAGACAGCACACTTATTCCCGGTCAAACCGTCCGAATTGGATTCGGAATCCTGAATGGAGTCAGAATGGATTCCAACTCAAATGCAACAACCGATTCTGAAACCAATTGAGTCGTAATCGGTTGTTGCATTTGATTTGGAATCCATACTGACTCCATTCAGAATTCCGAACCGGTTCCGGAATGAGTTAAACTGGGTTACAGCAAGAGAAGCGCGGTTGCCTGCCTACGCCCTATGTTACGTGTACACAAATGTCAAATAAAATTTACTACATCTATCTAGATCGACGAAAACCTTTCACAAACGCAAAAATGAACAAAGATTTATAATAAATTGTGAACGGTACAGAACAGTGGTATGTTATGTAAACAAATACACTCTACGGAGTATAAACCCAAACATATCTATGTTTCCACCCAGTGTAAAATTGTTACCCTGGCGGGTTACGTTAACCGATTTCGTTCAAATTATGACAGTTTTATTTTTTCTCGACAAACCTATGATTAGAGCGTATAAACCGACTGTCGAAATTCACTTTGAGTGGAAATTCCGGGCAAACCATTGCTCGCTAATCACGGATGTTGGTAGTAACAAAAGATAAATTGACTGCTGTAAACTGTCCAACCAGTAACGGTTTGTCCGCAATTTCCTTTCAAATTACAAATTTTTACAGTTGGCTTTTACGCCGTAATCATCTGTTTGTTGAGATTCAATGATTCAGAACATCATTTGAGTTGTACACGTTATTGTCACCTACGCACTCGCTCGTTAGACCTAGAAAAACTCTAGAAAGAGAACTGCGGACTCTCCATTTTGGATCGATTGGATTCGCGTTTAGCTGTCAAAAAACGAATCCAATCGGACATTGCCTATCCTTACAATATTGGACGTGTTGCCATACAATGCCGGGGCATACGTTGTGTAAGTTCGGGTAAATCCACTACTCGGGTTCTTATTTGCCCGGCGTACCCTTTTTTTCAGGGCGGATTTTCGTTATACAACAAACAAAAAGGAAAAAAAAAACAAATAAATTAATTTACCGACTTTATATTTTCCGATTCTCCTTTGCTGTTGATGCTGGATGCTCTGCTGTCGCTGCCGGATGGTCTCTGCTGCGTCCGACCGGCCGGGAACACAACGGCCAAGTTCTCCCGAACTTAGAGGGCTGCTCTGGCAGCGGTCCTTGATAATTAGCTAGGGAGATGAGCTTTGCTCTTTTGTTGGAACCTCCCTAGCGACAGGACAAATAATCGCCGGGTCCAGTCACTCCCCATGAATGGCCCAGGGTAGGCACCGCAGTGACCTACCTCAGGGAGAACCTTTGTCCGCCCTGCTTCGTTTTCTCCTTGTCGAATAACTGTGTAAGAGAGCTAGGCTCGTTCGGCTGATCCTCCACAGTGAGAACGGTACTGGTGTCACTTGGGTCCTTTTATTTAGCCGGGGAAGTGAGTGGCTCCTTGGCGGTTAGCTTGCCGCTTCGGCGATCCTACACCAGGACTTTTCACGAATGCCCGGACCACACACCGACACTATTAACGGATTTAATTTGCCGTCGCACGCGCGCACTGAACTGAGTTACGGTGGCGGGAAACTGTCCCGAAAAAAGAAACAAATTTGGGACGGCTGTTCCTGGCTGTGGTCCGTCACTATCTGATCTTTCACGATGGCCGCCTTTTGCTCGATGTCAATATTCCACTCCACCTTCCACCACCACCGTCATTGTCACCCGCTGAGTAGCGTATTCAGCAATCGTTTTTGCCAGCAAATGGAAAATTGAAGCCTATCTAAATCCTACTGTTAATTCACAAACATTCAACAAAAATTATCTAACCTAGCTATGTCAACAAAAACGTTCATGGATGAAAAAAAAACGAAATTTACATCAAAAACATGAACGAACATATTGAACAGCGGTGAGTCTAATTTTATGTAAACAATACACTCTGCGGAGTGTATACCCAATAAATGGTATATTTCCACCCAGTGCTAAATTACCGGACGGGTTACAGTTGCCAGTAATGCTGTTTTTCTCTCCGCAATTCTCTTTCTAGAGCTTTTTTCTGATTAGGACTTACCAAAACCCGCGAGATTAAACGAATTTTACTATCTGCTGATGTTCTAGCCTAGCTCTGTTCTAGCGAGTGGGTGAGAGGTCACCGATCGGAGATGAACCCACCCAGCAGTTGAACATGAGAATGAAAATCCACTCGATAATGATGACGTGGCACAGGATTCTCACCTCCCGCTGAGACAAACTTTTGATTGGCGACAATGACGAACAGAATTACACGCCACCGTTCATAAATTCTGAACACCTTCCGCTCATCAGCTTGAAACTCGTTCGCGGTGAAGGTGAAAATTAGTCATCAATTTTGCATCGTTTTTCGTGCGAAAACTCCCGCTCTATTACAACAAAGGTAGGGATTATGAGAAAGAACATCATGGAAGTGGAACACCTTAATTGGCACCCGCGCGTGGGGTGACTGCGAAGGGGTTGGACAGAAAAAAAACAGCAACCCCAAAAAAGGTTTAACTGGGTTCTTTGTTCACTCGTCGATTGTTTGGCAACCCTCTATTTCTCTTTCAGGAATGCGAAGAAGACGAAGGAGTATAAATCACTGTCTGTATCGGTATTCATCACTTCTGTTCCAACATTCCCAGACCGATTGGCTAAAGTGGTTTTATGTACGGGGGGTTGCGAAAGAAGGGTTCAGGATAATACACCCCCTCGCAGGGTGGGACAGGGCAGTCCTTGACCCATCGATAGTCGAGCTGCTGCAGCTTCACTTCGATTTATATTTTATTGCACCGTATGAATAATGCATGGCACGCTGTGGGAAAATTGGAAAATGCGGGGATCTGCTTTTTGCTAGCCGGCATCCAAGCAGGCTGTAGTTCGAGCTGGGAAAGGATGGGAAAGTAAACTACACGTATATACCCTCGTATATACCATTTTGTCTTACGCTTTGTGCTATTTAGGTTCTCTTTCCTTGCGACGGCACTGATAATGTGATTCGGTTTTATCGTGAGTAAATTGAAAATCTTCTGAAACAAGGGTTGGAAAGGAAGGGGTTGAGTGTTTTGGAATTGATTGAAACCACTGAAGTCAGATGAGATTACGGATCAAATTAGTTTGAAATTGATACTGGGTAAGGAATTAGGAATGTTTATACAAGACCAGTTCTACTTGATGTAAAATTTTCCATCAGTTTTTGTTTTGTTAAATGGACAAACCAACATGGCCGTCCCCCTCTACACTCAGAAAAAAGTAAACGTTATGCCTATTGATTTCACACATAGATTTTTGCAATTAACGGAGGCATATAGACACTATTTGCTGGCACATAAACCTAATGTGTGTATTTACAAGAAATATTAATCTTACATTCACATTCCATAACTATTAGGCACATAAAACCCCATTCTATAACAATATGCACATATAACTTACGTGTGTGCATACATAGTTTATACAGTTGACACATAGAAGGTATGTGTGCGCATGATAACAATAGCATTTCTTCTTCATATGAATTTTAAGCGGTTTGAAGCAAATAGAATTAACGTTTGGATTTTTCTCAGTGTACCTGAACGTGGTGAAAAGTTGCTTTCGCCTACACCACGTTTCTACAGAAACCCATTTAGTATTAAACGGCACGTGAGAATATACGTGTGTGGGACATTCCAGCTTTCCCGCCTGCTACTTTATTATTATTACTCCAGCAAATGATGATGATGATGGTGGTGGTGTGTCCAATGCGAAACTCAAATCGTAACAAAAAAGCAAATGGTGGGCGAGATATGAAAAAAATCTTTTCATCATAGGCAACGCACTACGGAAAACTCATTCAAAGTAGTAATGAATTACTTTCCAATGGCGGCAATTAAGCAATGCTAGCAAATGTGCAACCAATAAAAAAGAGTGTACCTGAATGTGGGGGTATGCGTTTGATTTGCCAGATGTGCATATTTTCTCATGGATTGCAGGTCCTTTGCAGATATTTTTCAATGCTTTTCGTGCACAGAATTTTATTTTAATTTTGTTTATTAGTACGCTTAAATAAGAGACTTGCTTGAGGGTTTGATTTGAACGGGTTATCTTTGAATAATAGATCTGTATTTGAAAAATATTGACAGTCTGGTAGCGTGAAAAATCAAGCGTTAATAAGTCGCGTTGTGCTGAATGGGAATATTAAATTTTTACATTCGTTAGTTTAAAATATAATATATTTTTGACCAAAAAAATGCGATATTGTATTGAGATTTGGAGCACACGATTAAACATTTCAACGTATAAACGCTCGAGCCCTTCGCGATCATCTACGCCACGATCTCGCAAACATGAAAACGTCCTGGAGATCAATCGAACATTTTAGCACTTATAAATTTATCAAAGCGTGTCTCAAGCGCGAGCATATAAACGCTCGTTCCCACACGATCATGAAATCTCCACATCTCAACTGTACATCCAGTGTCAGAATCACGGCCCACTGCAATTTGCCTTAAATCAACTTCTGGAAATTTTCTAGAAGTTTAAAATGGTCCAAAATTTTGTCCGACATACACATATTTGTTAATGGTATTTTTTTCTATCACTTACATTTGATCAGTTATCTAAGATTTTCGCTTCCAAGAAATATGCGCCTTTGCTCATAATTCCTTGAAAACGAACTCGGGCAAAAAATCGAAAAAGATTTAGCCTAAAACTCAATACGAATTAGTTCGATATGAAAGAATAAAACAGTTTTCCCGACTTATAAATACCAATTGAAATAATTTATCATTAGGATAAAAAACCTAACTTTCGACACCAGCAGCCAATCTGAGTCCTTCACTGGCAATCCGGTAGATGAAAGATGGCCCCAAGTTTCCAAAGTAAAACTAATTATCCTATGAAATATTACACTTTTTCTCATTCCTCCGACCGACGGGAAGTATCTCAAAACTTGCCCACGCAAACGTAAGTTGTCGAAGCTGGAGCTCCCACACCGTTCGGTTCCTTATCATTTCCTGTCCAGCTCCGGACAGAAGGGGGCGGGGGCTGGAACGAGCCGAGAGCGAATGAAAATGCTACAGATAGATAGTCTACTCATTTGTACGTTTTCGTTCGGGAATACATATGTACATCGAGTTGTTTTGCGATAAACTTTTTACTGGATCGGAACGTTAATTAGTAAAGTGCTAGGAATGATTTTTTTTTTAACCCGGTCAGGTCGTTGATTTTTGTTTGAGCATACAGGTTCGCATCGGGGTGCTTCCTTTCAAAAACTTTAACAGTAATATTAACAAACGGTTCGTAGCTTGTTAATTATGATATCATACCAAAGCTGGAGTATGAAAACAGAGTGTAAAATCACGAAGTAGACAGTGAAAAATATGAAAAAAATCTGTGTGGATGAACGTGCTTGAAGCAGGTCGATGGTTGTGCAGTATAGCTATCACCTTCCATCTCCATGGCAAAAAAGGGTACGTCTATGGATATAAACAAATATTTTCTTAAATAAGAGAAACAGACACCACATCATATTTATAACATAAACATTTAAAGCTACTGAATAGCGAACAAAAATATCGATCTATAAAACAGCCAACATATCTTTCAAAAACTGCATTGAAAGGATACTAAAAATTTACGCCGAATCAATACAATATCAGAAAGCAGCCTTCCACATAACTCTCCCTAACCCCGGATATCATTACAACGTAAATCCACATCCGACAGTCACGAGTATCCATTTCTTTATATGACTATTTTTATGATTCCATCAAAAGTCCAAAATCGTCGACCTTTTGAAGCAGTTCATGACCGCGGCGGTAAAAATAAACAGACAGAGATAGATAGCAAAAACAATTCTAATCAAGTCCCAACGGAACGATTATCTGCGTGGCGCTTCTTAACTTGATAAAAACGACGACGACGACGACAACGAAACACGCCCGACCAAGTCCTATCAAATTACCAAACCATCCGTCAGAGTTTTGTGTGAAGCGGTCTCATTTCTCATCCCATCTAATGCTAGACGTCGTCGTCGTCTAGGCCATCAGCTAGCGTCGTCAGCTATACTCAGCCAGCATCCCCAGTCAAGAGAAAATCACCCCTGCGGGGACGCGACCGGCAGAACACGTATCCTTCATGTCTCGTCACATATGATATTCCTCGCCATCAGTTCCGTTCAGCTTCTTGGAGAAAATCGAGAGAAAGCAAAAAAACCGGCCGGAACATGAGAAGTCACATTTATTTTACGGTTCAAAAGTGAAAACATAACGGAACGCTTGTGCTAGGGTTAATGCGGCACGATTCGTGTAGGAAAAATTAAATCTGACAGCGCACAGCTGATGATGAAGATGGGGAGGGGCGCAAAAGGCGACGCCTGCTAGGATGTTCAACAACTTCGTTATCATACTTCTGCGTTAATGCCATTTTCACCTTCGGTAAACGTGATTTGGTGCATACTTGAACACGCGCAAATTTATGTCGCGTTTTTCAACCACAGGTGCGTGCATTTGTCCAGACTATGATATTGAATAAAACGATTATGGAAAAAGTTTAACCACCAAATTGCTGGCAATTAGGGGGCTATTTCAAATGCAACATTTTGGCGATTAGCCGCCGTCATTTTTTGCCGCCCTACCCGCCCTTAAGTCACCCACAGAACGCGCCATTTAATCGCCCTTAATTACCTAATATGAAAATTAAAAATAATGCTTATTTTCGGATTCATTATCTACTCACATATACTTACCAGTATACTAGGTAATCACCACCAAATTATAGAAAGAATCAATGGTGAAATCGGTATTGCACTTCAAAACTTATCACAATCTGACGATCATTAAGACTTTAAGTCACAGATCTTGTTCTACTACCCACACTACTTTTACAGTAAACGGCAAGTTACGGCGGGTAGCCTAGAACAAGGTTTCAATAGCCTACCGATCGCCAGCATATAGTTTAACCCGCCAAGCCGCCTTTTCATTTACTGGGTATACATACACACTATTCCACAATTTTCCACATTCGTTGGCTAAATGAAGTGCACTAGACAAACAACGTACAAGTGAAAACACACCAATTGTTCAAAAAACAATTGTAAGCTTAAACCAAACATGAACCGCCATGTTTGAAAAACGCGAAAAACAACCAAGTCCATTTCAGACGCCAGAAAATTTGTCTAAGTATTGAAATTCCCACTGAGACGTACAAAAAATTGTTTCAAAATCGTTCAACACGAGTCCAACGATGGACGTTTGTTGAACGGTTATTTGGACGTTGTTCAAATTGGTCCAACGAACGTCATGCATTTGTTCCGAGGGGCAATTAGCACAGGCGAGTTGAGTCAAACGTCAAACTTTTTAAATCGCCTGACCATGTTCGTCCGCATTTTTTTTGACACGGATTCTTTGCGATTTTCTTCGAGCGAATCTAGTCGTCCACAGTAGAGTTGGTTAGAGTTAGTAGTTAGAGTGTGGCCAAGAGGCCATGACGTATCCAAACGAACATGAAATTTGACGTATTCACAATAGAAATACGTCAGATTCCTGCTCGTTTGGATACGTCAAACGCGTTTCTAGCTACACGCTCGTAAAAAGTTACTCAGATTCTGAGTACTTTTAACTCAGTTTTGAATGATGTTCGTAAACGTCAAAAATTGAGTTGTCATGTATAATATCTCTGAGTAACTCTGACTCTATTTTTGGGTATTACACAAGAAACCGTTTTGGAGTTACCAAACGGAAAAGCCGTTTCTCGCCAAGTTAAAAATTCCAAGCGTCATCCGCCATTTTCCATTAGTAGGTACACGCTCGTTTAGTTATCGCTCATCACTTTTTCACAAATAAAAATTTGTTCAAATATTTATAATAGTTGAAGCTAGAGTTGTAGTGTGTAAAATACATTTTAATTGAAAGAGTGGATTTGAACAACCAGCATGCAGAAGATTTCGGAAGAGGTGGATGCTGAAACTGTAATGAAGTTGCGAGGTAATATTCAATAGTAATATATATATATATATATATATATATATATATATATATATATATATATATATATATATATATATATATATATATATATATATATATATATATATATATATATATATATATATATATATATATATATATATATATATATATATATATATATATATATATATATATATATATATATATATATATATATATATATATATATATATATATATATATATATATATATATATATACTGGAAAAAAAGTGTAAGGTTTCAGGTTTCTCATGCCATGTGCCAAATTGTGGGAAGATGATTCCTGGACACGTGGATGAATTGAAGGAACACTTCCGGTTGGTACACAATTTGAACACCAGCAAAGCAGCCGCTCAACCTTTCCTTTGTTCAGAATGTGGTTCACTGTACCAGAGGTTTAAGAGCTTGAAACGGCACATAGAGAGTGTTCATCCACTAATTACAGAAAATTCTACAAATATTTCATACGACCATGACGCTGTTGAACAAATTCAAAATAATCATCCGGAAAATATGCTCGTAGATGATGATTATCTGTTGAGAATAACGAATACCATATTCTTTAAAACGGCGCCGTCGTTGGATGAAATTACTAAGAAAATTAGTAAATTCGCCACAGATTTGCGAAAAGATGTATCTCTTCCCGAGACAAAAATCAAAAAGTTCTTACAGGTTACCTCGAATCTTATAGAAGATTACGAGTGTTACATGTTGAATCTATTCAGAGAATTTTTGAAATCGAAGTCGATCCCATTAAACGATACCGACGCTTTGAAATTTATAAACGACGCATCTTTGGATGGAATTTTTGCAGACGTAGCTTCTCCAAAAGACAACCTAGCATATTTGTCTGGAGTTGCGGGTTGTGCTGTGCCAAACCCTAGGGAAGAAGTCTTGGGAAGAACTAGAATCACTAAAACTGTCCCTGCGATTACCAAACTAGGCAAAAGAAAAGATGTACAAATAGTGAAAGACGTTGCTCACTATATTCCACTAACCAGCATTTTAGCACTGGTTATGAAGAATCCCGGAGCTCGCAAGATGATAGCAGAAGAAGCAGTGAATGACGATATCTTGTGCGGTTTCAAAGATGGTCAACGTTTCAAAACGCACCCGTTCCTGACACGGTTTCCCGATGCATTACGACTCTCGCTTCATCTGGACGATGTCGAATATCTGAACCCTTTGGGATCACGCAAATCAAAAAAAAAAATTTAACAATTTCAGTGTTAAAATTGAGAATCTCCACCCCGCAATTAATTCATCCTCCAACAGGATATATCTAACGCTTACAGTTCGCTCAAGAGATGTAAAAAAATATGGCTACAATAACGTTATGAAACCGCTGATTCAAGATTTGCGTGAGCTTGAATCAGATGATGGTGTTGTAGTACAATATGGGAGTGAAAAGTTTACGATGAGGGCAGTTCTAGTGCATGTTTTGGGGGACACGCTGGCAATTCATGAAATTTTCGAGTTAATGGGGCCCCAATCAAGTCTATTCTGTAGAATGTGCTATGCGACGCGTACTGCACTTCATTGTGGAAACATTGGTGATACCTTCCCTCATCGCACTGAAGAAAGCATACAAGGTGATTTAAATGCTCTTCAAAGCGGAACTAAAACACCTTCACAATGCGGAATCATTCGAAAATCAGCACTGAATGAAGTTAAATATTTCAACATAGCGGAAAATAACACGTTTGATCCAATGCATGATCTTTTGGAAGGCGTCGTCATGGTCGTAATCAAATGTGTTTTGAACGAAGCTGTAAATATCCATAAAGTGATAACGATTAGTCAAGTCAACCAAATTATACAGCATTACGAATACGGTATAACTGAATCGGCTGATAAACCTACCGCTAATTTTACTTGCGAGAAGTTAAAAGCACGTGGACATGCTATTCCTCAGTCAGCTTCGCAATGTTGGCTTCTCCTTCGAGCATTCCCTTTTATGTTCAACCAGATTCTCGGATTTAATTCAAATTTATCATCATTGCTTAGAGCTCTCATGAAAATAACTTATTATAGTTTCTCCAATAAGCTAACATTGAATCAGATTAACGATCTGGAAAACGAAATCGAATGTTTTTACAAGTTGTTCAAATCCTGCTTCCCTGCCATCAACCCTACCAATAAATTCCATCACATCTCTCATTATCCCTACATAATTCGTCAGGATGGGCCAGTTGTTAATCATAGTTGCTTACGCTTCGAAGCGAAATTCAAGGAGTCGAAATCCCAAGCGAAGACATGCAACAATTTCATCAATTTAACAAACAGCTTTGCTAAGCGCCTGAATCTAGCACAGATAACCACTATTCTTGACCATTCATACGAAATTGGTACGGTAGATATCGTTTCGTCAAAGCACATACACAAAAAATCTCTAAGTAATTTACTCCTGATCCGGGATCTACCAGATTCAATCAAATATATAAACCATATGAAAATAAATAACACAAGCTTTCGGCCGGGACTGATAGCGAAATACCAAGTATGCAACGAAATGTCCTATGGTTTGATAATAGATATATTGCAATCGGATAATCAAATTGTTTGCCTAATACAGCATCTCGAATGCGAATATTGTTTACAATACAACAGTTACAAACTCAAAACTGACAGTCAAGTTATTCGCATATCACACAAGAACTTGCAAACGAAAAAAACATACAACTTATGGAGTATATACGGAGATTCAGAAGAAAACTACTATATAAGTTTGAAATATGTAGATAGTTAGTAGGGAAATAAACTTGGAAATAAATTTATAATAAAATAAACAACAATCAAGAAGGTAGTGCAAACAACTTGAGATGTCACTTTAAACCTTTATATATACTTATTCGCTCTTTTCAGCCCAAAAAATAAACGATCAGAACCTAGTTCTGCTCAACGATGCCGACCTAGTTGAAATGGGGATAATCGAAAAAGGATCCCGTCTAACAATTCTTAACATAATAAAAAACTATAGTTCTGAAGCTAATCCGACCAAAGATAAAATTGATGAGACTTCCACTAATGTTCAAAATTTGGTAAACTTTCTACTATAATTACTGTAAGCGCTTGTCGTACTATACATATTTAACGTTTTCAGATTAACCGTTCGACATTCGAAGATGACGCAAAATTCCGAATGAAAATTTTGTATCCAATTTTGGATCAAGGGATCGTACCAGATAAGGACGGTTTAAATCATCTTACACGAGTCGCATGCAAGCAAATGGAGACTCAAATAATGGACGGTCAAAGGCAAGTAGAAAGTTTTATTTGTTACTCTACTAGTGCATCAAACTATGAACACTCCTTAAAGTGTGATAGAATGAATTGTTTACATTGAACCGCACGAGTCTCTCCGCTAGAGCAACCTTGCGGCGAAATGCGCAATGCCTATACATATTTATAGGGCTTACGGCCAATTTCTTTATCCTCGCTTAAATTTTAAACCGGGTTCACCAGTACGTTTAAACCTGGTTAAGACGTTAGGCGAGAATGAAGAAATCGGCCCTTAGTAGTCCTTCGAGCAAATATGCAGGTGATCTAACACTGTCTATGAGCAGAGAAAAGCAATGCCTTTCGTTGTGAAGCTTCTATTTCAAAAAACATCGTAGTCAATCAGTATCATGCATTATTACTTCATTGAGCCTATGAAACTATGAAGTATGCATAGTAATGAAGCACGGCCAAACAACTTCACTTCTGATTATAAATATAAAGAAATGTATGAAACACAGTACAAACTGCTAGAGGAAACCACATAGTTATCAGTTCTTCGCATCCTGATTTCAATATTGACCATTCTTTACACATCTTCAATCTGGTTCGATTTATAAACTTCGGCATAAGAACGTACATGCGTCTTTGACGGTGGTACTTAGAAAGCGTAATTCGTCATGTTCCGGCACAAAATTATAAAGACGACCGACGACGACGAATTATAATAACTCGACGTCAACATTTCATAAGGCATTATATACAATATGCTCATGTTGAGAAAATGGCGTCTGAAAAATTACCTCGTACTTTATATTCCCATTTATGAACAGGAGCTTGATTTAAGTACCAAACAACTCAATGCCGTGTTAAATTAACCATTTTTTCCGAATAATATAACAGATTTATTAAAACAATTGTATTTTGAACGTTTTTTGTAGATAAATGTTTTGGTCCCTTTTGAAACATCGCACTGGTTTTGTGCCCTCTCCCATAATCCCTTTTCGGCGAGACGTTTGCTTATAGTGCGTGCGGGTGAGCCCTTTTGTTTACAGCAAATGATTATGTGACGTTTATTTTGATCCCTTTCTTGGTGTTGCGATGTTTTTGTTCCCTTTTCAAGTATAGTCTTTTTCATTAAGAAAAGGGCCCATAAACAATTTTTTCCGTTTTGTTGTTTGGTGTTTATGAGCCGTTAATTTTTGAGGGGAAGTGAAAGGGAACATAAGCAAAACAAGTTATTTTGCTTATGTGCCTTTTCGATAATCCATTATTTCCCCAACAGCCAGGTTTGAGAATCGTCTTATTTAAGGTATGTATAAAGCTTTGTTAGTGTCCATTTGAAGTAAGTATTAACCGGAATTGTTTACGTTTTGTTTATCGGCCCATTTGAAATGTTCTCGTCGAACTTAAACATTTAAACCAACAGAATTTAAAGGTATACAATTTCTGTTTATAGCGAGCGTGTTTATTTGTTTACATATACAGTTCAATCGTAAATCGACCAAAGGGTCTAACTAAGCCGCAATGTCGTTGAATCGAGCAACAGCGATGCCAGATTTACAGACTGTGGACAGATTTGCTGCACTGAGAAACAAAAAATTTAAGGGTTGTGTACAAGACACGACCACGATGACATTAAAAATGTAGCCAGTTTTATAAGCAATCAATATTATCCGTGGCCAAATTAAAACCCCTTAATGCCATAGACTGTTTTAGAACTACACACAGGCATGCTATTCTTCACTAGAGATAATTGTTGAATTTTTAAATTAAAATCGATAACCTATAGTGTGATAAATTCAAGTTTTAAAAAAGTTTTATTCAAATCCATGAAATAGGAACATCAATTAATGATGCTCACAAACAAAACCTTACATCTATCTTTAAATACCTGCTATCAAATTAAATGTTTTCAAGCATGATAGAAAATTAACTGGTCATAACTCAAACTATTCGTAAACAAAGAAAGTTTAACATATGTATCTTTATATATTCGGTAGTATAATTAACATTAACTCTGAAAGGTTCTATATTTGGAGTCCATTGGTGGAATCCTGAAAAGGACTATTTGTGGAATCCACAAACACGCGTGCTATGGAATGAAAAGTACTAAACTAACTAAGGGCTTTTGGTTTAACAAAAATCACATGCAGAATGGAACAATTAGTCAGCTGCAAAACAAGGTCTGCCTTCTCACGCTACTTACATCAGATAACTATTTCTAAATAACAAGAAACAACCCTTCCCTTCAGAATCTAATATGAAATACTGATAGCTTGGAACGTGACATCGGCTTTTATCTCTTTCGCACTGATGATGGAAGGACTACCTTCACGAGAATAACGAAAAAATATTTGCGGATTTTTCACATCCTCCGATTTCTATAATATTGTAGACTTTTGGATTTGGCTTGATTTTCGCCAATTTCAGCATGACAATATACTTTTAAATAACTGTACATTTTTGTATTGTTTCGGAAGGATAATTTTAAACAAATCACAGATTGTTGTAAATTTCAGATTGTCAATGTACGCGCAAGCAACAAGTAACGAATATAAACGGCGGAATTAGGTTATCGTTGTCATCGTCAAGAATTTTTCAAACTTGTTCTTCATTGTTGGTTATAGCCCTGAAAAGGGCTTTTAATTTACAAAAATAACATGCTAAATGGAACCAACAGTCAGCCGCAATAACGGTTTGCCGTCTCTTCCAGCCACGCGCTACTTACATCGGATAAATAATAAAAATTGGAAAGAAACAAACAACCTTCCCCTTCAACAGATAATTTGAAATACTAATAGTTTGAAACGTGACATTGGCTTTTATCACTTTCGCATTGTTGATGGAAGGACTGCCTTCATGCAGAATAACGAACAAAAATTTGCGGATTCTTTTTGGTACGGCTTTCGCTAGTTGGCAGTGTTGCTACATTCTCCAATTTTCTGAAACATTGCAGAATTTTGGATTATGTTTCCGAAAGATTATTTTTTAATAAATCGCAGGTTTTCACCAATTTCAGCCTCGAGATGTACTTTAAGTAGCTGCCCATTTTTGTATTGTTTCGGAAGGATAAATTTAAACAAATAACAGATTGTTGCAAATTTCAGATTGCTTGCGCGTGTGCAAGCAACAAATAACGAATATAAACTGCGCAATTGAATTATCGCTGTCAATGATTGGAAATATTCAAATTTGTTCTTCATTGTTTGTTATAGCCCTTAAAAGGGTTTTTAATTTACCAATAACATGCAGAATGGAACAATTAGTCGGCTTCAACTGAGGTTGGGCAACTCTTCCAGCCGCGCGCTTTTTACATCGGATCACCCCCAGCGGTAGCAGTGATCAAATGCAGCACTCTACGCAGTGCATTGTCAACATGCATGATTGCTACTGCTGTTCTTTACGGCCCGACGATCGACGGGAGAATGAAGTCGCTCGAGAAATGATATTCTTTAAATAGTCGAGGATGACGTCATTCATAGAAGCGTAGTGTGCTAGGTGCTCAAATCTGTCGTACGAGACGCTATAGATACGATGTTATTTGGCTGGCAAAAGAGCAACAACTGATTCAAACAGGCACACGGCACATTTATTTATAACTTTTCGTGTTCGTTTGAATCACTAAGCTGCTCCCTTTCGACGGCGCTGCCGGGGATAGATTGATGTATGAGAGTTTTCACGTTTTCGAGATCTGTTCATTTTTGCTTGTTTTTCAATAGTGTACTATTGAAATACAAAAACACTATAGCAATAAAACATAATTTCAGTTAATTCTGAATTGTTTAGTGATAACCAGACGGAAATCCGTTCATAAATAAGAAAGTTATTAGCGTTCAAAATAGTGACGCAAAAACGTGACATCGTTTGATTTTAGATTTTAGAATGACACCCTACCCCAGATAGTGCAGTAAGACATTTTCAATGTCAAAAAAACGCGTTAATGAAAACCGCGTAAATTTCAAAATCCGCGTAAAAAACCTGAGTGTACTCTCCTATATAAAATACTACGCTGCTGAGCAGTGCAATAACTACAGAAGCACGTTGTCAGATGCCTTACTGATAAAAAACATATAACCGAAATATGAAACATGAAAACCAATTGGCTCTTTACCCTACGCAGCTACAAAGCGCCGTAAACATGGATTAACAAGTTACAACGCACACGCATGCATAAAAATAAATATATTTTTTTCAAACGCAACACTCTTAAGCAGCACACACCGTATTGAATTAAATCCAAACCACCCCGCCCACCCACTTTGCAAATCATTCTGTGACACCATGCTGGTACCCGACAAATCCGCACACGGCGACCGCTGCCGAAAATGCATAGCGTCTACCGCTTATTGTAGTGCCCAGAGGCTGCAGCCATGATCTTACCCGTTCGACATAAGAACAAAAACTGATTCAAACGGGTACGCGTCACCTCTATTTATAAACTAACCGTATATGGTTCAGTCACTTAGGTGCGAGTGTGTGCAAATGCCAACGTTACCGAAAATCGATAGCGCTTATTGCATCGCCCGGAGACGATGTTGCTCATATGGGATAAGAGCAACAACTGATTTAAACGGACATGCGTTGCTTCTATTTATGACTTTTCGTGTTTCATTGAGCAACTAAGCTGCCCTCTCTTGACGGCTGTGTCTGAGAAATCTGCCTCACGAATGGTAATGTTCCCGTTTTTCGTGAACTTTTTAATTTTACCAATTTCCAAAAATCTACTTTTATTGGGGAGATATTAAATTATTATCAATATTTAAGTTAGGTGTTTCTGAATCGGTTGGTGTATGAATGATTGAAATCCATCTAGTAATATCGGAGTTATAAGCGTGCAAACCTTACATAGTTTCGTTACATGGGAGATAGTTTAGATTTTAGAATGACACCTAACCCCAGATAGTGGAGTAAGACATTTTTAATGTCAAAATATGCAGAATTAGCATACTTTCATTCCCGTCTCTTTTGCTGTAATTCTCGACGAACATATGATTACGGCCTAAAAGCCAACCGTCAAAATCCACTTTGAATGGAAATTCCAGACAAACCGTTACTAGTCGAACACAGCTCACAACAGTTTATGAAAGAGAAAACTTTTCTCTTTCGTTTACTACCAACATCTGTGATTGGCGTGTAACGGTTTGTCCGGAATTTCCATTCAAAGTGGATTTTGACAGTTGGCTTTTAGGCCGTAATCATATGTTTGTCGAGAATTTTCATGCATTTTCTAGCATATACTTCTAGTAAATATTCAATGAGTGGATAGACCGAATACGTCCAATGCACAAAATTTGCAGCAGAAGAAACGAGAGGCAGATCAAAAAGTATGATATCGGTGATTAAAAAAAAGTTCTGCGTATGCCTGGTCCAGACATTTACAGACTTTTAAAACAGTAATAAACTGACCGATTTTCTTCAGAAAATAATAGATGTGTCCCAGCATGCAAAGAATTACGAATCAAATACCGTTCATACTTTTACCATTTAGATTTTTTTTAAGAAATTTAGAACTTAATCTTTCACGGAATCTTTTTGGTCTTTTTCGGAGTAACGAACCAATGATCTCTAAATGCGCAGGTATCCTTCTGTTGATCAACAGCATGCGGCAGCTGTTCAAATCGTAAAATTATTTCCACAACTTAGTAATACGCGAGTCACACCAACTGCTCCTGATGAGGTTTGTTATTCTATGCTTATTTAATTTCTCTAATATAATTATAATTATTTTCATGCTAGTCATTTTTCTTTTGGCGCAACGGAGGCAAGGAAAAGGGTGCTCATACTGGCATGATATTTCATCGCATCCGGAATGTCATCAAACAGCTACCTGCAGGAAAACATAAATATAATCGAGGAACTATGCCTGTAGAAGAGTCCGTTTCAACTGAACTTGTAGAGCGGGCTCAATTGCTCCGAGTAATGCTTGCATCGGCATCAGTAGCAGAACATATTTGTGATGAAATGGACCGATGCTTTCCAGTCCTCAAACTGTTATTAAAAGAAAAGAAACCCGTTAATGATATCTTGGATATGTTTCCACACCTGTGTTCATATGAAGGATTGGTGGTAACATGTTTATTTTTTATTATTTACTATTTCACTTTATGGTATTCACGGAACATATGAATATTTATATCATATCACTTTTTCTAGATTCGTCAAATGTTTGAGAGATTGTATCCTAACAAAACAGAAGGTCTCAAAATCGAGGATGTCTTCTCTCAGTGTCTATCTTATTCACCGTCCAGATTCTCTAGAGTAGAAGATGGTGAGATATATTTTTTTTTAATTTAGCCCAAAGGTCTGTCATAAAATTTTAAATTTGTAAAACTATTCACAGATCACATTCGAGGATGCTTGAGAATAATTTCTCATATGCCAATTCGCGGACAAAAAAGAACGCTGGTAGGCTGTCCAACTGTAGGCGAAGAACATTCGGCTTCAATTTTAATTCGTTGGATTGAGGTAAATGCAATATAATATACATAAGGTTAGATGTAATGATTTTATATCATCATTAGGAGTGCTTAGATACATACGTGGCATCCCCCGCAACTGATTCCAAACTACACATGGTGTGCGTAGCAAGCCCGATGAAAAGAGGAAATTATGCCGTCATTTGTGAGAAAAAAGTTATATTCGAGACTAACAATTCTATTCATGCAGTGGAAATTTTATTCAAATGCCACGCAGTTTTTGGAGTGGAGGTGCCACCTAATTTTAGAATGTTTTGGGACTTTCTGGCATGTGCCATATATAATATAATTCCGCACAGTCAGAGGACAACTGTGAATAGACTCGTCCAAACTTTTATTGAAGTTTCCCGCGCACGTATTGACAACAAATAAAAGGACAACTTTTTTATACAATACTTACTAAAAACCATAAAATTTAATAAACAGAAGTTTCTTTAATTATTATTGTAAAAATATTCCATAAGAAAAGAAAGACTGCATTGTGTTGTATCCAAAACAAAATTTTGACGGCCAATTTCTTCACTGGATGTAAACCGGTTTAGTTCCAGTTCAAATGCAACAATTAGGCAATCCATGAGACGTTTCTGATCAGCTGATTATTCCTTGTTTACTTCTTCTGACGTTACTCCCAGGGGTGCGACGTCCAACAATATCGCTGATTCGATCCAACATCAAACGAAGCGGACTAACGAAAGATGTTTGTCCGACGAGTTTTTCTGTTCGCAGGAGTAGTTCTGTTGACAGAACCCACCGCTGAATTGTCAAACAAACGACTAATGGATTGCCTAATCGATCATGAACCAATTTAAATAGGAATCGGTTGTTGCATTTCTTCTTACAGAAACCATTCAGAATTGCAAGTCATAATCCGAATGTTTCTCAGTAAAGTTCAGTCAGAAATGAGCCGGAATTCCGGCTGGCTCCAGTCAGTACTCCGGCTCCAGTGACACAACCTATTCTAACTAGAATCGGTTGTGTCACTGGAGCCGGAATACTGACTGGAAACAGCTGGAATTCCGGCTCATTTCCGGCTGAACTTTACTGGGTTTTAATGAAATATTGCACTCATAAATTGGGTAATATTCTACCCAAAAACTGAGGAATTACAACTGGCTTTGTTGTCTACTCAAAAATTGGGTAAGCTTCTGCTCATAATATGAGTAAAAATCGATCAATTTTTGGTTTTGTTGAAGTTCTACTGAACCCAAAATTTGAGTAATGTTCAACTCAAAGTCTGCGTAATAATTACTTAATTTTTGATTTTGTTAAATTTGTACTGAACTCAAAATTTGAGCAATGTTGAACTCAAAATCTGAGTACTAGTGAAGCACTTTTGGGTTTAGTGTAGATAATATTGTACTCAAAAACCGAGTAATAGTTACTCAGTTTTTGGTTCAGGCTGGCTTACTCAAATTTGAGTAACTCCGGAATTACTCAATTTAAGGGTTGTTCCACTTTATCTGGAAATGGGTGGGATTAAACTCATTTTTGAGTAACTTTTTACGAGCGTGTAGAGTGCTCTAGTCGACAGTCCATGTAAACCTAGATGGAGAGAAAGGTGGGAACATTTGACACTTTTGAGTGTATTAGTATTATACTTGCAAAATTAAGCATGGCGGCCGGAGCCCTTGAAGTAAACATCAACATCCGAACGAGCATACCGATTCTTTGGAGCACGATGAAAAGTGAGAAAATGCCAGGCTTCACTTCGGATCTATCGATTAGAACACTTGTGGACACTTTTTACCTCGAAAAAAAAACGATTAAATTAACTATGACTGTACCGAAACAAAACTTATGGCAACAGAAGGGCCCGCTACGTCAACTGTTTGTGCTTTTCTTCTTCATATACTCTTGTTTTTTCGGCTTCATCAAAGAAAAATGACAACCGCACTCACACACAGAAAAATATGTGCACACCTGTATCCGTCTTGCATGTAAACAGTACAAGCGAACTGTCAAGAAAAGTGAGGTTAACTGTGTCCGTAAAGAGCCTAATGGGTGGTTTGTTGTCGTCCTTCACGCGATTGTCTCCTTTTCGAAAGAAAAGTCTGTAACGCGTTCTGTAAACCAATCGCGTATTGGATGTTGTTATATTTTGAAATTACACACATAAAAACAAGCAACGCGACGCGGTAAGCAGAAAAAAAGTGATTTTTCTTCCTCGACACACGATCAACGACTGGCGGAAAACAACATTGGATCTGTGACGACAGCACACGATCGATGTGCGTGAGTGGAAACAGTATGCATGAGGTGGTATGTAGAAGGCCGACTAAAAGCGCAAGAGTTGTTTAAAAATAAAAGGATGCTTTGCTTTGATGCGTCACTTTTCCGCTTCCATGACCCTGCGACGTGACCCTTTTCCCGATTTTTTTTCTCTTTCAGTTCGAAATGAAAACCAACCCATCCATGGGAAACCTAAACTCCTGGCTTGCTGAGACGAACTAGCAAAACGCACGCGAAAAATCCTAATCGAAACAAAAATTTCCTCACGTGAAGTTCCACGCGGATCCACTCTTCTGGCGGCAATGCGATCAACGGACATCGGGAAAAAGCACAACAGCTCTCTATTTTGTCACACTTCAGTGGACTAAAATGATTGCGCCGTGGCCGTAAAAATAGTGACACAGAACAGAGAAATAGAGAAGCTGTTTATAATATCGCACGATGCTCGTTTGTTCGTTCGGGTATACCTACCTACTTTGCGGGAATGCTCTTATCGATTAGGTGCAGTCATTTGCGTTCGAGAAATAATAAAATCCTAAGTGGAAACAACAACGACGGCACACGGTTTCCCCGTTGCCGTGGTGCACGGAGAAAACTGTAACAATGTTGGGTTGCTACGATCGCTATGGAAATTTAATTTTTTTTTGTTACGTGGCGTGTTACGTCTAACCTAAAAATAACGGTTTTTTCCGTGAATATTTACTATAGTAGATAGAACCATGAGTCAGCGGAGAGGAACCTGAGAGAAAACTATACTGTCCTCCAATGATGATAACAATAATGATGATGGCAGCGATTCCACAGCTCAGTTTATGGCAGCAATGTGTTCTCGGCGGGAATGCGGGACCCCGGTGCATTTTTCACGAAACGCTAATAATAATGGAACTGCTAATAGATGTGCCGCTTGCATTTGCAAGGCACTATTTTTAGCTCGTTCGGATGGAAATAAAAAAAATCAATCGGAGATAATGGACTCACGCAAATTTCCATAGGCATTAAGAAAAATACCAACCGGTACATGGAAGAAGAGCAGTAAAAAAAAATATTATAGTTGAATCCGCGCATGTTTTGAAAGGGTTTTAATAGAATTTTAATTTGAAAAAATGCGTTTTTTCTTTGGTCTATTGTTAAGTTCAATTTTTATTTCTGGATTTTAAACTAAAAAAAACTTCCATAATGGTTATTTGTTAACATATTAATTTGTCGGGGTACACAACTATAATAAGTAAAATAAGTGTCCATTATTTGTGTTAGAAACTTCGTTTATTCATTGTTGTACATCTCGGACCTTTTTTTTTGTTTAATTTATTCTTAGATTAAATAGGCGATAGCTGACGAGCAGCATTTTGAATTACCGATTGATATGTGGATATAACAGAATACAAGCAAAACATGTTTTACTGTGTTAACTAAACAAATCTTATAGGTTAAAAAATATCATCGCATCAAAAAAGAGTTTGTGCGTATCGTTTATCCCCGGTGTGCTAAGATTATCGAAGCCCTACTTATCATGTATTGCTTGGTAGTGGAAATGAGCAATCGCTGTTGTAACCCTTCCTATACTGGTTTTTTCTGGATCGACTTCTAGTTCGATGTGAGAATGATATGTTTGAACATCAGCAATGCTGAACGGTTCCAATTCAGTGAAAAAATAAAATACCACTTCATGGGTATCAAGAGATGTTATCTCGATAGGATCAAAAAATAAATTTGCTATGTTTACTGTGTCAAAACAAGGGTTCTTGAAAGTGTACCTCTGCTGTCCACACAACATCAAATCATCACGTTTTCGAGTGATCGAAGAAAGACATACAGAGATGATTTTTTTTTCACGGGACTTGAAGAAAATCCCAATTCCGTTTATTATTATACTGCTGCGAGAGCAAGATTTAATGCAAAAGGGAAATGTCGAGTCAGGTTTAATTTTAGAGATCTTACCAAAAAACCTCAACTTAGCCCAAGTAGACTGAGGATTAGAGCCTCTAATAGCTAATCGCAAATCCTCGATATCCTCGTCTACGTGCGTCTTTTGCCATAGATCCAAAACGTCCATCAATTGATCTTTTGAGCAATTGATTTTCTTGGCACTGACGATTAGTTTAAACGATTCGCGGTCTAAAAACGCAAAATTCTTCTCGATCAAGTAACCTAAAGGGTTCTCGCAAATTAAACGCAAACACTCGTCGTCAATTGAAGGAAATTCATAGAAGCGATTTTCCTTTAACATTCTAAGCACATTTTCCGAATCAATGTACTGCTTTTGCCAGTTTGCCACCACTTCCAACACCGTTTCCAGGGACCACTTTTTCGCTAGTATGAATATATCACGAACGATGGTTCCTTGTTTGAGTTCAATTTGATTACAGTAAAGGAATCGTAATATTTCCGAAAAAGCGTACGGCTCAACGTCTTCGAGCAAAATTTCGTTGGTCTCTGAATTCTGCAGCAGATCGAAGAAATGCTGCGATGCGTTCATCAGAAAAAACTTATGACCAAAGATTCGGCGCCTGCCGGATCCCACCAGGAAGGTGACATCCGACATGAACTCGTTGTTATACAGAAGCCCTGTACCGATCGTTCCAGGTTTCCTGTGCACCAAACTGGTGTCCTCACGGTTTGCACTGGGTTCTTTGATGCTACATCGGTGAAAAAAAAAACCATTAATTTTTTGAATGTATATTTAAATACCTATTTGTAACTTACTCCCAGGACATGGCTGATTCCGAACTGAATTCGGATACAATTGTTGTCTCGAAATTGTGTCCTAATAATGTATTTCCCGTAAATGAAAGTTGGTTGGTTGTAGGTAGTAGTTGTTTCGTTTAGGTGAACAAATTAAAGCAAAAATGCACCCTCGTGGCTTTTACCTGACCGGAAACCAAGCAAAAAACATACCTTTGTGCTCTTTTGTGAACCGGATCTCATTACCAGGGATACCAGACCTATGCATTTGTTTTTTTTTTCTTTTTTTCAGGTCATCCCAGTAAAATCAGCCGAAAATGAGCTGGAATTCTGGTTGGTTCTAGTTCGTATTCCGGCTCCAGTGACACAACCGATTCTAACTAGAATCGGTTGTGTCACTGGAGCCGGAATACGAACTGGAACCAGCCAGAATTCCGGTTCATTTCCGGCTGAGCGTAGCTGGGATGTCTTCACATTTCAAGAGAACCTATTCAATCTGGCAAATTGTGATAGGAACCGTGTAAAACTCTGAAATAAACCATGCAAAGATCCTGGCAATTCCTACCTGGTAGAATTTTAACACGAATCGAGCAAAACATCTGACAAAGTTGTAGCAGGAAGCGTACAGAAATCCTGGCCGTACATTCCTAGCTGGATTCTGGCTAAAAGCACCGAGAACAGCCCCAGTCACCAAATTTTCTGGCAGAGACTGTTCTGCTTGATTTCTGTAATGCTGATTTCGGTTTTAGATTAGAGTCGCCCTAGGTTCGCTCTAATATTTACCAAATCCATACAAAAGTGACAGCTCAGAGTGAACCTAGAGCGACTCGATTCGAAAAACGAAATCAGCATAAGTCTTGGTATGGCAGCCTTGTCAGACTTCTGCGCGCATCCTGTCGGGTTAGTTGAACTAGGGCGAAATCGGTTTCGCTCGCGTTTTATGGCAAATTTTGACAGGAACCAGGCAAAACCCTGGCATAACTCGGACATAAACTGCGCAAGGATCCTGGCAATTCCTACCTGGTAGAATTTAGCACGAATCGAGCAAAACACCTGACAAAGATGGGGCAGGAAGCGTGCAGAGATCTTGGCCGTACATTTCTGACTGGATTCTGGATAAACGTGAGCAGCATCGGTTGGTTTAACCGCTTCTGTCAGAAACGGTTATTGCATTTGAGCGAATTCGTTGCCAGAATTCTCGCACAAATCGCGCAAAATGCTGACAAAAACTCTGTCAAAATCAATTTCGCTTTGCTCAACTTTTGCTAACTTTCTGCTTGCCACGCTGACCGGGAGGTTACGGGCCGATTTCTTCGCCCTCGCTTAACGCACGGTAACAAAAAATACCTAAAATTGAGTTCCTTTGACTCAATCTCGTGGTATCGTGGGGGAACTTAAAATTAGGTAAACCGTGTTGAAGGTAGTTTCCATTTAACCACGGCAAAAATTACAACTCATTGATAGGTTTTTTAATACTCAAATTTAAGTTGAATTTACCTAATTTTGAGTATACCCCAAACAACTCAAAAGTGCCTTCCTCCACGGAAGACCTCGACCGCGTCGAATCTCTCGTTTTGTTTTTGACAACACTAATAAGTGCGAAAGCGACGCACAACTCAAAAGTAAGTTAAAAGAACTTATTCTGCAGGTTGTTTTATTTAACCATGCGCTTAAGCCAGGTTCATTCGCACCGATAAAGCTGGTTTAATAGTTAAGCGAGGGAGAAGAAATCGACCCTCAATGTTCTCAGTCTACATATTAAAACATATGCTAATGTAGCTGCGGGCGGAAGTTGAGGCGCCTTTCATCCCTCTCTTGGGCGGACAGAGGGTAGAATGGCGACAAAGTGGCAGTAAATAACGATGGCGATAACACGAATCTGCCGGTTTTAACAAAGTTGGTTGGGAGTGAGAGAGGGAACTTAAGTTGTGATGTCTTGCTATTTGTCTTCGTTTCGACAAATTTCGCTTATGAAAACAAACAGTACCACTCACTGATTGTGTTATTTTTTGTTCGCTGTATGTGTGTGCGCCACTACGGCAGGGATCAGCCCCGATGAAACGCGGAAAATCTGCTGGCGAATTGTTGTGAATTTGATTTGTTATCTCTCCACTTGTCGTGTTTTTCACTCTTTCTCTGGTTCGCTAGAGTGTTTCTGTCAACAGTTACAAATGTGTGATTTGTTGCGAAATTAGTGAGGACTGTGCCACTTCAAGTAGGTTAATACATTCGAGTAGCTGCCGTCTGCTACTAGAGTACAACTTAGTAGGCTGTTTGTGATCGTGTTGAATCGTGAACATTCCTAATGGAATTCTGCCAAATTGACATCATTTTATAGTGAATCACTTCTGCTTCGACGCTTTACTAAACCAAATAACGACAACCGAGACGTGGCTGATGTTAATGGCTGGCAAAATATCTGTAGGGGAATTATGGTTAAAACAGACACCTTAAGCTTAACACTTTCTGAGTTGCCACAAAACCAATAAAATTATAATTTTTATCCAGAACTCTTCTTCAGAAAATTCTTAACAAGATTTAATTTTTTCAGCGCTTCGAAACATTAATTTCATTAAAAATTATTGGTTGTAAAACTTGGAAAACAAAGTGACTTTTTGTAGGCACTGCGGGTAAAACCGACACCCAATAGGGGTAAGATCGACACCCCCTTTAATTTATGTTCTCTCCACTTTATTAAAATCTTTATCTTTATTAAAAATGAGATATATTCGTGATTAATAAAGTGTGAGTATGTATGATGCAAATATGTGCTTTTTATTGCTTCATCGTGTAGTGAGGGGAAGAAAGTTCGAAAGCGTAGTACTATAAATAAGAGTATTTTATGCTATAGGATTATTTATTGGTATGAGTATTTCCAAATAATCCTTGCGCACATAATTGCAACCTCCAGTGTCATTTTATTTCGTAAGAGAAGATTTGCAAGCGTTCTACGGTCTGCTAATTGGATTCATTCACTTATAAGTGACACATACTTCTTAGTAAAACTATCTTTTTCAAATTTGATTTTTCGGACTCTGATCATCAACGATCTATTGGGGTATACACAATATCATTGTCTCATTGTGATAAAGTTCGTCTATGACAAACCAAGAGAACACTAGAAATTCGGTTTGATTAACTTTTTGCAGAAATAGCAAAAGCTTTGATAGAATCAGATAAGCAAATATTCCAATTTTTGATTTTTAAAGAGACTTACAAGAAATAAACACAATAAAAGTATTTTTGTGTATTTCTGTTCATACTATAGTGTTCTAATAGGCTAATTGAAGTATCCCAAAAATCCCCAGTCTTTTGAAATGAATCACAAGTATACACAACCATCTTAACAGCGTGTCGGTTTTACCCTAACCATAGGGTGTCGGTTTTACCCCAACAGTGCACATTTTTTTGTAAAAGCAATTAAAAATATTGAACTTCTCAAACGCGTCTTAAATGCACCTAGTTGATCATAGGAAAGGCCGATAATAATAGGTACTGAAAAATGGGGTGATTTGAAAAGCTTTTGTTCGGTTAAAACCTTAAAATCTACCAACGAAATTTTACATCCAGACGAGTATGAACGCTGCTGTCGTATGTTTTGTTCATTTTTATGACATTCGGCGCACCAACGTAAATCCAATTTTTCTTCAATTGCTCTACATAAACGTACTAATAATAATGTATCATTATGAAATGAATAAAAATTTGATTTCTAGAAAAAGTTGTGGGGTGTCGGTTTTACCCACAATTCCCATAATACTATGTTCACACTACAGAGTTAAAACACGTTATAATAATTAGCAACAAGAACAATGTCAGCAAGATAGCGTTTAAACCAGGGGGTGTCACTCCTGTCATTCGCTATGGCAATTATACAGACGTTGACAGTAGTCAACATATGATGGGCCTAGCTGACTAGGCCCGTTGTAAATTCAATAATATATATGGTAAATAAAAAAAACATTCGTAATATCCCACTGAGACGCCCAAAAAATTGTTTCAAAATCGTTCAACACGGGTCCAACGATGGACGTTCGTTGAACGGTTATTTGGACGTTGTCCAAATTGGTCCAACGAACGTCCTTCATTGGACGATTTTGAAACCAACCGTTCTTAGAGGGATTGAACAATACCACAGATAACAGACGTTTAGGCTCGATTTGAATCGTGTGTAAATACCCGCTACTGAAATTCCGAATAAATTAGACGTCTGAAACACGTTTGCAGATGTCGCAGTGATCGATACAATGCAGTTAGAGTGCAGCTGTCAAACACGTGTAGCAAACAGTTGCGCAGATGGCAATAGTGAAACACGGATTTTCAACGTATATCAATTTGAAAGTTTACACAGGTTTTTGAAGAAATTTTGTTCTAGCCTAAACGTCTGTTATCTGTGACAATACCAATCTTGTCATTCTTTTAAAACTACGTGTGTAAAAATAAGTGCAAAAGATGCTGTGTTTGCAAATGACCCAATTGACTGGATTGCTTACTCCTGCTGCTGGAGGAACAATGTGTACTTTTCTCAGGCGATCTGACCTTCAGCAATACACTAGGAAGCTATTCGACAATCGGTTCGGGATCCTGACTGATTTCCAATTCAAATATTACAACGATTGACGCGGAATGTATTGTTGCATTTGGTTCGGAGTCCACTCAGGATTACGAAACGATTTTCGAATTGCCGGAGAAATCTGCTCTTTGATGTGTTGTAGTATGCTCATTCTGCTACTTGACATGGAATGGCTGTCGCCCAGTCTCATTTAAATGTTACTTTAAAAACGTATAAATACAAACAGTTAAAGGGCAGAATTAGAAGAAAAAATCCAATAAAAGAATACGACGCAGTTTTATTCCGATTCAATCATCAATTTCATTCAAATTTAGAAAGTTAAGGTCAAAACACCCCATTAATTGCCATTAAATAATATAAGCTTGATTAATTTTTGACGATTGGTTGGCTTAAAAGGTAACATTTTTTTTTGGAGTACTCATTAATACGAATATCCAAATATTTCGTCACTATTTTTTTCAATAAGTGTGATCTTATGCCCTGCCATGATACAAAATCCAACGAATATGTGAGAGTTTTGTTTAGACGATGCTACAGCCCTTGCTACAATAAAAAATCGTCAGTACTTGAATAAAACAATTTACCTGATTAAAATACTCTAAATTCTAGTTCGCTGATTCTGCAAATAGCCAAAATGGAGAAAAAACTATCATTCACAGTATTAGTTTTGCATTGCATGCATTTTATATTTTGAAGCACTTTTTTGTACGTTCTCGGCATGTTTGTTCAGGCATGAATCGATGAAGTATTCGTCTAAAGTATTATCTACGTCCGAAACCGAGGCATGACTTGTATTATCCTTTAGCTGGTTTCTAATGACTTCTGAAAATGAAATCTGTTCGTTTTCCGGACGTACACCATCGTTAACTGCCAATAACTTCGTATTCTTTAAATTTTGAACAATTTGCATTGGCTGTACAAACAATAGAGTTGTTTTGTATTAAACGTTTGTAGCTAGTCTTAAACTGAGCGGCGTTTGGGTTTGTCATTTGAGCCAGCTTTTGCACGCAATACGCCAAAAAAAATTTCAAGGTGATCTTGACTTAGACGGTAAGTAAACAAAGCGTCTAATGGTTCGTTGCCAGACTCGTTTTTATTTGTTTCTTTGAAACAATACGTGTTGTACAGGTTACGTATTGTAACAATATTCACCTGGAAGTCCAAGAACCCTGTTTTACACCGTGCATTCAGAATACGTGTTCCGTTCTGAAGTTTTAGATTCTTGATGAAAGCATACGATATGCGTTCGAGCATTGTAATACAAATCAAAATTTCGAAAGGATAAAGATTTCTTAAATCCAACTGCACTATTATCCATGCTATTCATAATATCGAATGGATCGTTGAACAAGTTCAAGAATTCGACCGTAGTAGTACAACCTTCAAAATCCACTTCGCTTGATTGTAATTGTTCTAGGGCTGAAGCTGTACTGTTACTGATTACTTGAATAGCCAAAATCACCTTCATTTTTGAATCGTGGAAGTGAATATGCCTATCCGTTAATTTATTAGCAAGCTTGATTCCTTTCGAATTTTGGAGATCATTCAATATGCGTATATATTAGACCTCTCCACATTTTGAAAAAATTTTGAAATACATATGAGTCAGCTCAAATTTTTGTTCTAGGTGTGAATTTAAGAACTTTTGCCAAAAATGGCTTAATTTGAACATGATTTAGAGGTGTCTCCAATCAAAAATCGTGTTTTTGCTATGTTTCCATAGGAAGATCACTTACACTCTGGTTTAATAGGCCCTACATGCCCACATACAATCAAATGTTGTTCCTTAGACATATCTTAACATGTTTTAACAGGTGAACATAGTTCTAATTGCAATAGAAAATTTGTTACCTGTATTTTCATATAGAAAAGTTTATCAAAACCAAGGAAAATTAGTAGTAGTTTCCTTTGGTTTTGGTATTCTTTTCTATATAAAAATCTAATCAACAAATTTTCTATTGCGATTAGAGCTATGTTCACCTGTTAAAACATGTTACGATATGTCTAAGGAACAACATTTGATTGTATGTGGGCATGTAGGGCCTATTAAACCAGAGTGTAAGTGATCTTCCTATGGAAACATAGCAAAAACACGATTTTTGATTGGAGACACCTCTAAATCATGTCCAAATTAAGCCACTTTTGGCAAAAGTTCTTAAATTCACACCTAGAACAAAAATTTGAGCTGACCCATGTATATTTCAAAACTTTTTCAAAATGTGGAGAGGTCTAGTATATATATATGGCTACACCGTTCGGTGTGACGATCAGGTTTTGCGACTCCAGCGTATTTCTCACAAGTTTTAGCATATGAACAGCACCGAGTATTACATTGACATCGTACTCTGCACTTGGATGCTTGAAGGCTGTTCGGAAAGATTCGAGGGAGTTCGTTCGAAGATCACATCCCAGTGCGTTGGCAGTGGCGATGTTTGTTTTCGTGCCATCGAACGTGAAGGCTGGGATTATGATACCAGGTACTGGTACCTTCCAGCTATCTTGCAAACCAGTTACCATGAACACCAGGGCCTCTCGTGCTGCTGGAAGTCTATCATCACTACTTATTCCATCTATAGAGTGATGCTGTACAACACCTTCAAACTTTTTTGTGAAGCGACTCCATATTATTTACTGTCGAATTGCAACTTCATCCATACTCTAGCACCCAAGTAAAGATTTTCCCTTGCTTGCATAGTGAGCCGCTTTAGCTCTGATGGCAGCGATTGTTTCCGACGTTACGCCAGGTTCACCTGCAATGCTGGAATACCAACGGATAATAGTTCTCTCGTGTGATAGCTTGTTTCCGAAAGTTTCTCGTACAAAACGATAGGCGTTGGGTGAATAAAAATGAAGTGTCGTTGAAAAACTCCGTAACAAATCGCTGTACGGCTGCCCTAATTTTCTGTGACATAACTGACGAAATAGTTCATCATTCTCCGAATAGCTCTGAAAACGTTTAGTTGTAATTATTTATCGTATCATTTTGAAGAATATGAACATTTTACTTGTAGCTATTCCGTTCCAGTTACTGACAAGCATTTCTTCCTTTGAAGTTTATGAATAACATCCTCCGTGCTGTGCACTTTATTACGTAGTCTTATAACCTGCGCTCTAACTCGTTTCAACGACTTGTAGTTCCGAGCAACTTGTGCACGCAACTTTGGAACAGCAAGCATCGCATCTTCGGGAGTGAGATTTAATTCATCTATATCTCCAGCGTATCGAATAACCCTAGATGAGTACAGTAAAAACAGTGTTTTATCCGAACCTTACACTAAATATTTGTTCTAACAGCTCTTACCTCTTGCGTGGCAGCTGCACAGGATTTTCATTTGCAAGCGGAGCAGGTAGTGTCAATTTTGGATCTTCGGACACATCAGACGATAGACCATCGCTCTTGAGAACTCGCTCAGCAGGATCACACAGCGCAGGCTTCGGAATATTGATCAAATCGGATAGAAGACATTCGTTTTCAGATTGAAAAATGGTTGGATTGGCTTCCGGTTTAAAATTTTGACGAATCTTTGACACTCTGAAGCAATTTGGCGCAAAATGTCTAGAACAGATTCGCGCAGTTCCGAAATTTACAAGACTAATATCCATTTCATTCCCCCCAGAGAAAGCATCTGCTATGGCTCTGATCCAAATTTCACGTCGCGTTCAATCCAACGGAAAATTGTGCTTGGAGAATGATCCATTTCGTTTGTGGAAGTCTGCTGTACAGTTAGGAATGACGCATTTCATAATTCTCTTCTTCGCACAGTACTCAAACAACGTAAACACTTAAAATTTGAAACGTTTAAGTCAAATTACTTCTGTTTTGTTTACCCTTTTTATGTTTGTTTTTTTTCGACAGCTTATATGCTGGCTACGACAACATGGTCGCTTGACAGGGGGCTGGTTAAAACGCGTTTTAACTTGTAGCACAGAGAACAGACATCCATGATCGAACAAAAATATTTGAAAAACGTGTGTAAACATTTGAATTAATATACGATAAACACTAGCGCCGCCACACCAACCTATCCCAACTATCCGTCAGATCCATTCCGGAACCGGTTCGAAATCCTGAATGGGTTCAGTATGGAATCTTGCTCAAAGAAAACAACCGATTCCGATTCTATCGGTTGATGCATTTGAGCTGGAATTCATGCTGTCCCTCTAAGAACGGTTGGTTTCAAAATTATCCAATGAAGGACGTTCGTTGGACCAATTTGGACAACGTCCAAATAACCGTTCAACGAACGTCCATCGTTGGACCCGTGTTGAACGATTTTGAAACAAATTTTTGGACGTCTCAGTGGGGTGAGTCCAAACCGGTTCCGGGCTAGTTTGACTGGATAGAGGAATAACCGCTGTCAGTTCTGTCGAACTCAGCCAAAAAAAAAACATGAGGACAGTAGCGCACCTGGTTTGGATATCCCAACTACCTTCGAACCCGTTAGAGATGTTACACAAGTTGAATGCTGAAGATGGACGTCTGTTCTCTCCCACTGAGAAGTCCAAAAAATTGTTTCAAAATCGTTCAACACGGGTCCAACGATGGACGTTCGTTGAACGGTTATTTGGACGTTGTCCAAATTGGTCCAACGAACGTCCTTCATTGGACGTTTTTGAACCCAACCGTTCTTAAAGGGCTGTGCAGTTAAGCTCAGCCGGAAATGAACCGGCATTCTGGCTGGTTCCAGATCGTATTCCGGATCCAGTGACACAACCGATTCTAGTTAGAATCGGTTGTGTCACTGGAGCCCGTGTACGAACTGGAACCAGCCAGAATTCCAGTTCAATTCCGGCTGAGCTTTACTGGGGGAATCCATACTGACTCCATTCAGAAATCCGAACCGGTTCCGGAATGAGTTTAACTGGGTCCCGGTAAACCATTCGGAATTTGATTCGGAATCCTGAATGGAGTCAGTATGGATTCCAAATCAAATGCAACAACCGATTCTGAGTCGGAATCGGTTGTTGCATTTGATTTGGAATCCATTATGACTCCATTCAGAAATCCGAACCGGTTCCGGAATGAATTTAACTGGGTAGCGTCGCTGGTGAATACGGAACCTTTTGCGCGAAGCATTAACGAAACCGGAAACAATCCAAGCGTTTTGTAGCGTATCCAACTTTCAGCACGGAAGGCGTCAAAAACTTTTTGCTAGCAAAAACGAATCGAAGTAACCATATCTTTGAAGTGAGTAGCGATTTTCTTCTGTTCGCACATGAATTTGCATTTTATTGTTTTTTCATCCATTTCATGTATACCCAGTAAATCTCGTGAAGCAGCCGGACCGGTGCCCAAAATGCCAAGAACGGAGTCCCTGTTGAACAGTAAAACCATGTCGGATGTCACCTTTACAGTGGGATCCAGCAAACATCAAATTTACGCTCATAAGATGATCCTGATGAACGCCTCGGATCATTTTCTCGACCTGTTTGAAAATTCGCAGATCACCGAGATTTCACTGGAAGACGTTGCGCCGAACATTGTCCTGGAGATACTACGTTTTCTGTACTGTGAGAAAATCAATCTCACCTCGGACAATAGTCGTAAAATTTTCTTACAAGCGAAGAAATGGTCCCTGGGAAAGGTGATGGAAGCGGTTGCGAACTTTCTGAAACAAAGCATCGACTCGCAAAATGTGCTTAAGATGCTGATGGAAAATCGATTCTACGAATTGAAGACTGTTGAGGAGATGTGTTTGCAAATAATTTGCGATAATCCTTTTCATTACTTCGAGCATAACGATTATTGGTTGCTGGACCGCGAATCGCTCAAACTGATCGTTACTGCTAAGACCATCAATTGTTCCAAAGATCAATTGATGGAGATTGTGGATAAAAGGGCGTACAACGATAATTTGGATTTCGCTGATTTGAGAGTAGCTATCGAAAGCTCTAATCCATTGTTTGCCTGTAATCAACTAAGATTCTTTGGAACACTCAAAAAGGAGTATACTTCCAGAACAGACTTTTGCTTTACTTCGTCTAATCCTCATTTCAGCGGTATAACATTGATCGGAATAGGAGTACTTTTCAAAACGCGCGAACAAAATGTCAAAATAACCGTTAATGGAACATTTATCAGAAAAACTTATGCATTCAGAAACCCCTGCGTAGATACAGTGAACATTGTTGATATTTTCTTTAAGCATTATGACATAAAATTTGACCATTCGGTTTCGTTTTTTATTACCTTTCATCCAGAGGTAGAAGATTTATGCTTGGATTCTCCCAAAACGTACCACAGCCACATCGGAGTAGAACAGAATGACCCGTGTTCACCTATCGCCCATTTCTACTATAAAAACATCGAGCAAAAGTCTTAAAAATGTTTACTACTGTAATAAGGTGCACTTGAATTATTAATTGAAATAAAAGCACTTTGAATTATACTGGTTGAAATGATTCTATTTTTTGTACTTTTTTCTGAGACTTGGAAACATAGAATTCTCTATGGTCACGCTTATAGTATACTGAACTCTGACTGAGTTGTAGTAGGCGTGCATTTCCACCAGAGCTTTAGGTACTTGACTGTTCACAAATGTTCCTGCACTTCCTCTCACTCATTCAATACAGACTAGGGTAGTTCGCGAAAACCTACAAAGCTCAGAAGAGCCCACCATTAAACATTCCTATTGAAACAAATAAAATAGGCACCGCCTGTGTGCCCTGGGAAACATCCGGGTTAGAACGCGACCTACACGAGTATTTAAATATTCTAAAATCGCCTCTTTTCCACTTTCTATCCACAGACGACCGATTCAACACAAACGGTGGTGAAAGCTCGGAGTGAGCTGTGAGCGAAAAGAAAAACTCGCCTCCTGGGGTAGCCGTGTGGCAGAAAGTAGCAAACCCACCACCCAGTGAGCTGAAATCAAACGCAGAAAAACAGGAAGCAGGCGTTTTAAATCCTGTTCCGCCCGTCGTCGTCGACGACGACGTCCGGAACCGGCACAGTTCTTCCCTTGGGAGTCGTGCGAAAAACAGATGCGTTCCCGTCCGCACAAAGTTTGAATCAAGTGAACTGTAAAACATGTGAGCGCGTTTGTTGTGTTCCTCCGGCACGTGAAAGTGTGGAAATCGGAAGAAAAGTGTTAAGAGTCAGCCAGCCGTTCTCGCGTACGGTCGAACGTACGTACGTACGTTCACACGCCGGAAGGTATGCAAGAGGGGCGTCATAATTCACCGACCTCTCTGCCTGTTGGCTGAGTGAGTGAGTGAGCAGATGCTCTTTCTCGCTTTCTCTGTGCTGCGAAACGGATGCGAAACGTTCTTCGTTGCGTAGTCAGGCAGAGCACGTACTTTCGCAATTGTAATCTGAAAAGTTGATAGGTGTGGGAGGGTGTATGTGCTTTAACGAAGGGCTGGTAGGATGAGCTATGAATTGCAGACTTGTAGGTGCTGTGACAAGCTCGTTTCAACTAATTGGAATCTTAACAATCGTTTGAGCATGGTGCAAAGGCGCGAAGAATTTCGTTCCGGAAGGATGACGGCACATCCGACGCGTGAAGTAGCAAGTAGCATGGGTGGATGAGTGGTTGTATGTATGTATGTGGATGCGATTGGTGTTTCAAAAGCGTGTTAATATGTAAATTTTCTTCGCCATTCTAGGGCCAGAAGAAGGGTCCTTTTCGTTGCAGTTATCACGAAATGAGCAGTTGAAAGTATATGTCTTTATGTTCGAGTCGGGTTTATGCGGTGACGAAAAGGTGTAATGGGTCATAAAGAATTAGTTGAGGGTGAAATTTAAGAAATTAGAGGTCTCGTTAGCAGTGTTGGTTGGAGATAAGATTAGAAGTGGGTTGAATATTAATGCACCGATTTGATCACGACAACTAGCATTTTGTTCGGTCTTCTTTTATTAAATTTACGACATTATCAACATATTCATAGTTTTTTTTTCCACTCACAGTGCATCCAGAATTAGAAACGATCAGGCATTAAATGAGAAACGGTGAAAATACCAGGATCACAACAGATTAAAGTGTTTACTTCAAACTCATGACAAAAGTGCCGATAGAACCGAGAAAACGTGTTCGAAAATCTTTAAGAAGAGTGAATCAAAACGCGGTTAGTGTCGCAATAAGCCCTAAGTAAAACGTGATTCGTGACCAACGGGGCGAGCAAAAAAGAATCGTAATAGTAGAAAGCAGACGCCGAAGACCACTGTGTATACGCTCAGGGGCCGCTTGAATGGCTGCCGCAGAACGACGACTCGTGCATCAGTGTCGACGGTGGTGGCGGCGGCGGTGGTGGTTGTGCAATCCGGTTGACGTGCAGTGTTGCGTGGAGAAGGAGCAGGAGGAGGAGAAGAAGAAGAACCTGCCAGCTGCTGCCCAGCTGCCGAGACCACAAAATGGCTAGATTGTGCTGTTCGCTGTGCGGATTTATTATCGTGCAAGTGCAAGCAATCGCTACCTGTAATAGCTGTATCACAAGAACCAGAATCAGAAGAAGAAAACGAGGAACAATTGTGCCGGGAGTGAAAGTCAGTTCTTTGCTGCTGCTGCTACCGCTGTTGCCACCAACAAGTGGACAGATCCAGTTAACTGTTGTCGAGCGGGAGCTGTCGTCGTCGGAGTACCGGTTGGATGAAGGTAAGATAGTGTTTGTTTTTATGTGGGTATTCAATCCGAACATCTAAAACTAGAAATTCATTTGCACAGGCGTAAATTTGCATCCAAATTCTTTCGGAACACTGAAACTGAATGCACAATAAAACCAATTATCCAAAATAAATAGATGCTGAAACAGTGTTCATCCATTTTTAACTGAATATTAAACATAACAGGAATAAAAGCGTCACACATAAAACTAATTCTGTCGGAGCACGGCGATTGATGGCAACCCATCAAAGCGGCGGTTTCGAAGGTTTTGAAGATTTTTAAATCGTTTGTTAAATATGCACCCATCATTATTTCAATGATAAACAAATGCCATTCATAAAAATACATAAAAATGGAAGTTCTCAGCGTACTACTATGTGACTCCGGAAGCATTGTCAAAAACTCTTAGGCGTAAACCATTTGCATGCATTTGCATTAGCTTAACAAAGTTGTAAAACTTTTATATATTTAGCTGTAGAAACTAAAAATATAAAATTTGCTAATTAGAAAAACATCATAAATTCTCGGCAGCTAGCTGCCCAGAGGAATAAACACAGGATAACTGTTCCGAGAGTTGCATAGATCTTATCACTTATCAAAGAGAATCCAAAACTCTTTGTCCCATCTCACTAACAAAAATTTCTTCGGTCTATCTTCTCATCTCGCACAGAACAGAAGCAAAAAATCACTCCGTCATAACTACAACTTACAATTCTACCTGGCGCGAGTTGAGTTCCTGTACCAGCGAGGGCGCGTCCTCAGTTCCGTCGGACTAGCTATACAGCAAGGAGCGTCCAACATAGCTCTGGTCCTCACAAGTCCGTACCTCATGCTTCCCCGGGTCCTACGATTACAACGACCGCCAGCTAAGAGTTTTGTGCTGAGCTGGTAGTGCAGCCTGGGCACTGTTGTCCTTCTGACTTCAGCTAGATTGAGGAGGTACGTCCCGAGCGTCTGTTCACCAAGGAGGTGCGGCTCAAAACAGCGTATGTTCTGGCATCCAGCGGCTGAGTATGAAATGCTGTATTGCGTCAGTTATACCTAAGATGACAGCCTCACCAGCGTGATGTAGGTAGAGCGACCCCGGTAAGCTAGCCTACCGAACCCTCCCACTTACCACGAAAAGTGAAGAAGAAAAGAAAAACGAACGATACTTTCGGCAACGGACCCGGTTACGAAATAAGGACAATGATTGGAAACTCGGAACATAGGATGTCAGGACTTTGAATGAACCCCGACGAGTGAGTCTTTTGGCTCGCGAACTGCAGGCGCGGTTGAAGTGAGCGTGGCTGCGATTCAGGAGGTGCGGTGGCCTAGAACTGGAGAACTTGAATTCAGGGCAGTGAATCCCATCGCCAACACTTCCTTCAAATACAACATCTACGATAGCGGTGGCGAAAAGGCAGAACATGGAGTCGGTTTAATAGTGATCGGCAAGCAGATGAAGCGTGTTATAAGGTGGAAACCGGTTAGCGAGCGATACTGTGTATTGAGGGTACGGGGCAAATTCTTCAACTACAGCTTGATCAACATCTATGCACCGACAAACGATAAACCCGATGACGTGATGGACGCGTTTTACGAGTGTCGACCTACGGAGAGTGCCCAAAGCATGACGTGAAAATTGTTATCGGGGACGCCAACGCTCAGGTCGGTAGAGAGGACTTTTTCCGTCCAATCATTGGTAAGGAGAGCCTTCACTCTGTAACCAATGACAACGGCCTGAGACTAGTGACCTTCGCTGCAGCTAGAGGGATGGCCATCAGCAGCACTTACTTTGCAAACAAAGACATCCGTAAGCACACCTGGATGCACCCGAATGGCGAAACTTGCAATCAAATAGACCATGTCCTGGTAGACGGCCGACACTTTTCGGATGTTATAGATGTGAGGACCTTCAAAGGACCAAACATCGATTCTGATCACTATCTCGTTATCAGTAAGATTCGAGCACGGTTTTCAACCGTAGCGAACTCAACAACTCAGCGACCGTTGCGTTTCAATATCCAGCGCTTCTCAGCAGAAGGTGTGACGGGCGTGTACCGCCAGAAGCTTGATGAGCGGATAAGGGGAATCGACGTAGACGACAACCTCAACAACCTGTGGGAGTCAATCCACGGAGCGGTGAGCACAGAAGCGCGAGAAGTAGTAAATACTGCTCAGAGACGACCCAGAAACGGTTGGTGCAATGAGGAGTGCCAAAGAGTGACGGATGAGAAAAATGGTGCCAGAAGCCGGATGTTAGTGTCTGGTGCCTGGCAGAACAGAGAGCGGTACAAGGAAGCAAGAGGAGCTGAAAAAAGAATTCACCGCAGAAAGAAAAAGCAGTGTGAGGAGAACGTCATTACTGAGGCGCAAAATAGTATGGAATAAAATGATATGGGAAAATTTTTATGAAACTGAAAAAGGCTTACGGAGAAAAACAGCGCCGTCTCCCGTCATGTGCAATGACCGTGAGGGTAACTTGCTGACAGATAAAACTGCGACAGATCCTAGATAAATTCCGGGAATACAACTTGCAGACACACCATCTGTTTATTGATTTCAAAGCGGCGTACGATTCAGTGAAAAGAAACGAGTTATGGCAGATAATGGTAGGACACGGTTTTCCGACGAAACTGATTAGGCTGATTCGTGCAACGCTGGATGGATCTAAATCATGCGGATGAGATTTCGACGTCCTTCGTAACCTTAGATGGATTGAGGAAGCAGGGTGATGCGCTATCAAACTTGCTGTTCAACATTGCTCTTGAAGGTGCCATCAGGAGAGCAGGCGTGCAAAGGAACGGTACCATCGTCACTCGGTCGCATATGCTCCTAGGATTTGCGGACGATATTGATATCATTGGAATCGACCGCCGAGCCGTGGAAGAGGCATTCGTGCCTTTTAAGAGGGAGACAGCAAGAACTGGTCTTACAATCAACACCAGCAAGACGAAGTACATGATAGCTGGAAGAATACGTGGGTCCAATAGTGATGTTGGTGGTGAAGTGGTGTTAGGTGGTGATAAAATTGAAGTAGTGGAAGAATTTGTGTACCTTGGAACTCTAGTGACGTGCGATAATGATGTTACCCGCGAGGTGAAAAGGCGTCTTGCAGCTGCTTTTTACGGACTTCATAGCCAGCTGAAGTCCCGTAGTTTGCAGACGAAGACAACATTCGCGTTGTACAAGACATTGATAGTTCCGGTTGCTTTGTACGGCCATGAAACGTGGACGTTAAAGGATGTTGATCGTAGAGCGTTCGGTGTCTTCGAACGTAAGGTGCTGCGAACAGTACTCGACTATAAAGAAGAAAATGGCATCTGGCGGCGTCGCATGAGTCACGAATTATACCAAGTATATATAGAAGTGGATATTGTCAAGCTAATAAAAAACGGTAGGCTGTGGTGGGCTGGTCATGTGGCACGAATGCCGGAAGAACGACAGGCGAAGATAATATTCAGTAGAGAACCGGGAAGAGGCCGCCGACTCCGTGGCAGGCCGCGTACACGATGGCTGTTTGCAGTGGAAGAGGACCTACAAGCACTCAATGTCCAGGGTGACTGGAAGAGATTGGCCCAGAACCGGGTCCAGTGGAGGAGAACTCTTCACTCGGCGTAGATTCAACGAAGCGAATTGTTGCCCATCAAGTAAGTAAGTAAGATATACAGCAACCGACCCCACGAAGATGAAGCTCAGTTAGCATGTTCAGACTGCCACTCCCTCCGGAACTGTCCAGTGTTCTGTAACCGTTGGTTCCATTGCTTAGGTTTTTGTTGTAAATATTATTTATTTGTCTCTAGAACCTTCACGTTTTTTGTACTAAATACACAACAACAGTAAGTAGGGAAGCTAAAGGGTGCGTACCGCTGTAAAGATAGTTTGCCATCTTTAAGAAAACGTATGGCACTGATCGCGGATGGCGCGAAACTTCTAAAAATGGATTGCGGATAAGGAATTGGAGGGAAATGCAACCTGAAATTCTTATAAAAGGACCAGCAGTTCTCAGCTCTGGTCTCTTTTCTATCAGGCGTCCGTGTGCTGAAGTATATTTTATCCGGTGAAGTTAAGTGTATACCCCCCCCCCCCTTTGGGGTGGGAAATGTGTTATAACGTTTACGGCTGGTTCAGGACCTCTTAGCGCCGCATCAAATCGTTCAGCACACGGTTCGGCACGCGAATCCGGGAGGATTCCGCGCCTAATCGTAAAGGACCGTCGTTCGTCATCCGGCGCTGCGCGCCTCCGCTTCATACCCTCGGGCAAAGGCCCTAATCGCAAAGGAGGGTCCCCTCTCGGTGGTGGCCATTGCGGTTAGCCGCGGTCACGCCGATGCTCGCCAAGGAGGGAAGACGCCTGCCTGCATCCAAGCCAGCAACGCCCGCTGGTCCGTCCACCCGCTGCATCTGGATCACCATCGTACCGGGGCCTTCATCCGGCCAGTATCGCCGACGTCCGTGAGGGGATCTCGCCCGTCGGCATCGTCAGCGTCGCGACGCACATCAACAGCAGCAGCAAAAGTACGGTACGTTGAGTGATAGCAGTAGTGCACACGCCACAATTAGAATACAAATTGAAAATTACACCCCACACCCACACACTACAAATACTCACAAATAAAAAGTGTATAAGAAAAGTGAATGTTCTTAGATCTTTGTTCTTGATCCGCGTAGTCCTTGATTACCCGGTAGCTAGCCGACCCTGCGATACCAGCAATAGAGTCGGTTCTGCCGTAAGAGCCTTGTTCAATCGTTAAGTCATAGTTCCTAGAAAAGGATGTCCGCAAGTGCCGAGAGCTGGTTTCGAAAAAACGGTTGTGTTAGAACTGTCTGAGTTTCGGCCACCTAGTCAGGAAGTGTGTGTGAAGTTTACGTGTCGTATGTACCACGAAAAGCATCATTCTCTGTTACACGATTCCTCCTCATGCAGAGTGTCATCGAGTCCTTTCATTACGGAATCATCGCAACAATCTCCACCGATTCAACAGCCGCTTTTGTCTAGCTCGGATTCTGCTCCACCGCAGGTCAGTATGGCTGTCCACACCGCATGTAGTATGGTTCCGCCGTCACACCAAGGTGAACATTTCGGTCGCAGGAATCGGTCTCTCAACGCAAAGGGTGAAAAGTGCCATCACTGCTTCCATTGAATCGAGATCTCAGTCATTCTTTACGAAGTTCGAGTTTCTCATTCTGAAACAACCATCCGCAGACACAGAAGCAGATCCACAGTTCCATGTCCCAGGAAGGATTAAACCCATCATCGGGAATGAGGCTTTGTGGGAACTTCATACCTCATATTTTTGCTCGGTAACTACCTTCCGTGGGTTGAAACGACATTCGGATGGGCGGACTCGGGTTCCGCGTCCAATCGATGATCTGCCTGTATTCCCCTGATCTGCCATCTCTCCATTACCAACGAAGATTTGGAAGCCATACTTCGGAAGTTTTAGAAGTTGGAAGCGCTGGTTCCGCAAACACCCCCGAAGAAAATTGCTGCGAGGAATTGTATACCAGTACAGTAAAGTATGATTCGACGGGAAAGAACTTCGTACGTCTTCCTCGCATCAAAGCTCCAGAAGTCTTCCTCGGGGGCCTCTAGAGCTATCGCAAAACGCCGTTTTTATAGCCTAGGGCGCCATGTGCTACGCGTTCCTGCAATTAAGGAATTGTATCGCCGCCTCATGGATGAGTACTTACAGCTCAGTAACATGGGAAAGTTCGACGAGCATCCCCATTTTCAAGGAGTCGAGCGCTACGACGAAGCTTAGGTTCGTGCAAAGTGGGAACAAATGCCAAGCCGAGCACGGAGCCTGTGGGGCACCAGGGCACACCCCACAGTATTTTGCCCTTACCCTGTCAAGCGGGACTCTGATAGGGTTGACGCTATTTCCCTAGCTATTCGTCGGAACAAAACGGAAAACACTAAGAACATTGTAAACATTAAACATGAGTTGGATGGAGGCGATGGAGGTGGTGAACCCCTTTGCTAAAGGGGGTTTGGCGAGATCTCCTCCCAGAGGGGGGGACAGCTAAGCGACGGTGGCTGCAACCAACAGCACCAGATTCTCTTCAGTGATGAGTGGGGAATAGCCCTATCAACACGCTCGGCGGGCCACTACCCACGATGCGGGTGCTAGTCAAGCAACTCGATAATATCATCGAGTTTACAAGCGGAAAGCAGAACATCAGCGAGGAACTGAAACAGACTGTTCGAGTCGCAAGACAAGAACAGGACACTTATATCAGGTGGATGGCGGGAAGAGAGAAGGCCGATAAAGGCGCCCAAACTGTGGCCTTCACCTTCCTTGGAGGAGCTACTATGGCCCAAGAGGCGATTGGTATCGCCTTGACGGCCAAAGAGGACAAGACTGCGCTTAAACCGAAGCGGCCCAGGCAGTCACCAGGAAAAGAGGCGCAAAGCAACGCCAAACGACGCGCAACCACAAATGCCAAACGTCGTTTCAACGGTGCAGACCGGGGTGCAAAGGAATCCGAAGGGCGTCGACCGGTGAAGGTGACTTCTCGGTCCAAGAAGGCGAAAGGCACCAACCGGGCGCTAAGTGCCGGGCCACAAGTGGATACCAGCCAGCCGGTGCCATCGGCACAAGGGGGCGAAAATCCCTGGCAGCTGGTCAGCTGGTGTTAGACGTACAAAGACCGGCGAAATGATCTTGGTGCTGAAACGAGGTGCGCAAACTAGTGGGGCGGCGTACAATAAATTGGCCCAAGAGGTCTTGGATGACGGCACTCAGGTGAGGTCGTTGGGTGCGGAAGTGACCCTCATGTGCAAGTAACTGGATGAGGTCATCGAGAGAGGGAAGCTGAAGATCTGCTGGACAGTATGCCCAGTAAGCATACCCCAGCCGCCTTCAGTGGACAGGTGCTGTCGGTGCCTAAAGTCTGGCCATAAGTTCTACGACTGCAAGGGTCCAAACAGAAGTAAGTTGTGTAGTCGCTGTGGTGAGGAGGGACACAAAGCACAGAAATGCGATAGGGTACCAAAATGCCTTATCTGCGCTAGTAAGAAGCATACCGTAACTATGTTTTGGGTGGACCTTCGTGCCCCATGGGACCAGTAAGAAGAAGCCGTGCAAGTAACACAGCTGAATCTTAACCACTGTGCATCTGCCTAGTAGCTTCTGTGGTAGTCGGTATCGGAGTCGAGGACAGATATCGCCCTCCTATCCGACCCGTACAACATCCCTGCCAGTAATGGCAATTGGGTGTCGGACGGGTCTGGGATGGTGGCAATCTGTAAAACGGGACGGTTCCCGGTTCAAGAGGTAATACACTCCTCCGCCGAGGGTGTTGCGATTGCCAAGATCAATGGTGTGTTCTATTGTAGCTGCTACGCTCCACCAAGGCGGCCCACAGAACAGTTCAACCAGATGATCGACAGGCTCTCGTCCGACCTAGTCGGCCGGAAGCCGGTAGTCATAGCGGGAGACTTTAACGCTTAGGCAGTAGAGAGGGGTAGCCGCTGTACAAATAGCAGGGGCCAAGCGCTACTGGAGACTATTATTACTCATTCCAAAAACTCTCACACAACACAACTGGCGAGCTTTATTCATTTCGTTTAATTCCTGCTATTTCCAATCTATTCTCTCCGCTCACTCAATTTCGTTTTTATTTTCGCTCTCTCTCTCTCTCGCCATCTCGATCTCTTCCTTACATTTTTTTTATCTTTCATTTTCATATTTTCTGTCGCGCTCTGTCACATTCCCTACATCACTTTTCTTGCTGTTTAACCAGGCATACCAGGTATCTTTTTCAAATGTCTTCACATTTTATAACAAATGTTTTCATTTCTCTTCAACGGAAAGGATTCTGAATCGGTTATTGATTTTGAGCCAGAATTCTGACGGAAATCAGTCAGACATCCGAATAAATTTGTCTTCAAAATGAAAAACACGTCTTCACAACATTTCAAATGTCTTCAAAATGAAGACAAATCTTCAAATCTGGCATCTCTGTGTTTAACTATCGAGCTGTCAAATTTAACCCTGCTCCAGAGCAGGATTATTTTGACTTTCGAAAATTTTAACTTTTTTCTAATAATTTACAACCTAAAAGTGGTGTAAGCGTTAGTAAACATTAATGTAAAGAGTAGTAATGTTTGCTTACCATGTCCAAAACGATTACGGGGCATTTTTGCAGAATATACTTCCTTCTCGTTCTGTCGATTCTACTCCGTTTGAAAAATGGCATGGAAGCAAGCTGGAGCTGGGGTTTCTACGACTTTATGGGTGTCATGTTTATGTACATATTCCGGACGTCAAACGTGGAAAGTTCGACGGGAAGACGCGGAAGCATCGTTTTAGTGGATACTCCGGTGAACACAAAGGGTATCGTTTCGTCGATACGAGCACCGACATTAGCCGGGACGCACGGTTCCTGGAATTGGACGAAAAAATTTCTCATGAGAATGAACAGCTAGATCACAAACGAGATGAAGTTCAGTGGCCTATCCACGAAAATACGGAACACCAAGCTAATGATGATGTTCCTGGAAACGAATTCAATGACAGCGAATGTGAAGCTTTCTTTGATATGGATGATCAAGATTTGAGGGGCAGACCCTTTGGCTATCAAGCAGGAGGAGGAAGATAACGATCAATCAAATCAAGAAGGTGTAGTTCGTCAATCGTTACGGAGACATTAATCAGGAGATTTACATGAGACAGCCTCCAGGCTACGTATCTAAAGGCAAGGAGGAGCTTGTATGCAGTTTGCACAGGAGCATATATGGGCTAAAGCAATCAGCCCGTCGCTGGAACGATAAGCTGACGGAGGTGCTGATGAATCTAGGTTTCGATGCTAGTGCCGCTGATCCGTGTCTTTTCGTGGCTACCGTTAATGAGAGAAAAGTGTATTCAATCGTTTATGTTGATGATCTGCTTAATGGTTGCGAGAGTGCGGAAGTGATAGCTCGCATACACGAAAAACTGAAGAAGAGTGTCTTGGCGATGTGAAATGTTTTCTAGGTCTAGAAGTGCAAAGGAAGAAAAACGTTTACAGTGTGTGTCTGAGTAATTATATAGACCAACTAGTAGAAAACACGGAACTCCGTGAAGCAAAGGTTTCCAAGACACCAATGGACCAAGGTTTTCTCCGTGACGAAGTGGACGGTAAACTGCTGGAAGATGCGAGATGAGTTCAGAAGTGCGGTGGGTGCTCTAATGTATATCGCTGTATGTGCCCGCCCCGACATTATGGTGAGTGCTGCCATTCCTGGCCGCAAGTTCAGTGCTCCTTTTGAGATTGACTATATCGCAGCAAAGCGCGTTATTCGCTGCCTCAAAGGAACGCGTGTTTGGAGACTGAATCTTGGTGGTGAGCATAGTGGTCTTATAGCCTACTCGGATAGCGATTGGGCAGGAGATACGGGAACCAGAAAGTCCACTACAAGTTCCGCAGTATTCTACTCAGGAGGAGCCCTCTCGTGGGCCAATCGCCGACAGGACTGCGTTACGCTATCGACGCTAGAAGTAGAATACGTTGCCTTAACGGAAACATGCCAGGAGGTGATCTGATTGCGACGACTGCTGGCCGATCTTGGTGATAAGCATATCGATGCAACCGTAGTAAACAAAGATAACCAGGGGTGCCTAAGTTTCGTGCAATCGGAGCGGTCTACCAAACGATCAAAACATATAGAAACAAAGCGACCATTCGTGAAGGATCTCTGTGAGCGTGGTGAAGTAGTGTTGCAGTATTGCTCGACTGAAGATATGAAGGCGGACATCCTCACGAAGCCTTTGGGAGGCATCAAACATCATAACTTCACAAGACTAGTTGGTTTGGTTGGCGATGGTCCGAGGTCAATCAATGAGGAGGAGTGTTAGTAATCAGCAATGACCCTGTCGGACGTGCCTGGCAGGATTCCCCCCAGATAGCCGGGCGGCTCAAATGCAACAACCGTTTCTGGCAGAATTTTTCGCCTTACGGTTATTAACGGTTTTTTCTGTCGGATTTCTGCCAGGCGCGCACCGGCAGGACCGGTTTTGTACCGCTTCAGGTTTTGCTTGCATGTTTTCTTAATTTTTTTTTAATTTTATGTAAATTTATAATAAAAACATGTCTGGAGACATGAAATCCATATTACTTACCATGTTTGAAACCAAAATCTTTGTTTCTTTCTATTTTTTCATCTGCCAAAACTATCCTTCTTAGAAAAATATAAATATGGCGAAAATGAAACAACGATAAACAAAACAGAACCGGTAAGGCGAATCTGCCTGCCATAACTGAGAGGAGTATAGCTGAATTCTGGCTGCGCCATTTTGATAATTTTGACAGCTGCCGGAATTCTGACGGATTTTTGCTGGCTGCCCGTTTTTCTTCCAAGCGGAGATAGATTCCTTCCCATTGAGACGTCCAAAAAATTGTTTCAAAATCGTTCAACACGGGTCCAACAATGGACGTTCGTTGAACGGTTATTTGGACGTTGTCCAAATTGGTCCAACAAACGTCCTTCTTTGGACGATTTTGAAACCAACCGTTCTTAGAGGGTTCTCAAAGCTTTCCTTCTTCGGACGTTGGCGCCATCTATATCTCACAGTAGAAAACATAATTACCTATCTTGAAATAAAATTTCATCCAAATCAAAGGTGGAGTTTTTTTTTTTAAATTGACTTTAGATTTTTAAAATCGATTTTTTTCAGTGTAAGAGTCGATGAAGAATTTTTTTCAAAAATGTAACAAATTTTGTGAAAATCACTCCTACAACATTTTTTGTAGTATTTGATTTGAAGAAAATTGATAAAAAAGTTTGACCCTTTTCAAAAGACAGTCTAGATCATTTTTGGAGAAACAAATGGGATTTTCGATTGATTGACACCGGTGTAGTGGAGTGCACTGGAACTGCACCATTTTTGCACTTTTCTAGCAGAAGGGCAGAAAACTGGGTGTGTTCCGTTGACACTTCTGCTAGAAAGTGCGAAACCAGTGCACTCCAGTACACCGGTGCACATCAATCGTAAATCCCAAAAGTATGCAAAGTGGCTTTTTGTGACAAAGTCTTCATGTACAGAAAGTTTCATTAAAATCTGAGAGGTTGCTGCCAACTCTGAATACGAAATTCGTCTATATCATGTAACACGCCAGGGTAACAATTTAGCACTGGGTGGAAATATACCTTTTTTTACGTATACACTCCGTAGAGTGTATTGTTTACGTAAAGTTATGCTCACGACTGTTCCATATGATCGTTCGCTTTTTACGTTAAATTTTGTTTATATTTTTGTTTGTGAACGATTTTGATAGATCAGATAGGTGTAGTAATTTTTGGTTAATATTTGTATAATAATAACATTGGGTTTAGTCAGGTAACCGCTCTCTTCTCGCTGCAAAAAAGTGTGCGGACTATGCTGTACCATAGCGATGACAGCTATGCGGGATGTGCGTTTTTTTGGTGTTGGTTGTGTGACGGAAGAAAAAGAGAGAAAGTGACGAACCACGGCGTATAGCAGACGTCCGTAAAGAGTAAATTTTTCGCGACAGTTTCCCGAAAAATGTCAGTCGTGGTTCGGGTACTCGAGTGTTGTGGTATTGGGTCGCCGAGACGGGAAGCTAAACGTAAAGGATCCACTCGCTTCCCCGGCTAAACACAAAGGACCCAGTGATACCACACCGCCCTCACTGTGGAGGATCAGCCGAACGAGCATAGCTCTCCTCCACAGTTAATCGCAAAGGAGGGCGAAGCATGTAGGACAACGGATCCACATGAGGTAGTGCGATATCTACCTGGGCCATTCACGGGGAGTGAGTGGACCTGGCGATCAGTCGCCCTGTCGTTAGGGAGGTTCCAACAAAAGAGCAAAGCTCACCTCCCTGGCTTATAAACGATCAAGGAGAACATGGCCGTTGTGTTCCTGGCCGGTCGGAAGAAACCGCCCGCCATCGTCAGAAGCAGCTGATCAGCTTCACCAACAGAGTGCAGCAAAGAGGAGATTAGGAGTGAAATAAACACGGCAAATTTAGTTTATTTGTTTGTTTACTTTTTTTGTTGTTATCCGAAATTCTGTAGAGGCACCTAGGCCGCCCTGAAAAGAAGGGTGCGCCGGGCAAACAAGAACCCGAGTAGTGGAAAACACCTACTTACAATCATTTCCATAGCTACCAGAAGAAGTGTTCGAGTGTTCGCAATATTATCGAGGTGCATGAATACCTTTTTGCTATTGAAATTTTTAAGAGAGTAGTCATTCGTTTTGTCTAAAAATGAGATTAGCTGCCTTAACGTTCACCTAGAACATGAACGATTTCGCGTTTCTCATCTTTCCAAATCAAACAATCTGATATAATCCATGGATGAAACTTGACAAATCTTAAGTTGACAACTTAGCCTAAGCTTGACACCAGCAGCACGCCTACTGAGCAACCAATCATCGGTGCCACTCCACTCTATCAAAAATCGACCCCCTCAATGCAATATTTATTAGGTACCCCCTCACCGTGGCAACCCGCCGGTCAAGGTGACCGCAAAAACAAAGTGTGAATTGATTCATTTCTGTCCTCCCTTTTCTTTCATTCGTTCGACCAAAATATGCCCCACACAGCAGGCTGTGCCGTGCCGCTATACGACACCTCCGGTGTGTTCGTGGTGGCGCCAACGCAAACATCTATTCCGTTCGGACGGGTCAAATCGCCGCGTACATTTGTGGACGAAGGAAGTCCGATTGAATGTCCATTATATGGTCCAATCATCCACTGGAACAGATTTATTAGGTAGTCGCGACGAGACCCGAAAAAAAATTGAATCAAATGAGCTGGTCGCGGGGTAAAATGGTTGGACACAGTAGGTTTAAAGGTTCCGTATGTTATAGTTTCAATCACTTACCAGACCGGAATGGCCTTTCTAAGATTATTTGTGCTTTTGCTATTGATAAAGGATTAATAACAAAAGAGAAATTCAAGACATATGTTGACATTTCTAGCCAAACATTTCAAATGGTCCTAAGTGCAAATGACAGTTTCTCTTTGTTTACTTTTTCTTTCGCTAATAACTCGGCCGTTTATATGTTGGTTTCTTAACTCTTAGCATAATATGCTATTACAGAGTTTTTCGATGTATCCGGAAATAATATTGAAAAGTTTTATGATGACGCCGTAATAATCGAAAAAGAAAGTAAACAAAGAGAGGCTCTCATTTGCACTTAGGACCATTTGACATGTTTGTCAAGATTTGTTCCATTTGACCCACGACGGTAATCTTATTGTTATTTGAAAGGGCCACTTTTTAGTCGGCTATCCACCGATTGACACTGTAGGAAAGTGTCGCACTAATTATTCGACAACACGGCGACGGAGGCGTTGTACTATGCAAGCCAGTTTTGGAGTACGTTCCCGCGCATTAAGCACACGCGGGACGGGTGTGGACATTTATTGCTTGTTTTCTGTCTACCGGTAGATCTGTGCCTGATGATGGGCGCCGTGGCTGTACGGGGTCGTGAAGCAGAGTGAGTGGGCTTCGTGTCATTCGCTTCTCGGGAGATTAGATTCTACACAGCTGATTTGAATTTCATCACGTTAGCATTGCTAGCGCAATTTCGTCTGATGTTTGTTTGTCCTGCGCCCTGTCTGACAGAACCAGATGCCTAATCTCAATACGAATCAGGTTGCTGTGATTTGTTTTCGCTTTGAGGAAATTAAACCGAAATAAATTTGGAAATGTTTAGACATTCAGTTGTCCTGTGTGTTTTTGGGGATCGTCAACTTTAAGCGAATTTGATTATTCATCCGGACACAGAGCTGCCAAATAAATATTCAAATGTGTTCAAATTGTATTGTAGACATCGGTGACTACTGACATTTTTTTTTGCTACAATTGACAAATTGATCATCCTATTCATCGAATCATTCCTGCGGCAAGAATTTCAAAGGACACTCACATTACCCGAAAGGAAGGGCTTCGGAAAAGCAATTAATCAAACCTTCCGCCTAACTTGATTTAAATGGCTTCCATCGATCATTCCCGCTTCGTCGTCGTCGTCGTCGATTCGTCATCTGACAATCAAGAGCACGTGCACAGTTAATAATAACCACAAACCGCGCTAGCCAACCAATCCTTTTTCATATAGCTGGTCGCGTGCAAACCACAGACAATACGGACTAAACACCCTTCTCGTACGGTACCGATGGGGCAACCTTCGAATGCGCAACAGTGCGGCCTTGTCAGTCACGCTCGGGGGAAAGGATAATTATCTGCCACACGGTAGTGCTCAAGTCTGAGTGTGGTAAAGAAATGGAAGCTATTTTTCAATTGGGTTCGTGTTAGGACTCACCATCAGTTCAGTGGATTTATCACAGACGGGAAACGGGAACTAATTATGTCGGCTTGAATGTGTAAAAAGTTTGCCAAGGATTGCAATAAATTCGAATGCGTCCTTCCTTGGTGCTAGGAAACGAAATGAAAATCTGTAGGGTTTTTTTTTTTCGCACTACAAACGGTTCGAAAGTTTAAGGATTTTTCCAACCACCATTCGAAAAAAAAAACGATCGCAGCAACCATTCGCTTCGATTGATGCTAGTTTTACGGACCGTCCGCGCCAGAAAGTCAGTAGCACTGTCAGAAGTGGCTACCGTTTTCTGTTTTAGCTAGTCTATCAATGCCAGCTGCTAGCTGGAAGTGTAATTAAATTTTTAATTTATTTCTCACCCATCCTGACAGTTCTACTCTTGTTTTTCTTTTTCATGAACCCCGAAGTACAATTCAACCCGGTCCGTCGTTGTTACCTGTATGTGAAAGAGAGAGAGAAAGTTAAACGAGTGAAAGGGTTTCATTTCCCTCCCGGGGACGAGTGTCTGATTGGCCGAACTGACGGTAACGAGGATCAGTCGTCCTCGGTTTGTAACTAGACGAAAAAAATGGCGACTCTATTTATAACCTTCCGGAAGCCGTACCTTTAGTTGGTCTATTCAGCACTGCTTTATGACAGGAGTCCAGTTGCCCATAGTAACCATCGTTTTTTGTATGGGATGGAAATGGAAATACGCGGTCATCTTCGTCATTTGAAAGAGCTTTGAGGCTGGTTTCATTTCAACTAGTAGACACAAATCGTCTTCTAATCTGCTTTTCTCGTAGAATTATCAAGAGAATATAGATTTTTCTTATCGAAAAAATAGTTGCATTTTCAGCAATTTCTAAGATGAAAAGGATGCATTCGATAATAAGATTAGAACAGCAAAAACTAACCAAAGAAAACCCAACAGTCAAATTTCATGTAAATTTATTTTAAAATCAGGTTCAATTCATCAATTCGAATAATATGTTGGTAACGCCTTAACATTAAAGTATTATCAATTATTTATTTTCATCCCCAACTGCATATGGTTTGCCAGATCACGAACTCTATAGTCCATTTGTTCCCAATTAAACGGCAGACAGCACCCAAGAAATCAATAAGCTTTATAATGAAGCCTAAAATATGCTCTAGATCCGCATATGGGGTAGTTTTATAGCTGTGCATTCTGACAAAATGCTAATATAATGCTGACATAAGGCCAGAAAAGGCTATTACTGTACAAAGATTAACGGCCAGTTTTCTGCACTAGTAATACTATTATGTAGCAATGCAACACTGTTCCATTTGAAAGCCTGTTAGTAGCACTAATCTTGCTATTAGCAAACGTAATTGGACTGTCAATATTTGCATTCTTTTTGCCACGCTTTCATTGCCGAATTTCGCACTAAATCGTATTCAGAGTTGGCAGCAAGACTTTGTCACAAAATTGTTTGCATACTTTGTTTTTCCAGAAATGACTGTCTTTCGAAAATTTTATTTCAAATGGCTATACTCTAAACAAATCCTACAAAAAAATTGTAGGAGCTATGTTCACAAAATTAGTCAAATTTTTTAATAAAAATATTGAAAAAATTCTTCATCGACTCCTACACTGAAAAAATCGGTTTTAAAAATTTAAAGTCGATTTACAAAATTAGGTAGGTAATTATGTTCCCTACCTACCGTAAAAAATTCAAGTTGGGCACTTTCAAGGAAAAAAATCTGTTTGAAAAAAAACCGCTCCTTGTCCAAACTGAACTTTTTTTTCAGTGTATTTTTATTCAGGGTCCAGTAGCCCAGAGACCAGAACCAAGAATCCCGAGGAGAGGACCCAGACTCCAGATTCCATAGCCCAGAGTCCAGAGTTCAGTGTCGAGAATGCTGAGTCCAGAGTCCGTAGCGAAGCGATCAGAACCCAGAATTCCGAAGACAGAGCTCAGAGTCCAGAATCCAGAGCTCCGAGTGCAGAGTTCAGAGTACAGAGCGCAGAGTTTCGAGCCCAGAGATCAGACGCCAGAGCTCAGTGTCCAAAACCTAGAGTCCAGAGACCAGAAACCAGAGTCTAGAGTTCTTATCCCAAAATACTGAGCCCAGTATCCTCAGCACATAATCCAGAGCCCAGATCCCAAAGTCCAGAGGTCCTAACCCAAAATGGTGAGACCAGAGTTTAGAGTCCAGAATCCAGAGTTCAGTGTCCAAAAGCTAGAGACCAGAAACCAGAGTCTAGAGTTCTTATCCCATAATACTGAGCCCAGAGTCCTCAGAACATAATCTAGATCCCAAAGTTCAGAGCCCTTAACCCAAAATAGTGAGACCAGAGTCTAGAGTCCAGAATCCAGAGCTCAGATTCGATCATCCAGAGTTTAGATGCCATAGTCCAGAGACCAGAACCCAGAGTCCGGAGTCCATAACCCCGAGTACAGAGTGCATAGCCCAGAGTCCACAGTTCAGAGTCCAAAGTCCAGAATCAAGACCCAGAGCCCATAGCTCAAAGACCACAGTCTACAGTCCAGAGTCCATAGCACAGAATCTCGAGACGAGAGCTCGGAATCTAGAGTTAAGAATGCAGAGTCCAGAGTTCAGAGCGCAGAGAACAGAGTCGAGAATCCTGGGTCCAGAGCCCAGAGTCCTCAACCCAAATTGCTGTGGCCAGAGTTCAGAGCTCTGAGACCAGAATCCAGAGCCCAAAATACTGAAGCAAGCCTTCAGACTCCAGAGCACAGAGCCCAGAACCCAGATGCCAGAATCCAGAGTCCAGAACCCAGCGTGAAGGGTCAGCATCCAGAGTTCACAATCTAGAATCTAGAGCTCAGAGTCCAGAGGCGAGAATACTGAGACCAGAGTCCAGAGACCAGAGTCCTCAACCCAAAATACTGAGCCCAGTGTCCCGAGTTCAGAGCCCAGAGCCTATGGTTCTGAGTCCAGAGTGCGTAGTACAGAAATTCGAGGCCAGAGCCAAAAGTTCATCATCCAGCGATGAGAGTGAAGAGCCCAGAATCTAATGTTCAGTGTTCATAGTCCAGAGAACAGAACCCAGATTTCCGAGGGGAGAGCCAAGAGTCCAGAATCCAGAGTCCCGAGTGCAGATTCCAGAGCTCAGAGTACAGACTTCAGAGTCTAGAGTTCGGATTCCAGAATCAAGAACCTAGAGATTCCATAACCCAGCGACCAGAATCCAGAGTCGCGAGTGCATAGTCCAGAGTCCAGAGTTCAGAGCCCAAAATCCAGAATCAAGACCCAGAGATCACAGTCTACAGTCCAGAGTCTCGAGGCGAGAGTTCAGAATCCAGAGTTAAGAATGCAGAATTTAGAGCACAGAGAACAGAGTCGAGAATCCTGGGTCCAGAGCCCAGAGTCCTTGACCCAAATTACTGTGGCCAGAGTGCAGAGTCCGAAGTACTTAACCCAAAATACTGAAGCAAGTCTTCAGACTCCAGAGTACAGAGCCCAGAATCCAGAGGTCAGAATCCAGAGTCCATAACACAGAATCTCGGGGCGAGAGTCCAGAACCCAGTGTGAAGAGTGCAGCATCCAGAGTTCACGGTCCAGAATCTAGAGCTCATAGTCCAGAGACGAGAATCCTGAGACCAGGGCTCAGAGTCCAGAATCCTCAACCCAAAATATTGAGCCCACTGTCCCGAGTTCAGAGTCCACAGTACAGAGCCCAGAGACCAGAGCCCATGGTTCAGAGACCAGAGTGCATAGTACAGAAATTCGAGGCCAGAGAAAAGAGTTCATCATCCAGCGATGAGAGTGAAGAGTCCAGAATCTAATGTTCAGTGTCCATAGTCCAGAGAACAGAACCCGGAATCCAGATTCCCGAGAGGAGAGCCAAGAGTCCAGAGTCCCGAGCGCAGATCCCAGAGTTCAGAGTACAGACTTCAGAGTCTAGAGTTCAGATATCAGAATCCAGAATCAAGACCCCAGAGACCATAGTTCAGAGTCCAGAGCCCATGGCATAGAATATCGAGACCAGAACCCGGTGTCCAGAATCTAGCGTGAAGAGTGTAAAGTCCAGAGTTCACAGTCTAGAATCTAGACTGACTGGGTATTTTCGGAATAGTAGGTGCCAGAAATTTATGTCCAACGCCATGTTGAAATCCAAGATGGCGACTTGACAATGGAACTAGTTTACATGCCTCTGGATGGCACTATAGACATGTTAACAACAAAAATACTTATTTATACGTGTGAATTGGCTTCCAAACCACTAGGCCTCGTGTGGAAGTAACTTGGACATCACTTTGTTGAAATTTTAAATAACTTTTCCGGATAATTTCAGATCGATTTTCAGCTGTTTTAGACAGTGTTCTACCACACACGCCGCCGTGGGAGCGACACCAATTTGTTTCTGAGAGTTGTCCTACTGGAGCTGTAGAGGAGCTGGGTTCTCGTAAGCGCTCAGAATCAAACTCACTACAATTGCAGACGAGACAAAAACGTCACCCACCAGAACACTGCTTAAGGCTAATATTGCGTGCGGGACTCCCCGGACTTTACGATCCCCGGACTTTACGAAATTTTGGACGCAGTTGTGTGTGGATGGTCACTGTTGCATGTTCGTCTTTATGTATCATCGTGAGGCCCGCGAGCGTTTGTATGTTACCATGCTCGATAGCGTGGGCTTTTGTATGTCGGCCTGGTGCTAGCGTGTATGTACCTTCCCGTGTAAAAATTCGATAATATAACCGGGTGACCATTCGCAGGTTTTCTTGATTGATCGCGTGGACCGCGAACTTGATGCTTGAGCGGAGGCTCTCATTCAAATAACCAAAAAGTAAGCAGAATTTGGAATTTTTTGTGGGTCCAACTAGAAAGAAGGAAAATTATATTGCTTACTGTGAGCTCTTCGCCGACTACCACATCTAGATCCCCGCTCGCGAAGTCGAGATCGATGGTGTAGTCAGCGATGAGAGTTTGATGCTGTAGTACGGGTATTCAACGAAATCACGAGTCAATGGGAAATTTCCAAATTATTCCTTAAAATGATTATCGTGCTTCTGATAAAAAAAAACCTTTGATGTTGATGGGTGATTCGCTGGATTCGAAGATCATTGGAATCTGCTGATTTTGCTTTCATTTTGGCCTAACGTAGGGGAGCGACCCGTAGCAGTTAGCAGCATCAGTGAAACATCATGAAAACTATTTCGTATCACGACGTATTGTAACTGATTCATGAGTTTAATGAGAGTCTGAAAAATCAATTGTGGATTTTCCTTCTTTAAAACATGAGCTGTTCGTTTATTTCTTTTTCAAAAGGCGGTAGCAACGTCAGAAAGGTGGCCGGGCATTAGACCAAAGGTCATTCGGCCAAATGTATAATTATTGTTTATTGTTGCGCTACTCAATATGACCGCGCTAAATGACTAGATTCGAATATTCGAGAGTTATTTTGAATACGTTGATGATGAAAAAGTGTTCATTCTTCTATTACTGAACGAGAAACTTAGTTCTGCATTGAGTCTACTGTATTCTAATTCGCATTCTCTCTATCCTTTTCTGTTCCAGATGATCTTCAGCCACTAAGAAGTCGGGAAGCATCTTCTAGCAGTACTCGAACCGTGCGGTTGCGATTACCACCGTCGTCGTCGGTGTTACGTCACCCGCAGCCAAAGTCTACTGTCCAAAGTCATCGCCGGCCCCATCTACGCCGTCCGTAGAGTCGCAACAGTCGAAGTTAGAGAGGAGGGCAGCAAGACAACCAAACGTGTAGCATACATATACGCTCTAGTAGTAGTAGTAGTTGTTTGTAGTAATCGTAGCAAGCAAGCAACCAAGCAAGCAGTCAGTAGTCTCTGTTAACGTACTGTGTACAAATCTAGGAGTACACGAAGAAGCGAGCGAGCGAGCGAACGAGCGGGACGAAGAGAATGAACGCGTCCGAGTGTGCCAGCCTGTTCGCGTCGGTCGAGTGGACCGAACCGAGAAAGATCCTCCTGCTGGCCATTCTGATCTTTATCGACGTGCTGGTCATCGTCGGCAACACGCTCGTCGTGGCCGCCGTCACCAGTTCGCCGAAGCTTAGGACTGTTACCAATTTTTTCATCGTTAGTCTAGCCGTTGCCGATTTGCTAGTCGGATTAGCTGTATTGCCGTTTTCGGCCACCTGGGAGGTGTTCAAGGTAGGTTCATTCTATGCGTTTTTGTAGATGCTAGTTACTTCTATGTGTCACTTGTTGTGAATATTGTTTTTTTATATCAATTCTGTAGTACCTTATGTAAAAAGGTTGGAGCTCATTTGACCACATTCACAAATTGCTTGTCGAATCAGAGTTTTTTATCAATTTTATAAAAAACAATCACGTAATGCTCTGAAACAGCAAATTTTAAAAGGAAAAAAGTGAATACAGTGAAGTTTCCAGTTTATGTGTCATCAAAAAAGCAATTCTACTCAGGACAAGCATACAGTCTACCTTCTCATCTTGTTCACATCAGAAGATGAAAATTCGCTCAGATAGCTATCAGCGAAGCAAACGAACAATTCCATCGGCCGTGTTGTTACTTATCCACTGTACAGGCATTCGATCAACCTCCGTTCGAAACATTACCTGCTCGTGTGTAAGGAAAGTGCTCGTCATCAATGAAAGCGCGTCAGTTAACAATATAATAATTTAAAGTGTTGTTGAAGTAGATAATCGAAAAATATATGATCGAAAAGGAGAAGGAAAAGAAATTAAAAAAAACGCTACGAAGCGCAAACGTGGTAGTTCCGCAGCTAAGCCGTTAGCCGGAATGCACAACTGCCACTCCACAGTCTGGCGGTGACGGGGACACCGAAGAAGTCATTCACAAGTACAAAACTAGACGCAAATGCTGAAAACACACGTTTTTTCAACATTTCCTTCCGCTGTTTCGATTTTTCACATCATTTGCGACTTCCTCATTGTCTTACCTGACTGACGTCAATGGATTAATGTTTGTGTTAATAATTTTTTGATAATCTGCAGTATTCATACGCAGAATCTGACGCTGAAATATCCAGCCGTGACCCAACTTTCACAGGTTCGCATGGATACGCTTAGAGTTTAAGGATGTTCAGCCAGCGATATGGGGAATGAATGTACCATCACGCAAAGTTGAGATCGACGGTGCGGTGATGGGATCAAATCGCAGCATAAATTCCGTTCTTTTCGGCTGACTTTCGCCTGGTCCGCTTTGTCAAATGCGCCAAGGTTTGGCTGTTTGTGCTGCGGCTCATGAATGTAGGGGGTTTCGGAAACGTATTAATAACACGGATTTAGAACTCTACGATATATTTATACACCGACTTTAGCATTGCAATCTATCGCCGCCAGATGAAGAGCAAAGAGTCCTCCCCGTCTCGCTATCGCTGCCTTTTTCTTGCTCGCCAGTGTTACCAACCGTCTGAACTGTCGTCAACGAGGGGTCCGACACTACAATCTCCCTTTTACTTCAAATTTAGTGCGGTAGATAATCCTGGAATCTAGCGGGCTCTTTACGTTCGCGGCGTACTGGTTGACGTGAACTTTCCTCCTCTATAGCCGAACCCTGAACATCCAGCCGGTCTCCTGATTCCCTTTGTTGAGGTGGCACTTCCTCGTGCGATGATTGTGGCTTAAGCTCCGTTTCGTTAACCGGATCATTCTCTGGCAGTTTCTTAAGGTGTACTATATTTCGACGACATTCCTTACCGGTGGTTACAGATCGCAAAGTCACATCAGCACCTTTAAGTCGAACGACTGTATGCTCTTCCGGCGAATACTCTGTACTGAGTTTGCTAGTCTTTTGAAATCGTTTTATCAGAACCTTTGAACCAATCTGGATATCGCTTTATTGGGCACGTCGCTTTTTGTTTGCATATTCCCTGCCCTTCTCCTTTTGCAAACGATCGTGATCCATAGTCTCTTCATCGATGTGAATCTCTCGAGGTATTTGGGGGAGCTTATTCCGCATTTTTCTACCAAACATCAAAGCGAATGGAGATCGCCCCGTTGTTGGGTGGGGGGTAGAGTGATAAGATAAGATGTACTGATCAAGAACTTTCCTCCAATCCTGCCCGAGTTCTTGAGCAATTTTCAATCGTTTCAGAATTGATCGGTTCTGGCTCTCCACCTCACCATTTTGTTGTGGCCAATACGGTATCGTATTAACCAAGCGTATCCCAATTTCCTCGCAGAATATTTTAAGCTCTTCACAGTTCAGTTGTGGCCCATTATCAGCACGCAATGTCATAGGCACACCGTATCGACAGAATATTTTGGAATGCTGTTCAATAGTATCCTTAGCGGTAGTTCGAATCATTTCACAAACCTCGATGAAACGACTGTAGTAATCTACAACCACGAAAAGCGTTTGACCTTCCGGAAGAGGGCCCAAAAAGTCTACAGCGATATCCTCCCAAGGTCCGTATGGTAGATCCTTTCGAATGATTGGTACAGGGAGCTGATACTAGAATGCATGATCGGCAGCTCTTAACAAAATTCTCTACAGCACTGTCCATTTTAGGCCACCATACCGCACTACGCAGATGAGCTTTCATCATACGCATTCCTATATGCCCCTCATGGGCGATACATAGCACTCGATCGCGTAAAACAGACGGTATTACTATCCTGTCGGATCTCAAGAGCACATCGTCGCATCTGCAGAGTTCATTAGCCACTATTCGAAAAGATAACGGTAATTCGTCAGGTTTATCCTGTTCTAAATATTCAAGAATCTCGCGAATTTCTGGATCTACTTGCGACGCTTCCACAATCTCTCTCCAATCCAATGCAATAGTTGATGCTGCATGTAAAACAATTTGCTGGATTGCGAGTTCTTCAGAAGGATCAAATGGAATTGCCGTAAGTGTGCCGAGTCGTGATAACACATCTGCTGTGTTCTTCTCACCTGGTATGTAGATAACCTTATAATCGAACGATTGGATTCTCAAAACCCACCGCTCAATCCTGGCGCATGGTCTTGAGCGAGCAGTGAACAAATACTGCAGAGCCTTACAATCCGTCAGTATGTCGAATTCATTTCCGTACAGATAAGTGTAAAATCGCTCAACGCTCCAAACGATTGCTAAAGCATCTTTTTCAGTTTGACAATATTTTTTTTCCGTTGCTGTGAGGGATTTGGACGCACAACTTACGATTCTACTGCAACCAGATACATCAGTCTGTAGAAGCAGCGCCCCGAGTCCTGTTGGACTTGCATCGGCCATTACTGCGGTACGGTCTTCGGTTTTGAAAAATCCCAACGATTGTGCATTTGCCATAGCAGCTTTGATATGTTTAAATGATTGTTCGTGCTCTTCACTCCAAATGAAACTACAACCGGTCTTAATCAATGCTCGTAATGGTTCGTCGAGAGTAGCCAAGTTAGGGATGAATTTGTTTAAATAGTTGGCGAGTCCTAAAAAACTCCTCACCTCTGATTCACTCTCTGGACGACGAAAAGAAAGGATAGCTTCTATTTTAGAGTTTGATGGAAGTATTCCATTCGCCGAAATCTGATGACCAATGAACACAACCTCCTTGGCACGTAATACACATTTGTTCCAGTTTAGCAACACTGACCTATCCTTAAAACGCTTCAACACTTCATTCAACCGCTCATCATGTTCTTCTAAGTTCTTTCCCTCTACTATCACATCGTCGAGGTACCAACATGTACCTTTGCAGCCGACCAGTACCTGGTCCATGACCTTTTGGAACAACTCAGGTGCGGTCACCAAACCAAAGGGAAGTCGTTTAAAGCGAAAAAGTCCTTTATTAGTAATGAACGTGGTAACATCTCTTGATTCTGAGGCTAATTCAACCTGACAAAATATCTGATATCTAGTAGCTGTTAATTATGAATTACCTAGCAACCTACCTGAAGAAATGCATCTTTAATGTCAAGCCTTTTCCCAACCGTGCCAGATATTCATCTACGATAGGCATAGGATGACGTTCGCGTAGAACAGCTTGATTCACACGCCGAAGATCCAGACAAATTCTTGGTTCTCCATTTTTCTTCCCTACCACAACCAATGGGGAAACCCAGGAAGCAGGACCACGTTTTACCTCGATTATATCCGTTGCTAGAAGTCTTTCTAATTTTTTGTCTACCGCCGCTTCGAGCGGAATCGGAACACGCCTGACCGGTTGGAAAACTGGTTTGATTTCCGGATCGGTGTGGATTTGCACTTGGACGTCCTTGATCTTCGGAAATGGTAAAACTGGTGATGCAACCTGATTGATTTGTAATCCAACGCGTAGTATTCCCAATTCTTTAGAGGTTTTGTCACCCAAAATGCTTCGCTGACCACCAGCAACAACGTAGAATTCAGCACGAACGATTTTGTGTCCTACTTCCACATTCGTCGTAAAAACTCCCAGAATCGTCAAAGGATTGTCGTTTGCATAACCTTTCAAAATCCTTTTGCTTCCCTTTACGCACTGCTGCACAACAACTTTTCCTTGCTTTAGATATTCCCACACGTTGTCAGGGATCAAATTGACATCTGAACCAGAGTCCACCAGCAAATCCAACATAACACCACCGACCACGCACCGAATCATATTGGTTTCGTTACCGGTGTGGAACGTATAATAAGTTTTCATAGATATTTCATCTGAAGCGTTTTCCGAGATGGGAACTGATTCTGCCACTGTGCGTACTTTCTTTGTTGTCATGGAGGCCCTATACCCCTTTCGCGATCGACAACATGATTCAAAATGACCCACGTTCTTGCAAGCGTGGCATACTTTCCCTCTTGCTGGGCATGTTTCAGAAGTAGAGATATGATCTCGTCGAGCACAACTGAAACATTTAACCTCGTCTCTTGCGATAAATTTACGTTTAAATCCTGTCGGTTGATTATAATTCTTCTTACGAAACGAAACCTGGTCACTGTCGATTCTGAATGTTTGCTGATCCATTTCAGCCGACTTAATTCTTCCTCCAAAATCTTTAACTTGTTGATCAACCCCTTCCAATGCAACACCTAAAGACTCGATCTCAGCCAACGACTTATCCTGCTGCAATATTCTACGCCGAAGTTCCTGCGAATAACATCCTTCGATAACTGTGTCAATCATGAAAATCTCCGTCAATACATCCTTTACATCCTCTGGGTATTTATCAAATCCGCAGTCTGACAGCTGCTGCCGCAACCGAAGAATAAAATCAACGAAACGTTCTCCTTCCTTTTGCTTTATCTGGCGCAACCTGTACCGTTCGAGACAATCTTGACGATATGGTTGAAAGAATGCATCCAGGGCGTTGATCGCTACATCGTACCATCGTTTTTCGAGAGACACTAGCGGGAAGCTTTCTCTGTCCGGTAGGTTTTGGAACACACGTTGCAGTTGCGGGCCGCCCAAATGCAAGAGTTTTGCTCTTTTCTGTTTTTGGTCGTCAATTCCATACGCGTCAAAATAACACTCTAAGGCACCTTTCCACGATTTCCATGCTTTGAACAACTTTTGTTTATCAATTTCATCACAGCGAAACTGCGGGAGTGGACGAGCGTCTTCCATCTGAAAATTATAATAAACATAATTCCAAGCTAAAAAAAACAAACATTCAATAGATTTTCTTTTTCTTTTTTTTCTTCGTTTCGCCATGCATCAACCTGCATTCATAAATTGACTCAAATTGTCTACAGTTAAACATCAATAAACATTTATTTTACCCAAACTATAGCCTACTTTCTAGGCATTATCCTTAATTAACCAAATAATCCGATTGCCAACATGCGAACACAAGTGCCCGGGAGCTCATCATACTGCCCACCTGTTATTAAAAACAAGTACGTACGTTCATCAATTGCAATCTCATTTTCTTTTATTTGCACCCGTGAAATCACCTCCTGTTCTACAAACAGGTACGAACCAGCACCCGGGAGAAAAAAAAACAATTTTTTCTCCCCTCCTGTTTAACCAACAGGTACATTCATGAAGGCTATAATGCAGAAACGGCGATCCTTTCTCCTCTTTTACTCGTCTTCATTTCACTTTTTCATTATCTGAGCATCCCAAATGCAACTATTAAAATCATTTGTAAGTTTGTTGTGTATATTCCACATTTCTGGCTCGGCACTCTACCAACAGTCATCACCATCATCAGTGTGTATCTGATTCAACTTATTTAACCAATGCAGCCTCAAATTATGCCACACTACAAACCACTAGTTTGACCGCCATTCATTTTCATTTTTTTCACTGTCGTACACCAATGAATCTAAGGCGGACTGATACCGATGTTTTCACTTTTTTCCGAATATAATACATAAAGTTCTTACCTCAGATCCACAAGCTCGTCGCCAATTTGTAGGGGGTTTCGGAAACGTATTAATAACACGGATTTAGAACTCTACGATATATTTATACACCGACTTTAGCATTGCAATCTATCGCCGCCAGATGAAGAGCAAAGAGTCCTCCCCGTCTCGCTATCGCTGCCTTTTTCTTGCTCGCCAGTGTTACCAACCGTCTGAACTGTCGTCAACGAGGGGTCCGACACTACAATGAACTGCACTCTACTGCAAACCATTAGACCACACAGGGCAGACCCTAGCGAAGGACCAACACGCAGCCATCGCCATCTTAGACATCGCCAAGGCATACAATACGGTTAGCCGAGAGGAAGTTCTCCAATCAGCGTGGGAGTTATCTGAAACAGCTTAGGACATGGAATAACCGTACAGTTCGTACACAGCTGTGCCGGCGCCGGATGGTTTTAGCGTTTTTCAAAGATTTGACGTCAGACGAAGTTGAGCGTCTTCTTGAAAATCATACAGTTATTTGTATGATACGCCTGACCAGATTGCTTTATTGGGCGCATCTTCTTCGGATGGATAACGATACTATCCATGTCTACGACTGTATGACCCAGCCTGTGGTAATCGGAAGACTACCTACGAGAGATAGCACGGGATCGTGTTCGCCCCTAGAACTTCCTGGATAGCATGGTGGATGACTTGAAGGAGGAAGAGGTTTCTGACAATGGGGCTTCAGTGGAGGATCTTCCTGGTTTTCCGGATGACTCCAGTGCTGCCGAAGATGATAGTGGCACTTTCGATTTCGAGGGGTTTCCCTCCGATGGTTAGCTCACTTTTGTGTAGTTGTAAATGAACATGTTTTTCAGAAATTTCGTTTATTTATTCTTTTTTTCTCCCTTGAATACTCCAGATCTAAGAGCTACTTTTGCTGCCGGTGATTATATCTGTGCTTACCTTAGTTTCAGTGGTCTCCATTGTCCTTGTAAATCTCTTTATGCCAACTACAGCTTACCGCTGCTCATTTCTTCCTGCATTTCGACAACGTCGGTCCACTATCCTCCCAGAGTTAGGATTGCTCTAATTGTATTCGGCATTCACTTCTAATCTGCCATTTGAGAAGTAGGAAAAGCTCTACTGGTGCGTGTATCAACTATCTGAAGCTAGAAAGACATTATAAATACTCTCCCTAGTCTCATAAGCGGCGGTTTGGGCCTTACCAAGCCGTAACGCGGGTAGCGGCATGAAAACTGCCGAATATGGGTTGCTCCAAATGTATAAAATCCAAGACTGACTTAGATCATTCATCGGGCCTAGTTTGCATAACGTACATAACAAGGCTCAGTCTTCTACTTTCGCCTACGAGAATATTTTCCCTTCTTAGTTGCATGAAAAATGACAATGCTGCCCGTTTCGGCCAACCTTTGTTCTGGAGTGAACCACTATGTGCCCCCGTATCATAGACAAGACAAATTAAGAAGAGTTCTAGTCATAAACGATAGCCCAAAAAACAGTTTGTTGTTAAATGACGAAAAGTACGTTTATTTCATCTAATAATTCTTGTTCATCTCGTTCAATTGTTGCCACTTTTGCTTTATTGCTCTATAGCGAAAATGGGCGATAGGTGGTAAAATCGACATTGGATGAACCTTTTCTACAACGATGTAACTATGATAAGTTTTGAATGAATTAAAGCTGAAAGCTTCTACCTTAGTTGAGAACTTAACAGTCACATAAAATTGTTCGTCAAATTGTATGTCAATATGCTTAAAGAAAATATCAACAGTGTTCACTGTATCGATGCAAGGATTTTTGAATGTACAGCTTTTCATAACAGATTTTCCGGCACGACATTCAACGGTCGCAGTAACGTTTTCGTTGCGCGATTTGAAAATCACTCCTAATCCGATCAATCGTATACCGTTGAAGTGAGGATTGGACGATTTAATGCGAAGGAGAACCTGCTCTTGCGAAGTATTAGAGAGCGCATCAAAAATCCTTAGTTTATCACAGGCAAACATTGGATTGGAACTTTTGATAGCTGCTCTCAAATCAGCGACATCCTCGTTCCTTTTCATCTTCTGCCACACATTCAAGACATTCATCAATTGATCTTTTGTACAATTGATTACCCTGGCACTGACGATCAGTTTAAGCGATTCGCGGTCCAACAAACGAAAATCCCCATGCTCGAAGTAACGGATAGGATTATCGCAAATTATTTGCAAACACTGCTCTTCAACCATTTGGAATTCGAAGAAACGGTTTTCCATCAGCATCTTAAGTGCATTTTCCGAGTCAACGCGTTGTTTCTGAAAGTTTGCCACCGCTTCCATCACCTTTTCCAGGGACCACTTCTTCGATTGCGAGTAAATTTCACGAACGTTACCCGTAGTGAGTTCGATCTTCTCACAGTACAAGGAACGCAGTATCTCCAGGACAACGCTCGGCGCAACGTCTTCCAGCGTGATCTCTCTAACTTTTAAATTCTGAAACAGATCGAAAAAGTGATCCGATGCGTTCATCAGGATCGTCTTATGGCCGTAAATTTGCTGCCTATCGGGACCCACTAGAAAGGTGACATCCGACATGATACTATTGTTGAACATAGATTCTCTGCCATCCGTTCTTGGTTTTTTGAGCGCCGGTCCGGCTGCTTCACGAGATTCACTGGGCACTGTGACTCTGCATAAAATAGACGGAAATACAAATAAAAATTTCATTTTCCAACAAAAAAAAGTCAAACTCACTCCAAAGACATGACTGCAGCTTTATTTCGTTTGAAAAGTATTCCCTATAGCGATGCTTTTCACAATGAAAGTTGCAAATGCTAGGCCTACTTCCTGGTTAAACCATTCGGAATTTGATTCGGTATCCTGAATGGAGTCACCCACTCGAGTCAGTATGGATTCCAGCTCAAATGCAACAACCGATTACGAAACGGATTGAGTCGAAATCGGTTGTTGCATTTGATTTGGAATCCATAATTCCATTCAGAAATCCGAACCGGTTCCGGAATGAGTTTAACTGCCCTCTAAGAACGGTTGGTTTCAAAATCGTCCAATGAAGAACGTTCGTTGGACCAATTTGGACAACGTCCAAATAACCGTTCAACGAACGTCCATCGTTGGACCCGTGTTGAACGATTTTGAAACAATTTTTTGGACGTCTCAGTGGGCCGTTTTGAACGATTTTGAAACAATTTTTTGGACGTCTCAGTGGGTGGGTTCTGGCTCCATTCAGAAATCCGAACCGGTTCCGGAATTGAATACTTTACAGTGACGTCACTGAGTGTTCATTTTTGACAGTTCGCTTGCACTGTTCACATGGACTTATGGCGATTTCGCTTGAACCTGAAACTGAGTCAGGTTCTAACCCCAACTGCTGTCAGTTCATACATTTTGACAGCAGTTGAGGTTAGGAACTGACTCAGTTTCGCCTCAAACGAAAACCACATTAGAAAAATTCTCGACAAACATATGATTACGGCCTAAAAGCCAGCTGTCATAATCCACTTTGAATGGAAATTCCGGACAAACCGTTACACGCCAATCACAGATGTTGGTAGTAAACGAAAGAGAAAAGTTTTCTCTTTCATAAACTGTTGTGAACTGTGTTCGACCAGTAACGGTTTGTCTGGAATTTCCATTCAAAGTGGATTTTGACAGTTGGCTTTAAGGCCGTAATCATATGTTTGTCGAGAATTCTTTACGATTTGCTTTGAGCGAATCTAGTCGTCCACAAATTTTTCTAAGTCCATGTAAACAGTACAAGCGAACTGTCGAGAAAAGTGAGGTTAACTGTGTCAGTAAAGAACCTAATGGGTTTAACCGGGTTTATGCTCGGCTGTACGCAACCTGGCAATAAGACTTTCTTCGATGTCCTCAGCATAAATCGTTTATAAAAATTCGGATTGTTTACGGTTTCGTTAATAATGCTTCGCGCGGAGGTTGCGTATTCACCACCATACGATATTAGCTATTTCAAGCGAAACCCAGTGAGAAAATTTTCTTGCAGAGACCACTCTGCTAGATTTCTGTAAGTCTTGGTTTGGCAGCCCTGTCAGATTTCTGCGCGTATCCTGTCGGGTTAGTTGTGCTAGGGCGAACTCGGTTTCGCTCAAGATGGAAAGAAAGGTGGGAACATTTGACACTTCTGAGTGTATTAGTATTATACTTGCAAAAATAAGCATGGCGGCCGGGGCCCTTGAAGTAAACATCAACATCCGAACGAGCATCCTGATTTTTGGCGCATGATGAAAAGTGAGAAAAGGCCGGGCTTCACTTCGGATCGATCGATTAGAACACATATTGACACTTTTAACCTCGAAAAAAAAACGATTAAATTAACTATGACCGAACCGAACCAAAACTTATGGCAACAGAAGGGCCCACCACGTCATCTGTTTGTTATTTTCTTCTTCATATATTCTTGTTTTTTCGGCTTCATCAAAGAAAAATGACAACCGCACTCACACACAGAAAAAAAATGTGCACACCCGTATCCGTCTTGGGTTTCGCTCGCGTTTTCTGGCAAATTTTGATAGGAACCTAGCAAAACCCTCGCATAACTCGGACATAAACTGTGCAAAGATCCTGGCAATTTCTACCTGGTAGAAATCAGCTCGAATCGAGCAAAACATCTGATAAAGATGTGGCAGGAAGCGTGCAGAGATCTTGGCCGTACATTTCTGGCTCGATTCTGGATAAAAGTGAGCAGCATCGGTTGGTTTAACCGCTTCTGTCAGAAACGGTTGTTGCATTTGAGCGAATTCGTTGCCAGAATTTTCGTACAAATCGCGCATCAATTTCGCTTTGCTCAACTTTTGCTAACTTTCTGCTTGTCACGCTGACCGGGAAACTTTTAGTGACTTTACCAGCCACCTGGCAACCCTATACCAACATATCCCGGTCAGCGTGGCAAGCAAAAAGTTGAGCAAAACGAAATTGATGCTGGCAGAGTTTCTGCGAGCATTTTGCGCGATTTGTGCGAGAATTCTGGCAACGAATTCGCTCAAATGCAACAACCGTTTCTGACAGAAGCGGTTAAACCAACCGATGCTGCTCACTTTTATCCAGAATCCAGTCAGAAATGTACGGCCAAGATCTCTGCACGCTTTCTGCCACATCTTTGTCAGATGTTTTGCTCGATTCGTGCTAAATTCTACCAGGTAGGAATTGCCAGGATCTTTGCACAGTTTATGTCCGAGTTATGCCAGGGTTTAGCCCGGTTCCTGTCAAAATTTGCCAGAAAACGCGAGCGAAACCGAGTTCGCCCCTAAGAGAAGAGACGACAACAGGCTTCTTGCTCTTCTTAATTTTCTCGACTTGGTCCTGCCGTAAATCTGAAGACAACAAGCGTTCATCGTTGCCAAATTCCCTTTGAATGCTTTTTACAATTGCCGAAAGTAATTGTACCTAAAAGATCGCACCTCTACCAAGAATTTACAATGCTAGCTGCATTTAAAAATTAAATTAAATATTTATTCATGTCTCTCTTAACAATACACGTAACTATATCGTCATTCAGGTCCTTTATTCAATTTGCACGAAATGTTGATGTGTATGAAAAATAACCAGAATAGATTCAGCAGCACTGTTTTCCATCCCGATTGTAAATATAATGAACGCTCATGACTGGCAAAATGACCAATCAGAAGCTGGTTCAATATTAGGCAATCCATTAGACGTTTGTTTGACAATTCAGCGGTGGGTTCTGTCAACAAGTCTACTCCTGCGAACAGAAAAACTCGTCCGACAAATAACTTTGTTAGTCCGATTCGTTTGATGTTGGATCGAGTCAACGATATTGTCGGACGTCGCACCCCTCGGAGTAACGTCAGAATAAGTAAACAAGAAATAATCAGCTGATCAGAAACGTCTCATGGATTGCCTAATTGTGGTTAGGACTGGATCAAATTAGCTACGCGATTGTCTTCTCTTAGGTTCGCCCTAGCTCAACTAACCCGACAGGATACGCGCAGAAATCTGACAGGGCTGCCAAACCAAGACTTCCCAGTTAAGCTCAGCCGGAAATGAACCGGAATTCTGGCTGGTTCCAGTTCGTATTCCGGCTCCAGTGACACAACCGATTCTAGTTAGAATCGGTTGTTGCACTGGAGCCGGAATACGAACTGGAACCAGCCAGAATTCCAGTTCATTTCCGGCTGAACTTTACTGGGTTACAGAAATCATAGCAGAGCGGCCTCTCTGCCAGAAAATTTGCTCACTGCACGGTTAAATAAAACAACCTGCAGAATAAGTTCTTTCAACTTACTTTTGAGTTGTGTGTCGCTTTCGCAAAACGAGAGATTCGACTCAGTCGAGGTCTTCCGTGGATGAAAGTACTTTTGAGTTGTTTGGGGTATACTCAAAATTAGGTAAATTCAACTTAAATTTGAGTGTAAAAAACCTATCAATGAGTTGTAATTTTTGCCGTGGTTAAATGGAAACTACCTTCAACACGGTTTACCTAATTTTAACTTTAATTCTGGTTCCAGAATTACGGGTTTCAGAGTGCGGCCACACAGAAATTTCTCATATAAACTATAGGAAAAATTAACAATGGAATTTTTATTTTTGATGCTAAATGTGTTCAAGGTGCATGAAACGTCGAGATTTGATGCAAACTCGAAAAAAAATTTGACGACGATTCACTTTTTTGGATTTTGGCACATTTTTTGCCTTTCTCATATAGAAAGGTTATGCAATCACTCTGAAAAACGTCAACCTAATCCCGGCCAATTTTTTTTTTCGACTCGCATAAGGTTTCTGGATTTTAACAGGGGCGTAGTTGATGGTTTACGGAGAGGGGTTACACCTCCCCTCTACTCTTCACTTCCCTCCTTTAAAAATCTCCTTAAATCACCCCTCAGACCACCACCCCATCCAGCCCTCATACCCCTCCCCTTCGACCCCATCATCTTTAAACCACCACTAAATCACAAAGCATACCAATTTAAGCTGGGGAGTCGTTCGTTCATGGGACTTTCGCCCTCCTCACATACCCACCCCCGCATGACAAAATGAGTTAGCAAGCAGATAACATTGATCTAATGCTGATTAGGCTAATGGAGTATGATATTTTTTTGTTTCAAGTGTTTCACCGTCGACACGTAGCTCATCAAGTTCGTGGCTGGCATGCCATTGTGTATAAGTGCAAAGTGTACTAAGAATGTAATGGACATTTCCACAATTATATTGAACATAAGCCTCCGTGCCATAGTTTAGAGAAATGAGAAAGGCACAATTGCACCGCTAGGTGGATTGAAACAGGTTTTTTAAATATTTTGTTCGATCATGGATGTCTATTCTCTGTGTTTTAACGCTTTAGATCCCAAAAAATCGCATCGCAAAGATTCTCTGCCGTATTGGCACTGAATTGATGGAATGCTAATGTACTTATTAAGGAAGCCGCCCAACATTTGCACGATCTGGCAGGCAAAAGGTGTTAGATATAACTCATTGCTCCCACGGAATAACGCGTGAGTTGCCAAATCGGCTCATACCCAACGAGCTCGAATTGTCGTTATCTGATTATAAAAACATCGTCTTTGGTCATTTAAACGTTTCGCTAGATATTGTCAACCCAAAACCTTCGAACTAGTACCTCTACGAACAACCCAAAACCTTCGAACTAGTACCTCAAGATAGGCTTTTCCACTTCGAGTTATACATGCTTCTAGGGGAGGCTTGCAATCGCAGACGCAGAGATGGGTCAGAGCCATTTAGATTGGCTCGCAAAGCTTACAGATTAGAACTGCCAACTGTCTTTTTAAACACACTTTCCAGGCGGTACGGAACCATCACCGACCACTGCCTCTGAGTTCTTTCCAGATCGTACTGTTTCTTGCGCATTTGCTCGTAGAATTGTGACAACCGAATCGATCAAATGGCCGATTGAAAGTTTTGCTCCGGGAAAAAAAATGGAACCATTTAAGTTCTACTTCAACCGGTTGTAATCGATTTGCATTTTTCACGCAAAAAAAATAAGAAAAATGCTCTGAACCTGAACCGATTATTTTACTGTAGATCACAAATGAAAGGGAAAGTCCATTCTCGTCCATCTTGCAATCATGGTGATGCCGATTTTTTTTTAATTTTTACTGCGAAAAACACCATGTATCGGTACCCGAATGCCTGATATGATGGAACTGGAAAGAGGCAACTGCTGTAAGGCTGCAAGCTCTATACCTAAGCTGACTAACTCTGATAAAAAAAAACCGTACACCATTTTGCAACGAAGTGCGATCGTTCACCATCATGTTGCAGCTCGCGTCGTTCTTTGGTAATATAAACAGACCCTAAGTCAATGGCCATTGCATGTGGGGCGGAGCTTGTTAACGTTTATCGATTGCAGTTAGCAAACAACAACAATTTCAGTGGCTTAAGTGCCACTCTCAAGATTGAGCGTGAGATTGAGTTGCCCGATTGAGTTAAATCAGCACGATGCAGTTATTTTCTGAGGAAGTTCGAACGGTCGTTCGGCAAACGTAACTTGCGGGACATCACGCAGGAGTAGGGGTTTGCTCAGAAACACAAATCGTGTTTTCGTTTTCGGCGCTAGTGTCAATCCAGCTTATTAGTCCTGTCACTAAGTTAGTGTCGGATTCTGATGAGACTAAGTTGAAACGCAAATTCCATAACTAACGCAGTTTTTTGTAGCCAGATTATTAGCCATGTTTGCAGCCAGATACTGATGAGACGAAGTCGAAACGTTGATTCATAATTCTCCTATAGCTATTCTGTTCAACATGGTTTCATTTCAACTAGGATTGCCACCACTGGTGAGGCTTTCACACAGAAATTTTTACTGATCTGCGATAGGTTTCAAGAGAAACATGAGTATTCGCTAGAATCAGTGAGAAATTACCTACTGTTTTTTACCTACTGGGTTGAAAAGAAACAGGTAAGAGTCCTTTCGTTCTTTTTGTAACTTTTCAGGGTATCAAATTACCGCAGGTTGGAAAATTACTAGATTGACTCACACTCACCGTTGAATGCTTTGTTTTGGCAAACATAATACGCACCACTGTTCCGTGCCACGCTTACATAAAGCTGTATATATTTCGCGTTTGTGAACAGTTTTGTCGGTTTAGTTAGAAGCGTAATGTCACTTCTGCGGTTAATCGCAAAGAATCCAAAAAGCACCAACCATTCTCGCTGTGGGGGATAAGCCGAGGAAGCACACTGCAGTGTCACAGATTTTGCTTTGCGGGGTGCAAAGAATCCGGCTATTCGTCACCACAGTCGCTAGGGAGGTTCCAACAAAGCAGCCAAAACTCTCCTAACTGACCAACAGTTAAGTGCCGCTGTAGGAGCACCCAAGTAACCATAAGCATTAAGCCATTGCACTATATTGGCTATACATTTGCACTAATGTTGCATTGAAACTCCATTACAGAATTAACAATGCAATGAAGCTCTATATTAGCATCAGTAATGCATAACTGCGCAACCGACATATAGCATCATCATTGGCTCTATATGCGTATATAAAGCTGATATAACGCGTACATGCTTCAAGGATCTTTAAAGCATGTAAGCTTAACAAGTGCATTTAATGCCATTATAGAGCAAATAAAAAGCTGATATAATGCTGTGGGTTTATTTGTTATGCAACTCTTCTTGAAGATTATATTCGGCATATTTCATTTCAATCGAACATATGCAATATAGTCCAGGAAGCAAACGTAAGTGCGCTGACTTACCGTGAAGGACGAGGCAAGGTACCTCAGTTCGAGACTTACTAAAGGTAATTTTCATAAACATTCATATCATGTGAGAACGAAAACCCATTAAGGATATTCATTACAATGCATTAGAACAGAGTCAATTACGGTTTTAAACAGAATATTTTATTTTAAAATTTTTCCTTTTTGCTCATCATACCGAAAGGAAACATAAGAAATGGTTTTAAAACCATGGCGGACAATGACAACAAACTGAAGCTTTTAATAGCATTAGTAGTGCCACTATAAGGCTTTCAAATTTGACATATGTTCGCTTTTGCTATATAATAGCATTAGTACTGCAGAAACGAGCTGTCAATCTCTGCACAGTAATAGCACTATAATTCGCCTTTTCTGGCGTAATATCAGCATTATATAAGTATGTAGGGCTTCACGGCTTTTTAGGACAGCTTTATATGTGGATCTAAAGCAGATATTAGGCTACGTTATAACGCTTATTGGTTACTTGGGCAGTCAGCGCGAAGAACTAGTTTTAAGCCTTTAAATTTAATACAAAATTTAACGAGTCTAGTTTGTATGGGATTGTTCGAAAATTTACATAGAGAAAACTCACTGGTTCGCCTTTTCGCCGCTAGGTGGCACTGAATACATCAGAAAGAATTACTAATCTATTAACGAAGTGATGTCTGAGTCAGTTTTGCATAAGACCTGACAGCGCATGATGGTGAATCAATCGATTCCAACGAACTTTACCTTTTTTCGACAAAAACTGTTGCGTTTAGCAACGCAGTATGTTTGCAAGGATTTTAGTACATAATATTGATCATGTTTTGACACGAACATGCAAGTTCCACATTACATCAAATAGAACAGACACTGGGAACTCTTTATGGAAACACAGTTTGCCTATGAACTTTACGCTCGTGTCAAAAAGGCTGAACATGTACAGCAAAATAAAGAATATACATTGAGGGACAATGCGTGCGGCTGAATCGAACTGGATAGAGTGGGCAACTGTTGAATGGATTATTCATTGACATTTATTGTTGCGTTGCCAGATGATGACAGCGTCGTTGGGATGCAGGACCGCATAATCATTAGAACCACTAAGAGGGTGTCGTCAAGCGGGAATGCTGTCACTGCTTCTGTGGTCACTGGTAGTAGACGGACTCCTGAATGTATGGAAGGTCTGAATCTACGAGATTTCGGACTGTATTCAAGCTGCTGACATTGCATTGGTGTAAAAGAGAGAATCGCGGAACAAATCCCAAACAAAGCAGCGCAATCCCATTTATAAGGAAAAGACAAGTCATACTGGAACTAACTTCTAGTCTAGATTCGTCTATGGCTGTCGGTAAATCAGTAATGTCCATTTCTTACCGCCAAGAGTTGACAGCTGCTATAAAACGAACTGTTACTTCAGAAAAATGTAGCTGAAGAAAGCCAAACAAAACAGAACAGGTTTTGTGCGAAATTGGATGGATATGAAGAAGCCGAAAAAGAAGAGAACGGATATTGAATAAAATACCAGTTTTAAACCATAACCAAATGGTCGTACTTTTTTCAGCGATAATCATTTTTTGTGAGTAAATTTATCAATCGAACACACACCCTTTAGTTTCAGCAGCGAATGGAACCGGAAGAGGCGCCGTTAAACCAAGAACTAGATTAAACTTTGCAAGTGTACGGGAAAACTTTTCCAGTTTACACTTGTCGCAAAGTCACTTCGAAGTCGCATACAGTGGGAAACGTGGTGTCGGAAGATATTAAACAAACACAGTTATAATGCAATTTCCTAGTAGGACTTTATCATCCAGCAGAAGTTTTCCGATATATAACGAAATCGAATTTAAAAGAAAATGGAATACTTTGACGCAGTTCCCGTTCGATAATTGTAAACTAAAATGGAGTCTAGTTTAAATAGTTCAACCATATCAAATTTCATTGCAAACGACCTGCGATAGCGGATTCAAGTGTGTATTGAGATTTTTACAACGATACGGCTCACATCTCACCCACTGCTTTTCACTAATCGTACCCTACCCGCAGGTAGCGACTGACTAGTAGGCTATGATTTCCACATTTCTTGTAACGGTGGGAAACGCGACCCATTCACCAACCAACCAACGAATGAATGGACTCGGAAGTGAGAGAAAAGGCGTTTCGGTGCTCTATCGTTGGCAATAAACAAAAAAAAGAGGAAAATAAGGTGGAAAGCTTACCTCTGATGGTCCTCCGTTTGCGCTCTAAGCGTAGCAGCAGCAGCAAAAAAAAAACGAAACGTACTTCAGCAGTTTCAGGACCTGGATCCAGACGCGCTCAGGTACCTCTAGTTGAGTGAAATGGTTCCCGAATCGAAATGTATATAATTTATTTAATGGCACTACTCCGCTCGTCGCACCTTTCGAAACCCAAAACACCCCCCGCCCACAGCCACAAGTCCGATTCTCGGTTCTCGCAATAATCAGTGCTGGTGGGACTCAAGTTCAGGCTCAAGGATAGGCCATTATTGCTGTATAACACGTTCCTCCCCGGTCTCCCGCCTCACACTGACCCGGTCCGGTTGGAAGAGCCGGTTTCCATTTATCATTCGGTTGGATATCTGGTGCGCTGTTTCCCCTTTTTGATCCTTATGTCTGTGCCTTCTGTTTCTCTCGGCAGGTGAAGGATGAGCGGGTGGGTGGGTGGATGGCTTTGTTTCCGGACACGGAACTGAATAGGCATAAGTTTTAAAGCGGAAGTTGAATGGCCGGTGCAGTTTTTCTTCGGGTTTTTCGAAGGGGAAATAGGCGCTGGTTGTTTGTTAATGTCTGCTGGTTGCATCGAAATTTACCGTGCCGATCGTTAATATGTCAAATTTGAACGGAATGACTGCTTCGAACACTGAAAATAAGGAACCAATTCATTTGATTCGCAACCCACACAGAGTACCGTAGATTATGTGACCCTTTCGGCATAGTAGGCAGTTTTGAAACTTGTTTGAATGTGATAAACGCACGCAACCCTGCTTCTAGTAGAAACAATAACAACGAGTGGCCTAATTTTGAGATATGATGTTTAGAAAGGGTCGTAGCGTGGGCTTCCCACTTGTTTCATTATATCTGCTGAGGAAGGAACTCATTCACATTCCCAGAATAGACTTTCACTTATCTCACCCTAATCAAATGAGACCCAGGGGAAAAGCGGGTTGATCAAAGAGCGGAGAATAATGATAACCTCAAACACTGTGTGGGTAGTAACGATATAATTTTTCTCTGGGACTTGATTAGAGGACAGCAATCGTTTTTATCGACTAAGACATCATCATTGTGTTGGGCACCTAATTTCGAGTTATTCCAAATGTCCAACGAACGGAAAACAACCAAACCACTATCAAACAAATATAAAACAGTCATAATCCTCCTTAATGTAGGTTTCTTTTTTTCCTTCAGCATTGTTTGAGTCTTTCTGGGGAAAGAAAGTACATGATGCGGGGTTAGCCATACCCCTACCTGCCGCGTTTGATTCTGGCCCCGTCCTCGTAATGAGTGCTATGCGAACAGACCGGCAGCCCTGACGAGAGGACGCAAAACCCAGAAGAAATATATCTCATTTGACTCTGTCATCAGCGGTATTACGTGGGCGGTCATAGCAGGCCACCGTAATAGTCTATGGGGTCGGCGTTGTCGTCTGCATCTTAACCGTCATCGTCATCGTCGTCGTCGTCGTGGTCGTAGCAAACCTTGTTTGCCATTGTTTGAAATGATAGATGGCAAACGCCCGGATATTGGGGTGGTCAGTGATAATTGATATTAAATTGAATGCATTGAATTTAGCGTGTGTCCCAGTAAGTTATTTATGGGCCTAGCCGCTTCTAAGCCCATGTCGCCCATACTATTGCATTGAGTTGTTTTGATTTTAACAAAGGCACATGTTGGCTAGGAAAATATGGACGCTTAGCAGGAAGCCTGGACGCTATGGACTCTTAATAGAGCCGGAATCCGAATTAGAACCAACCAGCATTCCGGCTCATTTTTCGGCTGAACTTTACTGGGGGTGAGCATGAAGATCGTACATACATCGTAGTTGCCATCCGCGAACTTTGAAGATTCATAAACGACGCGAGGCACGTCTCTAAGATAATCGAGGATGGAAAGGAATGTTAGTATGACACATTTTGTTACTAGAGACTGAGTATATCGCCGCATTGTCACGGGAAGCAGTTTTTGTTAGTGAGGATTGATAGTTACATGAATTTGGATTTGCCGTGATCCATGCAAAACACACAAGTCTGCCAATAGTGTGCTACCATGTATCAATTGCTCTGGGAAATTGGTTGCCAAGAGTTCTCAACAGATTGTTCGTCTGTGGTGTTGTTTCTAAGATTTCCAATGTGGGAAATAAATAACTTAAACTCCGAATAGTCGACAATCGGGAATGTAGTTTCAACTACCGAAGACAACGGTCACGATACTCAGTCTACGTTCTGCCCGTGCTGCCTGCCACAATGCGAACGACCAAGAATAGTCTCGCTAATCTCTTCAGCATTTGGGAATCCTTTACCAAACATTATTACACTCGTTCTGGTTCTAGTCAGTCGCATAGTACCTGACCAGATGAGCACTGAGAGATCAATGACCCAGTCAAACTCATTCCGGAACCGGTTTGGACAACGTCCAAATAACCATTCAACAAACGTCCATCGTTGGACCGGTGTTGAACGATTTTGAAACAATTTTTTGGACGTCTCAATGGGGAGTCAGTATGGACACAGAGAACAGACATCCATGATCGAACAAAAATATTTAAAAAACGTGTGTAAACATTTGAATTAATATACGATAAACACTAGCGCCGCCACACCAATCCGGAACCGGTTCGAAATCCTGAATGGACTCAGTATGGAATGTTGCTCAAAGAAAACAACCGATTCCGACTCTATCGGTTGATGCATTTGAGCTGGAATTCATGCTGGAAGTCCGAACCGGTTCCGGACTAGTTTGACTGGATAGAGGAATAATCGCTGTCGATTCTGTCGCACTCAGCCACAAAAACATGACGACAGTAGCGCACCTGGTTTGTATATCCCAACTACCTTCGAAACCGTTAGAGATTTTACACAAGTTGAATGCTGAAGATGGAAGTCTGTTCTCTGTGGTTAAAACATGATCAAAATAAACTTTACTAATCATTAGGATGACTCAAAAATATTTATATTGAGTGTTCTTCAATATTTTGTGTCGTGCACTGAATCGTTTTTGATACTAAAACTGATTAGAAAAAAACCTTGCTCAAAAATCACTATTTTGTCGTGAAGGTTCATGCATTTTTAAAGAAATATTTGCGTGCTGAATTACTTTTTTGGATATTAAATTATGAGTGATTAATTTTACTACTTATGAGGGTGGGTCACAATACGTATTTGGGTTAAATGATATTTTCAATAGTAATTATAGTAAGCTGAGCTTATCTCCAATGTATTTTGGGTAAACTTTTGACAGCTTAATCAAAAAAGTGCGGTGTCTTGTTTAACCTCCGTTTAATTTTCATGCCGAGCGGTTCCGTTTCGACGACTCGCCATTTCCTCCTCGTGTCGCCGTCGTCAGCGTCCCGGTCAAACCATTCGGAATCCTGAATGGAGTCAGTATGGATTCCAGATCAAATGCAACAACCGATTCTGAAACCGATTGAGTCGGAATCGGTTGTTGCATTTGATTTGGAATCCATAATGATTCCATTTAGAAATCCGAACCGGTTCCGGAATGAGTTTAACTGGGATGGATTGCCAGTTTAGATAGTGGACGGGAAAGCATTTTATTTCCATTTGGCGCTGGTAACGTGTGCAAGGATGGAATCTCATCAAGTTCCGAAGATAGTGTGGTATACCTGCAAGGTTCCTTCGACGACTTCACAGTTTTTGGAACGATCGATAGCCTCAGTTGGTGAAATCAGGTAATGTTACCAACGGTTGCGTTCGCCTGCTGGTCCTTGAATTTTTTTTAGCTAGGAAGGCGAGCGTGCTTTCGTGGATTTGTCCAAATATTGTTCTCGATCGAGCAACAACACGATCCCTGCACACCAAAGTGTTTCGAAGCTAACTACACACAAAAACAAAAAACTACCTAAAATTGAGTTCTTTTTGGCTCAATCTCGGGGTATCGTGGAGGAAGGTAAAATTTGGTAAACCCTGTTGAAGGTAGTTTCCATCCCAGTAAACTAAAAGGCGGGTAGGCGGGTTAAACTAGATGCTGGCGATCGGTAGGCTATTGAAACTTTGTTCTAGGCTATATACCGTAACTTGCCGTTTACTGTAAAAGTAGTATGGGATTTAACCACGGCAAAAATTACAACTCATTGATAGGTTTTTTATACTCAAATTTAAGTTGAATTCACCTAATTTTGAGTATACCCCAAACAACTCAAAAGTGCCTTCCTCCACGGAGGACCTCGATTGAGTCGAATCTCTCGTTTTGTTTTTGACAACACTAATAAGAGCGAAAGCGACGCACAACTCAAAAGTAAGTTAAAAGAATTTATTCTGGAGGTTGTTTTATTTTACCGCGTAGCTTTTCTTGATGGACGCCTCCCCAGAGATGCCAGATTTGAAGATTTGTCTTCATTTTGAAGACATTTGAAATGTTGTGAAGACTACAGACACGTTATACATAGAGCACTCTAGTTAGAGTGTGGCCAAGAGGCCATGACGTATCCAAATGAACAGGAAATTTGACGTATTTCTACTGTGTATACGTCAAATTCCATGTTCGTTTGGATACGTCATGGCCTCTTGGCCACACTCTAACTAGAGTGCTCTAGTTATACACAGACTAGCGAAGTGTCAAACATTGCAGCCAAACGAAAACGAGGCTTTATAGAGGGGAAGTACAAGAGGAAGCCCATGCAAAGCTTACACGGAAAAATGAAACAACCCGCAGAATAAGTTCTTTCAACTTAAATTTGGGTAATTTTGAAGCTTGCGTCGCTTTCGCACTTATTAGTGTTGTCAAAAACAAAGAGAGAGATTCGACTTAGTCGAGGCCTTCCATGGAATAAGGTACTTTTGAGTTGTTTGGGGTATACTCAAAATTAGGTAGATTCAACTTAAATTTAGGCATATATAACTCAAGGTTGAGTATAAAAAACCTGTCAATGAGTTGTGGTTTTTGCAGTGGTTAAATGGAAACTACCTTCAACACGGTTTAACTAATTTTACCTTATTCCACGATACCCCGAGATTGAGTCAAAAGAGCTCAACTTTTGGTAGTTTTTCGTATACGTGTATGGGAGCTTCCGCCCGGTCAGTGTGGCAAGCAGAAAGTTAGCAAAAGTTGGGCAAAGCGAAATTGATGCAGGCAGAATTTCTGCGAGCATTTTGCGCGATTTGTGCGAGAATTCTGGCAACGAATTCGCTCAAATGCAACAACCGTTTCTGACAGAAGCGGTTAAACCAACCGATGCTGCTCACTTTTATCCAGAATCCAGTCAGAAATGTACGACCAAGATCTCTGCACGCTTTCTGCCACATCTTTGTCAGATGTTTTGCTCGATTCGTGCTAAATTCTACCAGGTAGGAATTGCCAGGATCTTTGCACAGTTTATGTCCGTAGGTAGGGTTTTGCTCGGTTCCTATCAAAATTTGCCAGAAAACGCGAGCGAAACCGAGTTCGCCCTAGCTCAACTAACCCGACAGGATCCGCGCAAAAATCTGACAGGGCTGCCAAACCAAGACTTACAGAAATCTAGCAGAGCGGTCTCTGCCAGAAAATTTGCTCACTGGGCGTGATGCCAATTTACATTCATGGTTGCTAGTTTTACCGTTTTTCTCCGCTAGTCTGTTCTCCCGCTCGATGTAAACGCACCGCCTTACCTTTCACACAGAGAACAGACATCCATGATTGAACAAAAATATTTAAAAAACGTGTGTAAACATTTGAATTAATGTACGGTAAACACTAGCGCCGCCAAACCAACTTATCCCAACTATCCGTCAAATCCATTCCGGAACCGGTTCGAAATCCTGAATGGATTCCGTATGGAATCCTGCTCAAAGAAAACAACCGATTCCGACTCTATCGCTCGATGCATTTGAGCTGGAATTCATGCTGGAAGTCCGAACCGGTTCCGGACTAGTTTGACTGGGTAGAGGAATAACCGCTGTCAATTCAGTCGAACTCAGCCACACAAAAAACATGACGACAGTAGCGCACCTGGTTTGGATATCCCAACTACCTTCGAAACCGTTAGAGATTTTACACAAGTTGAATGCTGAAGATGGACGTCTGTTCTCTGTGGTAATGGTTTCCGGACGTGGCCGATTCATGAGCGCGCGAAAACGGACGTTTGTATGTTCGTGTTTGAGACAGCGTTTGAAACTTCGTGAGTGCTAAAACGTTCTCCGTACTACCGGGGTGTTATTAAGTTTGCGCAATCGCGAACGTAGGTGTGCGTTGTTAATCGCGAAGGGCTTAAGCGTTCGTACGTTAACGTGTTTGTCACGTGTGCTCGCGTTCATGTGACTTCGCGTGTACAAGACTGGATTTTGTAACCGTAGCATTTCCTATATACGCGTGCGTTCTTGGATGATCACGCGGACCTTCATTCTGATAGTTTTTGGTGTACAATTCACATTCTGACAGGGAGTAAGTTACCCCATATCACTAGAGTCCTCGGTCATGTCGCCATGTAACGTAGTGTCCAGTGGATATGAGAGCTTTCTTTTTTTAATTGATCAAATTGAAGGCAAGGACCTAGTCTGCTGATATCAAGGATAGAAACATCCAGAAGTGACCGATTCATGATCGTGCGATTGCGGGAGTTTTTAGGTTCACGCTTGACACTGCGTTTGAAAATTTATAAGAGCTGGAACATTCACTTTATCACCGGGATGTTATCATGTTTACATGATCATGTAGATGCCGGGGATGGTTGCGAAGGGCTCAAGCATTTGTATATTAACGTGTTTGTCACGTATATGTGACTTTGCGTGAATAATTTTGATTTTATAATGATGTAGCGTGTATTCTTGTTTGATCGCGCGCGGACCGTGAATCTGATGCTTAATTTTTAGTGTATGGTACAGATTGTAGTTCCATGTCACCATGGAACGTGTTGTTTAGTGAACATGAGCGTCACTTTTTTGATTGGTTCAACTGAAGGCATTAGTCCGGACTGGTAAAACTTTCGGACGTGACCGTTTCATGATCGCGCGTGTGGTGGGTTAATGTTTGAGACCGCGTTTGGAAGTTTAAAAATGCCACGTTTACTTAACTACCATGGAGTTTTCATGTAGCCGAAATCGCGGGCGTAAGTATATGTGGATTATTGCAATTGCATGGTCGCGTTTGTGGCCAGGTTTGTGTTATCGTGAAGGCCACGAGCGTTTGTACCTATATGAGTATAGATAGCGTATAGTAGAAATATACTAATAAAAGGAATCAAAACATGCCAAATAAAGAAAAAAAAAAGATGCAAAGAGCTTGATTGGAAGTGTATAAATTGAACAATACTATTTTGGTATATTGCGCACTTCCCACCAACCTGGACTCCGCACTTTCGAAGTGCGAGTGATCAAACTGCTACTGAAAACTGCGAGCTGTCAAATCACATGTATTTCAAGTGATAGAGATGGTATTTTCATGGACAGACCAGTCGAGCTAACCAGTCTATGAGAAGAATTCAATAGAAGAATAGTAAGTGCGCAGTGTGGTTAGAATCCAATTTTTACTGCCACAAGCAATACATAAATAATGGAAAAGTAAACTAATAGATGTGCAAAAGAAAAAGACTAATGAAGTAGAATAGAAAAACACATGTAACATGCAATCAAACTCGTCTAAATGCAGCAAATGTTGTATATTTATCATTAACGACAATTGCATGCTGTTAGGCTTTCATCATGCTATGCTGGCCGGGAATGGATGACTCACGTGCGTCGGTAAATTTATTTTACCCTAATTTATCCAACCCGACTTTCCCGAATGAATAGAACCAAATGCTCAGATTGATCACCAGAAGTATTAGCCACTATTCTATCATATACGTCAGTTCTGCATCCATTCCCTGACCCAACTGTCACAAATACTCCGACGAATACATACATAGATAGACATACGACTAGCACATAACAGTTGTACACTAGTACGAAAAACTACGATTATCGCTAAGCTACAACTAATAGGTTTCTATTTATTCTACTTTATTAAATTAATTTAATTATTAAATCAATTTAATTAGTATATGCACGATGACGAAGTCGACCGATAAATGGACACACAATGGCTCCCTCCATGAGCCCCGTCCACGAATACCACCAATAGAACAATATTTGCAAACATGGCACACAGCAAAAGTCAATCTACGTCGATCCGCCAATCGGCCACGACACCGCGCATAGACAAGTGGTTTAGCGTTGGTATGCGCTGGTGCAGAGTATGAAAAAACATATAACATAAAAAAGGCGCATAAGCCCTCTCGGTCTCCTCGATGCACCACTATCGAGGCGTAATGCAATACCCATCTTAAAGCAATCGATGCTTGATGATGTTTGCAATACCGTCAAACCTCTAAACCTTGGGGAGGGGAAAAACAAACAAAATTTACATCAAAAATATGAACGACCATATTGAACAGCGGTCAGTCCCAGTTAAACTCATTCCGGAACCGGTTCGGATTTCTGAATGGAGTCATTATGGATTCCAAATCAAATGCAACAACCGGTTCCGACTCAGAATCGGTTGTTGCATTTGATTTGGAATCCATACTGACTCCATCTAGGGGCAGATCACTCTAAGAAGGTATAACAAATTTGCATCAAATTAGAAAAAATGCATTTAATTTCCATTTTTGCATCAGCTTGACACTCCCTCGCAGAAAAGTTTGTTTAACAAACGTCCTACGCTGATCCACTTTGTTCGACGTTTTGTTAAATGTAGGGCTAGTTTTTCTGTAGGGTTTTGACGTCTTACACGCAACGCAAACCACATTGCAGGCAACGCCAAGACATTGCACGCAACGCAAAATACATTATGAATTACTATTTTGATGGAAATAAATGCATTTAATTTCGCTGATTTTTATAAATGCATCACAAGTGATCTGCCACTAGGACTCCATTCAAGATTCCGAATCAAATTCCGAATGGTTTGACCGGGGTCCTGTTGCAGAAATATACAAATACAGTCTATGGAGTGTACAATCAAAAGGTATTTTTCTACTGAGCTGTAAATTGTTACCCTATCCGATTACAAGTTTATACATCAAGTGAAATACCATTAAGAGGAACTGTCAATTCAATATTTTGTACTGCACTTTCTGATTTTTAAACCATCCATCATGTGCTCAAAGTTTTAAAATTTCGGGAACATTTTGAGAAAGTAATGAATTTTCAAATAAAACATAGGAAAAACATCATGCATTTCTTATATGAAACTTGTTGTTTGTGTTTTGGGACATTTTATAGTATGGTTCAATTTGGCAAAACATTTTTCTGGAATCTTTATTCATTTTTCAACCGACGAAGCACAAAATTCCAGCAGCGCAAAAATGACTATTGCTCTACAGCGCACGTTCAACCTTCTGTTTCATTTCACCAGGGTCAGCAAAAATAATGATTGGAGCATTGAAAAAAACGGGTGGATAAAACAAAAAAAAATCTTAAGAATCCTGCCCCTGCTAAGAAAACAGAAAAGTACAGTAGTACGGTTGAGAGTCACTGCTATAAAAGATGGGTAACTAGATGAAAAATGCCAGTTTGTGCCTGTTTACTTGGGCAGGTATCAAAGTTTTTACACTGGAACGAGAAATTAATCATGGCGCCCAAGGACCGCGAAACAACAAACCGACCAATCGAAACGAAGCTTGTAAGTATGTGGTGAAAATAAGTATGGTGTCCTGGATCGCAAAAGGGCAAATGTTTACATCACTAATCAGAGTGAAGTCTGGGACCACGTGCTTTGATTTTCTACTTCATTTCTGCTTGTTTGCTCGAAAAAAGTGACACGCACACATAGAAAAAATGTAGATACCTGTACATCTCGATTAGGAAGGTCCTAGCATTCGCCAAAACTAAAACTGACTCTGTGCTCGTATGTATGACAGTTCCTAAGGGCGAATGTCATCAATACCACGTTTTACAGGCTTTCTCTGTTCACTACCACTAATAGTTTCCGTAGACGCAGGCTAGAACCTTGTTTGAGGGACTTTGGGTAGGCATTAATGCCCAGTTTACATTAGTACTGGTTGCCATCTGCTGGTGCCAGCATGCTGGCAACCAGCACTCTACCAGCATAATGTAAACGCTTGCCAGCAGCTGGCACCAGCAGATGGCATGCGTTTACATTATGCTGGTAGAGTGCTGGTTGCCAGCATGCTGGCACCAGCAGATGGCAACCAGCACTAATGTCAACCCTACATTAATAATTCGGTCACTTTAACATTTATCCCTCAGCTCTTTGCATAATATGCTAGTTAAAACCACCGTCTTTCGATCTGTACTGTAAAATAAGTGAAAAGTGTTATAGTGACGCCGTAAAAATCGAAAGAGAAAGTATAAACAGAGAGTAACTCATTGCAGATATGACGTTTTGAAAAAACGCTCAAGAAATCACTATATGATGGGAGGCATTTTCGAAAGCAGGAGTAGTATTCAAAATCAAGTTAAGTTGTAGACAACAAAACACCCTCACAGCGACAATGTCATCAGAGTAAGTTAATTTTTTTTCCTCAGAAAAGTAACTATTCATTAAAACATTCGATTTCAACTATTTAGAAACACAATGCCAAGTACAACTCGTGAGATCGTCAGTCCGATACACCATGAACCAGGAACGGATCGCCGAGAGTTTCTGATCAACAACGGTGTCATGTCGGATGTCACCTTCCTAGTGGGACCAGACAGGCAGCGAATCTACGGTCATAAGTTGATTCTAATGAGCGCTGCGGATCATTTCTTCGGTCTGTTTCAGAACTCGAAAGCCACCGAAATTCCACTGGAAGACGTTGAGCCGAGCGTTTTTCTGGATATATTACGGTTCCTGTACTGCGAGAAGATCGTTTTTACGATCGAGAATGCTCGTGAAATTTACTTGCAATCGAGAAAGTGGTCCCTGGAAAAGGTGATGGAAGCGGCGATCAATTTTCTGAACCAGTACATCGATTCGACTAATGTGCTTAAGGTGCTGCGGGAAAATCGTGTTTATGACATGAAGATGGTTGAAGAGAAGTGTTTGGAAATAATTTGCGAGAATCCCTTCCGTTACACCGAGCAAGAGGGTTTCAGGTTGTTGGACCGCGAATCGCTTAAACTAATAGTTACTGCTAAGACAATCAATTGTTCGAAAGATCAATTGATGGGTGTTTTGGATGCGTGGCAGGAGGTGCAGAATAAAGAGGATGTCGCCGATTTAAGAGCAGCTATCAAAGGCTCTAATCCATTATTTGACTGTGATCAACTTAGGTTTTTTGGTTACCTCAATAGCGGTTATGTTCCGCAAGGGTCATTTCACCTCACCTCCTCTAATCGCCGCGTCAGCGGTATACGATTGATTGGATTAGGAGTGATTTACTTCTCGCAAGAAAAGAACGTCACTGTGACCGTAAGCTGCGCATCCGGAGAATCTGATATCGAGAAAACTTGTGCCTTCAGAAACCCTTGTATGTCTACAGTGAACGTAGCTGATATTTTCTTCGAACATTTGGAAATAGAAGTTGGATATAGTATTAGTGTGACTGTTAAGTTCTCAACTAATGTAGATTATTTTCACTTTGCTTTTTACGAACTTTATCATAGACACATCTCCATATCGTCTAAGAAGATAACGCCGCCTATCGCTTATTTTCACTATAAAGAAATAGAACAAAAGTGGTAAATTGCACTCGTCTAACGAGATATACAATACATAGGAAATAAATGAACTCTTAATCATACAAGCAAAAACTAATTATGTTATCTCTCAGACTTACAGCTTATAACCCGTCAGGGGTAATAAATTAGTATTAGATGGAAAAATACCTATTATTGATTACTCTTTCAGTAGAGTGTATTTGTGTACGCAACATCAATGTTCGGACGGCAGGTGAAAATATTTTTTTTAAACCGCTTTTTTATTTACTTTGCAGATCAAACTAAACGATTACATTTTATTAAACTGTAAATAACTATTTTTTTGTTTTATTCTTTACACTTTGTTGTTTCCTCTTTTCCTCGTTTTTTACAATTGATCCAAAAATTGGTATACACATTTCCGTCTTAGCTGTCCTAAAATCAATTTCACTTACTTTGATTTATTGTTGCAATTCTCAATTTCCACTGTACCATTCGTACCTGTCCAGTATTTGTCTTCGCGTATCTAATCACAAATTGATTGTCTTAATTCACTGTTTCATCACAGAGAACAGACGTCCATCTTCAGCATTCAACTTGTGTAAAATCTCTAACGGTTTCGAAGGTAGTTGGGTTATCCAAACCAGGTGCGCTACTGTCGACATGTTTTTTTGTGGCTGAGTTCGACAGAATTGACAGCGGTTATTCCTCTACCCAGTCAAACTAGTCCGGAACCGGTTCGGACCTCCAGCATGAATTCCAGCTCAAATGCATCAACCGATAGAGTCGGAATCGGTTGTTTTCTTTGAGCAAGATTCCCTCTAAGAACAGTTGGTTTCAAAATCGTCCAATGAAGGACGTTCGTTGGACCAATTTGGACAACGTCCAAATAACCGTTCAACGAACGTCCATCGTTGGACCCGTGTTGAACGATTTTGAAACAATTTTTTGGGCGTCTCAGTGGGTTCCATATGGAATCCATTCAGGATTTCAAACCGGTTCCGGAATGGATTTGACGGATAGTTGGGATAGAGGTTGGTGTGGCGGCGCTAGTGTTTATCGTATATTAATTCAAATGTTTACACACGTTTTTTTAAATATTTTTGTTCGATCATGGATGTCTGTTCTCTGTGACTTCAGCGAGATAAGTTTGTTTAGACAAAATTTCTTCCCTCTGATGGCAAAAACCAGCTTACGCTAAGACAGATTCATTTCGCGTTACCTTAGCTGGCTTATGTGGTTTTTGTTTGAGGCGAAACTGAGTCAGTTTCTAACCCCGACCGCTGTCAAAATGTATGAACTGACAGCGGTTGGGGTTAGAACCTGACTCAGTTTCAGGTTCAAGCAAAAACACCATTAGTCTTCTCATTCCCGTCACATCATCCCAGTTAAACTCGTTCCGGAACCGGTTCGGATTTCTGAATGGAGTCATTATGGATTCCAAATCAAATGCAACAACCGATTCCGACTCAATCGGTTTCAGAATCGGTTGTTAAACGTAACACATTTCAAACATATTTTGATTAAGCTGTGGAACGTTTTCCTTGATATTTCGTGTGTTTTTGACGTGTTTTTCAAATCAATTTTGGAAGCTGCACGGGATCATAGAGCAACTTCATTTATCGTCAACTGGGTACCACGTAATGTTTAGCAAGCGACGGCGGTGCTCATCGATAGAGACTAGGAAACTGTGTGTCTGCGGATGTCATTGAGGTGGCTCGTTGTCACCACGTTTATGGAATCTTGTCACCGATGGTTTATTGAGGCAGCTCAATGTTGGATGTTCAATGACTGTGCGTACAGTCGTGATTCGCTGGTTGAACACTCTCTAACTGGACCGCTTTTTAGATGGAGCTTCGCTAGTTGATCCATTGTCCAACTAACAAGCATCTGAACGTCAAATTTACTTTGACAATCTAACAATCTTTTACACTAATAATGTCTTCTTTGGAGCTTTTATGACATTTGTCAGTCGATCCAACTAACGAATCAAATTCGTTAGTTCGACAGAGGCCATGACGTATCCAAACGAACATGGAATTTGACGTATACACAATAGAAATACGTCAAATTTCATGTTCGTTTGGATACGTCATGGCCTCTTGGCCACACTCTACCTAGAGTGCTCTAGTTTCAAACTTTGTTTTTTCACCATACTAAATAATTTCTCCATTCTCTCTCTCTCTTCCTTTTCCCCGCAGGTGTGGATCTTCGGTGACGTGTGGTGCCGCGTGTGGCTTGCCGTCGACGTCTGGATGTGCACGGCATCGATACTGAACCTGTGCGCGATCAGTCTCGATCGCTACGTGGCCGTCACGCGTCCCGTGACCTACCCGAGCATCATGTCCACCAGGCGAGCCAAGTCGCTCATCGCCGGGCTGTGGGTGTTGTCCTTTGTGATCTGCTTTCCGCCGCTGGTCGGGTGGAAGGAGCAGAAAGTGAGTACATGCATACATTACTACAATTAATATAGTATTCTCGATGCGGTCCCGAGCGTCGGCAATCAAATTATTTCAATTTGCCTCAAGGGACCGGTGGCTGTTGGTGTGGCTCCCTTTCGATTTTATTAGCCTGGGGAATTCGGTTGTCAAACTTTGCTTTGCCGACCAGCGTTGGGGATTGGCTATTTACTTGGCTTTGTGTCTGTTTTATACAGATAAATTCAATTAAACTAGTGAACCCCGAGGGGTGTTTCCACCTGATGTTATTTACCAAGTAGCAATTTGATTTCAGATACACCCGATTCCAATCTTACTAAAATATTCCACTTTTCACTATTTCTCCTCTTCTTCCAATCAGGTGAAAGAGAACCTATATTATCAGTATGGAAATTACACGCTGGTGTCAGTGACACCGTCGTCAGCGTCCTACTCACCATCACCGTCACTGTTATCATTACAATCACAATCAGCATCATCATCATCATCAACAACACTATCATCATCGACGTCGCCGTTATCGTCATCGGCTTCGTTAGCTTCGACAGCAGCTGCCGAAGCGGAAATTCTACTCGCATCACTGGGAACTGCGGCAGATGGCCGCAGCGATGGGGGTGGTGGCGATGACGTTCCGACGACGACGACAAATCCACCCTGTCCGTGGACCTGCGAGCTAACGAACGACGCCGGGTACGTCGTCTATTCCGCTCTCGGTTCCTTCTACATCCCGATGTTCGTGATGCTGTTCTTCTACTGGCGCATTTATCGGGCGGCCGAACGGACAACCCGAGCCATCAATCAGGGATTTCGGACTACCAAAGGTAAGTGCTGTTGCCTGTTGGATTGTCATACATAGAGGATCTCTCTGATCCCCCTCACAGTCATTTAGCAGTTCCGTGTAAATAACAGTTCGACCCAATGCTGGCAATTTTTTTCGATGACGTTCGGAATTCGGATCGGTCTCTCGAATTTAAATAAAAAGCGTTGTTGCCGGTGCTTCTAACAGATTGGCTTTGTATTTGTTGGCGGGCAGTTTTTCCATTTGAGGAAGCGGCTTTCAAATAGCTGAAAATCGAAACAATTATTGAACATTACAAGATGACGTCATATGAGTTAGAATGCTCGAAAAAATGACAGTTCAGCGAGCTTGTTTACATGGTGTTAGAATTCGAACCGAGTTTCTTGCACTGGGTGGAACAAAAAAAAATTCTAGGTCCATGTAAACAAGCTATCTAAGCTGTCAGAAAAGTGAGGTTATACATTTTCATGCAATGCTCAATACATTTTTTTTTCAATTACCCGACAAATTTATGATTAGGGTGTTTGTTAAAGCTCAGCAAACTGTCAAAATTCAGTTAAAGGCGAAATTTCGGGCAAAACCGTTACTGGCCGAGCATAGTTCACAGCAGCCAACGAATGAGAAATTTGTTTCCTTTTGTTTACCTTCAACAGCTGTGATTGGCAAGTTTCGGTTTGTCCAAAATTTCGTCTCAACCTGAATTTTGACAGTTGCTTTATTCGCCCCAATCATAAGTTTGTCAAGATATGTGATACTTCACAAAAGCGGGCAACACTGTTTTAAAACCCTTTGATTAAATTGGAGTCATCGGCAAGATTGCTTACCTACCTTCACTTTGAAGACGTCGTTTAAAAAACTGATTCGAATTCGAGGGATCGATTACGCGGTTCCGGTTTGTAAATTTAACCCAGTACAAATATCATGCACGCGAATAGCTCCTTTTTCCAACGATTTATGACATTCGTTCTTCATCCTGGAAAGTTCCGGGATCCTGAGCACCCTCATTCCAATGAAAACCGAACGGTTCTCTGTGTGAAATTCAAACCCCAGTTTTATATCTGTTTTCTAACCAAACCAAAATACTACCATCACAAGTGCTGAGTACCGAGTCAGCAATTTCAGTTTGTCATCTGAAAGAAGGAAAGAAAGAAAAAAAAATCGTTCATCACACATCAATTGAAAAGAAAATTACACCACATAAACAACACCACTTACTACTCCGTTACCGAAGATGTTATCGTTTGTTACTGTCATTTGGGGTATTTTAGGTTACAACAAACGGATACACAAACAACACGCACCGATTTTCAATATTCAGCATCGCTTTGATCCCGACGTCAACGGTAAACAAACCTCTCTCTCTGTCGATTCCCTTCTTCTTGAACAGTTCCATTTTTTGCGAGTTCAAATATTCACCTTATTCAGCGGTTTCCTCCTTCGCCGGTGGTCAATGTTGGACGACATCGCCACCGTATTGGATTGACTAATCATCTGGAAAGTGTGATAAAGGCGAAGTAGGCGACGGTGAAAATGAAAAGAATGTTGTTTACCTTCTCCGGTTGTGGATTCTAGAATGTGGTTTGATTTTTTTCCAGGGAGGGTAGCTGATTTGTAAGTAGGGGTTTCTTCATTACTTGGGTTCTAATCTTTACCCGTCCGGTAGGCCCTTTTTGACAGGTCGACCTGGGCCCTAAAAAAAAATTTCGGATTTTCGTACATAATCAAACTGAAGGGAAAACAAAACTAATATATAAATTTACCGACTTTTATTCCTCCACAAGACTGCACTTCATTGCTGCGGACGCCTCTCTCGTCCGACCGGCCGGGACAGCAAAGGCCGAGTTCTGCCGGCATCGCTGTTGACTGTTCCGACAGCTATCCTTAACGATTAGGTAGGGAGGTGAACAGGGTTCTCTTGTAGGAACCTCCCTAGCGATTGGACGAATAATCGTCGGGTCCACTCACTCTCCAACGGAATAATACAGGTAGACGACATCGAAGTGATCTACCTCAGATGGATCCGCTGTCCAACCTGCTTCGCTCTCGATTGACGATTAGCAGTGGAGCAGAGCGTGGTTCGTTCGGCTGATCCTCTACTGCGAGAGCGGCTTGGCGTCTCCTGATGGGTTCTTTATGGTTGGCCGGGGAAGCGATTGGATCATTTGCGATTAGCTTCCTCAATCGGCAAGACGATTTTTTGATTCCTGAACGTAAAAAAAAATTATCTAACCTATTTGCACGAACAAAACCGTTGTCAAACGCGAAAATAAACAATAATTGGCAACTCACTGTTGCGTAAACAAATACACTCTACGGAGCGTAACCACAAAAATAGGTATATTTCCACGCAGTGCTAAATTGTTACCCTGACAGTTTACAGATTGTAATTACCTTTTTAAATATCATTTGTCGATTTTTAAATATTATATCGAATAAATTACATGGCTTACGCGTTAGCTTAACTGAGCCGGAAATATTTTATGTAGTAGAAAAAAACACTGACAATATTCCAGATTTAGAGCTATCAGAATTATCGCTCCAGGGTAGCATGTAATATCCCCTCGGGTCTGAGAATACGGTGAATAATAAAGTAGTATCGACTTATGATACCTGAAATGACTTATTCGAACAATTGTATCTCTCGCCAGTAGTCGAAAGTTTAAGGGCAGGTTCTCATTCAAATAACCAAAACGTGAGCAAAATTTGTTTTTTTTTGTGAGCCAATGGAAACGCATAGAAGAAAACAGTTCCGCGGTAACGTTCTGGCTAAGGTTAGGTGCGGAACCGGTTCGAAATCCTGATTGGATTCAGTATGAAATTTTGCTCAAAGAAAACAACCGATTCCGACTCTATCGTTTGATGCATTTGAGCTGGAATTCATGCTGGAAATCCGAACCGGTTCCGGACTAGTTTGACTGGGTAGAGGAATAGCCGCTGTCAATTCTGTCGAACTCAGCCACAAAAAAACATGACAGCAGCGCACCTGGTTTGGATATCCGAACTACCTTCGAAACCGTTAGAGATTTTACACAAGTTGAATGCTAAAGATGGATGTATGTTCTCTATGCTAATAATAAGGCTCTAAAGTAAACTGAATTTATTGGAGTACTGATCTAAGAACGAGTAAAAAACTTGAAATTTGACTTAAAGGTGTGATCTCAAACTTTGAGATTGATTTTTGAGACCTTTTTTCCACATTCAGGCTTCTCTAGAAATAGTGAAATCAAAATACAAAAAAATTTGTAGATTTTATAGATAATTTCTCCAATGAATACGTTTTCTTTTGAGAGGTCATAAGGTGAAGTCTTTAAGTTGAACCGTTTTCATATTAGATTGTGCGCAGTTTTGAAAAATCATGTTTTCAGGTTGTAATCACGAATTACGTCAGATGGAAAACACACAGGAACAGGAACAGATTGCGATCGGCAAGTTTCACTGATATCCACACTTGCTCCGAGCTCGTCCACCGCTCATCGGGCTTCTATACCTTGGCGAACGGCGATGAGTACACCACCACCTGTTGTCTTGAGGCTGTCGAGGGCATTGCAGTCACAGCGGAAGACATCGAATGTTGAACCAAACACCTTGGCGAGACAGAGTACGGTTGTCGAGCCACGTTTCGGTTAAGGCGATGACGTCATAACAGCAGCCCGTGGTCGCGAGCAAATAGCTGTCCGTTGGTGAATTTAAGCCACCAACATTCTGGTAGTAAATCTTGATGTTACTGGATAACGGATCAGGTTCAGCAGAGAGCGAATCAACTGCGTCGCGCTCCAGAATTGCGACGATCGGCGTCGGTGCGAGAAATCTGGTCACAAGATGTCGAAGCAAATAGCAAATTACTGCAAGCGAAGCATACATCAGCACTTGAAGTATTCGGAACAGATGTATACTTGCCATTTGCGGCAGGTTGGAAGACCCTTTCACCCATCCCACACATGCAAGACCGGGTCGACTGATGATCGCTGGCTGCAATTGCTCAACTGTAGCGGGTGGATCGAGGGCTTCCATAGTTCCAACTGCGGTGCGTCCCAGTATGCGATTAGCATCGACACTCTTTCACAATGGCGGTGTAGCTTGGTATAGCGATATTGCCAATCATTGCGGAGTCCATGGTAAAGTTGATGGACCGGGTTGTCCATCAACCCTACAGTCAGTCGACGGGCACCAAATCTTCTGGGTACGGCTATCCTCTAATTCCCTGAACAATATGCCCTGTGGCCACGTGTCAGGGTTAGGAGCTGCATCACGGTACTTTGTGTGAACTCCAACTTTGAAGGATATGAAGTTCAGAGTACTGGCGCCTATGCCTTTTTTACGAGCGGAATAAGCCTTATCTCGTCGTTGCAGTTAAGTCCTTCTTTGGGACGTTTTTTCGACAGTCTCCTTGCTAACGCTGGGACGCAAGCGGAAAAGATACAACCAGAGCAACGGCATGGGATGTGGAACCGTAAGAATGTTGCTATTATCGACTAACTTTCGACCACCGACAAGAATACTGCTCGGATCAGGAGGATCCACGCGTCGACGTTTCTGAGGTGGTCGAGAAGTACCGGAATTTGGACGGACTGGAGTGGTTGTTGAAACCTTTCTGGCGAGGCGCGAAATTTGCTGGTTATTTTCTGATAATTTGGCCTTCAGTTCAGCACAGACGTTTTCCCAGTGATAACAGATCCAAGCGAAGAAACGGTGCCGCGAAAGCGAGCAAACTTGACACATTCGTTGCACATCCAAAATAAATTTGGGTTTTCCGCAATTTTTTTCAAGAACGGCTTGTTGAGTTGTTTCCCGCATTGCATATGCACCACATTTTTACAAAATTCCATGCATTCGATGAAGTCGTCGTCCGATTTGACGGTTTTCGCGCAGTGATCGCAAGCACTTGCCATAATGCCGATTTTCTACTCGCCCTAGGTCCGGCTTTTCGTTTTCATCTCACTGTGCGCCAAGTTAATGTGGGAAATACTTTCCGCTACCCGCGTGCAGATGGCGAAGTGAGCGCGACGTTTGACTCAACTCGCCTTTGCTAATAGCCCCTAGGAACAAATGCAATTTGCGAATGCGATTTAAAAGCAATTTCAATACTTAGACAAATTTTCTGGCGGCTGAAATGAACTGGGTGGGTGTTTTTCGCGTTTTTCCAACATGGCGGTTCATGTATGGCTTAAGCTTAAAATTGTTTTTTAAACAATTGGTGTGCTCTCGCTTGTATTTTGTCTGTCTAGGGCACTTCATTTAGTCAACGAATGTGGGAAATTGTGGAATCGTGTGTAAGTATAGTGGAACAAGATCTCTGACCTAAACTCTTAATAAAAGTCAGATTCTGGTACGTTTTGGTGTGAAATACCAATTTCACCATTGATTCCTCCTATAGTTTGGTGGTGATTACCTAGTATACTGATAAGTTTATGTGAGTAGATAATGAATCCGAAAATAAGTATTATTTGTAATTTTCATATTAGTCAATTAAGGGCGATTAAATGGCGCGTTCTGTGGACGATTTAAGGGCGGATAGGGTGGAAAAAATGACGGCGGCAAATCGCCCAAATGTTGCATTTGAAATAGCCCCCTAATTGCCAGCAATTTACTGGCAAATTGAAGGGCATTTAGTGCATCCAAGTTGGCAAATAGCCACCTGTTAGCCAGCAACTTGCCCTTTTGACTGGGCGGTGATGTAAACAATCTCGATTTTTTGCTGGATTTATCACGACACCAAAACAAGCAGGAAACATTTTAAAGCTTCACAATATCAAGGACAAAAACAAAATTTTGAACCGACTGATACGATGAACAACGAGCAATTGGCTTAAATCACGTCAAATATTAAAATAATACCTGGAACGATCAATACAAACAACTAATCGGAGAAAATACACTGCTTGGGAGATCGCGGGCGTGGGTATGCGTGAGCGATCGCGGAGGGCTGCCAAAGATCATCTGGTATATTGTCATCTTCGGGAGCCCTGTCATGGTACAGTCCAAATTTAGCAGAGTCCCAACTCAGGGCTCGTCGCCGAGCCCAGGGTGCCTCCAGAGAGAACTTGGCCCTAAACCCACATTGTACATTATTTCGACCATGGTATAAATGGGTATTAAAAGTCGCCAAGTTAAGTACTAAATTTGACCACAATGTAACTTATCTAAAAAGAAAATAATCGTATCCTAAGTTTCTATGTTTGATTTATTTTTAAAAAGATTTATTCGTCACGCCCAAGCTTCTATGTGATATAATCACTGTAATACTGCTTTGGTGGAAAAGCCGCCGGACCACATCAAGGTACAGTATCATCCCGAGGGATGACGGTTTCAGCGTTATTTTTAAACTAAAAAAGGTGCCGTTTCATCAACAATCGGTACATCGACAAAGTCCTACGTACGTCACTTACTATTGTTTTAAGAAATCGAAAAAAAAGTTTTAGCCGCGAGGAGAAAATACTGCATAGCTGCCATCTTGTGACAACATCAATCGAAAAAAGATTCTTTTGACCTTCACTACTAGTATTATAAAGCCTATTTTAGAAGATTTCGATTAAGCTCGTTATTGCGTTAACAAAAATTGCCAGAATATATTTATTTTTTTCGTGGCCTAAACCCTATCGAACTTCTTCGTTTATTAGGCTTACGCTGTCGCTCAGATAGCGCTTCTAACATACGAACTTCAGATTGCAAATTATGGGCAATGCAAGAATTGACAGCCCCAATTTGCAGTATTTCAAGTAGTAGTAAAAATACAAAAGATAGGTTCTTGTAGGATTATTCTTGCAGAATCTTGCTTTATTTCTCTTGAATATGACACGAATTATGTGTAAATTTTCGCATCAACTAAATCCAATCCAAATTGTTTAATACAAAATTTAAAACAAACTTTGAGTTCGATTGAATGAGGGAAATAAAAGTCCACAAAAACGCATAATTTATTGAATAAATCATATCCAAAAAATGCGACGCCATAGTCTGACCCACTTAAAATCTGAACACCTTTTTTTCCATATTAGCGTACCTAAAAGTGGCATTTTTAATGTTTTGACAGCGATTCGTTTCGAAAGTACACATGTACCAGTGGTGAAAGTTTCGCTTCGATACATATATAGTATTAAAAAAGTTGTCTTAAATGGACGATGAGAGACAGAAATCATACTTATACTTCAGTTTGGAAGTATTGATTGATGACATTTGTACATTTCAATCGTATGAAGTTGTATGGTTGGAAATAAAATCTGTCAAACGTTCCAAAGCTTCAGATATTTGTAAGTAAGGAGCTTGTCCACTAGTTGGGTTCTTACTGACCTGCCCGGCAGACCCTTAGTGACAGGGCGGCCTAGATGATTTTATCTGAATTTTGGATTTTCGTAAACAAACCAACAAAAGTAAACAAAAGAAATTAATTTTATCATTTTATTTACTCTCAATCTTCACTGCTGCTGCTGGGTGGAAGAACGGGTGGTCTCCTCCGACCGGCCAGAGCAACAACGACCAAGTTATCCCAGGGTTATTGTTGGACGAATTTCGCGCAAGCAATTCGTTCAGGAAAAATCAAGGAGTATATGAAAACAACTTATTTTCCATCAGCCTCATTTCGAACCTTTCGCCGAAACTGCTCTTCAGGGCCGTCGAGAGCCGCGTCGGGCCTCAAGGTTTGTATTACTGCCGGGCCCTTTTAAACCTAAGTCGTCTAGTGCAGTATGAATTAGTATCTCTTCAGCCATGGGAAACTCGTGAGTCCGTGGTTTCTATTAGACTCCGGTTGACTCATATTGCCACATCTTCAGATAGCGTGCCAGACAGGCGAACTTCGACAGCTTCTTATTCCACGGTATCCAAATAGGGTAAAATTGCCGCATAGTTACAAGTTTTTAAATTTGTGGGTATTCAGGAATCAGTAGCGTCTGGCTCAAATGACACATTCCCCATGTAGATCGGAGATCTGTGCCTTGCCATGAATCGTTGGGATGGGAAGGATTGGGGAAGTGGTAAGGTAAAGAAAATAGGATCTACAGGTGCTACAATAGCAGGAATAATACTTCCAACCCACGGAGGGATTTAGAATTTGTATTTTAACAGTGAGCGGATATATTTCGTTCCGCGAAAAATAAACGCTTCTGTTCCATTGATGGTCTGGAACATAATCAGCACGCTATGTCTAACATGGTGAAATTGTATGGTGTAAACATTGGCCATCTTTAGCTCCATTTGTATTTTTACCAATACATCTTAAGGAACGTCTCGAAAAGTAAATAGGAATATATTTTGACCGCAATAGGCCACTTTCTGCTTGTAATCGTCACTCATTTTTTTCGACACAGTAGCTTGGAACATAATATTCCACTGTGCAGACAAAGCGACACATGGATTGATTTATTTGCTGGTAGCAGTGGAGCAGTTTGTGGCTCTTGTTGTAAGCAAAATTAGAAGGTAGTAGATGCAGCTAAAAATTCTTGTTTAAAATTATCAAAACAAAAAGATTTTCTATTTACATAAATAAGCTGTGAGAATATGTGGGACGCGACAACAATTTAGACACAAAACACAAAAAAATAAAATAAAACAACTGTGAGTACAGTAGGCAATTGAGCACTGCTGCTGTTGCATAAGCTGAACTGATTTGATTTCTTTATTTCGCACATTATAATTGGGTTCTTATAGACATCACACGCATCTTTGGTAAGACCCAAAATCACAGTTCTATCTCAACACAATGCATTTTTAGAGGGAAAATACTAGTACGTGCTATAAAAATACAAAAATATAAAAATTAACCATTTTATTCAACGGTTAGTTAAGCTCAGTCTATCTTCTCATCTCACCCAGAGTAGAAACTAAAAATCCGCTATAGATACACAGTAAAAATGACTGCAGACGAATTGTGTTTCTATTGATTTTTGGAAATGTCCTGTAAGATCAGCTACTCGAGAAGTGAAACAATTACTAAACGTGCAGAGATACGCTTACACGAACTATCTCCACACCCCTGACATCGTGATTAACAAATTTATGTCAAGATACGGAGAAGTGCTTTTCATAACAGCTGAAACTTCACATTTTCCCGGATGTCCCTAACGTTGTTCTTATGATGAGAATGCTTCCGTACAAACCAACTCCTTCAAACGTAACCATTTTATGCGAATCAACTGCAAATGGGACGTTTCATCAAACAACACTGATGAATGATTATGCGCCTATGGAAGATTCCTATGCACGAATTCTGCAAAAAGACACTACACCACGGAAAACTTTGTGCAAAAGAACAAAAAGCCCACCTGCTATAACCGTAAACAGCACACCGTTATCTTATGCCCAACTACAAACGGTTACAAAATCAATATCTACGGCTCTGACAGGAACAAATATTCACTCAACAACAATCACGCCCAGTATCTCCACGCCAACAACCAGCACAACCAGCAAAGAAGAGAACGTAGAAGAGGACGGATGCGTTTGTCCGTACGCTCGCATTCCTGTTTGACGCTCTATTGCTTTCTTCGAACATACTTTGAATTGGCTTCTCGATATTTCGTAGTGTATTCCTCGATTCAAGTCATAAAACTCGCTTTTTTTAAATTGTACACAAAGTAGACTATTCCCTTAAGAACGTATGTTTTAACCAATGTCAACTATCAAATAAAGTTTCATTTTTACGCTTCCATCATACAATACTTTAATAAGACGAATGATTACAAAGAAATTACTATTGATATTTTTATTGCTCTTCTATGAATACCGGACGTGTTCGCCCAACTACCGGGTAAAAACGCGGGCCCCCAAATACGACCCGGGCCCCAGGGCAATTTCCCTGGCTGACCCCCCCTCTCGTCGGGCCTGCTGCTCTTCCAAACTTTCATATTTTGGACGGGGCTAGTCTACCTGTTTGCCTTTTTGTGCCGCGAGGCATGAACTGCTGTTGTTGCAAACAATTGGGTCTATAGCGACTTATTGTAGAAACAAGGCACGCAGTGGAAAATGCAGAGAGAATCATGAAAAGCTTTCCTACTGTGTAGCGACTCCGCATGATCTCTCCAAATATCCCGCATATAAATTATGTAGTGACAAAATGAAACATTCTTTTAAATAACGCTCCGATAAGAAATGCAAATGAGCGCTACGCCACCGACAACGACTAATTTCAACGTTTCCTTGTACACTTGTACCTTGAGCGAGAGTCTGACCATCCGACTGTGGGAACATCTTCTAATGTGCCTATAACATTCCGAAAGAGGAAAATCAGTTTTCTCCTAAGCCTTCTTGTGAAGGGCTGAGAGTGTCCCTTAAAGGGTACTGTTACAAAACCGAAGTAAGTGGTTCCTGGCCTTGGTAATATTAGAAACTAGCAGAAATTTCCGCATGGGACATCAAAAACCCTAAGTGTCCCTATATTTCAGTCAAACAACCGTGAAGTCTCCTACTTCGTGGTGGGCAGAGATTGCTTAGAATTGTACGCGAAAGCGACTTTTGAACGCCGGAGTACACGCAACAACAAAAACTTGATGAAAGCTGAAAAACGCGATCATTGGCACCGGTCCGTCGAAGGATTAACGGACGGATCATCAGATAAACAATGTTTCGTCTGGTGGCTAGGGCTTACGTTGTGTATTCGATTCATCCTGTGATTGGAATGCACGGAACGTTCGTCGTATGATGACAGCTATGCATCGCTTTGCTGCTAATTATTATGACAGTAGTGGTGAGTGCAATCATAAAAGGGGCTGCGCTGCCAACATTCTTCCCACAAAACTGATGGTTTTATATTTACCTATCAACGACCATGCCCACATCGTTACAGTTACGGGAGGCTTTCCATGTGATGGAGCATGGAAAGAACTCTTTGTGTTTCTTGGGGAAAACATGGGAGTTTTTGAGTACTTTATTTGAAAAATCATAGCAGATTACCTTAGTTTGAGTTCTTTCGCAGTACTAATGAGAAGGCGGACACTTTGCTTACAATGATAATGAGAAGATGGAAATTTAGGTGCTAGAAGGTGATATTTACGAAAGATCGTGTAGCTTCAACGAGTTTTTAAATATTTCTTCTCAGAGGTATCTATATCTACAAACCCTTGGTCCAAGAGAAAGGCTGAGGGTCATGACTTCATTCGGGTGATATCTCGGGTCATGTACAATCATTATACGTAGAATGCCTATCTCCGGCGTATTGGGGTCGTGGAGAGCGGTCTCTGTGCTTGTGGTGGTGAAAATCGCGATATTAAACATGTTGTCTGGTCGTGCGCTAAGTGTTCTAGTACCAGATCTCCGTCTTCGGCCTCGTTCCAGTCCAGTCCGGGATGCTATACCGAATTCGTTACTGACACTTTTTGCATGCATCAGGCAACTAGCAGTTGGGAAATTGGATTATGAGATGGTTATGACTTCCATTGGTTTAGTTTTCGATGAAAATACACTGAAAAAAATTCAATTTGGAAAGGAAAAGTTTTTTTTGAATAACATCTTTTCCTTGAAAGTGCCCAACTTGAATTTCTGACGGTAGGTGGGGAACATAATTACCTATCTTAGAACAAAACTTCATCAAAAAAAATATAGCATAGTACTTCATCAAAATCAAAGATGGGGATTTTTTTGTAAATCGACTTTAAATTTTCAAAATCGATATTTTACAGTGTAGGAGTCGATGAAGAATTTTTTCAATATTTTTATTAAAAATTTGACTAATTTGTGAAAATCACTCCTGCAACATTTTTTGTAGGATTTGACGTTTTTAGACTATAGCCATTTGAAAAAAAATTGGTAAAAAAAGATTGACCCTTTTCAAAAGACAATCTAGATCATTTTTGGAAAAACAGCAAAGTAGAATTTTGTGACAAAGTTCTCATGTTTAGAAAGTTTCATTGAAATCTGAAAGGGTGCTGCCAACATTTGTTCGAGTTGGCGCGAAATTCTTCATATGCGTATGAAATTGCAAAGGTTCGAAATGAAATCTGTCAAAAGTTCTAAAGCTTCCCATTCTCTACGATGTGGCTGAAAAGCGACGATTTAATCTATCGCATGTCATGGCCAACTCATCTGCATCAGACCCTTACATAAATAGATTGACCACGTACGTAAGTTTTTACATACAATCTGCATAGATTTAGTGGTCGAGCAGAATCCAGATTGGCATTCCGTGAGAAAGCCGTTCCATAACAGATCAGCATGCCCTGACACACGCTTGGCTTATCTTCATCACCTTCGCTGTGTACGGAGTAGGTGATTTTGCTTTAGGCAGCAAGTCACGGTGTTCGAATAAAAACTTATTTCATAAAATTTTGACAAAATCTCAAAACTTTTTACAAAATACCAGGTGGCTCCTTCCCCGTAAAAAAATGAAATGCGAACGGACGACTAGTTTGTAAAGGTCCACACTTTTCGCACCGTTTCCAGTCAATCAGTACATAAGCAGGCTACGTACTTCAAAAGACATATGAATATTCATCGCTATCATAGTGGTAGAAGCAGGCCGCAGCAGCAGGACAAGGATCTCTCGAATCGTAAATGAAGGCACTTGTCCTCTCTCACACAGACACACACGCATACATACAGACAGTGTCTTCGATAGCTGTCTGTTGACACTCGAACGACGTTAGAAGGGAGTGTGCAAACCCAATCCGAACAATGACAGTCTTTAGTCCACTTGCGACTAGGATGGGGGTAACTGGGGGAACAACAGCATTAAGTTTGAGAAGAAAAGCAAAAATGTCCAATTCGAAATCAATCGAATCAATCTCAGCAAGCTGAGTAACTGGGTAGCTGTCACAGAGTGGACCATTTTACCTTCGGACCCGTCCCCAGTCGTGTGACATAACCAGAGTGGAATCACATCTATTATCGATGTTCGCCTTGTGCGAATCGAGCCGAACCGTCCACCCACTTCAAAGTGTTTTGTGGTGATGGTGATGGCGAGAAGTATAGCTTCGAACCATCCGACTCCACCGGCACACACGCACACACCGGATATCATTTGCTGAAGCATCATACATTTTATCTGCATTAGAGATTCGATTCGAATCGTTCGGTTTAGAGCACGAAACGAACGATCTGTAAATGGGGTTGCATTCTGGTTCGCCGTAAAGGAGCCCGAAAATATCGACTGGCTTGCATTATTTGGCTCCGTCGTCGGTCGTCGATACGGATTGAAATTCCTGCCAGGTTTTTCCATGACTTTAATATGGACCTTGCGGTTTACGTGTGCTCTTCTTCCGTGTAGCAGGAGCCATGCGTCGTTGTCAGATGCACTGACACTGATTCTGTACAACGTCCCCGTTCCTCCGTAGATAGCAGGCAGCTAGCAGCAAAGTAGGCTGTCGGGTGGGTGTGTGTTGTGCCGCTGCTTTCCATTACATCCCTGCTTTTTCCTACTTGTCAGTGGTGGAGTGCTTCGTTTGTGACAGATCAAAGCAATCTGAGTGTGGCGGGCGGGCGGACGGACGGGTGACTTGCCTAGGCACTTTCGATCCAATTGAAATGTGACCGGAGCTGCTCGTCTGCGTCTGCCTGTTCCATCCAGCCAATTTGAGATTTCAATTTGGTTCGAAAGTACCGCCGACCGTGCGTGACGATAGGCGCTTGATACCGTTTGTACCGAATGCCTTCCGGTGCTTAGATATGAGCCTGAAAATCTTGTTTGTTTCAACATTATCAGATTAGGGTCCACATGTAGTCAGGTCTAGTCAGCCTCGGCAGATTGGCACACACACGAGAGGAACGCTTTCTTAACTAGATTACCACACATACGCCCGGCCACCCACCCACACAGAACGGTAGCCCGCATCCTTTATCAGCATAAGCCACTTTTGAGCCTTCCCAGTAGCTAGCTAGCTAGCTAGTAGCTGCTAGGAGTCATCTTCTCCGGATCCACATCGGACGGCGGTACCACGGAATGAGATGCAAATGATAAATTTAATATATTCCACCGCCGAACGGGTTGCCAATGCATCACAGCAGGCTGTGACAGTGCATATCGCTCAGGCTCGGTCGTGCATAAAGTAGTGGTTCCACTTCTTGACTTTGTAGTTTTTTGTTGTTCTTCTTCTACTATGGTGGCTTGTCGTTATGGGGCTTGCTTGCTGTATACGCAAGGAGCCGGGCATAATAAACGTGGGTAATCGTAACCGAATCTGCATTCTGTATGCATCAAAGCAAGCGTTATTCCACGGTGAAAGCAAAAAAAAATGCAAAGGCAAAATCTGGTTGTCAAATCAGGGCGGGTTCTTAGGTTTAGAAAAAAAAAAATAAGACACGTTTCCATGAGACTTTTTTTCTATTAATTTTTTTTGTCAATATACTTGGTACATCAGTAACTGACACCAACTTGCTGCCAGTTAGACGATGTATACAAACTAACACCAAATTGGCGCCAATTAGGCACTAAATTCAAACAGTTCACACAATTTTGTACACATTGTCTAACTGGCAGCAAGTTGGTATCAGTTACTGACGAAAGGAGCACGAAACATAAAAATCCAATTTTCAAAGTTAGGTCTTGTGCCCTTACGCGCAAATTTGGGAAAAAATAAAGGTTGAATACATGGTAAAGCCCGTGTATCGTGCGTCTGCTTCAGTCCCCATTTTTTACTGTGCCACCGAGTATTGAGCGTAGAAATCTTATCCGAAAACTACCGAGCGCTGAAGACTGCTGTCTTCAACGCCCATCCCACATAGCAAGGAAGGCCACATTTAAATCAGTGTTTCAGTCCAAAAAAAATGGATGGAATAAAAATCTGTGAAAATTTGTGTTGAAATTCCAAAAAAAAATCTCAAAAATGTCTGAAATATAGAAAGCGGTGAAATTTCCTAAAATTCGTTAAAAATCTGTCTCTCAACTTTCGAATTGTCTCACTCTGCTAGCATGTTGTTCGACTTGTCAAAGTCTATAGTCAGTTCGATTCTCGCCGCGTTTCTTTTAAAAGGAACGAATACCTCTTCCACTGCTCTGCGATCAACGCTAATGCTGTCGATGTGAGTCACTAAACCTAGAATCTTGTAAGATCTCGTGATGATAGTGCTGTTTCAGAGTTAGGCGAATCAGTCTAATCAGATTTATAGAAAATACTTGTTCAAGCATTATCTGCCACAGTTAGTTTAGTTTCACTGAATCGCACGCTGCCTTGAAATCCATTAACATAAAGGGAGTTCTCAAGTTGTATTCCTGGAAATTATCTAGAATTTGCGGCAGAGTATACATATAGTCCCGTCCTTCTCGATACCCGCTTCGGTATTCGCCAACCGAACGATTCAGGCAACGGGCGCTTTCTGCTAAACAGAACACGGGAGCGTGCGTTGTATTTGTATTTGTATTTGTATTTGTATAAAAAAAGTCCAACTGACAATTTGTCTTAATGAACTATACTAAACTAAGATAAACTAAACATAATTAAAATAGTGACAATACACGACGACGAAACTGCGAAGAGTTCATGACGAAGTCAAAAATTTCAGCAAACTCGTTGAAGCGACGACTCATTGCTAAAATTGGACTATTGGTAGCGTAGTTAGTGCTGCGCATTTCAGAATGCAGCAGGGCTCGAGGGCGAAGAGAACGGGTAGGCGCGTAGAGGTTGATTTGCGCTAGTAGCTCCGGATCATCATATTCAGCCAGCAGAATCTTTGACACGAAGGTAGCTTGCGCTGCATGTCTCCGGCGTGTTAAAGTATTAAGTCCTAAAAGACGACAACGGTCCTCGTACGGTGGCAGGTTTAATGGATCGTTCCACGGCAATTCACGTAACGCATATCGTATGAATTTACGCTGGACTGCTTCGATCCTAAGGCTCCACGTAGCTTGATACGGGCACCAAACGACGTTTGCAAATTCCAACTGCGGGCGCACCAATGAGCAATAAAGAGCCTTGAAGCATAGAGGATCTCGAAATTCGTTGGATATTTTGAAAATAAATCCCAGCAAACGATTGGCTCTGTCGATGGTCGCTGAGACGTGATGAGTATACGTTAGCTTATCATCAAGAATGACTCCTAGATCCTTCACGTGGTCAACGCGTTGTAGTAGAGTTCCTGCGATGTTATAGTTGAAGGTAACCATATTTCTCGTTCGATAATAGCTGATGACAAAACATTTTGCAACGCTAAGGACCATCATGTTTCTTACACACCAGCTATAAAAGGTGTCAATAAGATGCTGTAGCTCACGGCAATCGGCTTCATTCCGTATAACAAGAAAAATTTTTAAGTCGTCGGCAAAAAACAGCTTTCCTCCACGGCTTAGAACGAAAACCGCATCGTTCACGAACAGTGAAAAAAGTAGTGGACCTAGCGTACTACCTTGAGGAACTCCGGAAGTGTTGAAAAAGGATTCTGAAACAATATCGCCAATTTGAACAACGATTTCACGGTGCACAAGGTAGGATCGAAGCCAATGGCAGAATCTAGTAGAACACCCTAGCTTATCAAGCTTTGTTATCAGTATCTCATGATTAACTCTATCAAAAGCTGCCTTTAGATCAGTGTAAATAGTATCCACCTGCAATTTCTTAGACATTTGTTCCGTGCAAAATGACGTAAAGCAGACGAGATTCGTCTCGACTGAACGTCCTGGGAAAAATCCGTGCTGAGATGTACTAATGTAGTGTCGACAAGCAGAAAATAACGCCTCGTTGATAATTGATTCAAAAACTTTAGATTCGACTCCTAGCGAAGAGATTCCGCGATAGTTCGCTATGTTGCGTTTGTCACCTTTCTTGAATACCGGGAACATAACTGAGCATTTCCAATCCTCAGGAAACGTTTGCTGCTGAAGCGATAGGTTAAAAATATATGCAAGTGGTGTTACAAGTAAGTCCGAACATTTTTTCAATACAGTTGAAGGTATAGCACTGAGGCCGGGTGTATAAGATGACTTGGTTTCCCGAATTGCAGATATAACCATTTGTTCAGAGGCAGTAAACACATCCAAATCAACAGCACAAGCAGGAACGTCGCGAGAGGCATTTTCGAGTTCGTTTGCAGTTGGCGAGTCAGTTGAAAAAACACTCGAGAAGAATCTGGCAAACAGCGTACATTTCGCCACAGTTGTCGTAGCTTCTTCGCCGTCGTAAAGCATCCTTGATGGAAGTCCAGTTTCTTTACGCTTCGTGTTGACAAATGACCAAAAGCCCTTCGGGTTTCGGCGTAGATTATTCTGGATGCGGTTTACATAGCGTTTGTACAGAAGCTTGTTGTAACAACGATACTCATTACTGGCTAAAGTGAACATGCGCTTAGAAAGAGGACACCGTCGATTTGTGTACGCACGTAGGGTTTTTGCTCGAGTACGTTTTAGCTTTCGAAGAGTGCTGTTTGACCAGGGTGGCTTGCTAGGAGGCTGACATTTAGGCACTGAGGTCTCAACACAGTTCAGTAGTAGTCGCTTGTAGATGGCAACTGCAGCATTAACACTCACTTGGGCATGCAGTACACTCCAATCAATTTGCGACAGAGAACTGCGCAGCTTTACAAAATCAGTTTTGCGAAAGTTGAGACGGTCGACAGAAAGAGTTTCTACATACTGAACTGATCGAATAGTGCCAATGGAGATTTCAAGCGCGGGATGAAAGTTGTCAAGTGGAACAATCACGCTGGATGCTTCATTGACGGAACATACAGGTATAATAGTTTCACTAACAAAGACGAGATCCAGAAAGCGTGACTGGTGGTTAGGAATCATGCTTACTTGACTTAGCCCGTTGAAAGCAAATCCGTCCAGTAGCAAACGACTGGCGATGTTGGTTGTCGAAGCAATCGGGTCCGGGTAAGCGTATCCGTGTCGTGACGGCACCCAAATGAGTCCTGGCTGATTGAAATCACCAAGGACAATCATCACGCCATCCGCGCCAGCTTGTGAAGAAGCGTTATTCACAGCATCCATGTGAAGTTGCATGATATTGCAGTCGAGTCGCTTTTCAGGAGGAATATAGACAGCACCAATATAAAAGTTACTCGATGGAGTTGTAATTCTAACCCAAACAGCCTCAACACTGGTTAAACTACCGACATCAATCTCACATGAGGCAAATGCGGTGGAAACAGCAATCAAAACTCCTCCTCCACGTCCGCGAATACTGTTGCCACTATTTCGGTCCGCACGGTATACGGTGTAAGCATCGCCGAAAAGCTGCACTGATGTTATACGCGCATCGAGCCATGTTTCGGTGAAGACGCAAACATCGTAGTCACCGTCCACAGCAGCTAAATACACGTCATCAATTTTCGTCTTAAGCCCTCTCGCGTTCTGATAGTAAATCCGCAAACCATCAGTGTCATGTGAGAGGTGTCGTGCTGCATTCCAAGTTTCAGGACTGTGGGCTCGATGATCACTATCACCGCAAATAGCGCGGGGAGAGCAGGATGTACTGTTGTCAGGAAGGGGAACAAGCTGCGATGTAGATGGAAATGAGAATTATTTTTTTTCACTCGAGTTCACAGTGGCCGAAAACATTTCTTCTTCCAACCAGATCGTACCGATCACGTTTCGTACAGCCGATCACTCCGGAATTTTCAAAGTTCGACTGGAATTCCGTCCGCTTGGGAAAGTTAGACTCAACCAGTCCTGCGCAAAGTAGAATTTCTGGTTGAAATGTTGAGACATTTGAGATTTTTGGTCTTCCTGGAAACGTTTGAACCTCCTCATTTGATTATAAATTTCTAACATAAGAGGCTGTTTGCCTCGACTTTGTGTCAGCACTTTCTCGAGCTACTATATTTGGGGGCCTCTCAAGTGAAAAATTAGCCTTTAAAAAGAATCTTCCCTGTCTATAGTTTTTAGAAGCAGTAACAGATGTCCCCAGAAAGGCTCTTCCTGAGCCAAGAGAACATAATGATTTGTCGTGGTATACGCCATTATCATAACCGCCCTACTGATGAGAGCGTTTTTTAAGGGACTGCTGGAGATTTTCGGGCGCTGTTTGTACGCGGGGCTTAGTAATAGATTGTGTTGATTTTCGTCGAAAATAGGCACAATTTTCAGCATGCAAGGGTACGGTGCAAAAGGCAAACATATCTTATCGTAAAAGACGTATTTAGGCAAAGCGGTTCCACCAAAGGTCACCGGATACGAGTTCGAAGTGACACGCAATTTTTGTCTCATTCCGTGTAAGCCAATCAGGCCCTTTAGTGGATCGACATACGCGAACCTGTGACCACACCGTCGATCTCAACGCTGTAGGCGGGTATGTAGATGCGGTAGTCCTTTCTAAAATTCTTGTCGCCAGTAACACGAAGGTTTTCCCCAATCCGAGCTTATCTAGGTGAGCCGGTATCGGTTGCGGCTGAACTTTTCTGATTCAGTTTCTTAGAATACAATAGCAGATTATCTTTGATCCGAAAGAAGATCAGATATGGTCTGACTGAATTCAATGGGTATTATTTCAAACAGGAAATCAAAGTCTTCGATGACGAATCTTGTTCGACATTCATTTTACCACCAGCAGGGTCTTTCTTAGCAAAGTTCATTTATGTCCGAGCCTAAATTCTGGCGCAAAGTGAGAAAGTTTACCAGTTTGTTCCTCATATTTCTATGCGTTTTGTGCTCTTGATTTTTTAGCTTCAAGTCACTAATTTTGTTAGCTAGTCCTTTCTCTTTTCTGCCATTTGAGCAATTATATAGTAATATTGGTCCATTTCCCTTATTGCATGCATGGAGACATCATTATACGAAAAGTTCTCACCTCTGTTTGTTTATGTCCGTACTGCCCGATATATTGTGATTCCATCAAATTGAAACGGTTGTGTACGGTTGTCCACGTTTCTTCCTTATTCAAGGTTCAAAAAAATTCCGTTGATTAAATTATTCATTGAATGAATAATTTGATTGCCATATAATTTTGAATCATCTTTATTTTGTACGCTGCACAGTTGGCCTGGCCGCTTTAATAATGACAAGAAAAATTGTGGACGAACGTCTGCAATTTTCCAGGATCCCTACATGTATTGGCTGTGTATGTGTAGACTAGACTAGTACTGCCCGATATACTGGGATGTGCACTGGCATCACATCCACAAAAATAAAGAGCTTGTTTATGCTTCTGCAGCATCTTATAAGGGCATCGATTTCGGAAGATTGTACTGTATTCATATCGTTAGGAAAGTAGATCGATTCGATCACCATCTCCTGCTTATCCCGAGCTGTCGGTACTTCCACAGTCAATGCAACGAATTATTTCGAAGAGTAGTTCACCTTTCTGAGTGCGACAGGTTTTCACTACTTTCTCCCCCAACCGCTTCAACTCTGGATCATCTCGTTCATTCCGAAGAAGCTCAGCGTACGTCATTCCTTCCTTCGTCTCGACGATTAATGATTTGCCCCTATTTTTTCCCCGACGGAGTTTAGGCATCTCTTTCTTTTCCTTCGGAAATTTTGGCTTCGCCTTTTGTTTTACAACCGTTCGCCAACCGCTTGCTTGCTTCCGATCAACTTCTTACTCATTTTTCGGTTTTTGGGTCTTTTTTTACCTCTCCACGTGATTCCGGAAGCCTACTCGCCAGTTCGGGAAGGCGTCATTCTTTCCTACTGAGGGAGCAGAATAGCGCAACTGTCAGTCCCGTAGCGTAATATCGAGACCATTATCCGTGTTTTGTGTCCGTTTTACTATGCCTTTCAGTTGACGGGCGCAAAACCCCAGTTGAGTCTGCCCGTGCTTTAGAAATACCTACAGAAGCATGTTGTCAGATGTCCTAGCGGTAAAAAACGCATTACGTCTATCTGAAATATGAAACGTGTGTGCCAATAAAACATAAGTAGCTATATAGTCTCATCACCCTTAGTACCTACAAAAATAAATGCCAACGGTGTCAATGTCGTTCACGAAGACAAGAAGCGTGTGAGATCTCGTGATGATGCCTCCATTCCTTGGCACATCCGATCTTCGTATCACGCCTTCGAGAGCTGTGTTGAACAATAGATTAGATTAGAAAGTGCATAGCCGTGCTTTAACCTTTCCATCGTAAAAAACGAGCCGGATGTATCCCAGGCTATTTTGATGTATTATTTTGACCCATCCAGCGTCATACGAATCAGCTCAATCAGTTTTATCTGCCACAGTTCGATTCATTTCACTGAATCGCACACCGCCTTGAAGCCCACAAATCGAGTGCAAGTTGTATTCCCTGGAATTTATCCACAATTTGCTGCAGTGTAAACATATGGTCCCTCGTTGATCGTCCTTCTCGAGAGGCGCTTTTATATTCGCTGATAAATCGTTACGCCAAAAGGCGCAGTCTGCTAAACGGAACACGGGAGCGTACCTTATAGGTGGCAATGTGGATCGTTCTTTCGTTCGAGTTTGTGACACTTCTTGAAGAGAGGTTATATGAGGTCTTCTAACCAATCCGAAGGTAGTTTTTCCTCCACCCAGATCATACCGATCACGCAGTGAATTGCTTCGTACAGCCGCTTACTTCCGACATTTAACTGTTCGGTTGGGATTTCATCCTTCCCAGCGACCTTATCATTTTGCAGCTCTCGAGCAGCTTTTCGCACTTCGTCTAACCTAGGTGAATCAGTAGATTGTGGAATTAACTAAACTGATGGAATTGTTTAAATCTTGAATTTTGTAATGTTTGCTGAATTCCAAATATTTTAATTTGCTGAGCTTGTTAAATTACTGGGTCATTCCGCACGAAGTGATTTGCGGATTTGAACCAATTTCGGAGGAATTATTCATCTATGATATGATAATTCATTCCCCTCGGGCTATGGGGGCATCCCTCGTTTTGAAAAATTGCCAAAACCCTTGATTTTTTTTTATTATATATGTATTTGAGAGAAAATTTACCTTTTATTATTTAACTAATAAAATCGCATAGTTGGAAGCACTGCCTTCAAAAATTAATATTTTTTTTTGAATTTCTTGAACAACTTTCTTCAAATTCTTGCAGTTTGATTCTAGAGTAAATGGAACCGAAAACATAATCAAATGAAAATCAAGGGTTTTGGCAATTTGTCAAAATGGAGGGTCTTTCCATGGCCCGAGGGGTGGTTCAATTGACACAAAAATTTGGGTTTTTATATATTAACCCTAGATGAACAATCCCTCCAAATTTGGTTCAGATCCATGAAGATCGATTCAAATTAGTAAATTTTTGATCACTTCGCGCAGAATGACCCTACTGCATTAGCGGAATTCTAATTTGGCTGAATTCAGCGGCATTTGAACAATTTCAAGTTATAAAATTTCTAAGTTCGTTTCATTTCCGGACTACCGCTTATTTGATCAAATTCCTGATTTGCTAATTTCTTGAATTGGCTCCATTGTTGAATCGGCAAAGTGGCTGAATTGGCCAAATAGCTGATTCCGTTCTTAAATTACTGAACTTACTAGATTATAAAAAGATTGGATTTTAGTGTTTCGGATTCTCTAACACCACCTTAATGTTAGTTATACAAGCTCAAACCAACACCAAACACTAGTAGCGCAGAATTCTTGAATTTTCTTGTTTCAGGTTTCGGTAGAATTGGAGGTATTTGGTCTAATTCCTGAATTAGTAATTCCGCTGAATCGAGACTAGATCACTTAATGGCGAAATTATTGAACTCATTAAATGGTTAAATATGCTGAATTTGTTATGATTGAAAAGAAATGGTTAGAATTTTATGCCATCTGCTCACTCCACCTTAGAGTACCGCGTATATGTACCCTCATCAGACGTAGAGATTAAAGGTGTGGTCACCGTCTGAGCGGCCGAAAATCTGCTGAAGCGCGGAGTTAGCCGTCAGACTAGCATCAAGTTTGCCTAAATTTTGATGCTGTTTTCAAGTCTGGAAGGACTTTTTTGATTTTTTTCGCCCAAAAAATAATTCAAGTCAGCTCATAATATAAACTGGTCGATTTTGTGAACGGAATGGCTGCACAAATGTCTCCAATCTCAACGTACAATTAGAACTACGAGTGGCAAATACTCATCGGTCGATGAAGTGCTAAACTAAGTTTTGATATACCTTTTCCTGGCTGCGAAAGACCATCTGCCAGAGATACTTGAAGGTAATTCTTTTGCGGATACCTTCAAGGTGGTGTGCTGTCACCACTCTTATGGTATCCTGCAGCCAATGGCGCGTTGAGATAATTTAGAGAGCTTTTCGCCTATTGCCAAGTTTAAATTTAACCAAGGAAAACCTCATTGCAGTTTTTTTTGTACTCAATATTCGGTTAAGCGTACTAAAATTTAGGTTAAATTTATCTTATTTTGGGCATATTCTAAACAACTCTTTAATACCTTTTTAAACAGAATTTCTTGACTGAGTCGAATATCTCGTTTCGTTTTGGACCAAACTCAAAAGTATCCACATTTAGAGTTCTTTAACCGTTCCTTTAGGTCAGCGATTCTCAACCAGGGGTTCGCAAAAAAAAAAATATTTATCTCGGCTGAAAATAATATTTGAATAATGAACAAAATGGATGTTAAGCTGCGGGGTCCGCAACAACCCTGGGTAATCACGAAGGGGTCCGCGGGACGAAAAAGGTTGAGAACCGCTGCTTTAGGTTATTTTATTTTCCTGTGCACACATACGATCCCCTGGGCATCATATACATGCGTCAACATTTTACCGGATGAATAGAATACAAAATCACGTTTCAATAGCTATTCATTAGGGGTAGGAGCAATTCGACCGACCTCCTTCTCCTATCTATGTGTATGTATTCTTAAGCGCCGCCGCATGCGACACACCGGACTGAAACACACTCATCCCAGTAGGCGAAGCGCTTCTGTGTCCTATCCCTGTCCGCAAAAGGGTCACAACGCATTGAAATGAATATTTTCCATGAAATTGTAGACGATGGTGTCTGGTGCACCGGAACCATGGCTAACTAGATATATAAACATGTTAGGATGACAGATTTGAATGCTCCGTATACCTGAATATTTGTTCTTTTCAGAGACCGGATCGAAAGGTATTGAAGAATGAGGCTTGCAAAGAGCAATCGCCTCAATTGTTATTCAATTAACATTCATTCGGATGACATGGTCGAAAAAAAGACAACACGACTGCCCTAAACACACCCTAGCAGAATTCCATCGACTCGTCCCTGGGGATCAGGATGCAACCCCGGTCGGTCAGCCGAGCGTGTTAAGCTGCTTTCATCACGAAGCAATTCATCAAAGCTTTGAATGGGTTGTAAATATGTCCCCGAGCCCGGGGTCCGACAACCGCGCCTCCCACCGCCGCCGCCGACGATGACGAACGGGAACGGTAAATTGTGCACATGTCAGCACATGAACAGTGGTCGCGTGTTGTTTACATATTTTGCATGGACGGCGGGCTGGCGCAGAAGGCCATGCGAAAGGAACCTAGTTGCTGGTCATCGTAATCGAAGTAATCCTGGACCGTTCGTCCGGCCGTCCGACGAATCGATCGTAGCTGCTGCTGCTGAGAGTGACAATATTTTCCATTCACGGTAGCGGCCCAGTTTCCTGGAACTAGGAAGGAATAGGGTCGGAGAGGGAAATCGATCCGAAAGCATCGTCAGCTGGGTAGCCAACGCACACCGGGATATTGATATAGCTTCGTTCGACCGAAAATTATCTACCGCGCGTAGGTACATATTGCGGAACGAGATAGAGCGAGAGAGGGCCATGGCAACTGCTTGCTGTTTGTCAATAGATTTTTCGCAATATCGGTTGCTAAATTTGGGTTTTAGGAATGGGCTTGTTTTGCAACTGTGGCCTAATTTTGATTCCATGCTTGCGGGGCACAAATTTTTTAGGGGAATTTTCAGGAATAGTCCTGAACAAAATGCTAGGGGAGCTTACCACAGCCTATTTATTTTTTTTTATATTTGAAAAGAAATGTTTGTATGAATTCGATGACTATTTTTTTTTTTAAATTTAATTCAACTATAATATTTTTTAGAAAATTCCTTAGCTTAACTATTAGCTCAATCCCCTGGTCTGAAATAACTGTCAAGGGGTTTTTTTTTTCAATTTGTTTATTTGATAAGGCACGTATGCGTTACCTTAAAGGTGCCATTTTTTCATTGTTTTACATTTTGAATTTCTTAAAACTAGGGGGTTACACATTTCAATATTATTTTGTTTTATATAATGAAACTAAAAAAAACTTTACAGCTAACTTATACATATAAAAGAGGGGATAAAAAATTATTCGTAAGATCAGGGGGACGGGTCATTTTGTGTGTTCTTTGTATAGCAATTCACTTTATGATTTTTAGAAGGGAGATTGTTGGAGAAATTGATTATTAACTAAGCGGAACATTTTACAAGCTTATTAGCTACAAATAACTAGAGAGAGTGGTTCAAGATTAGGGAGAATTAATTAGGGCTATTTTAAACTAGTGGTACTGTTGGGCATTTCTTAACGAGATTAAATATTGATCAACTAAAACTAAAGATATTCAAGGGGAGAAGGGAGTGAAGTCATACATCTGTGTATCAGAGACATGGGAGAGACGGAGGACAAGGCCGACAGGGGGAGGGGGGGGGGGTAGATTTAAACTTTCAGTTTCCGGCATCAGGAATCAACGGCCAGGATTACAGATTCGAACGGATGCATCAAGTATTGGGACGCCGGGCGGTTTTCCCTCGAGTCGGCAGGGGTTCCTCCAGACGATTTCGTAGTACGGCTCAGATACGGATCGGAAACACACCGCGTTGCGCGTGTGATGTTGTACTGTAGATCTCGTGTTGTTGGTTCATTCGACAGATGTTTTGTCTCGTCTTGGAGTCGTACCAAACCATCGTTGGGGTACGGTAGGCGGAAGAGGGCACTTCTGGGAATGATAAGAGAAAAGATAGGGGCATTTAAATTTGGATATTGATGGTTTTGAGGAACGTGTATATAAGGGACATGTAGAGAACATCGCGGCTTGCTAGTACATCTCGAACCGGGACATTGGGTGATCTTCCTCGTGTCCGAAGGGAATCGAATAGTTGAGATCTGGCAGAACAGTACTCGGCGCATGCCCAGACAACATGTTCGATGTCGTGATAACCGTTGCCACAAGCACAGATACCGCTATCCGCGAGCCCAATACGTCGGAGATGAGCGTCTAGCGTGTAGTGATTGGACATGAGCCGAGACATCACGCGAATGAAATCCCGACCCACATCCATTCCTCTGAACCAAGGCTTCGTTGATACCTTCGGGATGATAGAACGTAGCCACCGTCCTAACTCTCCATTGCTCCAAGATGTCTGCCAACTTTCTGGCGTCCTCTGACGAGAGATATTGAAAAATTCATTGAAGCAGATTGGTCTTTCGTAGATGTCACCTTCTAAAGCGCCCGCCTTAGCTAAAGAGTTCGCTTCTTAATTACCCGGAATGGAGCAATGCGAGGGAACCTAAACTAAGGTAATCTTGTACGATCTTACAGACAAAGCACGCAGGCGCTCCCAGATTATCCCCAGACAATATGGAATGTGCTTTCTAGGTTTCATTGAACGGAGAGCCTCGATTGAGCTGAGGCTATCCGAGACAATAAAGTAATGATCGGTGGGCAAAGTATCAATGATCCCAAGGGTATACTGAATAGCAGCAAGCTCTGCGACGTAAACTGAAGCAGGATCATTGAGTTTGAATGAGGCGGTGAGGTTTTGATTGAATATACCGAAGCCAGTGGAGCCGTCGAGGCTTGACCCGTCGGTGTAAAACATCTTGTTGCAGTCGACTTCTCGAAATTTACTATGAAAGATGCTTGGGATCACTTGCGGACCTGTGTGATCCGGGATTCCACGAATCTCGTCTTTCATGGATGTGTCGAAGAATACAGTTGAATCAGAAGCATGAAAGAGATTGACACGGTTGGGATAGTATGAAGAAGGATTGATATTTTGTGCCATGTAATCGAAGTACAAGGACATAAATCGGGTTTGAGAATTGAGCTCAACAAGCCTTTCGAAATTTGCAATTACTAACGGTTCAAGATATCGCATCGGATGAGCAATCGATATGAGAGGTCCCAAAATCGATTTTTCAGCGGAAGGACCCGCCCGCCAGCACTTCTAAACTCATCGTATGTGTCGAGTGCATGCAACCCAAAGCAATACGCAAACAACAATATTGGATTCGCTCTAGTTTGATGAAATGTATGTTCGCAGCGGAGCGGAAACAGAAACTCCCGTACTCCATCACCGACAATATTGTTGTTTGGTACAGCCTGATCAGGTCTCCTGGGTGGGCACCCCACCATGCTCCGGTTATTGTACGGAGAAAGTTGATCCTTTGCTGGCACTTCTGTTTCAGATACCTAATGTGACATCCCCAGGTTCCTTTAGAGTCGAACCAGACCCCGAGATATTTGAAAGTTGAAACCTGAGCAATAGTTTGACCCATTAATTGAAGCTGTAGTTGCGCTGGTTCACGCTTCCTTGAAAATACGACTAGCTCAGTTTTCTCCGTGGAGAACTCGATACCTAGCTGGAGGGCCCAAGCAGACAAATTGTCCAAGGTATCTTGCAATGGTCCTTGCAGATCGACGGCTTTGGGACCTGTAATAGAGACCACACCGTCATCTGCAAGCTGCCTTAGCGTGCAGGAATTGACAAGACATTCGTCAATGTCATTCACGTAAAAGTTATAGAGAAGGGGGCTTAGACATGAGCCCTGGGGAAGACCCATGTAGCTAATTCGTGATGTCGATAAATCACCATGCGAAAAATGCATATGTTTTTCAGACAGCAAGTTTAGCAAAAAGTTGTTTAGAGTCGGTGAAAGACCATGCTGGTGCAGCTTCTCAGAAAGAATTGTGATAGAAACTGAATCAAAAGCCCCCTTTATATCTAGGAAAACTGATGCCATCTGCTCTTTGCTAGCATAAGCCATTTGAATTTCTGTTGAGAGCAATCTGACAGTAAGCCATTTGCTTCAACCCAATTGTCGAGGCGAAACAAGATCATTTTCTCGAACAACTTTCGGATACAGGACAGCATCGCAATCGGTCGATACGAATTGTGGTCGGAGGCTGGTTTTCCTGACCTTCACTTGCCTCCAATCGTGTGGGACAATGTTAGCCTCAAGAAACTTATTAAATAAGTTCAACAAGCGTCTCTTGGCAGAGTCTGGCAGATTCTTCAACAAGTTGAATTTGATTCTGTCTGGGCCTGGAGCTTTATTGTTACACGACAAGAGAGCAAGTGAGAACTCCACCATCGAAAACGGTGTTTCGTTCGCGATATCGAGAGAGGACGCGGCGCGGTAGATCTTCTGTGTCGGGGCGGAATCCGAACAAACCTTCTTGGCAAAATTGAATATCCAACGGTTTGAATATTCCACGCTCTCGTTAGTACTGTTTCGGTTTCGTAAACGCCGGGCCGTACTCCAAAGAGTGCTCATCGATGTTTCTCTCGTTAGTCCGTCGACGAACCGGCGCCAGTAGCTACGTTTTTTGGCTTTTATCAAACTCTTCATGCGCGTTTCCGCCATCGCGTACTGTCGGTAGCTAGCTGGCAGCCCGTCGTCCCGGAAGGTCTTATACGCAGCGGCCTTCTCCGCGTACACGTCTGAGCACTCTTTGTCCCACCATGGATTGGGAGGACGCCCGCGTGAATTCGCGTCTGGTACGCGTTTAGTCTGAGCTTGAATCGCGGTATCGAGAATCAAGCCAGCCAGGAACCCGTACTCTTCCTCCGAAGGAAGCTCTTGTGTCGATTCTTCTTTTTCGGATATCGCGGACGCGTAGCTCTTCCAATCAATATTTCGTGTGAGGTCATACGAAACATTGATTGTGTTCGGTGGCCCTGAACCGTTAGCAATATTAATTACGATTGGCAAATGGTCGCTGCCGTGGGGATCATAGACTACCTTCCACATGCAATCTAACCGCAGCGATGTCAAGCAGAGGGACAGGTCTAAGGCGCTCGGACGCGCTGGAGGGGCAGGAATCCGTGTCATATCACCCGTATTCAAAATGGTCATATTGAAGTTGTCGCAAAGCTTATGGAGTAGGGTGGATCGATTATCGTCATGAAGGCAACCCCATGCCGTGCCGTGGGAGTTGAAGTCACCTAAAACTAGCCTCGGTGCGGGGAGGAGTTCCGCAATATCGCAAAGCCGTCGGTGGCTAACTGAGGCTCTAGGGGGGATGTAGGTGGAAGCAATGCAAAGGTCTTTGCCTTTAATTCTGGTTTGGCAAGCGACAACTTCAACGCCTGGTGTCGAGGGGAGGTCGATCCGATTGAAAGAATAGCACTTTTTGATCCCCAAAAGTACTCCTCCGTAAGAGTCTTCTCGATCCAAGCGAATAATATTGAAATCGTGAAAGTGTAGGGTTATTTCTGAAGTGAGCCATGTTTTACACAATGCAAATGCATCGCATTTCAAATTATTTAGTAAGATTTTAAACGAATCGATTTTCGGGATAATGCTTCTCCAATTCCACTGTAGAACAGTGATTAAATCCTTGACCTCGTTCGATGAATTAGCCATCGAAGGATACAATCGCTGAAAGTAGGGGCCATTTCGCAGTGAACTGCATCAAAAATGTTTTTACTGCGGAGAGAAAGCTCATCAAGATACTTTTAAGGGGGTCAGAAATGTTTAACGCTGTAAGAATCTGGTCCACAATGTCAGAGAAATTTATTAAGCCAGCGCTGTTTTCTTTCTCTGGCTGAGATATGGGAACACTTGAGGTTTTTGATGTTCCTGGAAGTGCTGGGAACTCCTTTTCTGAGCTCAGGTTACTGAGACCGGGAGCGACTTGCTTCTGTTTTGCACCGGTACTTCCTTGAGTAGTTATTTTAGGGGGGCCATGAAGACACCTTCTGGCCTTTACGACGAAGCTTGGGAGAAGAAATGTTCCTCCTTTTTCTATTGCTTCTAGGCACAGCAGAAAATGTTCCCTCCTGGGGTTCATCACAGTCGCCTTCGTCAGTAGACAAGTTGGTATAGATGTCCGTAGAGACAGGTGGCGTAGCTATCTTAAGCATTTCTGCAAAAGATCGCTTAGAGCGTCCCTGAAGGGAACGCTTAAGATTCTCCTCGCGCTGTTTGTACGCGGGACATGAAGGGAGATCATGTGGGTTTCCCCCACAGTAGAGACACTTTTCGACATCTCTACCACAGGAATCATCCGCATGATTCCCACCGCATTTCCCACAGCGGACTTTATTGCTACAATGGGAGGCTGTGTGTCCCAATTGTTTGCAATTAGTACAGTTCATGACCCGCGGCACAAAGAGGCGAACAGGTAGACAAACCTTGTCAAAGAGGAGGTAATTTGGCAGGGCAGAGCCGGCGAAGGTCACCCGATAAGAGTCTGAGTTGACGTATATTTTTTTGCCGTCAGCTGCGACTGCTGCTGAATGCAAACGTTTGCATTCCAGTATCTTCACTGGCTTAAGCATGGGGTCTTTGAAACAGCCAGTCCCATCTTTTAGCAGGTCCTCGCAATTCAGACTCGAATCGGAAACGACCCCACTGACTTCAACCCTGCTAGCTGGAATATACACCCTGTACTCCTTCGTAAAGGGCACGTAGCCAGCGATATCGTTTGCCTGAGTTGAACTGTTAACCACCACCCGAAGCTTATCAGGGCGAATTTTCGATATTTCTGTCACGGCCGAATACCGATCCGTCAGAACTCGAGAAATCTGCAACAGATTCAAACACTTTTTTTCTTTGGTCCGAAAGAAGATCACAAATGGCCCGGTGGCCGAGCTCGGATATACCTTGAGCCGGGGAGCCGATTTTGTTTCGACGTCCATCTCACCTTGAGATGAACCGCCGTCAGGGGAAGTCATTTTTGCACGGGCCTATTGCCCTGTGCACGTTATTAAGACAACCAAGAAATGGAAACGAAAACTAATACTTAGCTTGTGTAGGTAACGGTATCCAGACGGCTTACTAGAAGAACACCGCTTCACTTGTCACTGACCGGCTAACGGTACTCAGACACAGAAACACAAAAGAAGGGAAAAAATACTGAAACCTCAACTAGGCGTAGAGTGTGCAAATAACCTTGAACGCGGATTAACACTATTTGTCGCAATAGAGTGTACGGACCGATGACAAAAGGCTTCTATCTAGACTGAGTGCTCGATAACGAATGTATAACGGTTTTGATTCAATATTCTCACTAAATTCAACATTTCGGCCCCCGATTGCGTATTTCGGCTACCGATTTGACTTGAATTGTTCGGAAAAGCAGCGTAAAGAGTTTTTTTTCCTCACCGCTCAAACCTGCTCATTGTGAAATACATAATTCATGTACTTTGCAGCGATGTGTACGCTGTACAGCGGACTGCCATTCCCCAATGGGAAATCCCTCCCCGCACATTACCATTAACAGGATACTTCCCACTGCAAACAAGCCACATAAATCTGCCCCACGTATCGGTAGCAAAGCAAAGTTGATGGACGGACACGCGTTTATCGGTTCCATTATCCGGAATCGGATTCCGGTAAACTGGGTCCATAATTTACACCGCAAATGGAATCCACCCCACAATGAAAATATCACCATAAATCATCCTCCATATCCGGCTGGTGGTGCTGAATTATTTTTCACGCTAACACGCTCACATACACAAACAGAAACACGCCACCATTTTCAGGCCCTAGAACGTGACAAACGATAAAAATGAACAATTTTTGATTGGCTTACATTTGATGATTTCCGAACGAAAAAAAAAAGAATTGCGTGCATTTATTACCGAACGTGTTCGTGTTGAGTATCACCTGTCCTCTGTTTTCCCCGTCTTTTCCAAGTCTTTCGGTCAGTTCCGTTATATAAATAGCATTCGAAATGGATGTAAAAAATATTATCATCAACCTTTACCTTTCGTGTTTGTGAAATGTCATTGCCCTACCCTATTCCCAGATATTTTTCTAACCTCAAAACTTCATCCATTATCACATTTGAATGTTTCTTTATTACAAATTACCTATAGAAAATCGCATCTCATGTTGATTAATCGATTTGGTGAACTATTTCTATCTTTCTCCTCTTAACTATCAGAAAACATTTTATATTTAGGTAGAGTAACGAGTGATAACCATCTGTAAATACGTTGTGAAATGTACAAAGCTGGATCTTACCTGTGTTTCCGTACATTTTTTCGGTAACAAAACAAAACCGAAAACGTGTTCCAGTAGTAGTTAGAAAATTGCAATTATTATCCTCTCACTCCGAGGAGGACTCCACATAAACACACAGCAACACGCGACTTGTCTTTTTTCTTTCGCATTCTGTTATTAATCTGACAGCGTCACCACTTTTTCGCCAATGAACACTTGATCGAATGAAAAAAAAAACACCAACACAAACGACGCCGGTCGTGTTTTGTACCGACTCATGCCTGGCTACCATTTATTTACGGACCAACATACGCACGCACACACACAGCAATCACTGTTGCCAGTCCGCTTGTGACGAGTACACTTAAAACTTTAAATTTTAAAAGCAGCAAGTTCCGAATGCAAGTCATCAACCCGCAACCTTTCTGGTCCAAGTTCTCTGTTCCAAAGTAGACAAATTTGGTTTCCCTCCTGTTTCTGTTTTTCTATGATAATTCGATTCGTCGCCGGTAATTTCTGTTGTTTCGTTTCGTTCCGTTTCGTTTTTTGTTCAATTTAGTAATTGGAATGCGACTCTTTTGCTCAATGCTCTTTCTATTTCCTTTTTTTTCTGTTTCCGTTTAGATTGTTCGGCATTTTGCGTACCATATTTCAAAAAAAAACCTACTTTTCGTATGCCGATGATAGTTGACACCAGTTTTATCGGAATGCTGTTTAATTATAGATTTCAGTTTGTATGATATATTATGAAGAATGCGAAAAAAACCAACAGGGAAAATGTCAGTCAATTTCAACTCTGTTAGTGTGTTTTGTAAATGGAAAATGACCAGTTGAAGTGCATGTTTTTTTATTGTCAGAAAGTTAAAGTGTTTTGTATACGCCCCCATCAAACAAAAAAAGTTGAATGTGAATGAAATCCTACAACAAACAAGTGTCATGTGCTCCTCAAACATCGATACAGATGTAAGTTGAATCATAAAATTGAAGCGTACACGTAGATTTCACAACAACACAAGAAACCCGATACAAAAAATACACAACTACACCACACGCAACATACCGAAACGGGGAACGGATGATATCGGAATGGCGTCACTCACATCTGTCATCACACAAGTGCCTAACAACACTAGCATTTGTCACTAACCAACAACAGTCACAATTTCATCGAACCGGTTCGCTCTCACCAATACTACTTCTACAGGAATTGACAACACTGTATAAACTTCCTCGAATGCGAGCTTGCCACTCAAACACACACGCGCACACAAACACACCCGAGTCGAGCAATGGCCCTAAATCAAACCTTTTTTTTCTTTTTCTTTCTCTCTTCCTTCCGTGCTTCGACCATGGGTTGCGTGTCGTCGAAAAAACAGGTGGCAAAAAGAACAACAACTTCGACGACAGCCTGACACTTCGGATGCACCGAGGCAAGGGCGTCGGAGCACTGATGGCTTCAACCATGCGAACGCACAATATGCTCCTCGAAGGAACGTCATCGTCGTCTTCGTCAAGACCAACTACTGGTAGCACAGCAGCAGCGGTTTCTTCTACTACCGTTACCACTACTACTACTCCGGGAACCGGTCCCGCCGCCAATCCACAAATCTCGATCTCCTGCCCCAGTGGGAACACATCCCATCTGACAAGTCCCACCGCTTCCATCAACTCATCGCTGCAAATTGCCCTACAACAACAACACCAGCAGCACCAGCAACAACAACAACAACCACAACACAACGGCGGCAACTCGCGCCAATCCAGCGGTAGGGACTCGCGCCGCAAATCCGTCTTCAAGGAAGCACCGGCTGGCATCTCGCGAGATCTGTCACCCAACTCGTCGAAAAAGCTGGGCAAAAAACACCTCAAAGTTCAGGTCAAACGCTTCCGCATGGAAACGAAAGCCGCCAAAACGCTTGCCATCATAGTAGGCGGCTTCATCCTGTGCTGGCTGCCTTTCTTCACCATGTACCTCATCCGGCCCTTCTGCAATGACTGCATCAACGAGCTGCTCTTTTCCATCCTCTTCTGGCTCGGGTACTGCAATTCAGCCGTGAACCCGCTAATCTACGCACTGTTCTCGCGCGATTTCCGGCAAGCCTTCAAACGCATCATTATGCGCTGCTTTTGCTGGAAACGCTTCAAGGTGAACCTGTTGCGAAAGTCCTCGACGACCGCGCACAATACCAACAACCACAGTTACAGCCCGTCGGCCTTTACACCGCTGGCGTCGACACCGCGAACCGAGCTGGACAGTTCCGTGTTTAGATGACCTTCGTTCAGTTCGTTGGAAGCTTCGACGCAGCAGCCGCCACTGTTCAGTGCCGCCAGGAGACCGCTGCAGTACCTGCAGCGATCGATTTCGGTTCGAACTCCTCAACGTACATCGACGGGCGGGTTTAGGGGTGGTCGTGGTGGTGCCGTGGACAATATCTGCCACCCGATTGTGATGGATCATCAGAGTTTCGGAGTGGCGAGACTGAATCGGTCGGTGACGGCGACGTCCGCTCAGAAAGAGGTCGGTATTGTTGAGGAAGAGATGGTGAGGAGTGGCGGGATGGTAATAGGCACCGACGATCGGGGTGGGAAGTCGATTACGAGCTTGTAAGGAGTTAGGGGACTTCCGGTAGGTATTTGTAGCAGCAGTAGAATCGCAGTAGGTGATTTCAGGGGAAGGCGAGTGATTCGGGTGGATGGCGGAGGTCGATGATGACGGTGGTTTGTGTGATTCTAGATCTGAACGATGTCACATAACTTTTTAAGAGGGAATTGGAGAAAATGGACGTTTACTTCCTCTTGCGTAAGCAGGTAGTCCGCTATGTACTTAAAACCTTTAAATATTTCACGGAGCACATTGCAAACGTTTCTAAATATGCTAAGCTATCTCGTTGAAGTTCAGATCTTAAGGTTTGAAGGTTCAACGCAATTCTATACGGGTTCTTGACTAGCTGTACGAATCCAGCTAGCATCGTGGAGCTTCGTCGCATCGTGCGGGGTATAACGATATATGAACAAAACATAGTTCCATGTTTATTATACCGTTCTCCAAATCATTATGGAGTTTTAAAGCTTTCACTAAGTTACTCAGTTGGAAAGAAGTATCAAAATTGGGACCTTTTTACAGGAGGCTACGAGAAGTTCGTTTCTTGTTTCAAAATATTCGAAAAATCAATTACAGGTAAAAAGATTCTATATGCTATAATGCTCGTTTTGCCCCAATTCCCCGTTGTTTTGTTTGAACCTATCTTCAAGAGTGGCTATACAACTTGAAGGAAAACTGAATTCGGCTGATTAGAATTGGTTCTTTCCTACGAAAACCGAGTCGAAGAAATAGACTTCGGAACGTTCGTTTGACTCCACGGATCGTTTGAACCACCCGTTTTACTCCGATTCTTCACAAAACTCAAATTTTTAGATGAACTGGACACCACATCTGGATAGGAGGCTGAATGCGGATGATCAGTTAGTTTATCTTTCACGAAGAAAAGCTTCAACGAGCGATTGCAGACAATTTTTGAATTTTCAATTTTCAGAATTTAATTTTATTTGCTATTCAAATTGTTTACCCTATTTTTTAATGTTTTCCATTTCATAAGCTATTTTTAATTTTTGTGAATTTTTTGACATATAGTTTTTTTTAACTTTCAAATTCTTTAATTTAGAAAATTTCTTGATTTTTCAATTTTTCAATTTTTTATTTTTTTATTTTCTTATTTTAATTTTTTTATTTTTTTTATTCTTTGATTTTTTAATTGTCAGTGTCTTATTTTTTCCCCGCTTTTTTTTTCATTTAATGATGTATTAATTTTTGAATTTTCTAAATCTAAGATTCCTTTAAAAAAACATAATAGACATTAACCCGCAGGAACATATTGCTTGCCATATTGACATTTTTCGACCAAATTTCTCCACTTGAATTGACCTGTTCGCATCGAATTTCGCTAGATTTTCGGAGCAGCGTGTACTCAGTGCACTTGCGCGACTGCCGAAAAGTTAAGAAATATTTTATTATCCAAAAATTAAAATATCAGGAAATTTAAAAAAATGAAGCATCGGAAAATGAAACAGAATTAAAATTAAAGAATTTAAGAATGAACAAAATTTCAAAAATTAGGAAATTAAGAAAAAAAAAGAATTAAAAAATTTCGAATTGAGGAAATAAAAAATTATTGGATTATAAAATTAAAATGTTTAAAAACTTATTAAGAATTGAAAACTAAAGAACAAAAAAATAGAAAATTAAGAAATTGGATAATTGAAAAATAAGAAATTAAAGAAATTAAAATATTCAAAAATAAACAAATACAGCAAAATTTAAAAATGACTAAAATTTTAAAAAATAAGGAAATTAAAAAAAAATAAGATTAAAAAAATAAAAAATTAGAAGATCGAAGGATTGAAAAATTAAAAAAAATGGAATTGAAAATTAAGGAAAGAATTACTAAATTATAAAATTAAAAGATAAAATAATTGAAATCTGCGAATTAAAAAAATAGAAAATTTTAAAAATTTATCGTTTAGAAAAATGAAAGAATCAAATAATAAACAAGAAATTAAAAAATCAAATGGCTAAAAAAATTAAAAATGAGGAAAAAATTAAAAAATAGCGATAAAAAAATTTAGAAACAAAGATCATTGAAAAATTAAAAGAATAAAAAATTGTAAAATTATGAAATCAAAATATTTAAAAATTTGAACATTTAAAAACTGTAAAATTTAAAAAATAGAAAATGAAAAATAAAAAAATTAGAAATATAAAAAAACTTCAAAATTAAAAATTTAAAAAATAAAAAAATTAAATAAAAAAGGAAATTCAAGCTGAATATATCAAAAAAACAATTTAAAAACTTTTAATCTTGCTATATTAGAAAAAAGTACATTAAAAAAATAAAGTCTAAAATAAAAATATTAAAAAATAAAACATTCGAAGATAAAATAATTAAAAAACTGCCAAATAGAGAACTAAAACTTATGGAAAGAACCACAAAATTATGAAATTAAAAGGTTAAAAAATCGAAATACAAAAAATTTAGAACAAATCAAACAAAAAAAAATTTGAAAATTTTAAAATTGACGGATCAAAAAAAATTAAGAGATTGAAAAATTAAGAGATAAGAAAATCGAAAAATAAACCAAATTAAAAAATCAACGAATTTCAAAAATAAATGAAATGAAAGATTAAAAAATTTGAAAATAAAAAAAACAAAATATAAAAATAATAAATAAAATTAATAATAAAAAAATTTAAAATTAATGGATTGAAAAATTTTAGGGGATTCAAAAAATTTAAAGTTTAAGAATTAAAAATTGAAAAAGGAAATCTGTCATAAACTTTAATAAAAATCCGGAATTAAAAATTAGAAAAAAAAATAGAAAACGAAAAATTAAAAAAAAATCTTACATTATGAAATTAGGCAATAGAAATATAAAAAACTAAAAGTATACAATTTTTAACCAAAAAGATTTTTTTTTTTCAAATTTGAAGTTAAAGAATTCAAAACTGAAGAACAATTTAAAAACGAAAATGTTGCAAAATTAAAAAATTCAATTATAAAAGGATTAAAATATAAACAAATTAAAAAAATAGACAAGAATTTAAAAAAAATGTTACTGCAAAAATTTTAGTCAAGAAAAATTAAATAAAAAAATCTTCAAGTTAAAGAATTAAAAAATTACGAAGTTAAAAACTAAGAATTAAACAATTTAAAAATGAAAATGTTGAAAAATTAGAAAATACAAAAATAAAAGGAAAAAAGAATATTAAAAACACAATTCACAATGAAAAAACTATAAAATTAAGAATAGAAATGCTAAACAATTATAAAATTAATAAATTAAAAAATAGCAAATTAAGTAATTAAATTAAAAAATATTATAGGCGGATGACCCAATAGGTTAAAGCCTTTAAATAAATAAATAAATAAATAAATAAATAAATGAATGAATAAATAAATAAATAAAATATGATATTCAAAAAATTGTTTATGAGAGAATTGATTGAAAAATTGAAAATTTTAAGGATTTAAAAAATTAAGATATTGAAAATTTAAGAGATAAACTGAAAAATTAAATAAATATTAAACAAGAAAATATTAAAAAATTACGACGATTAAAAAATAAAAATACTGAAATATAAAAAATAAAAGATTAGAAGATCAAAAAATTAAAAAAAAACTGCAAAATAGAGAACTTAAAGTTAAGGAAAGAACTGCAAAATCATTAAATCGAAAGGTTAAAAAATTCAAAAAAATAGAACAAGCTAAAAAATTCGAAAATCCAAAGGGAGGATCCAAAATTAAAATCCAAGATGCGCCAAGATCCGAAAGTCAAAATCATAGATCCGAGATTCAAGGTCCAAAATTCAAGATGCAAAATCTTAAACCTCAGCACCGAGAACATGTTAACTACGACACGAATTCCAAGAATTCTGGAAGCTCTGGAAAACCATGATTCCCGTCTCGGTCGGTGATTGTAATTGGTATCGGAACGCTTGTTCGTGATCCTCTTGTAAAACTTCCGCGCGTCGTTCCTAGAGAAGCTCCCCCTTTGTGCCCGCAAGCGCCATTTCTTCGTTTTTTGTCGGCTGGTCCACATTAATGCTGTTTTGATATGTAGCCGCTGCAAACATTAGACTCCTTTCTGAGAAATCAGATTGGTGATTAGAGTATCTAAAGCCAAGATGTTAAATTCAAGATCAAAGATCCAACATCTAATATTTGAGATATCCAAAAACTGATGATGATCTTAGACCTACGCTTCAATATCTTAAATTGAAGAACAGAGATTGTAGTACATATATAGCAAGATTCAGAATGTTAAATGGAGTCATGATCCGAAATCCTAGATTCAGGCTCCGACGCTCAACATACAAAATCCAAGAATGTAATTCTAGATCCTTGCTTCAAAAGTCCAAAGCTCAACATCCAACATCTAAGATCCAATTCCCGACAGCTAAGGACGACATTCAACATTCCAGATTCGACATCAGAATTCAAGATTCGAAACTCATGGTCAGAGATCTGACATCCAATCTTCAATCAAATCGCCCATGATCCGAATCGAAATTATATTTTCTTCACATTTTCACAACACTATCAAACACCATTGACTCGAAACCTTAGATCTATCCGAGCTCGGTAGAGTTTAAATGCGTAACCTGATAGCCAAAAATTTTCGAGAAAGTCCAAGATCCGGAATCCCAGTTGCAAGATCCGGGTGATCAAAGATCCGAAAGTTGGAATATGAGTAGATCCGACACTGAAAGTGCAGGCTGTTGGTTTGGAGATACTTGAACTAGCAATTATTAATTGGTTGGCTGTCTGTGGTATAGCAGCAGAGGAGTTCGGTGCATTCGTCCCTATAGGGTGCCGTCTAGTTACCCAACTGTCACGAAGGCTCTGGTAATTTCCCGTTGTAGCGGCATTTCTATCTTCTGTGGCTCCCACATTTCAATTTCACTGCGGGAGAGCAAGCTACAGTGTATAAGTAACAAAGCGGCGCAGGTGGGATTCGTTTCGTTTGCTTTCCTGTTAACAAACGGACCGATTTTTTGCTGCTGAGCTGATTCATAACGAGAAGGTAGACTGTACCAGACATCCTTTTCATCCCCGAGATTTCCGGTGATAAATAATAATAATAAATTTTCCGATTATTTTGTCGGTGAAGTTGATTGGATTATTGGTATAAAACTTGATCACTATACTGAGGTTTTTCTTGAGACTGGAACTGATTTTCACAGTGTTCTTGCCCTTCACTTATTTGGGTATGTTACTAACACGTTTTGCGTTATTAAAACGAAAGCCATATTTTATGTGACTATAAATAATAGCTTTCGGGCGACTTAAGACTTCTTATAATGAAAAATCAAATGACAGCACCAAATCGCTTAAACGTAACAATTTCTACGCTGTAATATGGAATTTTCACCTCCAACTCTGTGATGTACAAAAATCTCCAGAAAGCTTCAACAACGTCTGAGCACGTGCATTTGCGTGGCGCCTACAATAACCCCTTTCACAGCAATAATAGCCCCATAATCCGCGGCCTACTTATGCTATCATATACATTCAGTGGCGGCGAAAAGCCAACTCTCTGTTCCATACAGCTTGATGCTCTTAACCCACCAGAACAGCATTTGGCATTTTTGGTTTCCATGTCAGCCACCGGGAACCGTGCCAAATGTTTTCCCCACGTTTCGCAGAGACCGATTTGCAACGGAAACCAATTGAAAATGCCTCCCACCCAGTCCACCACCACCACCACCGCCAGCGACCAGGGAAAAGACATTCGAGAAACGTGTAAACATCTACTAGAGGACACACGGTTCCAATTTCGGGGTCGTTTCGTCCTATTTGTCTGCCCGGGGTCGCGCGCACACAAGCAGAACCGGGTTCCTGCCGCGGTCGGTCGGTCAGGAAAGGTTACGGAATTGGTTTTTCTTTTCCGTTTTCCATCATCTGTGTTTGGGGCGCCAGCTGGTGAAAAGGTGAAGAACCAGGGTGGAACACGGTCGTTTGAAAAGGGTGAGTAAAGCTCGTTGGAGCCCGTTGCCGTCACTAGCAGCTCGCCGGAGCGGTGAGGGTCGAGGTCGGAGTCGACATATGTGGCGGTTTTCTTAGGAAACCGGAAATGGGGGAGGGCGGAGATGGACGAGTAGAAAAGCAGTGAAAAGAGTCAGTAGACCGAGATTTGTGTAGCTTCAATAGAGTCATGATTTACTCAGTCGAGTGTGTAAGGTTTTCGAGCGCAGTTGTTGGTTTTATTTCGCTTGGATTGGACTTTAAGGCGATGTGCCAACAATAATTTCCAGTCAACGGTCAAATCTACGTTTGGTTGCTATAGTGCGATGATTGAGGTTAAATCTGGTGGAACTTATGGAAAGTAAGGTTAAATCTGGTGGAATAATATCACAGACCTCACTGGCACACACTCAAATTCAACAATTTTTTTTTGCTTTGAGATTTTAACCTTAAAAAATTTTCCAACCGTCTGTGCGAGATTGGGAATCGAACCCCGGGTGAGCTGCGTGCAAGGTAATTGATCTACCAACTGCCGGCTCCAAAAAGTTTACCGCACATTGAAGTTTTACATCGAGTAAACGCACATCAATTTTATCGTCATCCTGGTTTCAGCGTTATTTCTGCTTTGGCGAAACTTTCACAATTACTTGTATGATGTAGCTGTATATGGGCCACAGAAATTTATTATTTTTTAATCCGTGGATAATTCAACGTAATTTCAGGGTGATTTTTGTGTGGAATTTTAGCGTAATTTACATTTTCTTTTGTGACAAAATGTATTTTTCAGAACTGATAAGCACTGGGTGTTTCAAATTCATCTCATCAGTACTAGCCCCAACTTGGTGCCAGTTAGACGCTGAATCCAAATAGGCGCACAACTTCCGTGAACGCGTAAAGCAACTGGTTGATCCGGAGTGATGCCACGGGAAGCGAGTAGGAAAGAGGCTCTGGTTTGCTGACGAAGCGAAGTGAAAAGGAACTCTTGTTTTTAGCATTGGTATCGCCATTTTTATTCTATTACTGATTTAACGTCTAACTGGCTCCAAGTTGGTGCTAGTTACTGATGAGATGATTTCGAAAGACGAATCCTGGTAATACCTTTCCGTGAAATCACCCATTAGAATGTACCAATATATGTACGGAGTCAGCAGATGGTTTTTTTATTTTTACCTTCCTTTTATATACCAATCGACTCAGCTCGACATATTGGGACAAAGTTTAGCTCCCGATAGTGTCGAATTCTTACTGCAGTATTGCAGTATTTCCGAATATGCCGACCATCTTGACTCACGTACCTTCATAGTTACTCTCGCAGGATTTACTCTCCGGCTTTGAGGCGTTGCTAGCTCGTTGTCATATATTCACTCTGTGTTACTTAATTTATTCGGCAGTGTACTCTCCTCCGAAACCAATGTGGTCAATCTATCGTATTCCAACGGAGCGACTTATGACAAACTTATGAATTTCGAAACTTTTTCTCAAAGTGAGTTCTGAAATAAACAATAAATAATTGAACAAAGTAATTATAATGAAAAAATAAGGCAATAAATTAAATCACGAGAAAAATAGGAATTTAAAAATTCTTGAACTCAAAAATTAAAAATTCACTTAATAAAAAATTAAAGAATAAAATAAAAAAATCAAATCGATCAAACAATTTTAAAATTGAGACCTTTAAATATTAAATAATTAGAAAATTACAAACTTACCAAATTAAAAATTTAAAAAATTCACGGATGCATAAATTAAAAATTAAGACATAAAGGAATTGAAAATATCCAAATATTGGAAAAAAAATCCTAGAAATGCAAATATTTAAACAGATCGGGAATTCAAGAATTGACAAATTAAGAAATTATAAAATATGAAAACCAAAGAATTTAAAAAAAATAAATTTGGAAAAATAAATGATATATATTATAATAAAAATATAAAAAATAAGAGAATCAAAATGTACATAAATTAAAAGATAAAATTAAAAGAAATTAAATCAGAAGAAATTAAAAGAATGAAATAAAAAAATGAAAATGTGGCAAAACGGGATAAAAAATCCAAAATTTAAAAATTTAGGAAGTAATAACTTAGAATATTGAAACATTTAAGAATCGAAATTCGAAATATTAGAAATAAAAAAAAATGCTAAAAAATAAATAAAAGGAAAAAATAAAGAAATTCGTTAAAAATAAAAAAATAATTAGATTTAAAAATAATGAGACTAAAAAAAATTTAAAGCAAAAAATTATAAAAAAAGAATTTAAAATTGAGGAATTAATGAAATGAAAAGTTAACAAAAATAAAAAATAGAAGCAAAAAAATAATTACAAGAATTAAAAACTATTGGATAGAAAATTGCCAAATCGGGATAATATCAAATTAAAAAATTAAAAGATCTAACTATTTAAAAATTAGGGAATCAAAGATTTGGAAAATTAGAAAAACTTGAGAATTAAAAAATTGGAACATTGAAAAATTTTATAATCCAAAAATTAAAATATCATGAAATTTAAAAAAATAAAAAACCAGCCAATGAAAGAAAAATGAAATTAAGGAATTAAAGAATAAATTTTTGTTCGAAAATTAAAAAAATTAAATAATTAAAAAAAAATTCGAATTGAGGAACTAAAAAAATATTGATTTATGGAATTAAAATGTGTTTTTAGCATTATTAAAAATTGAAAACAAAAAAAAACAAAAAATAGGAAATTAAAATATTGAAACATTGAAAAATATGAAATTAAGAAATTCAATAATAAACAAATAAAGAAAAATTAAAAAATAACTAAAAATTAAAAAATTAGGAAATAAAAAAATAAGAATAAAAAAATAAAAAATTAGAAGATCGATGGATTGATAAATTCAAAAATTGAGAATCGAAAATTAAGGGAAGAGTTACTAAACTATAAAATTAAAAGATAAAAAAGATTTGAAATCTGCGCAATTAAAAAAAACAGAAAATTTTAAAAATTTATCTATTAGGAAAATGAAAAAATCAAATAATAAACAAACAAATAAAAAAATCAAAATATAAAAAAAATTAAAAATGAGGAAAGAATTAAAAAATTAGAAAAAAGAGCATCGAAAAATTAATAGAATAAAAAAATGTAAAATTATTAAAATAAAATATTTAAAAATTTGAAAATTTAAAAATTTTAGAATCTAAAAAATAGAAAATGAAAAATAAAAAATTAAGAAATATAAAAAAATCAAAAATTTAAAAAATCAAAAAATAAAATTTTCAAGCTGAACACAATGTAAAATCTTTTAATCTTGCTGTATTAGAAAATAAGTACATTAAAAAAATAAAAAGAATAACATATACAAAAGTAAAGAATTCGAAGGTCAAAGAATTAAAAAACTGCAAAATAGAGAATTAAAAGTCAAGGAAAGAATCACAGATTTATAAAATGAAAAGGTCAAAAATTCGAAATGCGAAAAATTAAGAACAAATAAAAAAATTAGAAAATTTAAAAATTAAGAGATAAGAAAATTAAAAAATAAGCCAAATTAAAAAATCAACTAATTTAAAAAATACTGATTGCAAATAAAGGAAATGAAAGATTAAAAAAATTGTAAATAAAAAAATAAAAAGATAAAAATATTAAAAAATTAGAATTAAAAAAATTCAAAATTAAGGGCTTGAAAAATTAGTAAATTGGAACATTAGAGGAATCTGAAATCTGTCAAAAAATTCAAAAAAAAATCCGAAATTGAAAAATAGAAAAAACAATTGGAAAACGAAAAATTAGAAAAACTTACATTGTTAAATTAGGCAATAGAAATATAAAAAATTAAAACTATGCAAATTTCAGCAAAAAAAAATTTTAAATTTAAAGTTAAAGAATTCAAAAATGAAGAAGTTAAAAATTAAAAAACTATACAATTTAAAAATAAATATAAATATAAATTAAAAAATTGCCAAGATTAAAAAAGTTGTGACTGAAAAGAGAATTAAAAACAGAAAAAATAAACATTTAAAAAAATATATATCAGAAAATTAAAGAATTAAAAAATGGAGAAATAAGAATTAAGGAATTAAAAAAATCACAATGAAAAAAATTAATGAATTAAAAATATATGAGTTAAACAATAATAGAATTAATAAAAGAAATGGTTAAAAATTATAAAATAGCAAACTAAGAAACTAATCAAAAAAATTATGTTCAAAAAAATTATTGTTTATGAATTAAAAGGTTAAAAAATTGAAAATTTCTAGGATTTGAAAAATTGAGATATTAAAAAGTTAAGAGATAATCTGAAAAAATAAAAAAAATCATAAATAAGAAAATATTTAAAAAAATCGACGTTAACAAAAATAGAAAGACTAAAATATAAAAAAAATCAGATTGGAAGATCAAAAAATTAAAAAAATCTGCAAAATAAAGAACTAAAAGTTAAGGAAAGAACTGCAAAATTATAGAATTGAAAAGTTAAAAACTCGAAATGAGAAAAAAAAAAAATGGAACAAGCTAAAAAATCAGAAAAATTTTAAAATTTCAAAACTGAGGGATCAAAACAAATCTGAAAAATTAAGAGATAAGAAAATTAAAAAATAAGCAGAATATAAATAAATCAACTGACTTAAAAAATATTGATGGCAAATAAAGAAAATGAAAGATTAAAATATTTGAAAATAACAAGATTAAAATACTAAAAAAATCTAAATTAGGAGATTGAAATAGTATTAAAATTAGAGGATTCCGAAATTTTAATGTTTAAGAATTAAAAAATGGAAAAATGAAAAAAAAATTAAAGAAAAATAGAAAAAAATGTCAAAATTAAAAAGTAGAAAAAAACAATTTGGAAACGACAAATTAAAAAAGAAATCATGCATTGTGAAATTAGGCAATAGAAATATAAAAAATTAAAACTAAACAAGTTTTAGTCCCAAAAAAAAAATAAATAAAAACTTAAAGTTAAGGAATTCAAACATTAAGAAGCTAAAAGTTAAGAATTAAAAAAATGATGAAGAATTAGAAAATACAAAAATAAAAGGACTAAAATATAAACAAATTGAAAAAAACCCAAAAATTAAAAAAAATTGTGACTGAAAAAAGAGGATTGAAAACATAAAAAATAATGCATTAAAAAAATAAAAGATAGAATATCAGAAAATTAAAAAATAGGGAAATAAAAATGAAGGAATTAAAAAACTTACAATGAAAAAAATTATTGAAATTAAGAATAAAAAAGTTAAACAATTATAAAGTTAATTAAAGAAATGTTTAAAATTTTAAAATTGCAGATTAAGTAAATAAATTTAAAAAATCATGTTTAAAAAAATTATTGATTATGAATTAAAAGATTGAAAAAATGAAAATTTTAAGAATTTAAAAACTTAAATTTCAATTTAAAAGATGAACTAAAAAATTAAAAAAATATGAATTAGAAAATTTTAAAAAAATTCGACATCTAAAAAAATAAAGAGACTAAAAATAAAAAAACGACCAAAAAATTTAAAAAAAAACTGCGAAATGGAGAACTAAAAGTTAAGGAAAGAACTGCAAAATCATTAAATCGAAAGGTTAAAAAATCGAAACGCAAAAAATTTAGGGCAACCTAAAAATCAGAAGATTTAAAAGATACTTATTACAAATATAGAAAATGAAAGATTAAAAAATTTGAAAATAAAAAGATTTAATACTATAAAAATTTCGAAAGTAAGGGATTGAAAAATTATTAAATCAGAAAATTAGGGATTCAAAAATTTTAATGCTTAAGAATTAAAAAATTGAAAAATTAAATGTCAAATAATTAAAAAAAATGTCAAAATTAGAAAATAGAAAAAAAAACAATTTGAAAGCGAAATTGGGCAATAGAAATATAAAAATAAAAACTAAACAAATTTTGGTCGAAAAGAAATTAAATTAAAAAACTTAAAGTTAAGGAATTCAAAAATTAAGGAGCTAAAAATTAAGAATTAAACAATTCAAAAATGAAAATGTTGAAAAATTAGAGAATACAAAAATTAAAAGATTAAGGTATAAACAATTTCAAAAAAATAGCCAAGAATTAAAAGAAATGTAAAGAGGATCAAAACCATAAAAAATAATGCATTAAAAGAATTAAAAATTATAATATCAGAAAATTAAAGAATTGATAAAATGGAGAAATAAAAATTAAGGAAACTAAAACACACTTTGTGTTTCAATCGAACGGCTGATCAAACGTGATGTCCCGTCCGAGCAGAAGTTCTGTTTATGCCGATGAGACACAGTGAAGCCGAAACTTGTCTTGGTTTAGCAGGCCAAGACAAGTTTAGGTTATAAAATAATTATGAAATTGAAAACAAAGTAATTAAAAATTGAAATGTTAAAAAAAAATAAATTCACAAATTTTATATTAAAATCTAGAAACTAGAGAATTAAAAAATTTAAAAAATATAGAAAGATTCAAAAAATTTAAAATTTATAGGATAATAAATTGATAAACAAATCAAATTTTAAGGTAAAGAATACCCAACATTAAAAAAATTAAGCATAAAAGATTTAAATAAAATAGTCAAACACTAAAAACGAAGAAATTTAAAAGTCAAAATATTAAAAATAAAAAACTTGTAATAAAAAGTTAAGGGAACAAAAAACAATTGGAAAATAAAGAATGAAAATATTAAAACGAATAAAAATTATAGGTAATTATAGAAATTAGAAAAATTAAATTTTAATTTAACTATGGGTTAAAAATTCAAAAACTTCGAAAGATAAAAAGTTTTAAAAAAACAAAATTAAAAAACGGTATCAAAATTAAAAAAGAAATCGAATAACAAGATTCTAAAATTTCAAAATTGACAAAATTGAACTTGAAGCATTAAAAACCTAGACAATTATGAAATTCAAATATTGAACGAAACAAAATTTAAAATTAAAAAATATTTAATATTTGAGTTGAACAGTAATACAATTTTTTTAAAAAATAGTGGGCAAAAAATAAAAAAAAACTAACAGAAGTTAAAGAATTTAGTAAATGAAACATAAACTATAAATGATAATAAATATTAAATTTGAGGAACTAACGTTTAATAATTAAATAATAGTGAAATTTAAAAAAACTTTGGAGCAAAAAATAGAAAAATTAAAGGAAAGTTTAAATTCAAAAAATTAAAATGCTGAAATCATAAAATCAAAAAATAGAAAATTCAGAAAATCAAATTGAAATTGAACAATAGAATATAGGAAGAATAACGATTTTAACAATTTAAAAAAATTTAATAAATTAGAAATATTCAATAAACTTTGATCATTTTGAGCAACTGTAGACGTGGTTTATCTATAAATTTATCCGTCATAAAATCCTTAAAAGCTACAAAAAATGTTTGAAGCCAGTTTTTAGATTCAAATATGTGTAGTGGCAGTCCTAGCGTTGATCGAAATCCACCAATAAAGTCGTTTTTAATATCTAATCCATTTAAAACATCCCTTATTAGGGACCATCCAAATATGACGCAGCCTTTTTTGAGTGATTTTTAACACCCCCCTCCCTCATCGTAGCATTTCGTCACAAACCTCTTAACCCCCCTCCCCCTGGTAATCACGTAGCTTGACGGTAACCCTCACCCCCCCCCCCCCCCTCCCCTGTCCTCGTAAAAAATAAAAAAATAAACTATGTTAGATAGATGAAATGGATAAGATTGTCGTGACATCAGGCCAACCCCTATTGCCCTTTAAAAAAGCTACGTAGCATGACATGACCCCTTACCTCCCCTGTCGTCACACATCATCACAAAATACAAAACTCCACCCTCCCCCCATTCATTGCTACGTCATTTATGGATGGTCCCTTATACTGCCGACGAAGATCAATTAGCTCTTGGCAGTTGATTGTTCGACCGTGAGTCTAGTCTGGCAGGGTTCACAGATCGGAGGGTCGACACGTGATATGGTGTGAGCATGAGTGGTTTTTTGTGTGTCCCACGCGGAGCCGGGACAGAGCCCACTGGTTGAGTCTGCTGTCACGGTGTACATTTGACTTTTTGTAGATGTCCCTGGCTGCTTCTCCAATGGCTTGTGGAGTTAGCTACCATTTTCCCTTTAAACTCTTTTAAGATGTCTGCCGTTCGAACCTTCTTGGTGAGTAATGTCTGAATCCTCATTACCGTAGATGCCAGTGGGTCCAGGGATCCTGCAGATGGAAGTGAGTGAGTCGCAGAATTGTTCAATAGCCTACAGTCTCCCGAGGATAGTGCGGTTATAACAGACAGGTGAATGAACCATTGATATGTCAACACCCCGAACAGTGACTTTTCCTGTTCTGAAACTTGCTAAAAGGCAAAATTCAGGAAAGAATCACTTTTGATTAAATAAGTGATGCAATTTGCATTTCATCTTCGTCTCATCAGCATGCTACACTAACTTAGTGACAGAACTAAGCTACCGCCAGATTGAGGAAGCTAGCTCCAAAAACGAAAACAGTTCTGGTCCACTGTGCGACGCCGCCATCCGTTCACTTCTCGCACACGCACGAATCACTCGCCGCTCAGCGGCAGCCGAAAACAAAACAAAAAAGAACTCAAATAAAGTATAAACAGAAGCAGAAGCGTTCGATCTGCAACAGGGTATTAGTGTTTTAAGTCATATAGGAAAAGAAGAGAAAGAAAGAAAAATACAATGTAATACATATTAAAACATAATTAAGTGAAACAATAGTACATAATGTGACATTAAAAAGAAACCCGTTCGATCGGAAGACGAGTGTACTTCTAGTTGTTGATAGTATTATTAAATATTCATCTAGACGAGTAAGGAAACAAAAGTTAGCAACAAACTAAACAGTATCAGATATTAGGTTAGAAAGAGCGCTAAATGTTGTCACATGACAGGCACAATCTGACGGGGAAGCTGATTTTTTTTTCTGATAGTTGGCTACAAATCTAACCAAGTAAAGAAATAGGTGGAAATACTTTTAAAATAAACTTTGGATAATCATCTCATTACGCTACATACGCGAAGAGAGAAAGGGAAAAAAAACTAGTGAGATTATTAAGGAAGAAAACAAACAAACTTTACAAATAGCGGACGAAACAATAAACTTTCAATAAAGCAAAACAAAATAGTAACAGAAAAAAAAAACCGAAATACATGTATGAAAAGTGCCATTTTTATACACGTCACTGTTGTCACACATTTGTTGCCCGCGTCTGCTGAGCCCCGAGCCGGGGCTCAGGGACTAAATCCACTTACAGCAAAACAAAAAAAAGGTACTTAACTAGAACAGTAGTAAGCAAGCGAACAAACGGCAGACCCACGCGTGTGTTCGGAAAAAAGGGAAAACAAACAAAAAAACAACCATAATAATCATAACAAATCAATAAAAGCAAAGCCTACTACCGCGGTTAAATGAGACGAGGGGTAGGATACGACTGATCTGAGACAAAAAAAACGTCAAATACAAGAGTATAATAAACACAGTGTAACATTTTTCTCGGAATTGTAGCGCGTTGAACTATTTTTGTCGATGGGGTGGTACTCTCTGATGTAGTTTAGTAAAAAAAAAAACAAAACTGGATTAGGATTAATGTGTACGTTTTAGGGAAGCTTAGAGCTCTCCACTTGAACTAACTGTGTCACGTTAATTTTTCTTCGCTAGAAATTCAAGTGGCCGAAAAAGAGTTTATAGGAAAAGATTTGTTTCATTTTTTTTCGCTAAACATGATGGACTTCCGACACATTCCCTAGAAGAAAAAAAAAAGACGAAGAAAAGATATCGCAATGAAAACGAATCACGAAGTCGATCCGTGTAAGAAAATCCTAGGTTTCAAACAGGATAAACCAAACACACAAAACAAATATGTAAGAAATAAATAATTTTGGTACGATGTTGATTAGGTGTTTGATTTTTCTTTCTCTTTTTCATTCCAGGATTAGTTAATTCATTTTCAGTTTCAGAACTGCCATCTCGAGTTTAACAACACAACTGTCAAACAAAGCAACCCGGTTTTTTTTTTCTATTTTGTTTTATTTTTCAACCATAGAGCTCTGAACTATATCACATTCCTCCCAGCAGCCGGTGGTCTTTATTCGGAAATTTCTCGTGCTTAGAATTATAAAATTTGCCTTTCCCCCGGTGGAAGCCGAAAGAAAACTTTGTCCTCTGGCTGGTGTTTCGGTTTATCAGTCTGCGCATACAGCCATACACACATCTATTGTTTCCCATCGCCCATCGGGTGCGGTCGGTCCTGGTCCGACGTTCGGAGGAATGGTGGTCAGACTGGTCTGTGTTGATGACTTGCTGCTGCTGCAGCATTGCTGCGGAGCAGAAGGAATTTGCATACAAAATTAATCCCCCAACAGCTTAACGCGCCGGGAAAAACTCCGACAACAAGCCACAGTCAGGGTTCATAAATTGAATCAACTCTGCTTGTACTTACGGTGCGGTGAAAGTTTGGGGCCACATTTGCGTCACAATTTAGAACAGAAAAGTAGGCGAAACATGTTGGGCAGGGAAGGAGTACTCGAATCCAGTTGGAAGTTTCCCCGGGATGGGTGTCCCCTCTCAAGGGAAAGTTAACAAAGGAGTATTGTTTATTAATTACAGGGATCCTATTCGTTAGTTGGTAAACAAATTTTCACGGGACCATTTGGGTCTCTTTATGTGGCTTTACAATCGGTAAAATGCCACTTAGACTTTTGAAAAGGGTTTTTGTCGTTTGAAAGGAAAACTTGTGATTTGGCAAGGAATATGAACCTCTTGTCGAATCACGGAGTTTTCGTGCGACGCTGCTCAAAATTCATGTCGACGTGCGTTTTCGTTCAGAGGCAAATAATTTCTAGGTGATAAGTTATTAAAAATTACTCCTCTTAAACTTAAAAAAAATTATTTTAAATTGCAAATTATTTCTGTCAACTTCTCTTCGTTCCAGCTATTTCGTTATCATTCACCCATTTTGTACCGTTTTCATCCAAACTTTGTTGCAAATCAATCATTATTTTGGAATGCTTACATTTGCCTATGGCACAACGTTTGTTGGCCGTCAAATGTAGTGGCAGGATGCTAGATTCGACCAAAACTGAGTTAAACTGTTGTGCTTCGTCACAAATGCAAATGTCGTCTTGCTTGGCGGTGAGAGCGAAACCATAAGGATGATCAGTCTTGCTGAACAAATCTTCTATGGACGGGAATTCTTTTACTAACACGAACTTAAACTTTTAAGGGTAATTATGAATGCCCTAAAATCAACAAAATTTTGAACAATTTTGCAATCCACGTGAATCAGATCGTCAAAAATAGACAAGTTAAAAAAAAGTTACAAGGCTAGCACACGCGACAAGCACGTTAACCTACAAACGCTTGAGCCCTTCGCAATTATTCACGTACACCTACGTCCCTACGATTCCGCAAACATGATGACACCCCGGTAATAAAGTGAACGTTTTGGCATTTAGAAATTTACAAACGCGGTCTCAAACGTGACCGGAAGTCTCTACGACCTGTGCTAGCAACCTGACATTTCCCGTCTCCTCTGCAGTTGTAGTGAGTGATTCTGGCAGGAAGCCCTTCCGAAAACCCAGCTCTACAGCTCCAGCTTTAGAAAAAAGGATTTTTGGGAAGAAACTGGAGAATTTAGCTCAAATTTTGCGAAGAATGGGATAATACCGGTTAAATCAATACGTGCTGCAAAATCAATAAAGAAACAAAAAAATCTAAATTAAGGAAAAACAATTAAAAAATAGAGAATATTGAAAAAAATAATAGATAAAAGCTCAAGAAATAAAATATTTCAAAATTAAAAAATTAACGCGCTGAAAAATTAAAATATTGGAAATTTGAAAAATCAACAATTTAAAAATAAAAAAATTAAACATTAAATGTAAAAAAATATGAAATCGAAATATCAATAAACTATAAAATAGCGAATTGAAAAATAAAGAAAAATTAAATCGCAGAAAATTCAAAAATAAACAAAATTAAAGAATTAAAACATGAAAAAAAATTTTAAAAACGCAAATATATTGAAACTTGAAAGGTTGAAAAATTTAAAAAAAACAAGATTGTTGAAAAATTAAAAAACAATTTAAAATTAAAAAATTTAAATATTAAAAGTAAACAAAAAATTAAAATAAAAATAAAAAAGGGAGTTAGAAAATAAGGAAAAATTAAATCGCAGAAAATTCAAAAATAAACAAAATTAAGGAATTAAAACATAAAAAAACGTAAATATTTTGAAACTTGAAAGGTTGAAAGATTTAAAAAAACAAGATTGTTGAAAAATCAAAAAATTTGGAATGAAAAAAGGAAGCCTTAACATTTTGAAAATCCAGAAAGCACAAAATAAAAAATACGGCAAATTAAATACAATTTAACCAAATAATTTTAAAACTAAAAAATTGAAAAATTTAAAAGCTAAGGAATCGAAAAAATAAAAATAGAGGATTAAATAAATATTTTTGAATAAAAAAAAAATAATAATAAAAAAATACAAAATTAACACATGTAAGTCAATCAAAATTGTAAAAACTAAACAATTATAAAATTAAAAAATATAAAATAAAATGATAAAAAAATCAACGATCAAAGAATTATAAAGTAATAAAAAAGAGAAAAAAAAACAAATGATTAAAAATTACGACATTAAGAAATTAAAAAAAAAATTAAAAATTCAATAACTAAAACATAAAAATAATTAAAAAAGGAATAGAAGAGAATTAAAAATATTAAGATATTAAGAAATTAAAAATTTTGTGATATTAGGAAAATTGAAAATTAAGGATAAAAAAGTTTAAAATAAGAAATTTAAAAAAAATTACACATCCAAAAATTTAAAAAATTAAATGCTAAAAAAATTTAAAATCTGCAGTCAGAGTTGAGATTTATCGATCAGATCACAGGACCGTAACATTGAAATAAAAATGTCACCGTCTTTAGAAACAAACCCATCCGGTAAAAGCGAAAGTCAGATGAGAGACTCATCGCTTGAAGGACGCGGTCATGACATTTTTTATTTGCATCTCAAGCTCCAATACACATCGCCATTCAGAGTTATATGTAGACAGGGAACTGAGGATGACATGCAATTTGTATGGGAAGTGTTGTGACACATCTTCTAAAAATTTCAAAAATTCCAAAAGTCTAAAATTTAAGAATTTGAGAACTTAAGAATTAAGAAGTTTAAAGATAAAAAAATTAAAAATTGAAAGAATCTGAAAATTTGAAAACAAAAATTTAAAAATTTGAAAATTTAAAAATTTTGGAATCAAATATTTGAGTATTTAAAAAATTTTAAATTTGAAGGTTTAAAAATTGAAAAATTTATAAATAGAAAAATTTAAAAAGTGGAGCATTTAAATATTTAAAGATATAAAATAGAATATAAAAAACGCTTTTAATCCACCTAACAGTGTGATGAGACATTTCTTATAACTGTTATCACTCTCTTCGGATATTATATCGTTTGAGAACATTTAGAACTTGATGCTTCGCGATGTTTTTGATAACACATACTACATGTGAAAGTGGCAGGACTCAGAGAATCGCTCAAATCAGCATAGGACAACATCAGTGCTAGAAATCTCAAATCAAATCAATGGGAAGCGAAAAAATGGCCCATAAAATAGACATAGCTACGAATTATTGTTAATGCTCTGTTAATAAAATATCTAAATTGTGGTGGGAAAACTGAATTTTCCTAAAGGGGTTATATATTGTACTGAGCCAAAAAAATCGCATTTTTTTTAATCGATTTGAAGTTTATACTTTACTCAAATTACCAACGCGACTGAGAACTAAGAAATCAACGCTTTTTCTTGAAAAGGGCGATACTAGCAGTGATACCATTCAAAGAAAATCAACAGTGAATATTTCCAGACTTTTATTTCCTATTTAAGAACTATTTTGTTTTTTATATCCTAGATTGCATGATTCAGTGATCGAAACCCAAAACTTCATAAAGTATTTGAAATTATTAAATTAAAATTTGTTTTTGCTATTGAAATTTACAAAATGATAGTATCGCCCCTTTGGCGATTGTTTACTTTTTCGGTCCCACCTATCAGCATTGAAGTATCGTTCTTACGTTTTTTTACAATAACTACCGTTCTACACCACCGATTTCGTCCGGGTTTTTTTCAATAGCGATCATTGTTACTATTTACAGCTGGTATCAGCTTGATAATCCTAAAAAATACGAAAATGACAGTTTCGCTTCTAAACTGCTAGCAAAAAAAAGTATCGCCCTGTTTGTTTGCATGGAGCGTGGAGGGCGAAACTTTAAATAAACAAACAAAAATACAGTTTCGCCCGTTGTATTTTTTGCTGTAGTTTAAGAAAGCAATATCGTAGAATCAAAATTTTTAGGTTAATTGGTTGCGTTTCAAAGCCCTCATTCGCATGTATGAAAAAAGCCTTATGTTTACATTTGTAAGTATCGCCATTTTCACAAAAACGGGTTGAAATGAAATCGCAGCTCCGGATATCACGCTATCTCTGAAGTGCATGCGTGCATAGTTCCAAATTTTACTTCGACATCGACTTTTTCTAAAGGTGACTTCCCAGTAGTATCGTTGATTTGAATTATTATCGCTAATCCTAATGCTAAAGAACAAATAAAAACCTCTCGAAAACGAACCGTTTGGGAAAGTCATCATCATTACTGGAATTTTCATTTTCACGCAACTTTTCGATAACCTTCCGTCACTTGCGTTAATGCACTGTGTGCACAGTGCTCTGAAAATCTAGCGAAATCGTCTTAGGGCACCAGCGGGTCTAATTCAGAGCTATCTGCGCGGCGAGTAAAGTAAAGAATACTAAAAATTAATTTCTATTCCATAATTTTCAGTTCAGCAATTCGAGAGATCGTGCTCACCGCAAGCCATGAAAAATAGACTACGTTGTGCAGCGATGGTCACTATTTATTAAAAAATCACGGTTAAATAAAAAAAATTATACTATTAAAAAATTTCAAATAATTTATAATTTTCACAAACTTATTAAGACAAATTGTTTAATAATCTTTCGTAATATTGTGTAAGAAAAAAGCTGAAAATTTCAATATTTTCTCTATCTGCAACATATTAACCCTTAAGTATACCAATTTATTGGTATACGAATTGGAATAGGTTCGCCAAATTTTGGAAGAAGTCTATAAAAAAACCCCTTGAAAATTACCTAAAAATTGTTGTAGTTCGATACAATAAAAAATCCCCAAAAATGAAATGTACCTTTTAATGTGAAACACAGTGAATAATACATACAATAACGACCCATTTTTATCAGTCTCATGGTATATTTTAGGCTGACAAAATGGGGACATTGACTAAATCGGGCAATTTTTTTTTCTTTATAATAAACCGAAGCTGTTAAAATATTCTTCCCGTCCTTTGATGTAGTCTGATAACTATTTCTGATTATGATGAACTTTTTACTTTACATATTTCCATCTCCATGATAAGGAAAACGTGCTCAAGAAAGGATTTACTCGAATTTTGTCTTGTTCGTCTGCTAGAGCCCATCAAACATATGTTCATATTTAGCTGATAAAATCAGGGTTTCAATGTATTATAATAGATATTCAGCAATCGAAGAAGTTTCTTGTGAACGAGTGTAGAACGACTTTGTTTCTACTTACTTGCAGTCAGCGGCGTAGCCAGAAATTCGATTTGGTGAAAATCGATCTTACTGTCCAAACGGCATAATTCCGAAACCATAATTTTTGAAGTTTTAAAATTATGCAGAATTATTTTCCAGAAAATAGTAACAAGGTTCGTATCTTTAGCGAATTTGTTGAGACTTTATTGTAGTCATGAATATTAACCTGAGAAAATTCACCATACATACTTCTTGGACGATATACCGTCAAAATTATTTTATCAAATGATGCGCTGTTTAGCGTTTGTAAAACTCATCGAAGATACTAAACCTCCGAAGTTGGCGGTTTCAAAATGATGCTATCTTGACCTTAAATTACTGATTTTAAACATTTGACCTATACATATAATTGGTCATACAACAAAAATCAAATGCTCATCAAAATCGATCAGAACCTGCTAGAGTCGAATGGAAATCGTTATTTTTCATAAATTTCTCTCTACATTCGGAAAGTGTTATCCTCGTTATTAATCATATTACGTTTTCGTCTCAACTCGACGCATTCCCAAAATAAAAACCTGTCTTAATCCACCTAGTGGTGCAATTGTGCTTGTCTCATTTGTCCAGACTACGATTCCATGGCTGGTTATGTTCAATACAATGGTGGAAATGAATATTACATGTTCAGTACGATTTGCACATACATACAATGGATCGACAGCCACGATCTTGAGATACTATGTGATACTGAAACATCGCTTGAAACCAGCGGCGGATCATGGAGAAAAATCCGGGAGATCCAGGTCCAGCCGAAAATTTTCAACTTGTTAAGAAATTTTAAACTAGTTTTTTTGCATAACCTTTCTATATGAGAAAGACAAAAATGTACCAAAGTCCAAAAAAAGTCAATTTTTGTCAAACATCTCAATGTTTCATGCATTTTAAAGTCATTTGGCATCAAAAATACAAATTTGATCTTGAAAATTTTTCATTTCAGTTTATATGGGAATTTGCTGTGTGATTGCACTTTTCAACTCGTAACTCCGGAACCGGAAGTCCAATCAATAAAAAATTCAATAGCAGCCGATGGGAAGGTTGTACCTTTCATTTGAGACTAACTTTGTGCAAATCGGTCCAGCCATCTCTGAGAAACAGAGGTCACATTTTTTCCACATACACACATACATACACACACAGACATTTTCCGATCTCGACGAACTCAGTCGATTGGCATATGACACTCGGCCCTCCGGGTCGGGATTAGATTGACGAATTTTAGAGTGAATGAGAAAGGCAAGAACATTTTTAGCAAATGTTGAAAGTTATGCATTTTTTTGGTGAGCAGTTCTATGTTTCATAGACATTAAATCAATTTTAACTTCTCTTCCAATTAAATAAAGACCCTTATTACAGAACATCTCTACAAAAACGAGATCAATTTGAAAATAAATCTGTGGACTATGATTGATTACAGAACTCTGTAATTTTCTATTGGAATGTTTTCAGGCAGGAATTTGATATTGATGCTATTAGACAACTGTGAAATCAAGACCAATAGATCAGTTACATATCAGGACCCCATTCCGACAATTTATCAAAAGTCCTAATGATGTTAACAACAACAGGTTATCAATCTACGGATCAGATAATTGTTATTGTAATATTGAATTAAATCAGTCTGCATCAATAAATTTTCAACTTCAATCCAATATTTTTTTAGTTTGGTGGGGGGGGTGTGGGGAACGTTGTATGGTGTTAAACGCCAAAACCTTCTCTGGGCTACGCCGTTGCTTGGAGTTATTTATTTCGCTTTTCATTTTCCGAAAGGTTTCAGATCGATCCGATGGTCATTAGTTAGAAAAATTGCAGTCAGAAGGTTCGCACAAATGAACATTTTTGCACTGATAAGTTATCAAGTTCCTTCCAGACAACTTGGAAGTGTTCGGTGATTATTTCTAGCGGTTGTAGATAGAAAAATGAAATAAAAAATTCGTTTTATCGAAATAATGTTTGGCTTATTTCAATGGATTATTACTATATTGAACAATAAATAGCCAACAAAGAGTAAGCAACAAACAACAAGCCATAACTTTCAAAGTATTCAAAATAGATATTTGAAGTCTTTAGTAAAGTTATTCGCAAAAGTAAGAGCTACAAATTTATAGAAGGCATCATTTCGATATAATCACTTCCAAGAAAATTTGTGAAAATATCTCACTCATAGGGGGATTAATCAGCAAAAGCACAATACCAAAAGAAAGGGCATATTTCCTCCATTAAATTCTCCGAAGATACTATTGACCTAAAATAAGCCGTTTTGGCGTTAATAATAGATTACATGTATTTGGTCATATTTCTGACAATGGGAAATGATAAAAATCTTTCGTCCGCATTTAATGTTAAATATCTCTTTTGATAATAGTCCGATTTCAACAATCTATAGCTTGTTCGAAAGGTATTCGTTAAAACATATAAATTGTTAATCTATATTGTCAATTTCGGCAGATAATTCAAAAAAACTGCGAAGAACGCCATTTTTACGCATTCAAACATTCATATCTTGGAAACTAAACATCAGAATCAAAAACAAATTAATAGCGTTCATACTGTTTTTTAGTTCTTTCATTTAAAATTGGTTTGGATAAGATCGATTCAGCCATTGCTGAGAAACACGAATGAGAATTTGTCCGTTACATACACACACACAGACACACACACACACACAGACATTGTCCCAAATCGTCGAGCTGAGTCGATTGGTATATAAGACTCGGCCCTCCGGGCCTCGGAAAAAATCTTGAAAGTTTGAGCGAATTCTATACATTTCTTTTATAAGAAATGTAAAAAATTAAAATTTAAGAACTAAAAATTTAAAAAAATAAATATTAAAAAATTTAAGAATTTAAAAACTTAGAAATTTAAAAAATTAAAAATTTAAGAATCTAAAAATTTAAAAATTTAAAAATTTAAAAATTTAAAAATTTAAAAATTTAAAAATTTAAAAATTTAAAAATTTAAGAATTTAAAAATTTAAAAATTTAAAAATTTAAAAATTTAAAAATTTAAAAATTTAAAAATTTAAAAATTTAAAAATTTAAAAATTTAAAAATTTAAAAATTTAAAAATTTAAAAATTTAAAAATTTAAAAATTTAAAAATTTAAAAATTTAAAAATTTAAAAATTTAAAAATTTAAAAATTTAAAAATTTAAAAATTTAAAAATTTAAAAATTTAAAAATTTAAAAATTTAAAAATTTAAAAATTTAAAAATTTAAAAATTTAAAAATTTAAAAATTTAAAAATTTAAAAATTTAAAAATTTAAAAATTTAAAAATTTAAAAATTTAAAAATTTAAAAATTTAAAAATTTAAAAATTTAAAAATTTAAAAATTTAAAAATTTAAAAATTTAAAAATTTAAAAATTTAAAAATTTAAAAATTTAAAAATTTAAAAATTTAAAAATTTAAAAATTTAAAAATTTAAAAATTTAAGAATTTAAAAATTTAAAAATTTAAAAATTTAAAAATTTAAAAATTTAAAAATTTAAAAATTTAAAAATTTAAAAATTTAAAAATTTAAAAATTTAAAAATTTAAAAATTTAAAAATTTAAAAATTTAAAAATTTAAAAATTTAAAAATTTAAAAATTTAAAAATTTAAAAATTTAAAAATTTAAAAATTTAAAAATTTAAAAATTTGAAAATTTGAAAATTTAAAAATTTAAAAATTTAAAAATTTAAAAATTTAAAAATTTAAAAATTTAAAAATTTAAAAATTTAAAAATTTAAAAATTTAAAAATTTAAAAATTTAAAAATTTAAAAATTTAAAAATTTAAAAATTTTAAAATTTAAAAATTTAAAAATTTAAAAATTTAAAAATTTAAAAATTTAAAAATTTAAAAATTTAAAAATTTAAAAATTTAAAAATTTAAAAATTTAAAAATTTAAAAATTTAAAAATTTAAAAATTTAAAAATTTAAAAATTTAAAAATTTAAAAATTTAAAAATTTAAAAATTTAAAAATTTAAAAATTTAAAAATTTAAAAATTTAAAAATTTAAAAATTTAAAAATTTAAAAATTTAAAAATTTAAAAATTTAAAAATTTAAAAATTTAAAAATTTAAAAATTTAAAAATTTAAAAATTTAAAAATTTAAAAATTTAAAAATTTAAAAATTTAAAAATTTAAAAATTTAAAAATTTAAAAATTTAAAAATTTAAAAATTTAAAAATTTAAAAATTTAAAAATTTAAAAATTTAAAAATTTAAAAATTTAAAAATTTAAAAATTTAAAAATTTAAAAATTTAAAAATTTAAAAATTTAAAAATTTAAAAATTTAAAAATTTAAAAATTTAAAAATTTAAAAATTTAAAAATTTAAAAATTTAAAAATTTAAAAATTTAAAAATTTAAAAATTTAAAAATTTAAAAATTTAAAAATTTAAAAATTTAAAAATTTAAAAATTTAAAAATTTAAAAATTTAAAAATTTAAAAATTTAAAAATTTAAAAATTCAAAAATTTAAAAATTTAAAAATTTAAAAATTTAAAAATTTAAAAATTTAAAAATTTAAAAATTCAAAAATTTAAAAATTTAAAAATTTAAAAATTTAAAAATTTAAAAATTTAAAAATTTAAAAATTTAAAAATTTAAAAATTTAAAAATTTAAAAATTTAAAAATTTAAAAATTTAAAAATTTAAAAATTTAAAAATTTAAAAATTTAAAAATTTAAAAATTTAAAAATTTAAAAATTTAAAAATTTAAAAATTTAAAAATTTAAAAATTTAAAAATTTAAAAATTTAAAAATTTAAAAATTTAAAAATTTAAAAATTTAAAAATTTAAAAATTTAAAAATTTAAAAATTTAAAAATTTAAAAATTTAAAAATTTAAAAATTTAAAAATTTAAAAATTTAAAAATTTAAAGATTTAAAAATTTAAAAATTTAAAAATTTAAAAATTTAAAAATTTAAAGATTTAAAAATTTAAAAATTTAAAAATTTAAAGATTTAAAAATTTAAAGATTTAAAAATTTAAAGATTTAAAGATTTAAAAATTTAAAAATTTAAAGATTTAAAAATTTAAAGATTTAAAAATTTAAAAATTTAAAGATTTAAAAATTTAAAAATTTAAAAATTTAAAAATTTAAAAATTTAAAAATTTAAAAATTTAAAAATTTAAAAATTTAAAAATTTAAAAATTTAAAAATTTAAAAATTTAAAAATTTAAAAATTTAAAAATTTAAAAATTTAAAAATTTAAAAATTTAAAAATTTAAAAATTTAAAAATTTAAAAATTTAAAAATTTAAAAATTTAAAAATTTAAAAATTTAAAAATTTAAAAATTTAAAAATTTAAAAATTTAAAAATTTAAAAATTTAAAAATTTAAAAATTTAAAAATTTAAAAATTTAAAAATTTAAAAATTTAAAAATTTAAAAATTTAAAAATTTAAAAATTTAAAAATTTAAAAATTTAAAAATTTAAAAATTTAAAAATTTAAAAATTTAAAAATTTAAAAATTTAAAAATTTAAAAATTTAAAAATTTAAAAATTTAAAAATTTAAAAATTTAAAAATCTAAAAATTTAAAAATTTAAAAATTTAAAAATTTAAAGGTTTAAAAATTTAAAAATTTAAAAATTTAAAAATTTGAAAATTTGAAAATTCAAAAATTTAAAAATTTAAAAATTTAAAAATCTAAAAATTTAAAAATCTAAAAATTAAAAAATTAAAAAATTTAAAAATTTAAAAATTAAAAAATTTAAAAATTTAAAGATTTAAAAATTTAAAAATTTAAAAATTTAAAAATTTAAAAATTTAAAAATTTAAAAATTTAAAAATTTAAAAATTTAAAAATTTAAAAATTTAAAAATTTAAAAATTCAAAAATTTAAAAATTTAAAAATTTAAAAATTTAAAAATTTAAATATTTAAATATTTAAAAATTTAAAAATTTAAAAATTTAAAAATTTAAAAATTTAAAAATTTAAAAATTTAAAAATTTAAAAATTTAAAAATTTAAAAATTTAAAAATTTAAAAATTTAAAAACTTAAAAATTTAAATATTTAAAAATTTAAAAATTTAAAAATTTAAATATTTAAAAATCTAAAAATTTAAAAAAAAATTTGAAATTTTAACAATTTTAATATTTTAAATTTTAAATTTTAAAATTTAAAGATATTAAAATTTTAAAACTTTGGAATCTTAAAATTTAAAAATTTTAAAGCGTAAAAATTTGAAAATTTTAAAATTTGAAGATCTAAAAATTTTAAAATCACGAAATGTAAAAATTCAAGATCTTAAAAATTTAAAAATTTAAGAACCTAAAAATTTAAAAATTTAGAAGGTTAAAAATTTATAAATTTTAAATTTAAAGATTCAAAAATTTTAAGGATTAAGAAATAATAATTTAAAAATCTAAGAATCTAAAAATTCAAAAACTCAAATATTCAAAAATTCGAACATCCAGTACCGAAAAAATAAAAAAATTCGAATTTGATTAGTTTATAAATTCACGAATTTAAAAATCATAAAATTCGAACCTTCAAAAATTTTAAAATACAAATGTTGCATAAGAACGGACCAATTTTAGCCAGCCGACACCAACCGTTAGAGACAAAATCCGGGAGATTGTGGTCACAAAATTCACCAAAGACAAGCGAGGACATTCGACATCAATATAACTTGCGACGTCGCAAGTTTGCAAAATCTTTGGATGTCGGTTAAATGCTGTACCGTCGAAACATGAACTTGTTGAATGCAGTCGAGTCTTAGAATGCTAAACTAGAATGACAAATGGCGTTTAGCATCATATTTAAAATAGAAAATTGTATTTTTAACTTCAATGTTATTTGCAATTATATAAATATGTCAAAAGTTGTTTGGAAAACCTTTTTATTGAAAGCTTCTCCATGATCCAAATACACTGGAAAAGTTTATTTTACGTCTTTAAAGCGGTAAACTTTAGATTGTTGACATTTTAGGATGGGGTAATGCGAATAACTTTTAAGAAGGGTATAATTACACGAATTAATTGCTTTTGTTGGAGCAAAATTTCAAATATCTCGAAAACCATCGCATTTTGGAAGAGTTTTGTAAAATACATTTTGATTTAAAATGATACTTTGAATTCAATTCTGTAACAAAATCACATTTTTGTATGTCAATTAGTATGATATTTAAAAACATGTATAAAGTTATTGTTCGAAAAACTTTTCTATCGATGAGTTCTCTATCATAAGGTTTTTGTTGACAAAATATAAAAAATGTTTTTTTTTTCAATTGAAGTTTTTAACATAAATTTATTTTAGTGTATATATTTTTCGTACAGAAGTATTCATTCTCTGCAACTCGTTCTCAGGTTTGCTGTATAAAATACAATAATCGAATGATTTTTTTTTAAATTAATGCATCTAGAAGTCTAAGTCCATTTGAAAAATTGCTCTTTTATCAAAATATTGCGATTGCCAGAGTAAGTCATGGAAATTCATGAACCGAACACAACTGCAAAGCTTCGTTCGAATCGACGATGGTTATATTTTTCGGTCGATTGGTTTCTCATGGAAACTCTGGATCGAAAGCGCGTATGTAAAAAAGTTTCCCCAAAGGTAGCATTCGAACCCGCAACCTTTGAGACCTCGACCCAATGCACTAATCTGTTGCGACATAATTCGTTTGCTGTGCGCCACGCTGGGTCGTGTATACGAACATCCACCTTATCATATACACTGGGATATTGGTTATAATGCATTCAACGTCGTTTTGCATGGTGTTTTTCACAATGAAGTATTCTGCCTGGCTTAAATTTCTAAACGTAATCAAAGCACAGTTTTTGACATGGCGTAGCTGAATATATGCAACTTGCGTGAGATTAAGCTCCATTTTAACGTTTAATAGTTGTGCCACCTTTTGAGCTGTTGCTCTAACATGAGTTTATTTTCAATGTCAATCGAAATTGTGGTATCCCGTAGTGCGGGTACCTTTGTTTCCTTTGGCTGAACACTGCACAGCTGAGAGCAACGATGCGTTATTGTTTGTGCATTGGATAACGAACAAAGCGCTTGCTTGCTTCACTGATGTCTATAGCGCAGAGATTTACTTTTTTTGTTTCCGCTCTGTGCGATATGACTTTCTAATTCGGCACCTTCCGAGATTTTAGATCCAATTACTTTTTAGTGGCGTTATTTTCTTCAAATTCGAGACTAGTAGATACTAGAAACACAAGTTTTCAACAATACATCAACAAGGAACGGTCAGTTTGATAGCTTGGATTCTCTCTTCTTCCACAGTGCACGGCTCCTTTCTCTTATGTACACTACATCCTCTTGCTGGCTACTGCCTCTTTGACTTATCAGTACTTCGCAATTCGAAGCGATTCATTCGGATGCCAAAATAATTATGTACTAAATTGGCGTACGTTCTTTTATAGCTACAGATTAAGCAGTAAAACCGAAAACAGACGTGACGCCACTAACTAATTATGTCGGTACGCAGCGAATAATAAGAACTAATCGGAACTTCGCTTATGAAACATTCTCACAAACTTACGTTTTCCATTATTTTCTGTTCGTTTTAAATAATTTGAAATTTTATATAAGACCGCTTTCGACTAAATTGATTAAGTGTTTCTATCAATTAGATTTGAGTTATACATTGAACGTTGAACTTACGATGCCACCTTGTGTTGGTCGATATTTCGAAGTTTCCCTAAGACGAAGCAATCATTACATCTGCCGTATGTGAGCTTGTTATCGTTTCAAGTTAGCACTCATGCCTCAATATATTTTCATGCCACCTCTGAGTGCCCAGAATACGAATACTTTCGAGTGTCTAGTGTGAATTTGGAGAAGAATGGAAAACAAATAACAATACTTCTGGTATCCAACAGGGAAAACAGATCAAAATTGTGAGTTAAGCGAAAAAAATCCACCCAAGATTCGCAAAATTCGAACTTGCAATTTTGGGGTTAGTTTGAGTATATTGTCTAACTGGCAGCAAGTTGGTGTCAGTTACTGACGAGTAGAACACGAAACCACAGAGAACAGACATCCATGATCGAACAAAAATATTTAAAAAACGTGTGTAAACATTTGAATTAATATACGATAAACACTAGCGCCGCTACACCAACCTATCCCAACTATCTGTCAAATCCATTCCGGAACCGGTTCGAAATCCTAAATGGATTCCGTATGGAATCTTGCTCAAAGAAAACAACCGATTCCGACTCTATCGGTTCATGCATTTGAGCTGGAATTCATGCTGGAAGTCCGAACCGGCTCCAGACTAGTTTGACTGGGTAGAGGAATAACCGCTGTCAATTCTGTCGAACTCAGCCACAAAAAAGCATGACGACAGTAGCGCACCTGATTAGGATATCCCAACTACCTTCGAAACCGTTAGAGATTTTACACAAGTTGAATGCTGAAGATGGACGTCTGTTCTCTGTGACAATACCATCGACAGCTTTGACTCGTAATTCTCACACCTTATAGAAGTTACCTTGTTGCAATTTGAATTTGAACGAGTCCTTCCCGGTGATACGACCGGGAACTGCTGCCTTATAGAACAGGTAACTAGATGAAAAATGGCAGTTAATATCTGTCAATCAGGGTAGGCAATTGCTGTCAATGCCGCACGTAAAATGTGCACGCTGGATCTGACGGTAGTCAGATAAACGCCATTTTTTCTCTATAGTTTACCTACACGAACAGAGCACTACCTATAATCGTAACTCGTTGATGAGACAGAGAAAACGTTATAAAATTGGAGACGTTTTCGAAGGCAGATTAGTATGCAAAGTCAATCAAGTCAAGTTGTCTACAGCAAAACACCCACACAGCGACCATGTCATCAGAGTAAGTTCAATTTTTTTTCCTCGGAAAACTAATTATTCTTTAAAACATTCGATTTCAACTATTTAGAAACACAATGCCGAGTACAACTCGTGAGATCGTCAGTTCGATGAACGATAAACCTGGAACGGATCGCAGAGGATTTCTGTTCAACAACGAGTTCATGTCGGATGTCACCTTCTTAGTGGGACCGGACAAGCAGCGGTTCTACGGTCATAAATTGATCTTAATCAACGCGTCGGACCACTTTTTCGATCTGTTACAGAATTCGAGGACCAACGAGGTCACCTTGGAAGATGTTGAGCCGAGTGTTTTCCTGGAGATTCTACGTTTCCTGTACTGCGAGAAGATCGAACTCACGGCCGAGAATGTTCGTGAAATTTATACACATTCGAAAAAGTGGTCTCTGGAAAAAGTGTTGCCAGTGGTGAACGACTTTCTCCGTCAGAATGTTGACTCGGATAATGTGCTTGAGAAGTTGATGGATAATCGGTTCTACGGATTGAAATCAATTGACGAGAAGTGTTTGCAAATAATTTGCGATAATCCTTTGCGTTACTTCAAGCAGAAGAATTTCGTCCAGTTGGACCGTGTGTCGCTTAAACTGATCGTCAGTGCCAAGAGAATCAATTGTTCAAGTGATCAATTGATGGAAGTTGTCGATGGTTGGCAAAAGACGCACAGCGAGGTGGATGTCGAGGATTTAAAAACAGCTATCAGAAGCTCTAATCCACAGTCCACTTGGCCCATGTTAAGATTTGTTGGTGAGTACTCTAGGACTGGACCAAGCTCGTACTTTCTCTTTCACATAAACTCTTATATTCGCGGTATAAAATTGATCGGAATGGGAATTTTTTTCAAATCGAACGAAGAAGTCGTCACTGTGACTGTTTCCATAGATAGGGTCTACCATTCTTGTTGTAACATACTTCCCCAACGCAATTGCACTTTCAAAAACCCTTGTGTTGACACAGTGAACATAGCTGATATTTTCTTCGAACCTATTTACTTAGAATCTCAAAGAAACTATAAGATTTCTGCTGCGTTTAAAACTACAGTAAAACCGCTCAGCATGGCTACTTTCCAAACTTATCATAATTACATCCAAATAGTAAAAGATAAATCTAGCGAGAGCCTCAGTACACCAATTGCACATTTCTACTACCAAACGATATATTGAAGGTAGGATTTCGATATTCAATTTTATACACGCACACACCTACGGATTCACCCGTAAGCTGTGACCAAACAGAGTTTTCAACTTTAAATATAACCAAACAATAGATCAATAGAAACAACAGCAGTCTTATATAAACTTATATTCTAGTTGGTCAGGTGTGGAAAAAGTTTCAAAGCTGTAAAATTACAACTCAAATGTAGAAATCAGAGAGAATGTAAATGTAGTTTTTATGAAATTAGTGACAGAGAAAGATAGCCCGAAGGACGCGGTTGGTTGGACATTTTCCTATACTACGACCGTTCGAATAAGAAACTCAAACTTCTGAAAGCTCAAATAAATACTACATTAGAAAATTGGCCGTTGTTCTTTTTTTAGAGATAAGAAACATTGTTGAAGCGGCACGGGACCTTTTTCTGTAAAACTTACGCTGAACAATCCAGGTGAAAATAACATTTTCTGTGAGAAATCTGTACTCTTAACTACAATTGTATTTTATTACGACGAATTTATTGTCGTTCACTTCTTTAATCTCTGAGGGGTTGCAAACCGATGCTATCTATACCGATCTGTTCGCCGCTTTTGAAAGAATTAATCACGATATCGCCATCGCCAAATCAGCTAAACTTGCGGATTCAATGGATCACTTTTCCGTTTGTTTCAGTCATATCAGGTACGCCGTCAACTTATCAGGAATCAGAATATATTGGCTCAAATGGCACGTTCCCCGGACATAGTCGGGGATTTGTGCCTTGCCGTGTGTTTTCATCATTTCCTGAGCAGAAGGAAAGGACAAGGAGGTGTGGGGAAGTAGAATTGGAAGGGTGGGAAAAATAACAACACAAAACAAAAATAAACAACAGGTAAGTTAAACTCACAAGTAGTTCAACTTGCCTGCGAATAAACCTAAAGCTCTTTACCACATTGGATAAGAAACTTTAGTATGTCTCTGAGTTTCAGTCGACCAAACATGGTTTCGTCTATATAAGGACGGCTGAAGACTCGAAATCGCAATTGCGCTACCGCTGGACAGTTGCATATCAGATGATATGAGGTTCCGTAGTCGGATTCACAAAGATCACATGAAAAAGACTCAGCGCGCTGAATAGTTGCCATGTGATAATTGAGTTTGCAGTGGCCGGTTAAAGCCCTGGTCAGCATGCCGCAGTGGAGCTTCGAAAAATGTAAGAGATTTTTCGAAACCACTGGGCATGGTTGTTCTAGAAACGCCTTTGTTTGGCGACACGTTTGTAGATTTCTCCAATAATTTCGGTGCTCGGACGAAGCCCAGGACCATATTTTTTCCCTTATCCAACTTGTCGAAATTGGCAGCGCGGGCTCAAGACCAACGAAGTCAATCGCTGAACCTGCCCTGGCCAATTCGTCAGCCCATTCATTTCCAGTAATACCGCAATGTCCGGGCACCCAGACAAGGTAGATAGTGTTGACAATGCTTAGTTCTTCGATTTGGGTTCGGCACGCGATCACTAGCTTGGACCGGGATTTGTCTGAGCTAAGAGCCTTAATTGCAGCCTGACTATCGGAGCAGAAGTTTATAACTCTGCCGGACAAACTCAGTTGAAGGGCCGATTGCACCCCGCACATAATCGCAAAGATTTCTGCTTGGAATACAGAACAGTATCTACCTAGTGAGTGAGATTGTTCCAATCTCATTTCACGACAGTAGACACCAGCACCAGCACGTCCCTCCATCAGAGAACCGTCAGTGTAACAAACCACTTGCGTTTGTTGTTGTCTTTCCATAAAGCCAGACAACCACTCCTCTCGAGAGGGAATCTTAACATGGAATGTCCTGTAAGGAAAACTACAAGTGAGTGTAATATCGCTGGGAGCAAGAATATCTTCACCCCATGTAACCATTTGTGCCCACAATCGTGTATGACTGGTAGCAAGATCAACATGATTACTGTTCCAAAGCCCAGTAACCTGCAGTCTGTATGCACATGATAGTGCTTCTTGTTTTAAGTGTATGTGTAATGGTTTGATATTTAGAAGTGCCTCAAGAGCAGCAGTCGGAGTCGTGGTGAAAGCACCAGTCAACGCCATGAGCGCCATTCTTTGCAGATGGTTTAGCTTTGACTGGACTGTCACCACCTCTCCCCTCTGCCACCACACAAGGCATCCGTATGACAGTATTGGACGTACAATTGTCGTGTAAATCCAATAGATGTATTTAGGTTTGAGACCCCAGGTCTTTCCAAAAGTTCGTCTGCACTGCCCGAAGGCCATGCACGCTTTCTTGACTCTGAACTCAATGTGAGCAGACCAATTCAGTTTGGAATCCAATATGACTCCAACGTATTTGACTTGATCTGCACACAGCAGCTCAGAATCAAAGAACTGCAAGGGACGAACCCCGGTTGTTATCCGCTTCTTCGTGAAAAGAACCATTGAAGTTTTGCTTGGGTTAACTGATAGTTTAACTTGTCGACACCACTGTTCGACAGCTCTTAATGCCTGTTGCATCAAGTCAAAGATTGTTCCGATGCAAAATCCAGTAATTAGTATTTGGTAATCGTCAGCAAACCCGTAGGTTGGAAATCCAAGCTCATTGAGTTTCTTCAACAAGCCGTCAGCTACTAAGTTCCATAACAAAGGTGACAGAACGCCGCCCTGAGGACAACCGCAAATACTCAACTTCCGTATCTCAGCCTGTCGCAGTGACGAGCAAAGTATGCGGTTACTAAGCATTGCGTTTATCCAACCTGAGATACATGCAGGTATCCCATGACCGCGCGTCGCTTCCAGAATAGACTGAAAGGACACATTGTCAAAAGCACCCTCAATATCTAGGAATACACCCAAGCTAGATTGCTTGAGCGAGAAGGCTTTCTCAATGTTGTAAACAACATCGTGAAGCAGAGTGATCGTGGATTTCCCACACTGATATGCATGTTGCATTTTGTGCAGTGGATATTCAACTAAACTAACGTTCCTGATGTGATGATCGATTATCCGTTCCAAAGCTTTCAGAAGAAAAGAACTTAAGCTGATAGGCCTAAAACTCTTGGCTTCTTCATAGCTTGAGCGCCCCCCTTTGGGAATAAATCTAACAGTTATTTCTCGCCATGCTTTCGGGATATACCCGGTAGCAAGACTGGAAAGCAAAATCTTTTTCAAGACATGTTTAAGAATATCAAATCCCTTTTGCAGTAGCATGGGAAGTATTCCATCTTTTCCGGGTGATTTGTATGGAGCAAAGCTGTCAACCGCCCACTTGACCGATTCAGTGGAAACCAATGTGCGTGCTAACGCCCACGAGTCCGAATCACCAGAATGAGATCTGTGAACATTGTTCAACTCCGGATCGATACAACCTGGAAAGTGTGTGTTGAAGAGACAATTAAGAACATCTTTTTCGTCCGTCACATAAACACCATCTCTGGTTTTCAAGGAGTTCATCTGAAAATCATTCGATTTGGAGAGAATTTTATTTAATCTGCTAGCCTCGTTCAGACTAGAGACATTAGTGCATAGGCTTTGCCAGCCAGCCCGTTCTGTAGATCTAAGACATTTCTTATATGCACTACGAGCTGACCTAAAAGCCCTGGAGTCATCACGCTGACGCCGGTTCCAAGCTCTTCTCATAACTTTCTTCATTCTTTCAAGCTCAGCCCTCCACCAAGGGGTTCCCCTAGTCGATTTAACAGTACGAAGTGGACAAGCTTCTTCGTAGGATGCTAATATGAATGAGTTTGTCGTATCCACGACGTCATCTAAGTCGTCTAATTGACTAATTGTTGGAAAATATCCATGAAATTTAGTCGCCAAGTTTTCCAAAAAGAGGTCCCAGTTTGTAGATTTAGGATTACGATATGTCACCACATTGAAGGTGACATCAAAATGATCGAAAAATATATATTTATGATCGGATAGAGACGGTTCAGTTTCATTTGGAACCTGCCAATTTCCCAGTTCATGCAAAATTCTATCAGAGCAAAGTGTTATGTCTAACACCTCCTCCCTCCCAGACCTCGCAAAAGTTGGTCGGTTTCCCACATTCAGAATATGGAGATTTGTACTACTTATGTACTCCATCAGTTCAGAGCCTCTCAGATTGATGTCTGAGCTGCCCCAAATGATGTGATGAGCATTCGCATCACTGCCGATAATGAGCGGAAGCCCATTCCTGCTACAATATGCTACAACGCTTTTGAAATCATCAGAAGGAGATGATTCGTTATGCGGTAGGTATGCTGAACAATATATATATTTTTTGTCTACGTTTCCGACAGTCAATGTAACTGTGACAACACAGATATCGCGAGTTGTGAGCTCCGATATGAGACACGCGTCAATAGCCTTATTTGCAAGAATGCAAGCACGAGGCATTTCACGTGGGTTAGTCATGCCTGTCTTGTTGTAAGCAATGAAGGCAGTGTTAAGTAACTTTCCAAAATAGAAGTTTCCTTTATGGAAATACGGTTCTTGAACCAATGCTATGGAAGCTTTACCTTCCTGCATGAGTCGAGATAAATTCATAGTTGCTGTACGTTTATGTTGGAGATTGACTTGTGCTATTCTAACCATTGTTGATTAGAGAACTGTACATTTCATCTCCAACACAAATTGCACAACAACTAGAGGACACCAAGCGAGTTGGGATGTTAACGCATTTAGCGAGCCATATCAGGTTTAAATGGGACATGATCATTTGATTCCCACGATTTGCGAAGAAAATAATGGTCCACTGTGTCAGAGATTCGCATAACACAGCAAGGGCAAAACCCAAAATGCTCCGTGCGCGACTGGCATATTTTAGACCCTCCAATCATTAAGTCCTCGGCACGGAACTACACCTTGACTTAGGGTCTCCTACTTTCAGTCGCCTCCTACGACATGGCAGCAGGACTCCAGTGGCTCAATTCTAGGCCGGATACCACACGGCCTCTGGGCAGGTTCATCTGTACACATCGAAATTTGATAATCGAAACTCAACAAAACTTCACCGAACTACCATCAGCCGAGAGTCTCAGCAAACCCCCAGCCAACAAAAATTCGGCAAAATTAAGTGGATCATCGGTGACAAAATCGGTGTGTAGAGTGAACGTTCCGCTGCGTAATGCAGTATACTGGGGAGTTCGCCCGACTCTTCCCAGGCTCCGTTCGCCATTGAGAATGTTTTAAACCCCCTCAACAATTTTACCCATAGCACGGGTCGCATGACACTATGGAATTGGGGTTCCCTGTTTGGTAGATTTTTACCACTAAAACAGGTAGTCCGTAGTGTAATTCTTAGCCGGTTGAAACAACCACTACCGACACTACACGGCTTATCTAGGCTGTTCGGTGAAAGAAGCTGACATTGAAGAACAGCTTCCATATTTAGATGGGCGAACAGCCGCAGAAGGAAGGAAGGAAGGAAGGATAACGGGAGGAGAGGGATTTGGGCTAAGCGCTTATTTAAAGGCGGCGCAGGCTCGCCTTGTCAGGGCTGCTTTAGGGCATGTGGTATTTAGGCCTAGAACGTATAGGGCCCACTACCTCGTCCTACCACACCCGCAGTCAGCCCCCGCTGCTGGTTCGGGTCGCGAATCACAACTAGTTGCTATCGCGATTAAGCATTATCCACCACCTATGACCCGCCCGGTTGCTTGCAGCTCAGCTTCCCACGTAGCGTTCCTCCACCACCACGGCGCCATCGCCAAATCAGCTAAACTTGCGGATTCAATGGATCACTTTTCCGTTTGTTTCAGTCATATCAGGTACGCCGTCAACTTAGCGTGAATATGGAGCCTACATCTGGCATCCCACAGGGAAGCCATCTCGGACCACTCATATTTCTACTTTACTTCAACGATGTGAATTACAGCCGTACGCAGATGACGTCAAGATATTCAACGGTATCAAGAGTTTGGCAGACGCTCACATCCTGCATAAACATTTCGATGACTTTAGCGAGTGGTATATCGATAATTATAATAATTATAATCGAATGGTTCTAAATCCCGCTAAATGCTCTGCAATCATCTTCTCAAGGAAAAGAGAATCTATTATTTTTCACATCATTTCCCACTTCATTTTCTTACCTGAATGACGTCGATGGATTTTTTGTGTTTTTAATTTTTAAGTAATCTGCAATATTCATGCTCTTAAAGCAAAAGTTGAACAGCTGATTTTTTTGGCGTGTACATTGTTTTATTTAACCTCGAACCACATGAGCCGGAATGCACAACTTCCATTCCACACTCTGGCGACGACGAGGACACCAAAGAAGTCAGTCACAAAAAAAACACAGACGCAGCTGCTGAAAAAAAACGTTTTTCCAACACTCCCTTCCACGGGTTCATTATTTTTCACATCATTTCCCACTTCATTTCCTTACCTAATCTGCAATTTTCATCCTCTTAAAATAAAAGTTGAACAGCTGATTTGTTTGGCGTGTACATTGTTTTATTTAACCTCGAATATAGTGACCTATTTAAAAACATCGAGGAAAAGTACCTTAGCCTTATTGGATTTAGGATAAAAAAATTACCATTGCCAAAATGTTACCAGATGTATAACCTTTCCAACGAGTGCTTGTTTGCCAAAATCAGTGCAAAAAATGCTATCGCGTCGTCAAAAAACTGACCTACATGACCCTACTCTACTCTATATATGCAAAAATAAAAAAAAAATAATGTAAGCTGTTAGGCCCAACTGCAAAACTACCTCGTCAAAAGTTCAATAACTTCTCCGGATGATTTAGAATCGATCAACACTTAGACAAACTTGTAGACAGTAAAATTACCTTTCAAAAATTCAATACTGCTGGCGAAATGTGAACAAATAGGTTCTTTTTAAATTTCCCAAAAAAAAACCAATACAATACTTAAACCAAGAATGCTTGCATGACGGTAAACCGATCACTATACTTGATCGATTTTGCTTAAAAATGGACAGTATACTGCTGATGGGAGTATAAAGCGACTCAGGGGGTGATACGGTGGGGATTTAGTTTTTGTTGGTCAGTCCAGCACACTGGGTATAGCAACCGTTGTCTTGAGTAGTTGGAAGGAGACTCAATTATAAGCTTTTGCAGTTTAGCAATTATGTAAATTTCAAACAGTCCAAGGGCTTCAAATTTACCTCGCATGGTATGTATGATAGAAGAATCGAAGCTTCCGCAAGAGACTCGAGCGGTGGAACTTTGCTCAATGAAGAACATTTTTCCAATTTTGAAATTCCAGAGATTTTATTCAAGGTTTTCAAGTAAATTTTGCGTTTAATAAAAAAAAAGCTACATTTAGTGAAATCTCGAGTAAACGTGTTCCGAATAAGAAGTATCGCACAAATGCTTCAAAAAATATTCAGGACAAGAAAGGTATACAATATTAGGTCCATTTTTTGCGGTAAAAAATACGTAGGTTCTTTACAGTCGATAGAAACATAGTTATTATTCGGACCTGTGGGAGATGAAATTCAACAAATTTCACACAACCCGGTCGAAGTCCTATAAATCGCGACTACTGCCACAAATATTGATGATTAACGCTATTTTGAAAGATGAAGGCGGCCTCCGGTTGCCACAAAATACTGAAAAATATCATCAATATGGGTATCGTTTGAAAGGAGATGGTCGGTAGATAACAGAAATTGATGATTGACACCATTTTGATAACCAAGATTCTGATTATCATAAAACAATGAAACCATTAGTTTTTACCATATTCCTTAGAGAAAACTGCACTTGCATTGGCTTGCTAAGCCAGATCAAAGTTTTGATTCTATTATAGGCTCTCAGAATCAGAACTACTGCTCTAACGAGATGACAATTTTATCATCAATATGGGTGTCGTTTGAAAGTTGTAATCAAGCTTGACAAATTGACTCTATTTAGGAGACCGAGATGGCGGCCTCCGGTTGCCACAAAATACTAAAAAGCATCATCAACATGGGTGTCATTTGAAAGGGGAATGGTCAGTAGATAACGAAAATTGATGTTTGACGCCATTTTGAAAACCAACCGTTTCAAGGAGCAAAATTTGATTGCACGTATTTTTATGCCAGGGAGTATATTTTGAAGGAATATTGGGCTTCTTTCTTTCATAGTATGAAACAATAAATCGAAATATATTAAAATTTTTGAAATATAGGAAAAATTTTAAATTTAATAAATATGAAAACTAGGGAATAATAAAAATTTAAGAAGTTTGTATAAATTGGCTTCTGAATGATCACCATGCGCTGTTTGGCTCTTTGCAAACTGAGACCACATGGTTAGAAGTTCATAAACTTTTCCGATTGATTTTCGATCGGTTAGCAGTCTCCGACGAAGTTGTGTGCCGTAAAATTGTCTTGAAGATCCTCATTACTAGGGATGTTCATGGCAACAGAGCACCAACTAGTGGATAAATGTAAACAAATTGCTTTTTTTCCACATCGATGGTCGTAAAATTCTGTACAAAGTTGAAGAATGTTGCTAGACTTGATCGATTTGGCTCTGAATTGGCGAAAATGCGTATAGAATTTGCTCGCTAAAATTTTTGATGATTAGAAAGAAGAATGATTGCTTCCACAAAGTTTTAGCGCACCTTAAATCAGGATATTTTGCTCAAAGAGCCATAATTTTTAATTTAGGGATTTAGGAAATGTTTCCCACAGCATCCCATTTCATTGCCCATTTTAAAATCAAAGATGGCGGCTTCCGAATACCACTGCAAACCCTAACCAATATCGGTGTCGTTTGACAGGAGATGGTCAGTAGATAACGGCGACTGTCGATTGCCACAAAATATTGAAAACCAACATCAAAATTGGTGTTGTTTGAAAGCGAAGGGTCAGTAGATAACGAAAATTGATGATTGACGCAGTGAACTAGTTTATTTCTTGAAATGAATTTTTAAAAAAATAGAAACATGTTTAAATTTGAAAAATAGTTGATATTCTCAAGAGTTCTAAACAGAAAAGTAAAAACCGGAAAATATTAAAAATCGAATTAAATTTGAAAAATAGTTGATGTTCTCAAGAGTTCAGAATAGAAAGGTAAAAACCGAAAAATATTAAAAATTAGGTTTTAGGCAAATTTAAAAAAATTTTCAAATGCTTATTCCGCGAGAATGTTCCGTGAAGGATCTTGGAGTGATGTTGGACTCACTTTCAAGCAACACGTCCCGTATGTTATTGGCTGGGCATCACGCAACCTGGGGTTCATCTTCCGTGCTGCCAAATCATTCACAGATATATACTGCCTAAAGAATCTGTACTGTTCCCTAGTCCGGTCATTTCTCGAGTACATATTGTTCGACGTTTTGGACCCCGCACTGTATGAACGGTTGTAACGATTCGCTCTGAGACAGCTACCCTGGCGGGATTGGCACCCTCCAGCATCGCAGAGACACAGCAAGCGCTCTAGTTGTTGCCGATCTGTTGTCAGCGCACATCGATTCTCCAGCTTTGATCGAACGAGTAAACGTCCAAGGTAATAAAGCTAACTCCAGGCAGAGATGTGCAGAGAGAAATCCAGACGCAATGGCAACCTTCAATTCCATTGCTAAAATTTAGCAGTGCTCCCAAAAAAGTTAAATTGCATCGGCTGGGTCGAGAATTTGACAGCAGGGATGTCAGGTGCACAGATTAATCTGTATTTTACAGATATTTAATATGCTGCACAGATTTCCACAGTTTCCTGTTATAATGCAAAGACTAGCATTTCTCAATTATTGCCTCGCGCAAAAACTAAATTTGCACGTTTTCTTTTTTTTGTACTGAATTTGTACGCTTTCCTTAACACAGATTTTTACATAGGCTGCGCACCGATTTCACAAAATATTACCTGGCATCCCTGTTTGACAGTTTCGCTGGTTTATGGTGACGTCTCTGCGCATCTCTCTCTCTCTCTGGAGGATAACTACTGATTGCACAGACTTTAAAAAAATTTGTTGACTATTCGGTTCGCTTGAAACAAATTAGGTTCTTTACTGACACAGTTAACCCAAATACAGAAATTATTTTGAGTCCCGAACCGTCATGGTAGTCGTCCACATAATGCCGCCTTATAATCGCATCCGCTGCTTCCGGATACCTCTCTGCAAACTGTTCAGCATTCATGTTCTTTACGAACTGCGCGGAACTAGGTGAGCATGTGGAACCGAATGTGGCCACCACGTCCATAACATAAACCTGCGGTGCGTCAGTTAAGGCCTCTCTGAACAGAAATCTTTGCGCCTGTTTATCCTCCTCTCGTATAAGAACTTGGTGGTACATCTCTGGAATGTCACCTCCGAGTGCAAACGGTTTTTCACGGAAGTGACAGATTTCTCTTGGAAGCGGCACCAACACAGCCGGTCCTTTGAGTAACTCCGAATTCAAAGAAACTCCATTTACTGTTGCAGTCGCATCTCACACCAAGCGTACCTTACCAGGTTTACGAGGATTCAATACCACGTTCAACGGTAAGTACCAGACAGCAGAATGAGGAGTTTGCTCCAACTCTTCTGCCGTTGCTTTATGAGCGTAACTCTTTATCTGGTAATCTGCTCTCGAACGATTCGATCTAAAGCTGGATCTCTAGTCAACTTCCTTTCGAGCGCTAGCAACCGACGCATAGCCATTGAATAGCTGTCAGAAAAGTTTCGTTCATCCTCACGCCACAATAAACCCGTCTGAAACCGTTTGCCAACACGTTTCGTTGTCGTTCGCAATATCTCTCGAGACCGCTGTTCTTCAACTGGCGCTCCGGTACTTTATATGAGGCAATTCCCGTCTCATCGAGGGTGTACTGCCCCCTCGCATCATGTCATGCAACTCCTCATTGGTTGCTGGTTTGACGATGTGCACATTCAAGAACGTTTCGGCCGCTGCCTTCTGCTTTTCTGACCCGTAAACCGTCCAACCAAGTCTCGATCGCATGGCAATCGATTCGCCTTGTCAACTAATACGTGACCAACTTAGAGACTGTGTGTACGTTCTCCAAACGAAACTTCTCCTTTGATCCTTGCGCTGACAGCATCCAAACTGACACGATGCGAACCATTCTCATACCGTTTGATGTCTCCCGTCCAGGATACGATCAACGGCTCCGACACGCCCTTGGCTCCCAACTTATTTGCGACAGCTTCCTCTATGAGAGTGCTAGACGACCCCTCGTCAAGAAAGGCTATCGTGTTGAAGGCCTTTCTCCCCATGATTGGAACCATACGGAATATCACTGCACGATTTTCGCTTTTGTGTGTGTTACAATCGGCTCTCTGCAGTTCCACGGATCCTTCCATGCGATGTAACAGAGAGTGGTGGTTTCCTTGGCAATTTCCCATCGAGCAACGCATCTTGAAAGTACACCGATTGTTCCCGTGATTATTCAGGCACAGCATACACAGCATCAACCGATCGACCGCTTCCAACCGCTCCGGAACTTTCATTCTCCTGAACTCATCGCAGTTCCTAATCAAATGGTCGGTCTGTTTGCATACCCAGCAAGCACTGCTACCTTTCCCGCCAGAGCCTCCGTGCTTCGACGATGATTCGTGCAGATGGACAAACTCATTCTTCTTAGCCCTTCCTACGGTTTGCCGTGCTGGTTCCCGAAGCGAGAGAGTCTGCTACTCCGATACTGACTCCGGAAGCACAAGGCGACTTCGAACCGCTTCGAGTGCATCACCTTTCAGACAGTCCTGCAATCTCTTCAGATTGTCCAGGTTGGTGAAACCACAGGCCGCAGTAGTGTACTCGAAACTACCGATAAATAGTGGCCATACTTCCGACTCACCCTTGAAAGTCGGCAGATGTTTCGACATCGCTTGCCGTGCTGCAAGCTGATTCTTAGTCACCCTTCGAAATGGATGCCCCCCGACCCGTCTCGAGATTGACCTGCCAGTGAATGAGCGCCAAACGGAACAGCCGAGATTTTGCTTCCCCTCTCTTCATGGTTGCTATTGTTGCTCTCGTCGGTATCCGGATCCACTTCTGACACATTCGGTATCGACTTCGGTCTAGTCAGAGGCGCTTTGATCTGATCTAGACCGGTCTGAGTTCCGAGCTTCGCGCTCGTCAGTTGATTCTTGCCTTTCCCATACGCTCCTCGTATATCCCCGGATATCGCGGATTGCTGGCAGACTGCTGCTAGCGCGGCCAATCCTGCATCGTCTAGTCTTTGACCAGCATTCTCATCTTGCTGTCGTTCACCTGGCTACGAATCCGTTCCTGCTTCTCCAGAAATTCTTGCTCGGTGGCCAGATGACGCTCCAGCAGTTCCTGGTCCTGCTTCAATTTCCGTTCCTGCATTTCTCTTTCATTGGCAAGTTCCTTCTCACGCATTTCTTTCTCTGCTTTTAACTGCTTCTCATTCCACACTTTCTCCATCTGCTCGGTTAGCGCTTTCTCCTCCATCATCCTTTCCTTTTAATCAACCTATCTCGCAACTTCTACTAACTTTCTATCTTACCTCCTTTTTCTACGATCCCTCTCACTGACATTTCACTTCAATCGCTATCACCTTTTCATCACACTTCATTTTCTTCTCATCTTCTCTGTTTACATGCCCTATCAGTATTATTGATGCTCATCTCGATGTCAACGGATATGTTCTATGTTCCATCATTATGTTCTGAAAAAAACCTGTTCTAATCCACCTAATGGTGTAATTGTGCCTTTCTCATTTATCCATTAGCAAGTTATATTCAATATGTTTGTGAAAATGTCTATTACATTCTTATTACACTTTGCACATATTTACAAGGGCACGAGTGTCACGAACCTGATGAGAAACATGTTGACGATGACGTCCTTGGAACAAAAAATATATTTAAGTGGATAAATCAGCATGAATGAAATGTTCTCTTCGTATAACATATTTTGGAATACAGTGGGAGGGGAAAGCGATTATACCTGTAAAAGAGGATGTGAGAGAGGCCTAGTTGGTGAAAATGGATTCAGTCATCACCGAACCCGATGTGACTTTCATTCTGGAATATGCCCGGTACCTTAGTTTGGTTTAAATTCCACATAACCGTAGTAACTCCGGAATCAAAAGTCAGATCTGAATGAAATTCAATAACAGTCAATGGGTGTATTGTATTTATCATTTTAAATCAAGTTTGTAAAAATCAGTTAAGAGTTTGCTGAGAAATAGGTGTGATATTATCATACGAACTTTGATAGTTATCCGAGAGTATCAAGAACCGTCATAGGTGGCCAATATTTTTTTTGTTTTGATTATAAAGGTTTTAACCTTAGGGTCATTCGCCTCTTTGTCGGGTTGGAGAAATCTCTTTAGAGAAATCGCTAACCCTATGTGCGGGGTTGGGAATTGAACCCAGGTGAGCTGGGTACAAGGCAATTGATTTACCAACTACACTATCTCCACCCCCCCCTAAGTGGTAGCCAATATGGTCAAAACTACTTTGATTGGTCTTTAGGGATCTAGGCCCTCTAATCCAAGTAATGTTAAATCCGTTTCAATATGTATTGCATCAATTGGACATCTTCATGTTGCAAGTTTATATAGGAATTTGCTATGTGGCTGCAGAGAGCGAGTAAAGGCGCTATAACCTAGGCTCAATGAGTCAGGGCAAGGTGTAAATACCTTTGTCCCATCGCAAAGGACCAAAGGAGTGACATTAACCTTCTTAGCAAAGTCACGTTTTATTCTAACCCCCTATAAACTGAAACGGTCGGTACGGTTGTCCTCGTTTCTTCCTCATTCAAGTTTCAAAACGATTCGTTGGTTGAATTGTTCATTAAATGAATAATTCAATTGCCGTATAATATTGAAACATCTTCAAACCCAACTCTGCATAGTAGGCCTGGCCGTTTTAATATTTGCGATATATTATAATATGCTTCAAATATTAATGTTGACAAGAAAGACACTACAGAAAAACTGAAGTGTTTTCCAGGATGCTTTTCAATACTGGCTGTGTAAGGGTTAGAATAGAATAGAATAGAATAGAATTTGCTATGTGGCTGCAGTCTTCAGCCCATAATTCCGGAACCGGAAGTAGGATCAACAAAAAAATACAATAGCAGCTTGTGGGAGCGTTATTTGAAACTAAGTTTGTGAAAATCGGTGCAGCCATATCTGAGAAAATTGAGCGGCTTTATTTGATACACACACGCACCCACAGACATTTTGCGGTCTCGACGATTTGAATCGAATAGTATGTGACACTTGGCCCTCTGGGACTTAAATGGCAGGTCGATTTTTGAAGTGATTTCCTAATTTGTATGTAAGAAAACCAAAAATCATTTATATTTCCAAACCAAACTAATTTCATATCTGTATTGCAGAGTAGATTTGTTTCGTAATGACGTATTTGATAGGTTGATTGATTTGAGGTATCAACTAATGAAAGTAGTACTGTTCGTGAAATCTTTGTTCAGGTTGTAGCTTCGCCAAACGGTTGACTGCTCATCATTTTAGTTTAGCTGTGTAAATATTTTTTCAAGAACATGGTAAGCATGTTTGGTTATATTCAAGATGATGCTGTTCGAATAGTACTTCCAACATTGATAGTATAATTTCAACAAAAATTATTAGCTGACAATTAACTAACATATATATTTTCGAAATCTGAACGGATCTGATTTTTTTAGATTTGGTCGAATCTGAAAGCTGACAAGTCCATACTAGTAATGAATAATGTTATAACTAGTGTATTAGGAAAAGATTGTAGAGTTAAAATAACTCATTTGCTCCTTTTATAAACTGGCTGTCTAAAAATGGACGAAAGCAAACAGAACAAAATCGAATATGATTTTTAATTATTCGAGTTGTTTGAAACACCCAAAGAACATCAATTTTAAAGAACAATGTTAACAATGGACTAGTTCGCTATGGACGTGTGTGGCAAAGATCTATTTTGCGGAGAGTACAGTCGCAATGCGACGAGAAGGTATTTATGGAACATTGTTGTCATGTTGTTGTACCATTACATTGTACGATTGATAGATTATAGTGAAGACCCGCTTTTATCAGCCCACGATTTTGTCAGCATCATATAAAAATTGATAGTTGGTAGTTTGATGAGCTCTAGCAGATGAAGCAAGTCGAATTCGAGTAAAATTTTTCTTGAGCATATTTATCTTATCTTAGATATCCTTAATATGAAAAAATCCAAATTTTAATTTTATTTTAAATTTTGCGCTGTCTGACCCTATTAAGCGAAATTTACCCTAAATTATCGGAAAGGGTTATGAAGGGACTAAAGAAGAAAATTTTAAAAGCTTCGGTTTGTTAAAAAGAAAGAAAAATATATGTCCCGATTTTGTCAATATCCCCGTTTCAACAGCCTAAAACTCACCAAAGGGCTGTTAAAAACGGATCTTTACTGTATTAGAATTGTCTAAAGTTGATGCAAGTTATTATGAAAATTCTGCTGGTTAACTTGAGTGCTTATGCTACAGAATTTGCGAAGTTAAAGGCTGATGAAGTACTATCCCTGATAGTCGACGCCAAGCTAACAAGGCATCAATACTTATTAATTTGCGCATAAGTAGTAGAAAGGCGTCTGGAGTACTAGGGCTCTAAATTTTCATAACTTTCCCTACCCAGTAATCTCTAGCTAATTAAATGTCGTTAAAATGTAAAAAAGTGTTATACCTAAATCGAAAATACAGCTAAGAAATCAACCGAATTGAGGCTAGCCTAAACACACAATTAATAAAATCATCGATTAAAACCAACAAACGATACGAGTTGATAGCTGAAAGTTATAGTAAGAATAGTAAGAATGTCGATAGCTTCTCTCATCTTACATAAAATTTGTAGTAAAAAAAGTTACAGTTCACTAAAGTACGGTGAAATCTAATCCGCAAGAACCGAATTGACGACAATGAAATCGGATAGTTTATTTATGTTCTCATTCGTATTCATTACCAACTATTAACAAAACTTATATCATAAAATGTGTGACAAAATCAATTTATCACTATAAGATGAATTGATCTGATCTTTTCGATATCAAATTTGAGCTGAGCGACTCCAAATTCACTTATATGGCTATGGGACGAAATTCTTTAAAAATGTATATGGCGGAATGTAGGTCAAAGGGGAGGGGGGGGGGGGGGGGGGGGGTTGATGTGGAAAGAGATGGTGTGAGTGGAAGCTGAGAGGGGGCTGATGGAGTATGCAACACCCAAATATTATACCCACCATTTGAGATTTGGTTTATGAAAATCGGTTCAGTCATCACCGAGTAATCGATGTGACTAATTCTGGAATACGTCCAGAACCCGAAAATTCCGGAACTGTCGATAGTGGACATTATATTCAAAGAATCTTTGATTGGCCATCAGTGATCTAGTCTTGTAAATAGAAATGATGTGATCTAGACTTGCAAATAGAAATGGATTTTTAACCTTTGAAGTATTACGATTGTATCGGTTTATATGGGAACTTCCTATGTGGTCGCAATAAACAACCTGTAACTCCGGAACTAAATGTCAAATACAAATGAAATTCAAAAACAGTCCATGGGAATATTGTATCTTTCATTTGAAGCCAAGTTTATAAAAATCGGTCAAGAATTACCTGAGAAAAAGGTGTGAGATTAACTTACGAACTTGGAATATACCTGGGGGCATCGAGAACCGTCATAGGTGGCCAATGTGGTCAAAGCTGCTTAGAATGATCATTAGTGATCTAGACCCGCAAATCCGAGTTATTTTGCACCATTTTTAATATGTATTACACCATTTGGACATCATGGTGTTACCATTTTATATGGGAATTTGCTGGGTGACCGCACTCTTCAACCCGTAACTCCTTAACCGGCAGTCCGATCGACAAAAAATTCAATGGCAGCTTATGGGAGCGTTGTACCTTTCATTTGAAATCAAGTTTGAGCGTTCAGCCATCTCTGAGAAAAGTGAGTTTTGAAAACACACACACACACACATACACACACACATAGACATTTGTCAATTTCGACGAACTAAGTCGAATGGTATATGAGACTCGGCCCTCTGGGCCTCGGTTAAAAAGTCGGTTTTCAGAGTGATTGCATATACTTTCTTTACGAGAAAAGCAAAACAACAAACTTTTGTTGCAGCAACCCAGGGCATGCTTTGATCTGATAGCTTTGCCAGTTTAATTCTTTTCAGGCAATTCTAGGCTGTCATCACGAAATAGATGAATAGGGTAGAGTAATTTGTTTATTCGGTGAACCAAAAAGACATGACCCGTTTGTATGGGACCTTGGTATATTTTATTTGTGTTTGGTTAACCTCACTTTTCTTGACAGTTCACTGGTACCGTTTACATCGACCTGCAAAAAATTCTTTGTGATTTACGTCAATCGAATTTAATTGGCGTCAAAATTATTCTAAGTCCATGTAAACAATACTAGTGAATTGTCAAATAAAGTGAGGCTATCTGTATCTGTAATGAACTCTGACGCACCGCTGTCTTAGATGTCAAAGAAAATCGAGAAAACTGTTTTGCTGTAGTCAGAAACGGAAACAATTTCTATTCTTTATCAGATTGTGCATATCGCCCCTCCCCGATCAAAAATAAAGCCACCCTTCTTCGGAGCTGATATGAAGGGCTATCGAATGTTTATTCGGAACTGGAGTAGAGTTTTGCTGCGACAGTCAAATCGATTGAAGATTAGCGAGCCCGCGGCAAGGTCTATAATTGGAACAACGCAAACAAAAGGACCCGAAGAAAGAATATCGACGTCGTTCGGTTTGTCACTCACCCCTTGAATTGGCAGTCCTCCGACACAATTATCCCGAAAAGAAAACACGTTCCTTCCAATCTACGACCGTCTTCAGCGCCGAAAGAGTTCCTGAATAGAGCGGCAATCGGTATAATGAAGCTTGTCGCAGTTCAGCTTAACTAATTATCCAATATGTACGCATAACTCTCCCCGCAGCAGTGGCGACGGCGAACGTGACCATAGAAGTATAAGGCGGAATAAATTTTGGGAGGACTTTCGGGGCCCACCCGCACCCATCAAACCACCGAATCGTAGTAGGCGCCATTAATTCGTTCGATTGTTATTCTTTCCTTCGAGAGCAGGACCGCTGGCTGGCTTTGTCATACATAATTCAGGAACCGAGCGAAAAAGAATTTTGTCGCGTCTGGAAGCTTTCGTCTTTTTTTTTTATTTGTTATTTGGCGGTCATGGACTTTATTTGTGTCTCAAGGGCGGCGGCAATCACGTCACTTTTCCAGTGGGCTTATTGAATTTCCTTATATCGGCAGTAAGTATTGGGGAAATAAAACGACAATCTTATCATTAAGTGGGGGATTTTTCGTCGTTGTCAGAGTACGTTGGTGTTTTGTCCTGACTACAGACACTTTATATCGCAGACTTGCGGAGAGAAAAACAGTAAAACTAGCAACTATGAACGTAAACTGGCATCACGGAAGCTCGCATAACCCGGTTAAAAACTGCGGACGAACATGGTCAGGCAAACAGTTTCACGTTTAACTCAACTCGCCTGTGTTAATTGCCCCTAGGAACAAATGCAATTTGCGAATGCGATTTAAAGGCAATTTCAACACTTAGACAAATTTTCTGGCGGCTGAAAAGGACTTGGTTGTTTTTACGTTTTTCAAACATGGCGGTTCATGTTTGGCTTAAGCTTAAAATAGTTTTTTTTTAACAATTGGCGTGTTCTCGCTTGTATTTTGTTTGTCTAGTGCACTTTATTTAGCCAATGAATGTGGGAAATTGTGGAATCGTGTGTAAATATAGTGGAACAAGATCTCTGAGCTAAAATCTTAATAAAAGTCAGATTGTGGTAAGTTTTGGTGTGTAATGCCAATTTCACCATTGATTCTTCCTATAGTTTGGTGGTGATTACCTAGTGTAGTGATAAGTTTATGTGAGTATATAATTAATCCGAAAATAAGTAATGTTTGTAATTTTCATATTAGGCAATTAAGGGCGATTAAATGGCGCGTTCCCTGGGCGATTTGGGGGCGATTTAAGGGCGGGTAGAGCGGCTAAAAAATGACGGCGGCAAATCGCCCAAATGTTGCATTTGAAATAGCCCCCTAATTGCCAGCAATTTGCTGGCGAATTGAAGGGCAATTAGCGCATCCGAGTTGGCAAATAGCCACCCGTTAGCCAGAAACTTGCCCTTTTTGACTGGGAAGCTTTGCATGGACTTCCTCTTGTACTTCCCCTCTCAAAACCATCATGCTCGTGCGGCTGCACTTTTTGGCAGTCCGTTTGGCTGCTATTTTTGACGCTTCACTAGTCTTTGTACAAAGTGTCTGTAGTCCTGACTGATAGCAGTGTTTTGTGTATGGCAATAGTAATGTTATTTAATTTTAATAATCCATGCACCAGCCAATTCAAAAAATAAAAGACCTCCCTTTAATGTTGTTAATAAGTTTTTACTGTACTATTTTTGATACCAGTATACAGTTTCACCATGTTAGAAATGTTGCACAGACATCACTTAGTAAGGAGAACTTGGCACATCTCGTAAATCATCTTAAATATTTGAAATGCGATGTTGCCTACGTTAATGTTATAATCCTCGTGTTTGTAGATGACAGCACAGTCGAGGTACGACGACGTAATTGGTTAGCGCCTACGCAATAAATAGTAATGGTCAGGTCACAGTACGGAAAGATGGATTTTGATGTGATTGAGACTTAGCAACAGATTTTTTTTCCAGGTATTGATACAAATACTGAAGAAGTTTACAAGTAGTAATCGAAATACCAGGTATCTGATAGTGGAGTTCGTGTAGTGAAAATGCGATTAATCCGCCACCTGAGCTATTTGTGGCTCTTTGAGACCCAGTGATGCCACAAGTACAGATTTATCTAGAAAGGTACAGATTTTTGAAGCGTTTTTGGTACAGATTCTGTACGGTACAGATTACAGATTTTTGTAAAAAAGTGCAGATTGGTACAGATTTTTTTAGATGACAGAAGAGTAAAATAATTTAACCTTGCGATGCATCCCATAATGTGCACAAAGAGCGAAACACAAAAAAGAGCGGCACAAGAACACTGCGATGTGGAGATCACCAGCCCAAAGAGAAACTTGAAAACGAAAAAAAGAAAGAGCTGTGCACCAAGAGATGCAAAATTTCGCACATTGAGTTACCCTGAAGAGCCGCTTTTTTGTGCCTCCCCTCACTGGCAAACAGGGAGGAAGGGGAATCAAACTATTCAGATTCAGATAAAGATTGATCGGAAGAACGTTTTTAAAATGTTTTTTGGTTGTCTTCTCTGCTTCCGTGCGCATGGGACTATGATGCACACTAAAGAGCCTCTTTATTTCTACTCTTTGAGGTGTGCGGCCATGGAGTAGAATGCACGTATGGGAGCAAAACACATAGGAGTGAAGAGGGTTATTGTGAAAGAGAAGAGTCAAAATTTCTGGTTTGATTTCCCAAATGAAAAATATGTATAAGAAAAATAATTTTTTCTAAACAACCTTGTTATTGTTTCGGTACAGAATCCGGTACAGATTTTTCTATAGCAGAGTACAGATAGGAAAGATTTTTCAACTCCCGGTACAGATTTAATTGTGGCAACACTGTTGAGACCATTTCATGTTGTTTCGATGGTTGTGAAGTTTGGCACGAACCATATTTATGATCTTTTCAGGAGGTTGTGTGTGGTGTGGTGCGTCATTCCATTCACCGTAACCCCAGATTGATGATAATCCCTACTCTCAGATCACGCTGTGCACTTACGAAAACCAGATCGCTAAGTGACAAATCTATAGACAAACTTTCTTACTTCTTACTTTCTTCGATTAAACCACAAACTACTGTCCAACCAGTAACGAATGGCCATTTGGGGTACCAATCACTGAAGCTCAGTTGGAAAAAATGACACTATGCAAAATTTTAGCTCAATTGGACATGATAAGGGAAGGAAGTCACATAAAATGGCTATAGTTTAAAAATGTTAACCCCAGGGAAAACATTAAAATCGAATTCGTATTTTTGATGCCAAATATCAATAAAACGTCCAGATCTAGTGTCGTTCCAAAAAAAAAAAATTCACAAGGCTCATCTTTAAAAAAAAAATGATAAAAAGGCCTCTTTTAAACAGGCCTTTTTTAAACAGATTTTCAAAAAAAAAAAATTTTTTTGTCGAGTTGACACCAGATCTTGATGTTTTATGTATTTCTAAAACGTTTGGTATACAAAAAAAAGATAAAAACGGCATTTCGTAGCTCAAGTTCCATTTCAGCTCAAAAATTTCCCAAGCCTAACAGAACCAATTCTTTTCAAAAAATAATTTTTCTATGTGTGTGTGTATAATCCATCTCCCACTGACTGGCAGTGCTTTTATGGAAGAAACTGATACGTACTTATTCCTTGGTATATTATTTTTTGCATCTTTAAATGCAAACATTTTTATCCCTGGATATGGAAGGTGATAGCTCTACCGCACACCCAACGACCCATCTCAAAAATACAATACAATAAGCCCCGCATAAATACACCTACGAATCAACTTCTGCTGTTTCTATTTCCTTCGTGATTCGGCACGGTCTCCAAATCTTTTTTTTTCGAGAGTTGTCCTACTGGAGCTGTAGAGCTAGGTTCTCGGAAGCGCTCCCCGTCAGAATCACATACTACAATTTGCAGACGAGACAGGCAATGTCGCCTACTAAAACACTACATTAGGCCAATTGTAGCGGGCCGTGATTCTGAATGTGATTCGGTACGGTCTCCAAATCTTCACATACAAAAGGATATTTTGTACTCCATGTTCATGTTTATAGATAGCCCTGGCGCTAATTAGTTTCTCTCCTGTCACCTAGGTGGCACTGTTCTGTGACAATTTTCGCTCCTGCACACTATATTTCATACAACCTTAACTTGCATAAAATGTTTTAATGATAGCGTACAACTTCTTAAATGTCCAAAGGACTGACTACCGTTCTCAGTTTAGCACTGGCGGGAAGCGACCAATGTTGTCATGTTTCACATTTTTTTGCCTTTAAACCCTGATAAAGGAACTCCTCGGTCATCTATTAAACCAAACCACCAGCGGTGCGCCATGAGAATCGAGTTCTGAGAAACCCTGACCAAGCTGACCATTTCACTCGAGATCAAAAATCGGGTGACGAAAACCGAGCGAGAATTGAACGTAACATTACAGAGTGTTACCTTTGGAATGAATTGGGATAGAACTGTACAAAATTTCGAAACGATTGGATCAGTTGATGTTGAGGGATGATGTGCACCGCAAAAACTCATTTTTCAGTATTTAGCAGTGGAAGAAAATTTCGAAGAAATTTACATAAAAATCGTCAACCGGTGACAGATATATCAGATAAGCTCAGCATTATGATATTCTATCTAAAGTAAGCCAATGACATTACTGGCGACAAAAATTTAAAAACCACGTCTACATGCCCGTCAACAAAGTTGAGATCAACGGCGTGGTCATCGATGGTGTAGAGTTTGCTGTTTCCAGGACCCCTTACTCCAGTGAGCGAAGATTTTGAATGGCAAAAGCCCGGTGTTTCTGGCGCTTCCAGGAAGACCAGTGTCGCAGAGATTCAATTTAGTGCAGGACTGGGTGGGATTCGTTATGGCACCGGTCGCTTTGTGTTATATAACGAAACTCCTCTCGGTTCCGCTAACACTTTTCAACGAAGAAAGATGGAAATCCGGTGTCTTCCACAAAGTTATAGAATAGGCATTATGCAGTATAAATAAAGGCCATGGGAATCGATTACTAATTCAGTACCATACGCTGTTAAGCTCCGTGCAAAACTACCACCCTTTAAATCTTGGTGAGGACCTGGAACTCCCGAAATATTGGAACCTGGGTTCGACGTCCAAAACGGCCAGCTTCGCGCGGTTGGTCTTCGAAGTAGACCCGGATCTAGATCGCACCAGCGCCAGTTGTCCAACGAACACCGCTTCGACCCGTCTCCGTTTTCACTGATTCCTCGATGTCTCGACAACCACCTAAAAGCACCTGCATCTGCGTGTAATTACTGGCCATCTGTGTCCGAATCTGTCAGTGATGAACCGCACCAACTTGCAGGTGCTGCTCAGTGTTGGACGGCTATCCGCAGTTCCTACTCACAGAACTTCTTAATACCAGATGAGTTGCCCGGCAAGTTTGGTGTGAATGCTTCTTGTTTTGCGGACTTCAGTGGGATGTAGGTAAGAGGCCTTGAGTTTACGACGGCCTCCGCTTCTAACAGGATCCGATCGCGACCTAGACCGAGCGAGCGAACCTCTCCCATGTGTGGGGAAGTAGCTGGAGTAATGCTTCCGTGTAGTTTCTGAAGTAGTGAAGTTCTCCGTCAACGCCTTGTTGTGCCCTTTTCCGCTCATTGCTAGTACCCTGGAAACAGGTGAGGACTTCATATCCAGCGAGTGCACCACCTTCAAATAGATGGCTCAGGTAGTGAGATACGTGAAGAGGACCACCCAGCGCTTGATGTTGATGTTCTGCCTAAGTAGATAAGCGTTGACGCGCAGTAGTCCAGTCCGTCTGAAAGTGAATGCTTGGATGGACGAAGTAAGCTACCATAGCGGTAGGTCCATAGAGCAGTTCTTGCAATGCCGTACTAGGTACAGAGTCGTGCAACCTTGTCCAACAGTCGTCGCTGTAGTGGGATGTGGAATAGTTGACGAACCTCGTTGAATATGGTCTCTCGGTTGGCGTGGCGAAAGCGTCGATGGATCCAGTCTATAGGTAGAAGGTGGATGCAGAACCGATTCGGTCACGACTTCGCAGAACTCCCTTCTCATCAAGGAACCGCAGCCTTGGTGTAGAAGTCTCTGGTTTAGTGACGTCGGATCGAAAGTCAGTTTGAACGAAAACAGCGAATTCATTGGGATAAACTTCGCCAAACGGACAGTTCTTAGTGCTTCCTCGGCTGACGCAACTCCAGGCTTCTTCCGAATCGGCGAAAGAATTGGCACCGGCAACAGTCAATTCTTTCGGCGATTCGGAAGAAGCCTAGAACCAAGGGTTGTCCATTATCTACCCCAGATCAGTTGCTTGCTTCGTTGCGAGATCGGCATTTCTTTGGCTCGACAACGAATAACTGATGCCATCTATGATCGATTGTTTTAATCCAAGTAAGCAAGGTTTTGGAATCAATCTAGCAGTACCGTACCCCGGAGTTTGTATATTCCTCGAGCTTCGAGGAGTAGACAACGTTGTGACTGGCAATCGACGGGTCGAATTTAGGTCGTAGAGAACATCACCATAAGGTCTCCACAGATGGTGACAGGACACTGATGAAACTGGCAGTCTCGGTCCCTTAAGTAACATGAAGTTAAACACTCTTTTTTGCCGCGATCCTTATCAGGCGAAGCTTGTTTGGTTTCCGGGGACTGGAATTTACACACAGGGGAAATTTCAGTTCAGCCAAGATAGTCTCGTAGACAGTCTTCCCAAATGAACATCGAACACCATGTTCGCTCTAGTTCTATGCACATCTGCGCCAATGCGTACCAAAACACGTGGACGTGTTCGTTTGCACATTCGAACCCCGTGTACGTACGCGGTGTTCGTACACACAGGATTTTGACACTAGTTTTCTCTTTCTCTCACTCATCATCACTAGCGTTGACGCATTCTATTTTGTGCATGCCTTTCTTGTGTACGTACACGGTGTTTAAACCTAAGTTTGCACATCGTTCGGTATTCGATGCAAACCTGTACACAAAGGCAAAGCATGTTTGAGGTTGAACGCGTGTACAAAATTTTGTACACGGGTGCAAACTTGTCGATGTTCATGGGAAGACTGCTCGTAGTAGTTTCCGCTCAAATCCTTCCACCCATAGCCCAGCAATCGGATAGCTGTCGGGAAAGACTGCATTGTTTATTCTCCATAGAAGCCCCATATCGTAACCGGACCCGAATGGCGGTCCACTGGATGTTTTTGTAGCAATTTCCTTGTGCGCTTGGGTACAGAGCTCCTGTGGTTTCCCGAGTGAAGTAGTGGCGGAACTGCTCATCTAGCTTTCGAACAGAATCGGAAGCCAGGACGCTGAGAAAACTAGTGATCGCTGTTAAAGACAGTTGGCCAGAAATACTTCCACAGATACTTTGTATCGCTTGAAACGCTCAGGCCTTAGCGGAACGTAAGTTGTCTAGACCAGTAAGCAAAGTAGATTGAATTAGTTCCTAATGCTCAAATAGAAGACTTGCAAGATGAGCAAAACCTTTTGTCAGAACGAATTCGTAGGCAGAACCAGTCCGCTAATCGTACCAACATCAACTTCGGTGTAACCCGGGCCTGACTGACCCTAAATTACAGGGCGTCTAACAGAACAATCAAACTTTACTAGTTCGATTTGGTTCAAATTTGGAACAGACACTCCTGATGGGAAAAGGAATCGATTCAGGGGTGCGCCGATCGAGTTTTCAAAAATTCGTTTCTGCTGGGCCGTTGAATGAGGATACTTAACATAAATTAAGTAGGATTTGTCGGGCGCGACCACACCGTAGTTGATAAATCGATTGCACTGTGCGTAGCTCAACTGGGTTCGATTCCCAACCTCCGCACATAGGGCCAGAGATTTTTCTAGTTCGAAAAAGTGGCGAATAATTTTATAGTTAAAACCTCTACAAACATAATAGAAATAGTGTCTGGTGCCAAGACGGTTCACTGATACAGAAAATCCGAAACGCGAAATACAACTTCATTAAAAATAAAGTTATCGAAAAATAAAATAAAATGCTAAATGTTGTGTTACCGAACTGGACCAGTGTCGTTTAGATGCAAAATCATATAACCATGAGAACCACTAGAGGTTTCCCTCCAGAAGGAGTGCTGTCACCCCTTTTGTGGTCCCAGGTTAACGGACGAACTGCATGGTCTGGAATTTCAAGTAACTTTAAGGCCGTCGACATTGTTGTCGCTAATAGAGGTTCAGTCCATGTCTTTTTTCAGCTCAAAATATTTAGAAATTCTTTTAAATACTTCCCTCACCTAACATCTGCTACCCATACTAACTTAATTTTTCCACTATCCTCTCTCTCGTCCCGCACAGGCATCGGCAACCGCTTCGATGACAATCGGTTAACACTCCGGATCCACCGTGGCCGTGGTTCCACAACCAGCACCCACGGTACGCCAAGCAACCCTCAACTACAGCAACAACAACACCAACACCACCTTCCAAACCACCACGAATCCCCGCATAGCAACGGAAGCACTCACAGCACCACAACCAGCCTCGGCAGTGCCTCCCCGGAACGGCTATCCCGCTACATCACCCGATGCCGAAACCACGAAAAAATCAAAATCTCCGTGTCCTACCCCTCAACGGAAAACCTAAACCAAAGCTCAACCGGCGAAGGCAGCAAACTCCTGTACGCCGTTCACTACTCCTCCAACGGAGGCAAAGAACACACGGCATCCCGAATCTTCCGACATTCCTCGTCCTCCTCGGCGAAGGAACCAACCAGCCAGTACTTGACGGTTGAAGGGCGCGAACGAAATCCGCTATCACCGCGGGCCAGCAAACGGATGGGCAAACGGAACATCAAAGCCCAGGTAAAGCGCTTCCGGATGGAAACCAAAGCGGCCAAAACGCTGGCCATCATCGTCGGTCTGTTCATCCTGTGCTGGCTGCCCTTCTTCACCATGTACCTGATCCGGCCGTTCTGCGACGACTGCATCAACGAGCTGCTGTTCTCGATCGTGTTCTGGATCGGCTACTGCAACTCGGCCATCAATCCGATGATCTACGCACTGTTCTCCAAGGATTTTCGGTTTGCCTTCAAGCGGCTGATCTGTCGGTTCTTCTGCTCGGCAGAACCCATCCCGAGGCCAACCAGCCGGCGGGGATCGGAAATGTCTCAGTTTCGGGGTCAGGGTGGTGGCGGTAGAACACCGAGCATTTCACCGTCGGCGGCTGCACTCGGGGAGGACAGTGATCCAACACTGGGGGATCTTTCCGATAGTAGATGACGCTCGTTTGCTCCGAGCATCAGTTCCAACTCTAGTCCCGGTGGTGGCGGCCGGCGTAATAGCATGGGTAATCCTACTGGGGCAAGCGAGAGCGCCGCTCGGGGACCGGTGTACGATATCTGTCATCCGCTGGTGATGGAGAGTCCGGGTTTCGGGTCGTACGGAAGCACTGTCGGAGGTGGTCACCATCAACTGCAGCAGCTGCGACGGGAGGATGATCGGCTCGGAGAAGGACCGAATAGGTCCGAGGGTGCGGACTCGAGTATCGCTCGGACCGATATTTGATCGTTCTGGGGTAGACGGTTTCTGCACTTTTGTGATAGCTCGTAACGGGCGGAGGGAGCACCAATGGTTTCCCTGGGTAGTCGTATCTAGCGTCGGAATCGATGCAATGGATTGATGGCAGATAGATCGACGAACGGAAAAAAGGAGCAATCTAATCCTGGTTTCTACTCAAATGTGTCACTTCTATGATCTTAGGTCTGGGAAAACAGGGTAAGTGACCCCTTCAAAACGAAAACTGCAAACCGATAATCAAATCAAATGTTGTCTCAACTATGAGGGTATACAATAGGAAAATTTACGGTTGAGTGTTCCGGTGATATTGAACTTTCCGCGCAGACGAAACCAGATCAAATAAGACTACAATGCATTGCAGAAGTTTACTACAATTTACAGAGCTTTTTTGTAGCTTGCGCAACTTGTGAGAGAAACGCATAAGTTTCCTAGAATTCACAGAATCTTCTCGAACTATACAGCTCGCGGTTGAACTGCGTCATTCTCCGAACTTTGATGACGGTTGTACCGCATCATTCTTCGTCTTTTAGAATTACCATCTCCTTTGTAAATAAGGTACAATTACATGTATAAAGAATGTGCAGTATCGCTCTTCATCGGCACTGGGAGAGCCTTCGAAAAGATGCGAGACCATATAACCGCGAAAACTACTACAGGCTGTCCTTAAGATGAAGTGCTGTCACCACTTCTGTGGTCAAATGTAATGGTTAGACTCCGTAACGAACAGGTAGGTCCGGGATTCACAACAACGAGTTAGGCCGTCCACATTGTTGTCTCTGATAGGGGCAATTAGTTTAAACGTGGACTGGAAATGATCCATGGAAAAGGAGAATCCTTGCAACAATCCCCCAAAAATTATCATGATTTTATTAACAAGGAAAAGAAAAATTTAGCTTGAAATCGCCTTTTCGTATTGGACTTCAATATCGAACCTACCACGGAAGTAAAAAATCTTGTAGTAAAAATGATGGCTTGCCGATATTGAGAACATCACATCGACATTAAAAGCATTCTGGGAGTAGAGCCAAATGTCGGACCGACTTTGTGGCAAATTCCACTGATAATACGGTACACAGAATTCGACAGATTCTGTGCAAACGCTCAGCAGATTTTGGAATAAATGACCTGTCTTCTCGCTGGTTTCCAATTGTACAGAAGTAGCGATTCCACCAGTACTCAGATATTATTATATTGACCCTAAGTTACAGGGCGTCGGTTAGAGTTTCGGAACAAACAAATGAAAAGGAGAAACAAATAAATTAACTTATACCGTATATCCACATTCAAAAAACGCTGCTGCTGTTAAATCGTCGCTGATCTGTTGAAAGTTGGCTGTTTCCTCCAACTTTTCCCGGTATGACGCTAACTTCTGCGACAGCGGTCCTTTACTTGCTTGGTAGGAATTTACATAGTGATACCGATGATGGACGTATTCACCACAATGAACTTCCAAGCGAATCTTTCCAGAGTATTTCCGAGAGAACCGAATGTCGAATTCTGCCTTTTCATTTTCTTTAATCTTATTAGACCGATGTATTAGACCTACAGTACACGACTTACTTAACAGTGAAAGTGGAGCTGAACCCACATACAGTTACACCACGTCCGTAACTGTTAACTGATAACAATTCCACATACTGTAACTAACCTCAACCAAGAGTTTCTTACTGTAACAGTGCGATTGCCCCGGTCCCAGCAACAGTCATATCAATCCACCTGCAAAATTTACAGGTTCACATTTAGAAAAGAAACTGGACGAACTGCTGAGTCAACTTTACCGTCCAACGGTAATGCTAGGGGATTTCAAGGCCTTTTTTGAAGCCTTAAAGTAGAAAAAGGGCTAAAAAATCGATCTTAAAGTTTGACATTGCACCATTACGTCAAATTTGAAGTTTTGACCCGTTCTTAGGTTATTACTCCAACAAATTTAGTTTAATTTAGAGCCTTAGTATTAGTTTTGTGTTTCAGATCGATCCTGAGGTAGCAGGCTCTAGACATTATTGGAATTCAAATTTTGGTAATTTGAATAAGAACCTCCCCTTAATCAATAGAAATTATACGAAAAATACTGGTATACTTGCTACAAAGATGGTGTAATCTATTGAACATTTCATAAGACGCATTGATCCTAGAAAGTGCTAATATGGTCCCTATATGGTTCCACATGATATCTCGGACCATGAGCATTTGCTCGAGTAACTTGCCAGAGAAACGCATAACCTGCCTAGAATTCACAGAACCTTCCCGAAACATACCGCTCGAAGTTGTACTCCGTCATTCTCCGATTTTTGCAGATTTTTCCCAGTAATACAACGCTTTTTAGCGGCGCTGGGACAGCTTTCGATGAGATGTGAGATTATATAACCATGAGAACCGCTAGAGACTTCCCTCAAGAAGGAATGCTGTCACTCCTTCGATGGTCATAGGTAATGCATGGACTACTGAACGAACTGAACGGTCCGGGATTCGAATCAATGGGTATCGCCGTCGACACGGCTATCACTGATAGGGGTGAGAAAAAATCCACGATTTGAAATCGAGGTCGAATTACTTTAAATGGAGTAAACAAGAAGCCCATAATGTCCCATGCTCATGGTGTTTGAAATGGGTTCAATCCATGGAAACACCATTACCATGGTCCGATGGTATGGTTTTGGTGTAATTATGGGCTAGTAAGGCCATTTTATATTTTATATCTATGGGAAAAATGAAAATTGAAGCCAAAAATAGCTCACAACTGATTGACAGCTTTTTACGGATAGAGCCGAATATGGGACCGATTTTGCGGCATATTCAACCGATAACATACGGTATACCCGATTCCCCAGATTCTGTTCAACGCTCAGCTGAATTTTGAATAAATAAGCTATCATCTCCCCGGCTTCCAGTTGCACTTAAGTAGCGATTTCACCATTTCCCTGGTACAATTATATTTGCCCGACTGACCCTAAGTTACAGGGCGTCTAGCATAATTTTCGAACAAGCAAGCCAAAAGGAGAAAACAAACTAATGTGTACCGTATATCAACCCCAATAATTCTGCCAATGATGCAGCTGTTAAATCGTTGCTGATCTGTTACTAGTGCTGTCGGGAAGGCGACGGCTCCTCCAACTTCCTCCGGTATGTCGCTGGCTGCTGCGATAGCGGACCTTTACTTTTAACTTGATACGTGAAAGCCTTCCTAAGATCACTCCAGTCCCGTGAGCCTTTATGAATTGAGGGGACCTATATGAAAAAAATGGGATGCATAAAATTGATTTTTCGAAGCAAACCGATCAATATTGAAAAAATCGCATTGACATTCAAAGTGTTCTGGGGATAGAACTAAATGTGGGACTGACTTTGTGGCAAATTCTGCTATAATACGGTATACAGAATTCGACAGATTCTGTGCAAACGCTCAGCAGATCTTTGAATAAATTACCTGTGTTCTCCCTGGCTTACTCGGGAATAATTTTATTGGTCCGACTGACCCTAAGTTTCAGGGCGTCTACCAGAATTTCGCAACAAACAAAACCAAAAGAAGAAATAAATTAACTAATTTGTACCGTATATCCTCCAACAATTCTTCTAAGGCCGCTGCTGCTGTTGATTCGTCGCTGATCTATTGCTAGTGTAAACAGAAAGGTGGATGGTTCCTCCAGCTTGATAGGTGAACTTAATTCCTTTGTCAGAACTTACCTACCCAAAAAGCATTTAAACTTTTATAGCACACTACAAGTGCAATCTAACTTTCAAAAGGCTCTTCAAGAGTTCCTTAAAAGCTGAATTGCGACTTGGGTAGCGAAATTGATGCCGGACATATTCACCGCAGTGCTTCTTTTTCATCGTCAATATACTGTGGAAGATAGCTTGCCTGAGAAGGTCACTGAAAAAAACTGAATGAAATTTTGAATGACTCTTAGTGAAATTTTTCAAAATAAAGGGAATAGCAATTAAACATCTTAAAAATGCGTTCGAAGATGTATTAAAGGCTATATCGTATAAATATTCATTTCGAGATTGTTTTTTTTTGCTAATCATTTACAACGATAGTTACAATTGGAATTACAGAGCTCGATTTGTTCAAAGGCCAACCGAACATATAGATCAGAATGAGCAGGAATATGTGACTGCCATAACCTTTCTCAGGAACCTTTCCCCGCAATTACTGAACGAATCGTGTGGCATCGTGATGAATGACAAAATATGCGGCATGGTCAGGGACATTTCAACGTCAAGTCCAAGGATATCGTTCCAGTGTATGGTCGAAAGAAACGAATGTCGAAAGCTGCCCTCTCATTTTATTTAATCTCAAGACAACTCGTATTAGATCTACAGTTCACCAGTTACTTAACACTGGAACTGAATCTTAGGGGAGTAACCTACATACAGTTACACCACGTCCGTAACTGTACACTGATTTAAAAGATTGAAACAGGCAGAAACGTTCATTGTGAGAAACAACATTATTCCTGGGGAGCGTCCAGCACAGATAAGAGAGGCGCGCCGAGGCAACTTCTAGACTAGGGAAAAGGCAAGAACCTAACAAGTGTTTTGCAGGGTTTCCTAGACATTCCGAGTAATTCAGAATGGTGACAGAAGATACTGGAGTCTCCCAATACTCTGGGCTAGCCATCATCCTATTTTTGATATCATTGAAAGAAAAGCACGTCACTTCTGGGGAAACCCCCTAACGGTCAGAGAGTTACAGAGACTCCGTACAGCAAGAAGTGGTCATTCACAGACGAACTACCTTCGAAGCATACTATAAGAGGGTACATAAAGGTTGGCAGAAGAGCCCACGCTTCGCCCGCACCGTAACACGATGGAATCCGTCGAATAACCGCAACGCGGCAGTGCGATTGTCACTAGCAAGTTAAAACACATTACTACAAACTTCAACAAAGTTACCTTTGGGAAGTTCAGTTCAGAAATTGAAAACATTAGGAAAGTTTTATTAATTTCAGGGAAAATCTTTAAAACTTCTGGGAAGCTCTGTAAACTACAGAGTAGTATTGTACACTTCAAAGAAGCTCTGGAAATTTTAGTATATTTTATGTAAGGAAATTCTGAGAGCTTGAAAAAAGAACTGCAAACTTCATAATAGTTCCGCGACGATTTTCGAAATTTTCAGTCGCGCTGAAAGTTTGGTGAATTTAGAATATACTCTGCGAGCTTTGGTGAAGTTCTACAATTGTCACGAAAAATCTACAATTTTCAGAGAAGATTTTCCATCTTTAGGAAAGTTCAACAAACTTCAAAGAAGTTCGGCAAATTTAGAAAAGATCTGCAAATTTTATGGCTATTTGACACACTGCAACCGCTGAAAAGATCTTTGGCAAATTTTACAAACTTTAAGGACATTTCGTGAATTGAAGGTCTGAATGAAAAAGAAGCATTTTGCAAACACCATGTTAACTTCAGAAAAGTTTTCACAACTTCATTGAAGTTCCTCAAGGTTCAAGAAAAGTCCACAAATTATGCGAAATTATAGGTAATCTAGGTGTACTTTATGCGGACTTCTACGAAGGTTTGACAATATATGATCTGTGCACTTCAGAAAATTTTTGCAACCTACAAGGAAGCTCGTTGATTGGCGGAACAGTATTAGGAAACTTTCGGGAAGGTTTCAAAATTTCAACGAAGATCTGCAATATTCTGGTAAATTCTGAAAACTCGGTCATTTTTAAAAGTGATTCTGATAGTGATACAGAAGATTGGCGAACTACTGAAAAGATCTGATTACTTCTGGGGTGATCTTCGAACTCGAGTGAACATTTACACACATCAACGTAGGTGAAAGTTCTGTGAAACTCAGAGAAGTATTGCGAACTTTGGCAAAATTACCTGGAGATAGATCGTGCAGTCGTACCTCGACCACATCATGCTCTATATACACGGAGACCTTGACCGTAACATTATCATGTTCAACAAAGTGTTTCCTGTGGTTCGATTAGGGGGACCTTCTCCTGGATTAGGGGGAAAATCAAGCAATATTTGCGAATGTTCTGGGGAAAAATGAAAAGACATACGAACTTCTGCTTTTGATTTTTTATTCGTTATTTAACGATAATTAGAAAACGATTTTTTTTTTCAAAAAATCAAAATGGCGAATCTCGTCGACCTCTGCGCGCGAAACATCGCCCTACTTTGTCAAGTGCAGGGCCTCACGTGATTAACTGAAATGAGAAATGGATATAATTTATTAAAATAGATAAAATTCCTATGACGAGTATTTGCTCGGGTATACGCAAACTCGTCTTCGATCTACGGTGCGTGTTATGTAACAGGTAATAGTGGTCAAAATGGATCTTATGTTTACGTGGGTGGCCTATATCCAACTCCAACATATGCGTAATGTAGTACTGCCCAAGTAACAATTAAACTTTTATAGCACGCTATAAGTCCAATCTAAGTTTTATGTGTTGCTATAAAACTATCAAAAACCCTAAATTGTTAGTAGGGTGACCACGTTCAATAGTCTAGCCAAAGCAGAAATCTAACCTTTGAAGAACAACCTGACTTTCGAATGCAAATCAGTTAATCCAAGTATTACCTATAGGAAATAACAAGCCTGTCCGTAATCGAAGAACGCTATTCTTATACCCAGGTCAAACCAATTCTGGACCCAGACGGCGTAATGCCGAAAACCAAACGCCAAAACCACCTTCGACATCTGTTGCTGAACCCCAGACAGTCGACTAAACAATTATTGCTACATAAAGTATCTCCAAACTAATAGCCAACACAACTAGCGAAGTAACAAAAAAAAAACAACAAGATGGTTATACTAGTGTGCACACACAACATGCAACAGAAACAACCTCCAGTGAAAATCAAAACTGCTCTAACATCATGGAGGTTCACCGAAGAGAGCTGATTGAGCAATCAACAAGCTACAGAAATTATAGCAGCAAATGATTGCCCACCAAAGATCCTCAGCACTACCTGACCTGTTTTGTTATCCTTAGCGAGTTGCTATGGAGGAGAGTTACCTTCCCTCAGCGATAGCGGTGTGGTGCCACTGGCTCCTTTAGAAAAAGTGAGGGAAGCCAACTAGCGGTTAGCTTCCTTTTTCCCGCTGTCTGACGGCAATACTCTTCCGTATTCCCATTTGGGCTGGTTGGGATACAAATTCGATAGATCGCCTTACAAACGATGTCAACAAACTGTCATACCTTGAACTTCCGCTGTCGCTGATTTCGACAGTCTGTTCTGTAGTCTATTTGAAGCAAGAAAAATAAATCAATTTTAAGACGAAGATGCTAGCTTTTTGAAGTCAAGAATTTCTTACAACATCTGTATTTTGTCTATTATCAACCTGTAGATGGTCTATGCCTTGTAAGTAGGGTTTACCCTTCCACTTAGGTTCCTGCTTCATCTTCCCGGCTGACCCTTAGTGACAGGGCGGCCCAGATACTTCTACCAAGGCTATCGAATTTTCGTAAACACAACAAACAAAAAGTAAACAAAAATAAATTAATTTTACCGTTCTATTCACTCCTCGTCAATCCGCTGTTGTTGGCGGAATGACAGGCCGTTTTCTTCCGACCGGCCGGGACAACAACGGCCGAGTTCACCTTGGTTGTTTCTGTATCGACGTCTTTTCTTCACCGTGGTCAGTCACTATCATTCTCGACGACCGCCTTCCGCACGATGTCAACAAACCATCCGCCTTCAACCACTGCAGTCGCTGTCACCTAGCGTTCCACGAATTCAGCAAACTTTTCGGCGGCAATCGAAGAATTGCAGCATATGTTACTTATTCACAAACATAAAACCCAAATTTATCTAACCGATCTGCATGAACAAAACCGTCTACAAAGGCGAAAACGAACAAAAACGAATGCACTCTACAGAGAGAGTAATCGAAAAGTAGGTATATTTCCACCAAATGCTCAATTGTTACCCTGACGGGTTACAAAGAATGTACCGCCCTGAAGATGAAGACGTACACCTCGTCAGGACGTAAACCTACGAAACGTACGCAAAAGTCGAAATATAGATAGTGTCATATAAAATTTATCATATGAAGTGGGTGTCAAAAAGCCGTAGGATTCCACGCAAAGTATTTATTTCAAATAAGAAGAATTTTTAAATAAATACTTTCTATTTGCTGAATCCTAATCGTGGAACAGTCGTGATTCGCTGGTTTTGATTCGTTAGTTGGACCGACTGACAGATGTCAAAAACTCTCCAAAGGAGACGTTAGTAGTGTAATTGCATTTATTCACATCTCTAATAATTGTCAGATTGATTGTCAAAGTAAATTTGACATAAGATTTTGACATTCAGATTTTTTTTAGTTGGACAATGGTCCAACTAGCGGAGGTCGAACTAAAAAGCGGTCCAGTTGAAAAGTGGAATCACGACTGCATAGAAAAATATTCAGAACGGTCGTAAATAATATTGTAACTTATAGCAAATATCGGTTTGAAAATGTTTTTTTTGTCGTAAATCGGAAAGTTCAATATGGCTGGAAGAAACAAATACCGGAAGACCGCCAGCGGTAATCCTTAGACACTCAACCGACTTACCGAACGCGCACCTTGTATAAACAAAAATATACAGCAAATCGATACGGGTAATATTTTTACAAACCAACAGTATAGAACGAGGCATTAAACTCAAACAAAACAGAACAAAAAGCACAGAGCAGAGAAAGACGAACAGCGATTTCAGTATATGTAAGTACTTAATATACGGTAAACTGTTTCATAGAAAAACAACAATCATAGATGGAATACTACTCATAGAAATGAAAACTTTCTGGTCGAAGTGTAGAAAAAATGTAACAATTCCCAAAAAATTGCTTCGTGGATAAAATGAACGTAATTCGGGGAATTGTTCCTGTTTAGACCTACCGCCCCCGTAGCAAATCATAAACAGCAAATCAACAGGAGAAGCCCATGCGGCAAGAAGTGCTGGAATAATCTTAAAAACCGTATTAGGTTCTTCACTGGCACAGTTAACCTCACTTTTCTTGACAGTTCACTTGCACTGTTTACATGGAATTAGAAAAAAATGTCAAAAATGAACACTCGAGTTCATTTGTGACGTCATCGTAAAGTATTCAATAGTACTTCACATCACGCAGTAGGCCTTGGTGCACGGATGAAAAATTTTCGTCTTGTTGTCATTGAATACTTTACACTGACGTCACAAATGAACTGAGTGTTCATTTTTGACAGTTCGCTTGTACTGTTTACATGGACTTAGAAAAATTATTTGCAATTTTCTTCGACCGAATCTAGTCGTCCACTAAATTTTTCTAAGTCCATGTAAACAGTACTAGTGAGCTGACAAGAAAAGTGAGGTTAACTGTGCCAGTAAAGAACATAATACCTAACACCAATCCGTACGGAAGATTTCTCTCACAGTAAGTAGATGAAATTTCAACAACCGCCTGTCGGAATGTCAGAGTGTTAGTGCGTCGAACTGAATCGAATGCACTGGAAGTTAGAAAAAAATTTTATAGTAAGAGAACCGTGAAGAGAAAAACTGCAATTTTGACCTATTACAGTGCAACAAGTCCGACGTTATCGCACAGAATAGACAGTTGATTGATTGGATTGATTGGCAGCTGAAACAATATCCCAGCAAAGAAGAAGAGTTGTTTTTTTAAATGAAACCCCAGCGAATAAAGGACAGTTACGCAAAGAGTGGAACCAAATCTTGCGACAGAAGAAGAAAAAAATAACAATTCTCGACAAACTTCTGATTAGTCTAGGAAAGAGAAAACTTTTCCCTCTCTGTTCGCCCACACCAGCTGTGCTGGACGAGGACCAGTTCCGCTCGAAATTTACTCCCGAAAGCGAATTTTGACACTTGGCATTTACGCCCTAATCATGAGTTCGCTGAGAGAAATGATTCGGCTGCGTGGGAAACATTGTGTTATCATTTAATTATAATTATGATGAATTTCGAGTGAAGTCATTGTACTGACATTTGGGCAAAAATAAAGGTTGCCAGTCTCGAACAAATATATTGATTGCTACATTGATTGATGCCAGTTTCTCTTTGCGTAAGTCTTCCATTAAAAACTTTGATGAAAATAACAACGGTTAAATCCGCACAAAGCAGATTAGTTTGGAGGCGTTGATTAACTGACTTAACAAGACTAAAGACTTATTAAAGCATGTTTTTACTGACCATCCTAGTAGACCCTTTCACGGGCGTATAACGAACGCGTCAGAGGCTACTCAAGCCATGCGCCAGTAAAAAAAACCCTACCATAAAAAAGTAAGCGGGGAAAAAAGTTTTCCTCTCGCCCTTCGTTCCACTCCTTCCAAAAGGAAGGTTGTTTGTGCGTCGTTGTCGTCGTCGAAAAGTCAGCGAAAAGAAAAACTTTTACACTTCGCAAAGTGATTAGGTCTGTTCCAGTACCAGGAGAAACTGGAAGTACTCCGGAGAAAAGCGTTCCTGTACTCTCTTCTTCTCTTTTTTCTTCTTCTGGTAGCAAACCGGAGTAAAAAGGAGCAAAGATTTTTTGCTCCTGTTTACTCCGGAGTGACTTCCGTGTAGTGGAACAAACCTATTGTTACAGTTTGGTTGACTAATGGAAGTTCGAAAGCTTTTTTTTCACGCGCCGTTAACGTCTGATTGAGTAAAACAAAGAGTTGATTTGAGGAAGAGATTTGCACTGGGGGGGAACTTTGTACAAGAAGCACCATACTCGATGAGATTGATTGATCGGAAAATGATGACAACTAATAGACGTCAGAGCTACGCGAATAAACTGGATTCAAGAGATGAAGAAAAAAAAACTGACAACTGATGTGATGGAAACGACAACAAAAAAAGCGAACCGAGTTCACTCCGGAAGGTTGGACATCGGAAAGTTTCCGCTGTTAGCTGTTCGAATGGGCATCGATGCCTCCCCGAGTGGTATGGAATCGAATCGGGAGGGCTGACAAGAAACATAGATTTTCACTTTACGGAAGGGTTGAGTGAGCTCTTGGAAAATGATTACCTACCCTATATACCCACACGAGTTGCCGGCGGAAGTGAAAAATAAGCTTTGCCAACTGGTGGATGTTATGGATGTAGCGTGTCATTTGACAGTTACACAACAATGTTCGTTCGACTGGTGCAATTTCGGGAATGGACACATTTTTCGTTGTTTTATCATCCTGTGGAACTGATAAATATAAAAATATCACAAATACTTTTGAACGGTTCTTTGAAAGATTTAAAGCTAGTTCAACCCACTACCATACCGGTTTGAACGATTTGTTGTACAATGAATGAATTGGAAACGTTTTTTTTTTTTTCTTAAAGTGCACGTGTGGCAATCGAACCAGTTGTTTGTCGGAGTCGAAACAGTCCGTACAGTAGGCGGGTTTAATCGCCTACCGGTAGGCAACTATAGAGCTTCGAAAAAGCTCTCGTCAAATCGTTGCTGGGAAAGTCGCACCACCACGCTTCTTCTAGTACCGTTCCAATTTGTTTTCAGTCACGATGTTCACAATCACTTCCGCATGTTTACTTTCACGCACGATTAATCTTGACTGTAACAGAGAATATTCGTTGCTTCTTTCGACCTAGCTAGTGGGCATTCGTCTCTATTCTTGTTAAAAAAGGATATCTGTATGACAGAGGTGAGCAAATATTTTCGATCAGTTTGGATTTTTTGTTACCGCTTCATTCCAACCGTTTGTATTTGCAGTCTGTACACACACACACACACACTCTTTTCAATCTTGTAGAAACCTTGGCTTGCTACGAATTTTGATCCCTTTGAGAGCTGATTTCAAATTCGTCCAATGAAAGACGTTCGTTGGACTAACGCTACACGACGCCCCAATAACCGTTCAATAGACGTCCATCGTTGGACCAGTGTGGGACGATTTTGAAACAATTTTTTGGGCTTCTCAGTGGGATGCTATTGTGCGAGAGATGTGAGAAGAGTTTTATTTCGGGGGTTTGCGGCGATACAGACGTGATTCGCTGGTTGGGCCACATCCTCTGTCCAACTAACGAATTTAATTCGCTAGTTGGACCGAAAAGGCATCTGCTCACATCTCTAATTATTGTCAGTTTGATTGTCAAAGTGAACTTGAGACGAGATTTTGACATTCAGATACTTTATAGTTGGACTAGCGGAGATCCAACTAAAAACCGGTCCAGTTAACCCTAGAACGTTGCACTGGGGTATAAATGTACCCCACGCTTTGATCGCAATTTTCGCAGGTAAAATGCAAACAAAAGAACTGTGTAGTACGGCATTTTCTTCGTTTCTTTAATTGCGAAAACAGCTGTGAAAGCGAAAGTGTGAAATTTATTGAATCAATGATACATTGATTGGTTTGAACAAAAATAAAAGTGTGAAAAAATCGTGGTTTTGATTTTTTCACAAAAATTACTGTAACTTTGCGAATTTTCAACCGATTTAAAAAAAATCAAACGTTTCTAAAAGTTGAAAGAATGGTCTAGAAACGGTATAAAATGGAATTTCGATGTTTTTGGAAAAAGCAATTATTTGGAAGAGTGAATGTTTAAAAATCGGGATTGGAAAATACCACGAACTGTGGTGGAAATTGAAATGAATAAAATATTTCTGACCAGAAATTCATTGGTAAATTATACTTGCGAGCCATTGTTTTGAAAAACTACAAAAAATAAAAAATACAACAATAAAAATCGGCAAAAATCAGAACAATTTTTTTCTACTTCAAAATTAAATTAATTGAATAAATGATTAAAAACGATTTTGTAATACTAATTGTTACTAACGTAGTAAAACAACCAGTATTTAAACTGGTATTGTCACCAGTCACATTTCCACTTACAGCACAAAACCTGACGAAACGCTAACGGCAACCGTATACTGGGGTACAAATATACACCACGCGAACTTTGACATCTGCTTCCACAAAATCTATAAGCAAACTGGCTATACCACATTTTCCTACTGTTATTAGGAACTCTAAATTGAATTATGGTCGATAAATGCCGGTTTCTCGTCTTCACACGGCTCGAAAGAAGTCGTGGGGTACATTTGTACCCCAAAGCAAAGTTCTAGGGTTAAAAAGTGGCCAACCAGCAAATCACGACTGTTCTATTATTCCAAAAAAAAAACTCATAACTTCAATGCCAATTTGGTCGAACTTGGGGCAAACTTGAGACAATTTGGATCCAAATGCGAGACACTTTTTGGTCCAATTTCAGCAATGGGTATCTAATAACCGACGAACCACTAGCAACGCCGGATAACTACAAAGGACCTACTGACACCAATCCGGTCTCGCTGTGGAAAAATGAGCCTTACTCCCCCCACAGCTAATCACAAAGAAGAGCCGAAACAGATCGGACACCAAAGGTAAATCACTGCTGGATCATGAACGGGGAGTGAGTGGACCGACTATTTTTAGCCCGTCAAAAATATTTTCTGCCCTTATTATAAGAAGGATCATGGCGGATTGAAATGAGAACCTTTGATTTGTGTTTTCCACTGTTTAGACAACGAGCAATCTCTCACGTAGTATACAGCGAAGAATGGCTTTAAGCTCGGAAACTGTACTTTCTTGTTATGGAGGTTACCATGGATACGAGTGCGAAAATTAGACTGTACATGTAAAACGCTTATATGAAAGAAAGAAAGCGATGCAATAGCTTCGGAAAATAAATTCGGAAATTAAATTCGGAAATTAAATTGTGGTAGAATGGACGGAGTAGCATGGATTTATTCACCACTCAGACCAACACCTCACTGCTTGAGCTCCCGTTCTCTGACTCGCATCTCCTAGAATATATTTACCTGCGATTGATGAGGATCGAGGTACGCAAATATTACCTAGTCCCCACATAATGCTTCCGCTGTGGGAGATACGGCCATGGTAGCAGAAACTGTTGGCAACCAGAGACCTAGGTCAAGATCACAGCATTGAAAGAATGGTTTTTGGACAAACAAAATAACACCAAGGCCCTGCGAGACGAAATGGCAGCTATCCACCAAGCATTCGACGATATCAAAAGCCAGACTTTATAAAAAGAACCCCCTATGCCAGCCCTACACCCTGCCGCTTTCCAACAAACAATAGCCATAACAAACACAACATTCTTACAGTCTACCGTCCCCTCGAGAGGCACTAGAGGTCGGTTCCGACAGCATGAAGTAACAAGTTACTTTACGCTTGTCCGGACACGCCGTAGACTCAGGTGATTCGCATTTCTAATGCCAAAAGATCTTGACTCCTACGGTAGCAGACAAAGGGTTAAGTCGCCGGTAAACTCTAAGCTTGCTCATATGACCCTTCCACGTTTTTCTAAATTTTCTCCCTTCAACTCCTTGCTCTCCCTTGAGTACTATGGCTCTTAATATTTAAAAATATATTCTTCACCTTCCAGTCCCTTGCTAATTAAATACCGTAACAACAGTTGACAGAGAGCTACAGCCGAAACACGAAAACGGATATACGGCCGAGATCTAATGGTCGCCATCTCCGACCAAGCCCCATGCGAAATACAAAAACACAACGAAGATACGGAAACAACAACCACAACAAAGCCTACCCACATCGACCCTGCCTAAGGAAGTACCGACGCCCCGATAAGCCCCGGCGGCTCTTTGTGTGGGACCATCGAAACATTCCCATTCCCGTTCCGCTTACTCCCCCAAAACAATCGACACAAATATCATCTTGGTGGACACTCCGCTCATTTCAGGCCACGACGCAGCTAGACCACCCGTCCCGCATTACCACATGAAATGCATAGCCCAAAGCACACTGGCATCCACCCGGAAGCCCCAGCGGACGACAGACAGACCACAACGAATATAAAGACCCACAGCTCCAATCAGTACAACGAACGCTCAGCCCAACACCCGGATGCTCCTGGCCTTCCAAACAATAACACCAACAAAGACCAACTCCCTGTACTTTCACCATCGAGTCACAGCCCTCAACAGCGTCCAACACCAAACGCAGGAGCGTAAGGGAAATTCGTTGCACTAGCCCCGGCCGCGGATGTGCCGGACCCCACCGACGAGTCTTCGACGGCTGCTGGTGCAGGGGTCCCGGTACCTCGCGGATAAGTTTACACCACCGTACAACCCTACAAAGAACAGTTCAGTACTCCTGTTCAGGGAAGGAACGAACTGCCTATGCTTGGCTGACCACATGCTTTGATAAACGATACCAAAACTTATCCACAACGCAAAGTTCAAGGACCCCTGTGGAATTATTTTCATACCCCCTACGGTCACTGGGAAGGGCAGTACGCCAGTCCACTCAACAATTACTACAACAATCACCTTCTCAGCACATACAAAGCACCAGTAATTGATAGCTACATGCCCAGGGAGAAAACCTTCTGCGAGGAGCCGTCGGCAGCTCTTGATGCGATCCGATCAGACCCTACTCCCCCCACGAACAGAGCCGGCGGAATACGTGGGTAGTATGGGTAGTACTACCCACTCGAAAATAACCGAGGGGGGAATTACCCACTCGAAAGTTTGGAACAAACCCAAACCTGAGATTAACCATGTATGTGTCTCGCGCACAAAATGAATGCTTCCGAAATTCTCGATGCAGAACAATTTTATATTTTATAACAGATAAAAATTTTCTTTGCTTTACAATTTCAATTTCTTCCAAATTTGGGATTCGATTGAAATTTGAAATCCACACTGTCATAAAAAATAGCATAGAAGCTATGCATAGCTGTCATCTTCTGATGAACGTTACGGTAATATGCGCACTGCAATGCTTATCGCGAGCATTTATACTGTCAGATAAAAATGTGTATTTAAAAAATAATCATTTCGTTTATATACAGCATTATCATTTCATCGTGAAACGTCGATGTGGAACGCTGTTGTCACCGAAATATTATTGGTTGGTTATTATTCGATACATCAACGGTTGAATCGAATACACAACGTAGGGCCTAGCTACCAGTTTAAACATTTATTCTCTCGTTAATCCGTCGACGAACCGGTGCCAATAACCGCGTTTTTCAGCTTTCGTTAAGTTTACGTCATTTGTGTTTCTAACATCACGTTTTTTTGGAATAATTCGAGCGATTCGACTTTCAGAACGTCCTTATAAGACATTTTTGCGTACATTTCGGAACACTCTCTGGTCACCACGGAGTGGGAGGCCGTCCACTGTTGCTCGCGCTGGGTCCTCGTTTCGTCTGACATTGAATCGCACGTGTATAGAATCTAACCAACCTTGTACGCTTCCACCGCAAGAATTTCTTATTTTAATTCGATTGTTTCGGATATAGTGGACGCGTAGCTCTTTCGTTCAATGGGCTCACTAGTTGTAGCGAGGTCGAGTAATAATAATAAATCTAAAGCGTTTGGTCGTGCAGGTGGAGTAGGAATTTGTATCATTTCAACTGCATTCAAGATAGTCATATTGAAATTGTCGCACTTATCACGCTGTTAGATAGATCGGTAATCATCGTGAAGACAATTCCATGGCATACCGTGAGAATTGAAGTCTTCTAAAACCAGCTGAGGTGCGATGTATATGGAATCAATACTAATAAGTAGTTTGCCTTAGAGTCGGACTTGGCAAGCGACTGGTATTGGTATTGAAGATCTACATTAGAAGTTAACCTGTGTAAAATCTGGGAAAAATGTAGGGACTGAAATGTAGGATGTGGAAATTCCTGCTCTTTTCTAGGATGGAAATTCTTGCCCTTTTCTACCCGAGACTAGGATTCACTTATTTTGGTTTTATAACAGCACCCTTCAAGGGACAGGTTTTTACGAGGAAGCTAACGAGAGAAAGCGATTTTCCTCCTTCGAAAACGTATATGGCACACTAGAAAATGTTCCCCCAATGGGATGGTCAGACTCTCGCTCTTTAGTGAACGAGAAAGTGTACAAATTCATCATGGCCGGTGGCGTAGCCCTATTTAACAATTCTCGGAGCGTTCTTTAAAAGAGTGCTTCCATTTTGTTTCTACAATAGGTAGCTGTAGGCCCAATGGTTTGTGACGAGGGCAGTTCATGCCTCGCGGCACAAAAAGACGAACAGGTGGACGAACCCCGTTCAAAAGAACAAAGTGTAGAAGAGCAGATCCTGCGATATGAGGCTGATGAAAAATTAGCGGCTTTCTTACATTCTTCGATTTTTACCGAACGCAATTACTTGCAAACCAAAATTTACACTGACTATAGCAAAGGGTTTTTAAAGAAACCAACCTTCGCACCATACTTTGCAATTAGGGCCCCCGTAGGAGACTACACCATCAATCTCTACTTCCCAGGCGGGTACGTAGACAAGACTTCTACGTACATGGCCGAGTGTTGTTTAGTTAGGTCCCGCATATATCGGTGGTGTTAAATGGCTTATATTTGCTCGGGAAGAAGACATTCCTGGTGCCGGTTGTATTGGATGGGTATATTTTGTATCCTAAAGTGGACTTATCGGCATTATTTTTGCCACCGCAGAAATATCCAAATCGACCTCCATTGAGCCTGACGGGATGTCGGTCGGTGGAGATACCTTTCCGTTAGCCAACACTATCATGCAGGCTTCAGTACGTACCTGCGAAAGGTTTTATCGGTGGGAACGGAAAAATAATGCAACGAAAAAAAAAGATGGGTGCGTAATGTCTAGGACATAACCGGAGTGTCGTGACTACTCATTTGACTTGTAATTCAAATCGAATGATACTCAATGAAATATGTGGGAATGTTTCAAGTTATTCTTTATAATAATTATGGTGGTTCTGAAAAGAACCTTTGTTGTTGGCGTCTGCGTTGATAGGGGATGCGCTGGATTCTAAGCTCGTTGAGACATTCATTCATGAAATGAACAAATTTCATATTTTCTTGCTTTGAAATATCAATGTTAAAATCTCTCGAAACAACCATCGGACTCTTTTTCCTAGCGTACAGAAATGAACACGTTTAGCGAAAAACTAGGGGCGGGTAATGTCCGGGACATAACCGCGATGATCATATTCTTAAAATTCTGCTTGTATCTCTTTCAAATGGATAAATTTTACGCATTAAGTTCGTTTCACCGGGATCGGCGAAATTTTCATGGGGATCCCGTTCGTTAGTATATTCAGTAAAACAATTTTATTACCGAGTTCTCCGCATTGAATACAGGTAAATAATTTCATGTAATGATTTCAACAAACAGGCAATGTACATGTATAACAGGTGGGAGTGTTCTGAAATGGTTTTAGTGGAGGTAACAACATAAAATCGTGTATTGGATATTTTACAATGATTCTCCTTAACCTTGCAAAACCACGGGGTTGTCAGCAGAGGGTTAAGTTGTTTGGAAGAGATGACAGTTAATATATGATAACTAAAAATATAAAATTGTTCTATATATTGCAAAGTTATTGACGCGTTGACCTGAAAATTTGTCATTTCATTCATATAGGAACAATCATTGAAATTATGTCAATTTATGCTTTGCAAGATTTGAAATAACTTCGAAGTGTGGTCACGACACCCCTGTTATGTCATATACATTACCAACCCATCTTATTCCATTTTTCATTCGTCCTAATAAGGACGGTTTGTAGATAACTATGTTGATACAAGACGAGAATCTTTTGAAACAATTCAAACCTTGCCGACGATTGTTTTACTGCGTACACACATATGATCATTCCCCTTTCGCAGCTCACACCGAATGAGCACGCTTTGCATCAAGGCGTTCCGATTTATTAACTTTTCGGTGCAGATGAAAGGCCCTCCTTTTGTGCGATAAATGAAAATATTTTCATCATTCGTTTTGGTGTAGCTTTCGCATACTGGCAGAGTTACCACATTCACTGATTTTCTTGGAAGGAGTTGCAAAAACCTGTTATTAAGGTTCAAAATGTACGTAACGCTTTCGCTCATATGCACTACTATCGCTTTCCGTCCGGTTTCTAATGGCATAATCAGAACGAATATGCCGGCTTTCCCCACCAACTACTCTCGTCAAGCAACCCAATACGAATAATCATAGGAACAAACATGTAGTGGACCTATATTTAAAACTTTTCATCATTTTATTGTTCGGTTGGTGCACCATATTGACGGCTCTGTGCGGGATGGGCTGAAAATTTTCACTTTTCCGAGTCGTTTTCGAAAGATTTTTCAAAACACTATTTTTCCGTTGATAATGAATGTCCTACATATTCCAAAATTTAATATTGGTACAAATATTTTCGACAAAATGCCGAAGAAATTGATTTAATCCATTCAGTACAACAAAAGATATAAGCGTTCAAAATCTTACATCATTTTTCTTCCGAAATTTTGAAAAAGGGGCCCCAATATTGAAAGGTAAGTCGTTAGTTGCGACAAAATGGAGTAATTGGTAGTTAGCTGTGGAACATTTAAAGTATCAGCAATCAACGAACACATTTTCGCTGAGCCGTTGGCCATACAGCCCGTTAACAAAGGGTGTTTCCAAATAGCCACCAGATATTATTCGGGAATTTTCCTGTTCACTTACACACGCCAGGTCTGAACTTTCGTCATCACGGGTAGATGCCACTCCGAATCTTAGTACCCACTCGGGAAAAAAAAGTGTTCCGCCGGCCCTGCCCACGAGCAGTCGTACTGCTCCGAATCCATTCCAGGCAGCCCACGGCATGGCGGTTGTCCCGATTTGGGAAGTTCTGCACCTTATACTTTTTCAATCCGGTTCGTTCCATGGACGAAACTTTGCAAAACAACATGTTTGTTGGCTAATTTTCGCATCCGAATGTTCGGATTCTGCTTGAAATGATCAATCAGCGCTCTGCCAGCTTTTTATGATGTATATCCATCAGCTTTCCCAAGCCGCGATTCGACAGCACAGGATTTTGCGTGTGAGTCGACCAATTTTTTTTCGCGAACAGTTAGCTGTTTTTTCCATCTTATGTCACGAACAACTGCACAATACAGACACTTTATATAACAGACTAGCGTAAAGAAAAACAGTAAAACTAGCAACCATGGATGTAAACTGGCATCACGGAAGCTCCCATAAGCTTTGCATGGGCTTCCTCTTGCACTTTCCCTCTCAAAACCCTCATCCTCGTTTGGCTGCACTTTTTGATGCTTCGCTAGTCTGTGTATAAAGCGTCTGTACTGCACAACTAAGCGGATGTAAACAATATACTCTAAAGAGAAACTGGGTAAAATTCGGTTAATTTCATTCAAGTATAAAACAAAGTTTTAATGGGTCGCAATAATTATCGACTAACTCCTTACATTCCGTTGTGGAACTTGACCTTTTATTTCGGACAGACTTCGTAGTCGATTTTCTCAATGTACTGGGTAATGTAACGCAATGACCCTCCCGACCACTAAGGATCTTTTTTTTTTTTTTTTCAATTCGTTTATTTGATAAGGCAGGTTTGCGTTAGCTTAAAGGTACCAATTTTGTTTTGTTTTACATTTTAAATTACTTAAAACTAGGGGCTTACATATTGATTTTTGAAATTAAACTAAGGCTAATTTATAGCTATACATATACACAAGGGGGTAGTATAATTTTCGTAAGATTAGAGGGGTAATTTAGTTTTTATGGCAATATGGTTTGACATTTTTAGCAATGAGATTATTGGAGCAAATAATGTTTAACTAAGGGGGAAAATTTTTACGACTATCTTAAAAGTAGAAATAATTAGAGGGCGTGATTAAATTTTGTAAAGATTCGGAGACATTAATTCGAGTTATTTTATGTGGTAGTAGAGTTGGGCATTTTCAACGAGATCATATAATATAATAGTTAAAACTAGAAAAGGCAAGAAGAGCTAAATGCTTCATGAAGATATTTGGGGGGGGGGGGGAAGGGGTGTTACTTCTGTGTATAAGAGTCAGGGGAAGTAGGGTGGACAAACATGGCAGGGGGAGAACATTATTTCAGTTTCAGACTTCGGGAGATCAACGGATGGATTACAGAATCAGGGTGGTCTTCATCAGGAAGAATCATGTACTGGGACGCCGGGTGGTCGTTCTCGAGATGGCAGGGGTTTCTCCAGACGATTTCGTAGTGCGGCTCAGTTGTTGATCGGCTACATTTCGAGTTGTGCGTGTGATGTTCGTGCTTTAGGTCCCGTGTTTGTTGGCTCATTCGACAGGGATGTTTTGTGTCGCCTTGGAGTCGCATCAAACCATCGTGGGTGTATGGTACAGGTGGAAGAGAGCGCTTCTGAGAATGATAAGGAAAAAGGGGCAGTTAAAGTTGGATATTGATGGTTTTTATGAAGGTGTATATAAGGGACATATAGAGGACATCGCGGCTTGCCAACACATCTCGAACCGGGACGTTGGGTGGTCTTCCTCGGGCCCGGAGGGTGTCCATAAGCCGAGACCTGGCGGAACTGTACTCGGTGCACGCCCAGACTATGTGCTCTATATCGTGATAACCGTCGCCACAAGCGCAGATACCACTCTCCACGAGCCCAATACGTCGGAGATGTGCATCCAGCGTGTAATGGTTCGCCATGAGTCGGGACATCACACGAATGAAGTCACGACCCACATCCATCCCCTTGAACCAAGGTTTCGTCGATACCTTAGGGACTATCGAATGTAGCCACCTTCCTAGCTCCCCATTGCTCCACGAGGTTTGCCAACTTTCGAGGGTTCTCTGATGAGTAATACTGAAAAATTCGTGGAAGCAAATTGGTCTTTCAAAAACGTCACCTTCAATGGCACCCACCTTAACTAAGGAGTCCGCCTTCTCATTGCCCGGAATGGAGCAATGAGAAGGGACCCACACCAAGGTAATCTGGAAAGATTTGTCAGATAAAGCACTCAGTAGCTCCCGTATTTTCCCCAAAAAATACGAGGAATGCTTTCCATGTTTCATCGAGCGAATAGCGTCAATAGAACTCAGACTATCCGAGACGATGAAGTAATGGTCTGCGGGTAATGTGTCAATGACTCCAAGGGTATACTGAATAGCAGCTAGTTCTGCGGCGTAAACTGAAGCAGGGTCACTGAGTTTGTAGGAGGCGGTGAACTTTTGATTGAAAATACCGAAGCCAGTGGATCCTTCGAGGTTTGATCCGTCAGTATAAAACATCTTAGCACAGTCGACTTCTCGGAATTTATTATAAAAAATGTTTGGAACCACTTGTGGGCGTATGTGGTCCGGAATTCCACTAATCTCGTCTTTCATGGATGTGTCGAAGAAAACAGTAGATTCAGAAGTATTTATGAAATGCACACGGTTGGGATTGTAAGAAGAAGGATTAATATTTTGCGCCATGTAGTCAAAGTACAGGGACATAAAACGGGTCTGAGAATTGAGCTCAACAAGCCTTTCGAAATTTTCAATCACCAACGGGTTCAAGATATCGCATCGAATGAGCAATCGATATGAGAGTTCCCAAAATCGATTTTTCAGCGGGAGAACGCCCGACAGGACTTCGAGACTCATCGTATGGGTCGACTGCATGCACCCTAAGGCGATACGCAAACAACGATACTGAATTCTTTCGAGTTTGATGAAATGTATGTTCGCGGCGGATCGAAAGCAGAAGCATCCGTATTCCAGTACCGACAGTATCGTTGTTTGATACAACCTAATTAGGTCTCCTGGGTGGGCACCCCACCACGTTCCGGTTATTGTACGAAGAAAGTTGATCCTTTGCTGGCATTTCTGTTTCAGATACCGAATATGGCATCCCCAAGTACCTTTCGAGTCGAACCAGACCCCTAGATATTTTACTGTGAAGACCTGAGCTATAGTTTGACCCATTAATAGAAGCTGTAGTTGTGCTGGTTCACGCTTCCTAGAAAATACAACTAGCTCAGTTTTCTCCGTGGAGAATTCGATACCCAGCTTAATAGCCCATGCAGACAAATTGTCCAAGGTATTCTGTAATGGTCCTTGTAGATCGACAGCTTTGGGTCCCGTAACAGACACCACGCCATCGTCTGCAAGTTGTCTTAACGTGCAGGAATTGTCAAGACATTCATCAATGTCGTTGACGTAGAAATTGTATAACAGGGGGCTTAGACATGAGCCCTGGGGAAGGCCCATGTAGCTAAATCGTGATGTCGATAAGTCACCATGCGAAAAATGCATGTGCTTTTCCGACAACAAGTTTAGTAAAAAGTTGTTTAAAGTCGCTGAAAGACCATGCTGGTGCAGCTTCTCTGAAAGAATGTTGATAGAAACTGAATCAAAAGCCCCCTTTATATCTAGGAACACTGATGCCATCTGCTCTTTACTAGCATAGGCCATTTGAATTTCGGTTGAGAGCAACGCAAGACAATCATTCGTCCCTTTGCCTTTGCGAAAGCCAAATTGTGTATCTGACAGTAAGCCATTTGCTTCGACCCAATTGTCGAGGCGGGATAGGATCATTTTCTCGAACAACTTCCGGATACAAGATAGCATTGCGATCGGTCGATACGAATTGTGGTCGGAGGCTGGTTTTCCTGGTTTTTGGATGGCGATGACCTTCACTTGCCTCCAATCGTGTGGGACAATGTTAGCCTCAAGAAACTTATTAAATAAGTTCAACAAGCGTCTCTTGGCAGAGTCTGGCAGATTCTTCAACAAGTTGAATTTGATTCTGTCTGGCCCTGGAGCTTTATTGTTACACGACAAGAGAGCAAGTGAGAACTCCACCATTGAAAAAGGTGTTTCGTTCGCGTTATCGTGACGGGACGCGGCGCGGTAGATCTTCTGTGCCGGGGCGGAATCCGGACAAACCTTCTTGGCGAAATCGAATATCCAACGGTTTGAATATTCCACGCTCTCATTAGTACTGTTTCGATTTCGCATACGTCGGGCTGTTCCCCAAAGAGTGCTCATCGATGTTTCTCTCGTTAATCCGTCGACGAACCGGCGCCAATAACCGCGTTTTTTGGCTTTCATCAAACTCTTCATTCGCTTGTCTAACGTCGCGTACTGTCGAAAACTAGCGGGTAACCCGTCGTTCCGGAAGGTCTTAAACGCGGCGGCCTTCTCTGCGTACACGTCTGAGCACTCTTTATCCCACCAGGGATTAGGAGAACGTTTTTGTATGTTCGCGCCGGGTACTGGCTTAGTCTGAGCTTGATTCGCGCTGTCGAGAATCAAGCCAGCCAAAAAGCTGTACTCTTCCTCCGGAGGAAGTTCTTGAGTAGATTCGATGTTGTCGGATATCGCGGCAGCATAGCTCTTCCAATCGATATTTCGTGTGAGGTCATACGAAATATTGATTGTTTCCAATGGCCTTGAGCCGTTATTGATTGAGACTATGATCGGCAGATGGTCGCTACCGTGGGGATCAGGGATTACCTTCCACGCGCATTCTAACTTTAGCGAGGTCGAGCAAAGGGATAAATCTAATGCGCTTGGGCGCGCTGGTGGGGGAGGAATCCGTGTCATTTCACCCGTGTTTAGAATTGTCATGTTGAAGTTGTCGCAAATATTGTGAATTAAAGAGGAACGGTTATCATCATAAAGGCAACCCCATTCCGTACCGTGAGAGTTAAAGTCGCCTAAAACTAGTCGCGGTGCAGGCAGGGATTCTATGATGTCATGTAGCCGGCGATGCCCAATCGCGGTGTTGGGGGGAATATATATGGAAGCTATGCAAAGATCTTTGCCTTTGGTTGTTACTTGACAAGCGACAACTTCAATACCTGTTATCGAGGGAAGGTTAATTCTGTAGAAGGAATAGCGCTTTTTGATCCCCAAAAGCACTCCTCCATAGGGGGTGTCTCGATCCAGGCGAATAATATTAAAGTCGTGGAAGTTGAGATCTATATCGGAAGTTAACCAAGTTTCACATAATGCAAATGCATCGCAACTCAAATTATTTATTAAAATTTTGAAGGAATCGATTTTCGGGATGATACTTCTGCAATTCCACTGTAGAACAGTGATCAAATCCGTGACCTCGTTCGATGAGTTAGCCATCGAAGGATACAATCGCTGAAAGGAGGGGCCATTTAGCAGTCAACTGCTTCAAAAATGTTCTTACTGTAGGGAGAAAAGCTAACATAAGATTTTTAATAGGATCAGTTATATTGAAAGTTTTTATTATCCAGTCCACTATGTCCGAGAGTTTGATAATTCCAGTGCCGCGATTATTCTCGAACTGAAACAGAGGAACACTTGGGATTTTTGATGTTCCGGGAAGTGCTGGGAACTCCTTCTCTGAGTTTAATCCTCCGAGACCAGGAGCTAATTGCTTCGGTTTGGTTGCAACACTTCCAATAGATGTGACTTTCTGAGTCCCGTCAAGGGATACCTTCTGGCCTTTACAACGAACTTTAGGAGAGGAAATGTTCCTCCTCTTCCTATAACTTCTAGGCGCCCTAGTAGATGTTCCCTCTTGTGGGTCATCAGCCTCGCCCTCGTTAGGAGGCAAGTGAGCATAGATGTTTGTTGAGGTTGGTGGTGTAGCTTTCTTTAGCATTTCTGCGAAAGAACGTTCGGATCGTCCAGCAAGGGAACGTTTTAGTTTATCCCCGCGTAGTTTGTACGCGGGACATGCCGAGATATCATGCAGACTCTCCGCACAGTAAGGACACTTTTCGGCTTGCTTACTGCACGAATCATCTAGATGATTCTCCCCGCATTTTCCACAGCGGGCCTTATTGCTACAATGGGTGGCTGTGTGACCCAATTGTTTACACTTTGTGCAATTCATGACCCGCGGCACAAACAGACGCACAGGCAGACGAACCTTGTGCAAGAGGACGTAATTTGGCAAAGCGGTACCAGCGAAGGTCAACCGATAAGAGTTTGATTGGGGGTACGTTTTTGAACCATCCCCCGCAACTACTACTGAGTGCAAACGCTTGCACTCGAGTATTTTCACTGGCTGTAGTAAGCGGTCTCTGAAACGGCCAACCCCGTACTGCAGCAGATCCTCGCATGTCAAACTGTCATCGGTGATAACGCCTTCAGACTGTACTTTCACAGCTGGAATATACACGTGATAGTCCTTCGTAAAGTGCTCGCAGCAAGCAATATCGTTTGCCTGCTTTGAGTTAGTCAGCACGACCCTCAGCCTGTCTGAGCGGACCTTTTTTATTTCGATCACAGCCGAGAACCGTTCCGTTAGGTCTTTTGAAATCTGTAATAGATTCAGCGATTTTGTTTTGGGCCGAAAGAAGACCACAAAGGGACCGGTCGAGAGCTCTGGATATTGTTTGGGTCGGGGGAGAGCCTTAGGAGTCGACTCGATCTCCATTTGGCCATCCGGGGAGGAAGCCATCGACACCGTCAACGCACGGGGTCAGCACCCGCGCAGACGGGAAAAAGCCGTAAATGTATTAAAAAGGTAGATTTCACTTATCTGTATACTCGTTTCCCACGACGCACCAGTCCAGCTTAAATAGCTGGTTATTGTTCAATCCTCGCTTTACGAACAAAAGGTTGAGGAATGTGGCCTTGAACGCGGATTACTGCACTGTTCTTTTTCCAACAGACCGAAAACAAAACACTTCTATCTCGATCGAGCGATGCGTAGAGACTCACTAAGGATCTTTTCTGGCTGGGGTTCGAACATACGACGAGTGACTTATAAAACCAGCTTCTTACTCTCTGAATCGACGGACGAGCTGTTGAATGCCGTTCGTTGGACTTCAATTGCTAACGATTTTACACCTACATTTTTACGGGGGATACGATGACCGTCCATACGAATACGTCATTCTATTGATTTGGTTGTAGTCCGTTCAAGCCTTGTCCAAACGAAATTGATTGATTTGTCGTATCAGACACGTTGCGAGAACGAAACAAAAAAAAATCCATTAAATCTGAGGTCATCCAATCAATCCATTCCTGTTTGACATGTAACGAACATAAAAAAGTAGCATTTGAGCAAAAACAAAATCAAAAACAATTCCCTATAGTTATCATCTTACCTTTATCAAACTTATTAAACTTCCTAGTACCTATTTAGAATAAAACAAATTTTACGATTGTAGTTAAAATCGACATGAACAAGCCTCTTCATTTTGACATATATTAAACATGGTTCCGAGTGTTTTGACCAGTGACCAGTTGCAGTCGAAGGAAATAAAACAATGGAAACCTGACTGAGAGACAGGTGAGGTTACAGCGGCAAACAGTGTCAAACAGTGCCATAACTAGAAGAAGAAAAATGGCCACATGTAAATAAAGAAAAACTATTTATTTAAACTTGTTAAATCATACTACTGTTAGCTTGTCCACTTTCCTAAGCCCCCAAAAAAAAGGGTTAGAATAATAAATACTCCTAATGTAAATAAGATGAAAAAAATGTTAGAAACATAAAATGTCGCCAGAATGAAAAAAAACCCGAAAGCTTTACCGTATGATTTGAGAGCAAATGTTGCAGCGCAGTTGTTGGGTGAGTTAAGCTAAATACTTTTTTCTACAAAGTTGTTAAAAAAACCAGTACTAGTGCAATAAAAAACGCTTTGAATATATAAATATTTTACAAATGAAACGAATAGTGAGTGTTGTACAGTAACCAAACTACTGATAAATAGTAATATATTCAGGAGAAACTTCAAATGTTCCATGTTTTAATTTGTATGAAGAAAGAATTACAGGTGTGATATAGCAAATTATACACATTCGTTGTCGGTTTTTATTAGACTGATCTATTTTCGAAATCCCTTCTTTCACCCCAGCAGATCCGGATCCGCGTAGTAAACACGGGCGCAAATGTAATAACCATAAACCTATAGTAATAAAAATAAAAGAAAAACCAAACAAAAAGTGGCCACCAATAACAACAACAACAACAACAAGAAGAAGAAGCCGCCCGTCAACCGGCTTTCACTCGAATCGATCACGCGACGCAACCCGTCAAGTCAAGTCAAGGCCTGCTGAGGCGGCGGCACGCAAAAAGTCGATTGGTATTCATTGAAAAAGTTCTTATCATCGATCCAAACATACAATATGGCGGCGGGGCGACGGAGACATCGCATCCGTCCGAAAGTAGCACAGATGTAGTTGGATGTAGCAATTGATGGGTAAGTTTGTCATTTTAATGTTATTACGGTCGGAGGAATCAGGTGAGTTTTGTGCTCAAGTAAGGAAGTGAGCTGACAAACTTTTTTATATTGCGCCGTAATAATCGAAGGAGTTTACTCTCTGGCTCTGAATTGCAAATATGACTGCTTGGAAAAATTTACTGAAATTTATATTTATAATTATTACAGAGATATTTTTCGAAAATTTGCATCCATGTCACATTCGAATATAACAAATCTTCCACCTCAAAAACAAAAAATTGAACCACCAAAGTGCCCACTCCACACAGTGTGTGACCGTGCATCGGATGATCCTTAATCGCTTGCACATCGTCTGTCACATTCCACGGCAAACACATAAAAATAACCGGGCAATGTTTATATGTTTACGCATAACTTGACGAGCGCGTGGAAGACCCATCATCATCGCATCACCCGGCGCGTACAGTGACAGTTGTGCCGCCACCACCCCAACTGAACTGATGCGGGCCGGGGTTACTCTTTCCGGCGATAAGCACGCGAGCGTGCGTCGAACATATAATGATGATGATGATGATGAGCTCATAGATTCAGGGCGTATAGCTGGAGCTGTCCTGATTTTTGCATTCCATCAAGGCCTACTACTACTGGATACGAGTATTAATTGTTTCGATGACGGCGCCATGTTTGACAGTTTAAAATAAAAGGTGACGGAGCTCGGATCCGAATAACCCTTAAAAACACGAGGAAGGAAATTGTTTTTTTTTCGGGGGTAACGATTCGAGTTCTTATCGTCTTTCGAATTGACGTCAATTATTTTGACAAAGTAACTTATTGAGGTGGAAAGTTTTTACCGGAATGATTGGATGCGATTTAAAACAATTCATTTTGGGAAGAAAAATGTCTAACTCATAAATTCGTGTGAGTAAATTCATAAACTGTTTGATTGGATATGGTCGGGTTAGGCGATGAGTGCCGGAACATTTTCAAGACGACTTTAAACATCAGGCGTAGATTAATACACAAATCGAGTTCATCCGGAATAATGCATCTAGAAATACGATTACCTTTTGGTTCAGGGCTCCAGCAATCAGATAAATTGATTAAGATGCAAAGGTTTGTTAAGATTAAAATTTCTGTTTGAAAAAAAAACAAAAGATGTTTGTAACTTTTTAAAGTGTGGGTAAAAACAACAAAAATTCCGTACGTAAGAACCCTTATTTCGAATATTTAATTCTCTCATGATTAGATCAAAGTTTGGTATCATACATGCAACTATATCGCAGGCGATCGAAACGTCCAATGAACATAAGACGACACAGCGGAACGATGGTGTGGTATTAGAAGCTGTATAAATTCGTCAAAAAAAATCTTGTCTGGCAAGCAACTTGCCGATGTGGCAAAATTCTACTTTGATAACAAGGAATATGCTAGTTTTTGGCAAAAATCGCAAGCAAAATCGGTGAAAGCGATATTTTTTTAAATCGTTCAAAGCTGTGTTGAAGTGACTAGCCGTATTAAGGTAAAGCTTATCTATCTACATATATATATATATATAAGTCTGTAGGTATGTGATTTATGGACTCCCAAGCGGCTTAACCGATTGCCGTAAAAAAAAATACTTAGTATACATTTGTTATGGAGCGTGATTGCGTACTATTGGTTGGGAATTGTCCGCCTGCCAGATGGCGCTTCGAAACAAGTTGTGTTTTACTCCTATTTCGTTGAAAGTCGCAGCAACGCACGGCGGGTATTAGCTAGTAACATATAAACGAAGCGACGACGACATGATGTGGATGGCTTATCGATATGGATTGATCATTTTTTGCTTTGAATGTGTTGGTTGATATTGTTCGAGCGTCACGTGTCACGTAACGTTTTATTGCTCAAGCAAACAAAATATTCAGCGTTGCCAGTTACGTTGCCAGGAGTTACCAGCCAGTTAGTCGCAATGGAGTCGATGTTCTTTCGCATAACAAATTGGTCGACGATAACGAACGAATTCGTTTGAGATTTGTGGGTTGACAGACATTAACTTATTTGAAATATTTGACCAAATCAATCCCGATTTGGCAGTCGCTAAAATGAGCTCAGTGGAGCATTCCTCCGATTGTTTTCGTTTAATTCCATTTCAATACAGAGGTCCCGTTTATAAATTTTCTGCTATCAGTTTCCCAGATTATTTTATGCAGATAGCTTTTGGTGTGCTGAACGAAATATTTATTCCAGAATTGATCGTGACAAAGAGCAGCGCGGTGATTTGATAGAAGAAATATTCGCAAACTTGTTGGTTATCCTGACGACGCATCCCAGTTATTTAAACGTAAGTTGAGAATCCTGAATCACTGCCGGATCCTTCACGTGATTGATTCGTTCAATTTCGGTTTCTGGTAAACGACGGTTAAAATAAATCGAATCCTTATTCCGTGAAAATGAGTTTACACATATACGATTTGCGCTACACCAATATGCAAAGGCTTGAAGCTGGTGTTGGAGAAATGTGCAATCTTCCATTGAACGAATTAGACGAAAGATCTTGAGATCATCCACGAAGGACAATCGTGGAACCTTCAGCATTGGATGTATATCATTGAAGTATAGCAGTAAAATCAAAGGTCCCAAGTGACTTACTTGGGGTATACCTGATGTAGATCTGAATATAGCAATCTCTTATGACAAACGCTATCGGTCTGACTTTCAACATACACCAGTACGATGGAAGAAGTTTGAACTACGGTTTTGACATCTTCGGGTCCAGAATATTTTCCCAATCGATAGTGGAAAAATCTGTTTCAATCCACCTAGTGGTGCCATTGTGGCTTTTTCATTTATCTAAACTAACGGGAGTTCAATAAAAATGAGAATGATTTCAATACCTTTCTGTAATTAAAGTAAGGAGCGTAATTTTTTTTCACTCCCAGAGAGTTGCTCTCTAGACTCCCTAGAAATGGGTGGCATGTTTCTTTTCGCTCGGGTGCTATCAGTTCAATCGAAAATGGCGTCGAAACAGCAAGCACTCCCCGAGCGTGTTGTACGGTTTTACGAAACGCATGGTCATCGTGGAAAAAGTTTACGGTTTACAACTTTCGAGACAAAAACGTGCCCATGAGTACAGTTTACCGGATCCTGACATGGCTGAGCGTGGAGCGGAAGGTCGGTAGCAGCCGTCCGGCGAAGATAATGACGAAGAAGAAGTAGGAAGCGCTGAAAAAGCTGTTCGATAACAAGGACGGAACGAGTTTGCGTGACGCTGGCCGCAATTGTATTGCAGAGTGGTTGGAGGGAACAATATTTTTTGGCGGGGAAAGGTCCTCAGTAACAATTGGGGTTTTATGATAGTTTTATAGCTACTCATAAAACCTAGAATGCACTTGTAGCGTGCTATAAAGCTTCAATTGTTACTTGGGGTATAAGGGAATGGGTGGAATAAGGGTATGAGGGGTGCTTCGAGTGATAGAAGGGTAGATGAAGGAGGAAGTGTGCAAAGGAAGCGGTGGTGGTAAGGGGGGAGGGGGTATGAGAGGTTCATCTCTTACCGCACCCCATGCAACGTCCTTGTTGACCGTCTAGAAGGTCGGCTTTAGATGCTCTATTTTCAAAACGTTTGCAGATCTTTTCTACAGGAAAAAGGCGAAAATAAGCAAAAATCCCGGAAAATAGATTGTTTTTTAAACTTTTTCGAAATTTCATCAAATCTCGACGTTTGGAGCATTTAAAAAATATTCGAAACCCAAATTTGATTTCTGAAATTTCCCTCCTTTGAACAGTTTCTGTTTATATGGGACCAAAAACCGTTGTAGGTGGCTAGTGTGGCCAAAGCTACTTTGGTTAGTCATTAGTGACATAGATCTGAAATTAGTAATTTAAGTAATTTGTGCTAATTCTAATTAATTTGTATCATTTTGATATCATACTGTTACAAGGTTATATGGGAATGTACTTTCAACCACCAAGTAAAAGTAGTGTGGGCAGTAACTCCGGAACCAGAACTCCAATCGACAGAAATTAATAATAGCCTTTGGGAGCGCTATACCGCCCTTTTGATACTAAGCTTGTTCAAATCTGTTGTTTTTAGTTGGGAAGGTGAGCCTTGCTCCTTACTGGGAACTTTCCTAGCGACGGTGTTGACGAATTACCGGATTCTGTGCTGTCCGCAAAGATTGTGTATTGCGGAATGCGGAATGAGTCCATAGGCAGCTCCAGCTCGATGGTAAAGATGGAGCACGCCTTCTTGGCAAAATATATCTGATTCGCGATTTGAACAATGGAGCTTCGAAATTTGGAAGTGCGTTTTGGCAAATCATATACAGAAACTACTTAAGATGTTCCTCAAGGAAGCCACTAAGGGCTACTAGTATTTGTTTTATTCATCGATAATATTGGTTCAATAAGCTACAATGTGCTAAAACACCTTAACATATCATGTATTCAAATCGTTGAAACACAGTATATTTGCATAAACAAAACCTAAAAACGTTTAATCTCACCATATTACCGGCTGAGTGTATTCCGCCGTTCTCATCCTTGTTCGTACGATAACAGTTTTTTTTTAAATGTTGCACAGATAGTCCGCGCCGATTGACGTAGCTGTTCTTCTTTTCTTTGGTGTTTTTGCAAACAAAGTTAACACATATTCAAGGTCAGAGTAGAACTTTCCCAATTCGAATACCAGACTGAAATCATTATCAAATTACGATTGGCATTAAACAACTGGCAATTTCGGCGCCAAGAATTGTCGATGCTTCAATTTAAAATTTCGTCAAATTGTTCAAAAATAAATAATATCTAGTAAGCGATTGTGAAACTCGCAAAACATTCGTTGCAAACCACAAATACATAAGTTATTGCTCTCAGTTATTCCGGTTTCCTACCAGAAGAAGAAAAAAAGAGGAGGAACGGAATGATCTGCTCCCTGTTTGCTTCGTAGTATTTCCAGTTTCTTATGATACCGGTCCACACATTACGCAACCTTAAACAGGCCCTTTTGAAGTGCGAAAATCATCGCGCTTCGACTTCTTCTGCGTCGCTTCATCTACATACCTACATATGATAACAGCGTGGCTTCGACGCACAGGCCGGAATCGTACGATCCTCCAGCGCCTGCCACGATTGGTTCAAATTTTCGGTAAAAAACATCATGTTTGATAACTATTTTGTTTTGTTTACTTCCCAGCCTGTCAGTCCGGGAACGTGATTCGATTTCGTGTTTTTTTGTTGCTATTCGCTAAGTGATCAGCATAAATCACAACCAGTGGGGCATAGCGCAGACAAAAAAATTGTATTTGATTCTGCGCGTAATTAAGGCGACCGTTGCCAAATTATCATTTGTTGTTTCGTTTTTTTTGCTACCGATTATGTTGCCCTTGATGATCGACTAATGAGAACCGTAGTGATCCGAAAAGGTGCGACAATAAGCGGTGTTTCGAAATTCAACATTGCTAAAAAATTTCGGAATTTCGCACGTAATTTCGCGCGGAATTTCGCACGGAATTTCACGCGGAGTTTCGTGCGAAATTCCGTGCGAAATTTCGTGCGAAATTCCGTTCGAAATTTCGTGCGAAATTTCATTTCCGCGCGAAACTTCGTGCGAAACTTCGTTCGAAATTTCGCCCGAAATTCCGTGCGAGATTTTGGGCGAAATTTCGTGCAAAATTCCGTGCGAAATTTTGGGCGGAATTTCGTGCGAAATTTCACGCGAAATTTCGTGCGAATTTCCGTGCGAAATTTCGTGCAGAATTCCGTGCGAGATTTTGGGCGAAATTTCGTGCGAAATTCCACGCGAAATTTCGTGCGAAATTCCACGCGAAATTTCGTGCGAAATTTCATTTCCGCGCGAAATTTCGTGCGAAATTTCGTGCAAAATTCCGTGCGAAATTTCCTGCAGAATTCCGTGCGAGATTTCATGCGAAATTTCGTGCGAATTTCCGCACGAAATTCCGTGCGAAATTTCACGCAAAATTCCGTGCGAAATTTCGTGCGAATTTCCGTGCCAAATTTTCTGCAGAATTCCGTGCGAAATTTTGGGCGGAATTTCGTGCGAAATTTGACGCGAAATTTCGTGCGAATTTCCGCACGAAATTCCGTGCGAAATTTCACGCAAAATTCCGTGCGAAATTTCGTGCGAAATTTCGTGCAGAATTCCGTGCGAGATGTCGGGTTAAATTTCGTGCCAAATTCCGCGCGTAATTCCGTGCGAAATTTCGTGCAGAATTCCATGCGAGATTTCGGGCGAAATTTCGTGCGAAATTCCACGCGAATTTCCGTGCGAAATTTCATTTCCGCGCGAAATTTCGTGCGAAACTTCGTGCAAAATTCCGTGCAAAATTTTGTGCGAAATTTCGTGCGAAATTTCGTGCAAAATTCCATGCGAAATTTCGTTCATTTCCGCGCGAAATTTCGTGCGAAACTTCGTTCGAAATTTCGTGCGAAACTTCGTTCGAAATTTCTTGCGAAATTCCGTGCGAAATTTCGTGCGAAATTTTGTGCAAAATTCCATGCAAAATTTCATTTCCGCGCGAAATTTCGTGCGAAATTCCGTGCGAAATTCCGTGCGAAATTTCGTGCAGAATTCCGTGCGAGATTTCCGGCGAAATTTCGTGCGAAATTCCGTGCAAAATTCCGTGCGAAATTTTGGGCGGAATTTCGTGCGAAATTTCACGCGAAATTCCGTGCGAAATTCCGCGCGAAATTCCGTGCAAAATTTCATTTCCGTGCGAAATTTCGTGCAAAATTCCGCGCGAAATGTCGTGCGAAATTCCGTACAAAATTCCGTGGAAAATTCCGTGCGAAATTCCGTGCGAAATTTCGTGCGAAATTCCGCGCGAAATTCCGTGTAAAACCCCGTGCGAAATTTTGTGCGAAATTTCGTGCGAAATTCCGTGCGAAATTTCGTGCGAAATTCCGTTCGAAATTTCGCGCATAATTCAGTGCGAAATTTCGTGCGAAATTCCGTGCGAAATTTCGTTCATTTCCGCGTGAAATTTCGTGCGAAATTCCGTGCGAAATTCCACGCGAAATTTCATTTCCGCGCGAATTTTCGTGCGAAACTTCGTTCGAAATTTCGTGCGAAATTTCGTGCAAAATTCCATGCGAAATTTCGTTCATTTCCGCGCGAAATTTTGTGCGAAACTTCGTTCGAAACTTCGTGCGAAATTTCGTGCAGAATTCCGTGCTAGATTTCGGGCGAAATTTCGTGCGAAATTCCACGCGAAATTTTTCGCGAAATTTCGTGCAAAATTCCGTGCGAAATTTTGGGCGGAATTTCGGAATTCCGTGCTTTCGCGCAAAATTTCATTTCTGCGCGAAATTTCGTGCGAATTTCCGTGCGAAATTTTGTGCAAAATTCCGTGCAAAATTTCATTTCCGCGCGAAATTTCGTGCGAAATTTCGTGCAGAATTCCGTGCGAGATTTCCGGCGAAATTTCGTGCGAAATTCCGTGCAAAATTCCGTGCGAAATTTTGGGCGGAATTTCGTGCGAAATTTCGTTTCCACGCGAAATTTCGTGCGAATTTTCGCACGAAGTTTCACACGGAATTTCGCACGGAATTTCGCACGAAGTTTCACACGGAATTTCGCACGGAATTTCGCACAAAATATCGCGCAGAATTTCGCACGGAATCTCGCGCGGAATTTCGCACGGAATTCCGCGTGAAATTTTGTGCGAACTTCCGTGCTAAATTCCGTGCAAAATTCTGTGCGAAATTCCGTGCGAAATTCCATGCGAAAATTCGCACGGAATACACCGATTCTGTTCGTTTCAGAGTAGCCGGGAGCAAGAATTGAGTACTGTAAGAAATCTCATATAAAATTGTTGACATTGTGTAGCAAGGTTGTGACAACAACCCACTTTTGGGTCACGTGATCCATAGACTGAAAATCAACACGATTTAGTGCACGTAGTCAACGAATGGAACCCTAATTGCTTGGTTACAGTAAAAACCTGATAAAGAGGACAAATTTGCCAAAGCCAACTACCATAAAGTGGAACAAAAAAAAACTTACATAGCCCTGCTGATAAATGTCCATTTAATCACGGTTCAACGGAAGAATTCAAACCTCTATCAGGTTCCATTTGTAATTTACGAGACGTTCATGAACTGAAATGTCCGGCTGTCGTCGTCGCCGCCGCCGTCTTAATCGGTTCCCATGCACCATTTGCACCAGCTCAATAGCTCTAATGCAGTGAAAGCGAACACAGTTCGGTAGATAATCAATCCGGCCACATTTCATATACCGACCGATCGAGCTGGACTGGGCAAACCAATTCTAACAAAACTTTCTTATCAGCACCGAGGTCCGAAAATAAAAATGCTTGCTGCTTCTAGCCGGAACGTACCTATATAGCTTCTTACTCAATGCGAGTAAGAATCTTCTCGTCGCGCAGCCCGGCGCTACCATCTGAAAGAGTGTGTAGATTAAGTAGAACAACAACAACATAAACAAAATATATGTAACGAAATATTAAGGAGCGCCACTATCGCAACGGCACCAACACTACGGCACCGCGCTACGCGGATTTGCTGATAATAATGATAATAATGCACATGGCGGCACGCGGCGGTTACTATACCCGCACCGTTCGAAGCATTCTGGGCTCAGTTTCCGTTGAGCCGGGGCCGCGAAAAAGTGACTTTTGACGAAAAAAAAAATCCCGTTTAAAGGAGCAAGTGAAGTGCTGAAGTATTACACAAGAAAACGGAGCAAAGTTTAATTCTATGAAGGCAGCTAATTTCAAGTGATCGTGTATGAAGTTAAGCCCAGTGACAGTAGAACGATTTTAGGCAATTTAGTCATAGCAGGCGGCGGGGGTGTTTGCTGACATTGCTGCGTACTCGCACCAAGGTGGAGGCGGTTGAATAAATTTTCCCACGTAATCGGTGAAATAAAAGCATAAACAACCCGGAAATCGCTTTAGAAAAGCGGATCCGAACCGGTGCGTAGTTTTGCGGGGACGTTTGCTGAAAATTAGTTCCGGTCCGGTGTGAGCAGCGGTGTACTGGTGAAAGTTATAACCATGGCCAAATTGGAGCATCAACAATCGACTCGGAAGATGCTGAGCAATCAGAACAGCAACGATTCCGTAAGGATGCAGAAACGGTGGAATCCGTCGGAGAAATCCGTTGCGATTCTGTTCACGATTGTCGGTAAGTGTTGCAAGGTTTTTTTTTTGTCAGGTTTGCATTGGTTAATTATGGAATTTGTGTTTCGATTTCGTCTCATCAGAATCCGACAATAACTTAGCGAGAAAAATTTAGGGAAAAACTTTGTTCTCAACTATGAAGATATTTTTTAAATCCCCATTTGCGCGATAAGGCACAAAACCTGTAACTAAATTAGTTATGTAATTTGCGTTTTGGCTTCAAGTCAGTGTCAGATACTGATGCGATGAAGTTAGAACGTAAATTTCCAGACTTGCTCAGATTTTTGCCTGTAAAATGTATTTGCGGATCAAATGATTGTGTATCAATTCGGATTTTTGAACACGATTGAGGCACTGCCCAGGGAATATTTGGTTCTCAATAAAAATGCTATTCTCAAAATCACTGGTTTACCCCCTCCCAGACTCGTTGTAAATCATGAGGAAAACTCTAATCCCTTCCCTCAAAAGGGCTTAAAGTTGGAATTGAATTTTTGGCCAAAATGTGTTTTTGCAATAGGCTTTAAACTTCAACTTATGAATCCAGGAATGAGCTGAACTTTTCAGCCAACTAATCGGACCTTTTCCTGCATAGTTGTCAACTTATAAACCTTTTGCAGAAGGCGTACTCCGCATGTCTCACGTATGTGAATCCCGTATTAGTGTAGGACTAGATCACAGAGGAATATCTATTGAAGAAATGGATGAATAAATGTGATATTTCCATACCTTCGAATTTTGTCGCATGGTAGCGCTAGTGAGCAAAATTATAATGAATAAATACGAAGGGCAAGACAGTGAGTAGTCCTGAGCTATATATAACCCCGCTGCATTTTTTTTTGCGAGAGTTGTCCTACTGGAGCTAAAGAACCTAGCTCTAGGTTCTCGGAAGGGCCACCTATCAGAATCACTCACTACAATTGCAGACGAGGGGGCAAATGTCTAAAACAAGGCTTAAGGCTAATTGCAGCGGGCCCTGATTCTGATTGTGATATCAAATGTGCAGTTTGGATGTGGCGACGTCAAGATTGCATGCACAATCGCGTGAGAGCGAGTGTTTATATGTGGATCGCGTTTATAAATTTATAAGTGTTCACTCAACCGTTATGTGTCCAACGGGGTACCCGGGTACCTTTTGAGGTTTCAATTAATGAAATTCCTATGTTTTATCCATAGCTGGAAACTGAAAGTTTGTGACATCTTAGAATTTCACTAAGTCAAGCTTTTGGGTTAATAATATTGTTGGTATAGTAAGGAGGAGGGAGGAGGATCTCCTGAATTCTTTTTACTACGTAACAGGCCAACGAGGATTTTGACACTTTTGGGTGTTTTGGATTCAGGAACTCATCTACTTTTAAACTTGGTAAAAATGAATTAGGTTAATTAATTCGGTTCCCGGGAATCCGGATTTCCGCAAGCATGTTCCAGTGCTGCGATACTATTTTTGAATTTAAATGGAATACTGGCAATATGGATGTCAAAATTCTTGGAATTGCATCAGTAGGCTGTATCTCGTGGTTTTGGAACCATTTGGTAATTTGACCTCGGAGCCGACATTTCGGAGCCGGTTCCCATGCGGCCGTGAGTGGCCATTCCGAGGTCAAATTGCCAGATAGTCCCGTTACAATAAATAACAGACTTCCGAGACAATTTGAAGAGCTTTGATACTCATATTGCTAGGATAATTTCATAATTAAAATTTGAAAATCATATCCTAGTACTGAACCCGATCCATTCATTCGGTGCAATTTCATAGAATCCAAAAAAGGACGAGTTCCTGAATCCAAAACATCAAAAAGTGTCCAAATCGGTAAAAGAAAGCCATAGTGATGAGCACCCTCGTTGGCCTGTTAAGGTTGTTTTTTTACACACAAGGTTAATCACCGTTGTATTATCGTGCAGAGCTCGAGCGATTGTATGTCATGGGCATGATCACGAAGGTGTGTGGGTGTTGCATATTCGTGTGTGCCATAGAATGTTCACGTGAACCGCGATTTTAAGTGTAACGTTCAGATCACTAGAGCATCCGCCAATGGTACCGTGAAGCTTCTAGTGTATATGTGTTTCATTATTTTTTTTGAAACGAAGACGGAAGGCATAAACTGCCTGGACCAAAGGGCGAACGAACGGGTGCTGGTATGATCGTATTTGATCACCGCAACGTTTTCATCTATTCAAGATCGCCGGCGTAGGTTTACGCAGATGATCGCGATTACATGTTCGAATGCTTTGAATTATCGCATAGGACACAAGTGTTTCTATGTAAACGTCTTTGATCGCCTCCCCAGACCCTCGTTCTGGCTGGCGGAGGGCCCAATTAGAAGTGGTCGTTGTGTAACATTAGTTGAGTTTTGTGCGTCATTCGTTGAGTCGTGGGTACCCTCTCCATCACTTGGCGGGGTTTCACGGAGGGACAGTGTTCGGTTTTAGACTGGATTGTTCCATTGTTTAGCGATTATTTTGAGACATAAGAGATCTTTTCAGGATGGTGAAGGTGCCACGGCCACCTTTCCAACACTTGGAGAGTGTGGCGGAAGACCCGCGGTGCAAAATTGGAATGTTTACGGAAATGTTTCGTCTAGGTTCAGGACGATTTCCTCTCTTACGGGGTCGTTAGCTAAGATATCCCAAATTGAGGGTGGACGGTCGTGTCTCTTCCGGAGGTCTGGAGCTCCAGACAGTTGGATAGTATATGTTCGACTGTCGTCCGAGTTCTGGAGATGGCGTCTGCATGGGAGAATTTAGTGTGCCCTGTTCGTAGTCTCGAAAGCACCTTTAGTTCCCGCCAGTCGTCGCGGTCGTTCCATTCCTCGGGAAACTCTTTTATTTTGTCCAGGTGTTCAAGAGAGGAGTGTCAGTGAAGTTTGCACTCAGGAGTTGTGTGAAGTGCCGGATTATGTCCAAAGCTGGAGCTGCTGGGTCTGCGACCCTGGGCTGCGACAAAGTCTGCGTTCATGTTACCCTGGATGTTGCAGTTCCTGAAAATCAAACAAAGGCTCGTGAGCGGATCGTCATCCCGTTCGAATCCTTGTATAAACGGGTGTCCGGGATTGGCTGGTTTCGACTATGAAAAGTACCAAAGGGGATTTTTTAATATTAGGACCATAGCGATGACAGTGTCTTCAGCATAGAAGACTGAACTCTGCTGGGAGGCGGAGGGACAGGCCTGTCCCGTTGTCGCTGACTCCAATTACGACTTCCGTGTCCTTCTTAGATCCGTCCGTGTATATACGGGTGTAGTTTGGGAAGCGGCGCTGAACGTGTTGGTGATAGTTGGATCCTGTGACTTCGGGGACTGAGGTCACTTTACACTTCAGAGTACGGATCTAGGAATGAGCTGAGTCGGACCTTTCGCTTCATAGTTATCAACTTATAAACCTTTTGCAGAGGGCGTACTCCGCATGTCTCACGTATGTGAAGCCCGTACTAGGGTGGGACTAGATCACAGAGGAATATCTATTGAAGGAATGAATGAATGAATGTGATATTTCAAAATGTTCGAATTTTGCCGCATGGTAGCGCTAGTGAGCAAAATTATAATGAGTAAATACGAAGAGCAAGACAGTGCGTAATCCTGAGCTATATAGAACCCCGCCGCATTTTTTTTTTTTTGGCGAGAGTTGTCCTACTGGAGCTGTAGAGCTAGGTTCTCAGAAGGGCTGCCTGTTAGAATCACTCACTAAAAGTGCAGACGAGGGGGGAAATGTCTAAAACAAGGCGCTAAATTCAACAGGCTGCAGTTCTGATTGTGATATTAAATGTGCGGTTTAGATGTGACGACGTTGTTTGCACGATCGCGTGAGAACGAGCGTTTATATGTAGACCGTGTTTATAAATTTATAAGTGCTAAAACCGTTCACCGTCGATCACGGAGCCGATTTTCAGCTTTCGAGACCGCGGGCGCAGGTTTGTGTGGGTGGTCGTAATGGGTATGTTCGCTTTCGTGACCGAGGTTGTATTATCGTGCAGAGATCGAGCGATTGTATCCTGGGCTTGATCGCGTGTGTGGGTGTTGCGGGAAACTACGCGTGTTTAAATTCGTTCGAATAGTCGTGATAGTCGCTTGCATCTTTTTGTGTGCTTTTGAGTAGTTGCGTGAACCGTAATTTTAAGTGCACTAGAAAATCCGGCCATGGCTAGGCTTCTAGTGTATATAAGTTTGATTTTATATTGCAACGAAGACTGATGGCATGGACTGACAGGTTCATGATCGCATGTAAACGGGCGTTAGTATGATTATACTTGTGTCCGCTTATGCAAATTCGAATGCGTTAATATATTAAATTGATCACCGGAGCGTTTTTTATGTAAGCGAAGTTGCGGGCGTAGGTTTACGCGGACGATCGCGATTGCATGTTCGCATGCTTTTAATTATCGCAAAGGACACAAGCGTTTCTATGTACACGTATTTGATCGCGTTAGTGTTTTTATGTCACCTATGCTAGCGTGTGTATAAATTCACGTGTTTTTTTCAATTTATACAGGGTGTTTGGTTCACGACGAAGAAACTCTCGAGCGGTGTTAGAGGATCATGTTTGGGGTAAAAATTGTCAGATGTGATATTAATTTGTTTGTTGTGCTTCCCCTGTTGCAGATTGTAGAGTTCTCCGGTGGGCTGGTTGAGTTGTGGGAACTTCGCCGTACGCCGTCCGAGTTGGGTGCTGGTCCGCGGGTTGGTTATATTGGGTTAGACCTTGGGAAACCTCCCCAGTCCATCGTTCGGACAGACGGAGGTCCCACTTAGGCGTGGTGGTGGTGGTGTACCCTTAGTTGAGTTTTGTGCGTCGTTGAAATACGGGCAACCTCCCCACCACTTGGCGGAGGGAACGCGTTCGGTTTTGAACCGGTTTCTTTGTCGTTTAGCGACCTTTTCGGTACAAGGAAGGTGTGGCAAAGGGTCCGATCTGTTTTGACGAGGGATTCGGGTTGAGTGTTGTGTAGCCAGCGCCGTGAAGGTTGTATATCGCTGGGCTACGGGCGACCTCCCCAGCACTTAAGGAGTGTGGTGGAAGGTCCGCGTTCAGTATTGGGTTGGACCCTCACAGGCCTGTCCCGTTGTCGCTGACTCCAATTACGACTTCCGTGTCCTTCTTAGATCCGTCCTTGTATATACGGGTTAGGTTTGGGAAGCGGCGCTGGACGAGTTGGTGATAGTTGGATCCTGTGACTTCGGGGGTTCCTTCAGCCCGGATCGACTGGGACAAGGTTGTATCGATCTGAGGTGTCCTAGCGTTTCAGCAGCGGGGTCATACTCGGTGGAGGCGAGCGAGTGGATACCGATTGGTCGTTCCCGGATGTCTTCATGTCCTCTGTGGACATCGCCCGCCGGAGCGATACAATACCATGCGCTTTCTGCTGGTGGGCTGGCTGGGTAGCTGCTTGGAGGTGGTCCAGATGGGTCTGTGGTACAGAGGTGTCCAGATATGGTTGATTCCGACGCGACCATAGATAAGTACTTTGTCGATGGTTACCGCAAGGTTCGGGTTGTATTTAGAGTATCTAATGAGCCTTTTTCCGATTTACTTGTTTATATTTTCCGGAAGTGGAGGATGAATGTCGCCTTGCGGTTCATGGTGATTCCGAGGATTTTCGGTTCTTCGCTGTAAGGGATCGGGATCGGTATGTTGTCGATTTTAATTGGTCGGTCGGTTGCTCTGTGGCCTAGTCACAGAAGTAGGAATAAAAGCTCTTTTGGATTGAGATTCAGACCAGAGTGCTAGCGAGGGGCTCTAAGCTAAACTATGCACCATGGTCCCCCGGAAATTCAGGGGATTGATGTCAGGCCTTGTTAGCCAGCCATAAAAAAATCAAACAACGAACAATCAACGAAATTATGCGGACCGGTACAATCGGCGAAGACCAAGGCAAAGAATAAGAACTACCGATTGGAAACTATAGGTCTCTCAACGGAATCACCCGCATACTTTCCATTGTCCACTTATGCATTGAAGGATCGCGAGTTCAGCATAGTAGCGTTTTCAGGAGGTTTGCTGGAAAGGATCAATGGTGCAAACGTTTAGAGGTAATCCACCATCTACCAGAATTGCGGCAATACACACGAGCTGAACGAAATTCAGAAGCGTGCGATCGTGTGGTGGCCGATCAATGAAAGAATGTGCAGGTTGAGGATCAAGGGTCGATTCTTCAACTTTAGTATAATTTACGTGCACAGCCCATACTCCGTAGGCACTGATGATGATAAGGACGCATTCTAGGCGCAGCTCAAGCACGAATACGACAGCTGGCCAAGCCACGACGTCAAAATAATCATAGGAGATTTAAACGCTCAGGTTGGCCAGGAGGACTATTGGGAAGTTTCGCGCACACCAGCTGACGAACAACAACGACCTACGACTAATTGATTTCGCCGCCTCCAAGAATATGGCCAGCACAGCCTCCCATATAAGTCACCTGGAGGTCACAACAACAGACTGAATCACAAATCGACCACATTTTGATCGATGGACGGCACTTCTCTGACATTATCGACATCAGAACCTATCGTGGCGCTAACATTGACTCGGACAACTACCTGGTAATGGTAAAACTGCGCCCAAAATTCTCCGTGATTAACAATGTACGATACCGACGCCCAGAATCTGGAGGCAGCGTTGCCGTATGAGGATGCGCTCGATGGGGCACCTCTTGAGGACTGCTGGAACATTATCAAAGCAGCCATAAACAACACAGCTAAAAGCGTCCTCGGAAAAGACTGGTTTGACGAGGAGTGTAGAGAGATTCTAGAAGAGAAGGACGCAGCGTGGGCATTGATGCTGCAGCATGGAACGCGGCTGAACGTAGAACGGTACCGACTGAAGTGGAAGCAAGAGACCCGCCTATTCCGCCGTTTGGACGAAGCAGAGTGTGGGAACAGTTGTACCGCTCTCAAGAAACCCGAAAATTCTATCAGAAGCTCAACGCATCCCGCAAAGGTTTCTTGGCTTCGCTGAAGACCCGCGGTGGGAAATTGGAATGTTCACGGCATTGTGTCGTGATGATATTGAGCCATGAGTCTTTTAAGAAGTTCAGGACGATTTACTCTCTTACGGGATCGTTGGCTAAAATGTCCCGAATTGAGCGCGGAAGATCGTGCCTCTCCTGGAGGTCCTGGAGATTCAGACAGTTGGATAGTACATGTTCGACTGTTTTCCGTATCTCGCATGTGGTATATACGAGGGGTTGAGCAGCGCTGGAGATGACGTGACCATGAGAATTTTGTGTTTCCTGACCGTTGTGTTGAGAGCATCTGTTGTTCCCCGCGGCGCTCCATTTCTTGGGGAGTCTTATTATTTTGGGTAGGTGTTCAAGGGAGAACTGTCACTGGTCAGTGAAATTTGCATACAGGACTTGTGTGAACTGCCAAATAAAGCTGGAACTTCTTTAGTTAGAGCCCTGGGCTGTGAGGTGCTCTGCGTCAACATTGCCCACTCTACTATCTGGACTAGATATCGACGCATCAACTCTCATGGACCGGGGACCAACGGCTTTACTTCCCTTCCGAAATAAGGCGTGACCATAGATCCTTCTCAAAATCTCAAGGACCTCGGCTGGGATTGAACCCAGACCAACTGGGGTGAGTGGCAGTCACGCTTACCACTGGACCACCGGTGCCGTCCGTGTCCTTCTTGGATCCGTCCATGTATATACTGGGAAGCGGCGCAGGATGAGTTGGTGCTAGGTGAATCATGTGACTTCCAGGGGGTCCTTCAACCCGGATCGACTGGGACAAGATTGCATCGATCCGGGGTGTCCTAGCGTTCCAGAGGCGGAGTTATACTCGGTGGAGATGAGCGAGTAGTCGTTACGATTCGTCGTTCCCGGATGTCATCTCAAGTGTGGACAGCGCCCGTCAGAAGAGATACCATTACCCTGACCCATCGGAATGGTAGTAGGCCAGCTTTGACACACGCGCTTTCTGCAGGTGTGCTGAGTAGCAGGCTTGGAGGCGGTCCGGATGGCCCTGTGGTATAGAGGCCATGGATAAGCACCTTGTTGATGATTACCACAAGGTTCCAGTTGCATTTAGGGTTTCTGGCGAGCCTTTTTCGGTTTATACTTTTCTATTTTCCGGAAGTAGGGGATGAATGTCGCATTACGATTCATGGGGATTCCGAGGATTTTCGGTTCTTTACTGTTAGGGATGGGTATATTGTCGAGTTTAATCGGTCGGTCGGTTGCTCTGTGGTAGGAGTCACAGCAGTGGAAATAAAAGCTCTTCTGGATTGAGATTCGGAAGACTACCGACCTGCTGTTTTCAATTTGGTCCGTGTCCGTCCTTTAATCTTTGACGATAAGCAAAGGCGGGGACGATATAGTCCTCCAGAGGTAGGCAGGAGAAGATTGTCTCCATGCTGAATAAAAAGAAGGTAATCGTCAGGACGGATCCCTGGGGTACTTCGTTCTTCTCGGTTTAGAACTTGAATACGCTGCCACCGATTCTGATTCTAAACTTTCAGTTTTGCAGAAAGCGTTGTTTATATAGGCCGAGATTAACTTGAATACCTCGGGGGTCGAGCTTCCGGAGCACTCCTTCTCGACATACGGTATCTATGTCGAAAGCAGCCACGCCAACATGTAGACCATCTTTGTTGACCTAGCCTAGGACATCTCCCTGGGATGCAAAGTGAGATCTGGCGTCCTTCCCCGTCCGGAAGAAGTGTTGCCTGCTGTCCAGCAGCTGGCGTTGTTAGAGGATTTTGGTGAGTCGTCGGTTGACCATCTGTTCAAGCATTTTCCCCATGTAGGCTAAGAGGCTGATCGATCGGAAGTCCTTGGGCGTTGTGGTCTCTTGTGTGTTTTATTTGGGATCGCAATAACGCCTGCTGCTTGCTACGAATTCGGGTTAGCCTCCGTTGTCCATATTAGTGGATTTTATTAGTCCTTAGTTGAGGGTGTCGGCGATCTCCGACTCGAAGAAAACCTGATACCATTCCAGCGTTCGGTCGGATGAGAAAGATACAGGGTGGGGGTGAGTCGGAGTGGATCCTAGCCGATTTAGCTTCGGCGACCACCGCTTTCCAAGCGGCGTTGCGGATCTGATGAAACAGGTTGAACCTAGTTGTCCAGAGCTGGCCGTCGACCGCCGTTTTCCGAAGTGTTCCGAGGGCTTGTCAGCGTTACAAAACTTTGGTGCCCCACCAACGGACTGCTCTCCTGGGGGATGCTGAAGGAAGCTAAGGTAAGGTCGATTGACGATTAAAGGGGGCCGTCTACTGAAGGTCGAGTATCCGTCATTGAGAACGATTACTCCGTTGCTCTCGATGGCTGTGAGAAGATCATTTCCGCGGCGGTTGGGTCGTCGTGCCCACAGGCGGGATGCTTAGCGTTCATGTCCCCCAACGGGGTCCGACATTCTGCAGTATCACCCTCACGATTGTCAGCAGTTCCGTGAGGAGCTGGATGCTTTCCCCGGGAATGTCTACTGGTATAGCCAGTCAGATTGTTTGGTAAGTGTTGCTTTCGGTCCTTAGTACCCAATCAAAGCGGTTTCTTTACCATGCGAAATATCCGTGCTTCCCGAGATGAGAGTTTCTTGGATGGCGATGAAGGCCTGAAGGTTAGTGTTTCACTGTAGTGTCACTGGGCTGTGGTCCGAGGGGTGGACAGCCAGATGCGATGGAGCTGGCGCTATAGTTTTCATTGGCATACTGTCGTTCCTTGGCGGAGCTGTGTGGTTGGCTACCTGAAAGAGGTTAGGAGGCTTACCCGGGGGTGTCTGGCCCCCGGCATCAGCGACTGCCGGAGGCCCGCTGACTCGGTACTGCACCGGACAAGGCCAGTGTAGGAGGGAAGGCGTAGTACCAAGTTCAATAGAATGCTGGGGGATGAGGCTTTTTCTGGTTGGGTTGCCAAGATGCCGATGTTAGTGGAGCGTTTCTGGAGAACGGGCGCACCTCGTTTCTAGTGACCGCTGGGGCTGTTGCAAGGGATTCGCAGGAGTTGTGTCGCTGGTTCTTGTGTGTTGCGTTGAGGTTAGGTTTTAGTATCGTTTGCTGGATCGTGTAGTCAACAGACATCGGCCGTTCGTTGCTTCCCTGGAAAGGCATTCGGGGCGCTGACCTGGTCTTGTAGGGGGATATGAGGGTATGAATTTACCCCCGGGGGTAGCGGGGCCCCTTGCATCAGCAGCCGCCGACAAATCATCGGTGAGGTCCGGTACATCATTTTCCCTAAAGCCTCTGCGTGTTCCCTGTTGGGGGCTAAGCCACAGTGGGTTGGTCCTGGGCTCGAGTTTGTTGATGTTGTTCGGAAGGCGGTCCACGGAGCATCAGCGGATTGGAATGAGTGCTCGTTGTGCCCATGATTTTGATTCTTCATTTTCGGGAATGTTTTGTATTGATTTGGGTTGGGGGTCTTTGTCTTCATTGCGGCTCATCTGTCGTCCGCTGGGGCTTCCGAGTGGATGTCGGCCGGGAGAGTCCGGGTCACCGTTTGGGTGGCTGGACGGAGTTGTGGACTGAGTAGTTGGAGGTGTTTCGGGCGGAAGAGCCGAAGTCCCTTTGGTGGTTTGTTTTGGGCTAGGAATTTTGGGCACGATGTCCGCTGACCGCCCGCCTACCCATGTTGGCTGTTTTGATTTCTTTCCATCAATTTGCGGGTCCAGCCTATCTCTAAGTATGTTTGCGTAGGATTGGTTGGTGTCGCTCAAGTTGACGAGGGCTCGCGCTGCGAGGAAAGTGAGTCCTCTGTCGGTCTTTATCCTTACTATCTCTTTCTCTTTTAGGAAGGAAGGGTAGCTCCTCTTCCTGGCCTAGTGATTGTTCTGGTAATTAATGCAGATGGTTCGGTCCTGGCAGGGGTTCTTCTTGGAGGTCTGGTGTTCCTTGGTGCTGTTGAGGCAGCTCTCCGGCTCGTATCTTCCACAGCTGAAGTATTGCATGGCGGTAGAGTAGTATTTTCGTACTACGATCTTCCCACATCAACCCCAGGAAGATGTGTTCTGGGAGATGCGAACCGGACAACGAGAGCACCAGAAGTGGAATGTTGATCTGGATGCCGTGGACCATTTTGTTGATGCGGCGGACTTTATACACTTCGTTTAGTAGAACTTTGGTGTCGAGATTTTTGGTATCGAGGTCAAATATAGTGCCGTAGGTCTTGTTCAGGTGGGGGTGGAGGATTATTTCGACCTTTGCGACGTTTAAAAGATGAGCTATGCCGACCAACTTGGTGTTAATTTTCCTGAACGACGTCCTGACAACGTACTGTGTGCCACGTGCTTCTTTGGAGGCCTTGATAAGTTTGTTCGGGTCAGCAGTCAAATCCAACCAACATACCTATAACAAATAGGTTCGTGGAAATCGATCACTAATATATGTGTTGTTAGGCCCCAAGCAAAACCAACTCAGACGTCCTATTGTTAAAAATTTAAAAACTTGTCCCTACGAAGCTGGATTACAATCGTCGACAAAGTTAAGGGAAATAAAGTTATCTATCTACAGCTAGACTTGCCCGAATCGGGTCCAATTTGAAGCAGTCACTCCTGGTGGGTCGGCCAACCGTATTTTCAAAAATATTTCCACAAGGAAGCCACCAAGGTGCACTGATATTTGCTTTATTCATCAACGATATTTGCTCGCTATAACCGATTAAGGTGATGTGATCACCAGAAAAACGTCCCCTCCGCATCGTCGACACTAGTTTGATCTGATCAGATCGTAACGTGTGTGGCGTCGTGAAAACTATCAAAGCTTGACTAAAGCTAGACTCATTACCCATTCACATAATTCTCACTTGCACTAATAATCTGATGAATACAATGCCATCAAGCGGTGAAAGTACGAGATAGTAGGTTTTCTCCATGTAAATCAAAAATGTAAATTTTCAAACACGTTTACCCGTTAGCTTGACTGGTTCGATTTTGTTCAAATTTGAAGCATCCATGCCCGTTCGCTTTTTACGAACTCGACGCAGTGGAGGGTCAAGTGAATTCTTAAAAATTTGTTTGCATTCCAAACAGTTGAACAGTCCCAAACTACGTATTTATCTTATTTCAAAGAATTGAAACTGAAAACTACCCAAAACTAAGAAACAATGTGGTTAATCATCGCACATCAAACGTATCACAGAACCCTGAATCAAAAGCCCTCATCTCCATTAGAGTGACAAACAGAAGTGGGATTTTAATACCAAAGTTCAATGCTGCACAAGCAAACCGAAGAAAAAAACCGTTCAGATGTGTTTCTAAAAACTGTTTACTTTTTCAAGTCCCCTACCCACGCTCTACTTAGGAAAAACAAGAGCCTCTCTGGGATCAATTTCTCCCATCGTTCGAAACCGAAATCCAAGCTAGCTGTGTAGGAATCTCCCATTTACACGGCAAAATTCAATTTGCATTTTATCCTGCTACATGGAATGGATGGTTAAAAGAAAACCACCCCCTCACTCACTTAGACGGACGGCTCCTGCCGTTTGTTTGCGTTTGAGTGTGTAGGAGTTTGCAGCAATTAGCATTCCGGTGAGAATGGCGAAGGTTGCTTCGATTGGAAACTGTTTTGCATAGGTAAACACAGGGTCTCCCATTCATCATTTCGAAGAGTGGAACCACCAGACCAGACCAGAAGAGGATATCACTATGCGAATTTCCAAGTTTGCTATTGGGAATTACTGAACAAACTGTTTCCCCTATTTGTTTTGCGGATCGTCTCAGGAAACGAACGTCACAAATCAGCTTGTAATATTTTTTTGTTTTGTTTTGTTTCATCACAGCCTCACTCGGGTACGTGTCCGTTGGAACCATGGTCGCCTGGAGCTGCAATTCTTTCTCCAAACTGCTAAATTACGGCCGGGATTTCTCGCTGGGATTCGAGTTGGGTCCGACCAGGGATGACGGAGTCGAGCTATCGGACAATCAACGGTACTCGCTGGCCGCAACTCCTGCCCTGGCGGCTGCCATCAGTGCTGTGGTGGTGTACAAGCTGTACTACCTGGTCGGGACGAAGATGTTTATGTTGACGGCGGCCACGCTGGCGATTGTGGGGAACTTTTTGCTCAGTTTCGGGTAAGTGGGTTTTTGATGAATTTAAAAAAATTATGGGAATCAATGCAATAACAAAACTTTTTATTTTAATTTGGTCATCTTCATAGCTACAATTTTCAATTTTCTTTTCGCTCCAGCACTTCTTTCTGGTACTTCAGCGCTGGACGGGCCTTGGCCGGTATTTCTGCCGGGATAATCTTCACCCTGGTGCCTCCGTACGTCGATGAATTCGGTTCGAAGCAGTACAAACCGCTACTGGATGGGATCCTGCACGTGCATTTTGCACTCGGCATCTTGATTCAGTTTATGGCAGGTAGGATCACTGATCAGTATATAAATGAACAGCCAAGCGTGTCCCTAATTGTAGTGGGTGAAAACCAAGGAAAGAGACATAAGTGGGGGCACGTCACTCTATTCTACTAAAAGTTGCCATATAAAAATAGTTCAAACTTCGACACTTATTCCCCACTTAGTTCCAAAACTGCCTAGATCTTCACTAAACATGACACTAGCTGGTTTCTCTTTTGGCATTTGCGCTACATGCCCAGCTCCCTGAAATTTACCGTACTTTGTCATCCTCTTGGCACAGCTCATCGTTCATACGTCGGAGTCATTCTTTATTGTGCCGCCTAGCATTGAGTGCAGAATTCTTCTCTCAAACAAACCAAGCACTGTCTCAACGATCACGCCTCATAACCGTACCAAGCAACGGGGAGTATCAGCATTTTGCATAGAGCTTGTTTTGTGGGCTTCCTTACGTCATGAGAATTCAGCTGACTACGAAAACCTAAAAAAGTTCTATTCGCATGTCACATGGCACCAGAATTCCAGGATCAAGGATCTTTGAATTCCTGAACCATATATCTAAGAAGTCTGGTTCCAAGTATCAAGTATCCTAAAGTTTCAGGATATTCTGCAGTTCTCAGATCAAATATGAATTTCTAGAATCAAGGATTCTTGACTCTGAGTTAGAAAATGTTTGGGATTAAGGATCCATGAGTGTCGGGATCAAGAATACTCGAATTCTAGGACTCTCAGATCGAAAATCAAGTTCCAGAATCAAGGGTCAATGGTTCCTGGATACAGCTCAAGGATTCTTGTGGTTCAGGATCCAATGTTTTTCATTTCAGGGATAGACGATCCTGCTAGCAGGATGAAGTTTCAATGATACTTTAGGTATAGCATCCTGGAGCAAGGATCTTGGAGCAGGAATCCTGGAGCAGGGATCCTGGGGCAAGGATCCTGAAGCAAGGATCCTGGAGCAAAGATCCCTGAACAAAGATCCTGGAGCTGATCCTGGAGCAAGGTTCCCTGAACAAAGTTCCGGGAGCAAGAATACTACAGAAAGGATCCTTGAGCAAGGATCCTGGCGCAAGGATCCTGGAGAAAGGATCTTGAAGCAAGGATCCTGTAGCAAAGATTCTGAAGCAAGGATCCTTGAGCAAGGATCCTTGAACAAAGATCATCGAACAAACAAAAATCCTGGAGCAAGGATCTTGTAGCCAAGATCCTGGAGCAAGAATCCTGGAGCAAGGATCCTGGGGCAAGGGTCCTGAAGCAAGGATCCTTGAGCAAAGATGGATCAAGGATCCTTGTGCAAGAATCCTTGATCAAGTATCCTTGAGCAAGGATCCTTTAGCAAGAATCCTGGAGCGAGGATCCTGGAGCAAGGATCTTGAAACAAAGATCCTTAAGCAAAAATCTCTGAACAACGATCCTAGAGCAAGAATACTGGAGCAAGGATCCCAGATCACATATCCTGGAGCAAAGAACTTTGAACAAGAATCCTTGAGCAAAGATCCTGGAGCTGATTCTGGAGCAAGGATCCCAGAGCAAGTATCCTGGAGCAAGAATCCTGGAAGAAGGATCCTTGAACAAAGATTCCTGAACAAAGATCCTGGAGCTATGATCCTGCAGCAAGGATCCTGGCGCAAGGATCTTGGAGCAAAGATCATGTAGCAAGGATCCTGGAGCAAGGATTATGAAGCAAGGATCCTGGAGCAAAGATCCCTGAACAGAGATGCTAGGGCAAAGATCCTGGAGCTGATCCTGGAGCAAGGATCCCTGAACAAAGATCCTGGCGCAAGGATCATGCAGCAAGGACCCTTGAGCGAGGATCCTGACGCAATGATCCTGCAGCAGGGATCCTGGCGCAAGGATCTTGGAGCAAAGATTCTGAAGCAAGGGTCCTTGAACAAAAATCCAGGAGCAAGAATTCTGGAGCAAGGTTCTTGGAGCAATGATCTTGGAACAAGGATCCTGCAGCAAAGATCCCTGAACAAAGATCCTAGAGCAAGGATACTGGAGCAAGGATCCTAGAGCAAGTATCCTGGAGCAAAGAACTTGGAACAAGAATCCCTGAGCAAAGATCCCTGAACAAAGATCCTGAAGCAAGGATCCTGGAGCTGATCCTGGAACAAGGTTTCCTGAACAAAGTTCTTGGAGCAAGAATACTGCAAAAAGGATCCTTGAGCAAGGATCCTGGCGCAAGGATCCTGGAGAAAGGATCTTGAAGCAAGGATCCTGTAGCAAGGACCTTGAGCAAATATCCTTGAACAAAGATCATCGAACAAACAAAAATCCTGGAGTAAGAATCCTGGAGCAAGGATCCTGGGGCAAGGGTCCTGAAGCAAGGATCCTTGAGCAAAGATGGATCAAGGATCCTTGTGCAAGAATCCTTGATCAAGTATCCTTGAGCAAGGATCCTTTAGCAAGAATCCTGGAGCGAGGATCCTGGAGCAAGGATCCCAGATCAGATATCCTGGAGCAAAGAACTTTGAACAAGAATCCTTGAGCAAAGATCCCTGAACAAAGATCCTGGAGCTGATTCTGGAGCAAGGATCCCAGAGCAAGCATCCTGGAGCAAGAATCCTGGAAGAAGACACCCAATGCAAGAGTCATCCTCATGATTCTCTCATTCTGCTGTTATGCATGAAGCCGCGCGGTAAAAACACGATCCTACGACGATCCTTGCCAAGGAAGGAGTGATTAAACGCCAAGCAGCACCGTCAAAGGTCAGCTCAGTCATTTTGCAGTGCGATTGCCATTTAATATCTTCGCTCATTTGAGCGAGGGATCTTTGAATTAACGAACCGCATGCTTCAGTAGATCTACGTATGACCAACTCGAATCGATGACGACACCGTCGATCTCAACTTTGTGAGCGGGTATGTAGATGCGGTAGTCCTTTATGGCGTTTAACGTTTTTTCCTCGTTTGGTCAGAATAACACAATTCTGAGCTTATATGTATACCTTCGAAATGTCTAAATATTTCTGCGTTAGTTCTTTCAATTTTTTTAGAATACTTAGCGAATTATCTTTAACTCGAAAAAAGATCAAATATGGTCCGACCGAGTTCAATGTGTATGATTCGAAACGGGAAGACGATATCTATTTTACTATCACCTGGATCTTTTGAGGAGTTTATTTATGTGCCCGGGAAAAAGTAAAAACTTTATTAAAACGAAAAAAAACATTTATTATAAATCATAAGAGAAGTCAAATGATGCTAAAAATGTTGTCAACCTGAAAACATCTTTCGGCAATAGATCATAAATACATCTTAGTGTCACTCGCTTGTGCGATAAAATGGGTGAATACTGTCTGGGACATTACCAGAATTTTGTGACGGCATTTGCGCCTAAAAGTCATATCGTAAGTAATGTAAATAAGAGTAAATTCGCTCAAAAATAGGTAAAATTTATAAGTAGTTATCTAATTGATACAAATCAAGAACAACACCTAACACAGCATAGGTCCTCATCAGTACCGTTTTGGAAGCAGGGATTTTCTTCAAATTCGCCGTCCCGTTTTCCCACCCACAACGGGGCTTCCAAACGGTCATGAAACTTTTGAGAGCTTTGCAAAGACTTTGTCCCAAATTTAAGTAGCCCTACCCTACCAGAGCCAGCAAACAACGGACCGAAGCGAAGGTAGAATGGGTACTTTTATTTTTGTTCAATAGATTTATCTTTTTCTTTGGGTGTGTCCTCCTCCTCCTGCTCAGCCTGTGTCCGTCCATTAGTCTATTTCTGGCAGACGAACAACGAAGCAAGCGCTGGTGCTGTTCTAGCTGTGTCTTGTTGTTGTTGTTGTTTTGTTGAAGCCGCTGGCTGACCTGCTCTCCATGACAGACGCGATGCGACGGTTGGGAACAGTTGGAAGGAAATCGGATTTCTCTGTCCGTTCGGCGGAACTATTTCAACAAGCGGATACAAATTGAATTGATATAAAATGGAGGCGGGATGTTATTTTTCTTGTGTCACTGTGTTGTTCTATTTTTATTTGTTTTTCGTCGTAGCTCGAAAACTAGAAAGTTGTTTGTGCAATTAGGAACTTTTTGAAATGTTTGATTTGAAGAACATGCGGCCATTGTGAAAAAGGAATCCTTTAAATTGCATGGAGACGAGTGGACACTGGTAGGAAACAACAGGTTTGTTCCAGTACCAGGAGAAACTGTACTCCGGAGAAAATCGTTCCTGTACACTTTTCTTTCAAATGTAAAAATTCATTCTGAGATAAAATTCTGGAGAAACCGTTATTACTCAAGCACGGCGCATAAAAGTCAACGAAAGAGAAAACTTTTCTCTTTTCTTTGTTATTAACGGCTGTGTCGGGCGATTAATGGTTCATCCGGGATTTTACGCCGAAGTGAATTTTGACAGTTGGCTTTTGAGCTATAACCAGGAGGGTGTCACTCCTGTCATCCTCTATGGAGATATACAGACTTTGACAGTAGTCAACATATGTGGGCCTAGCCGCATCTAGGCCCATGTCGCCTGTGCAATAGCACTGGGTTGTTTTGATTTGAACAAAGGCAGATGTTGGCTAGGACAAAATGGCTGCCTAGCAGGGGGCTGGCTATAACCATATGTTTAACAATCAACTGCAAGTGTCTTGTAATTGTTATATTGTAAAAGGATTCCAATTCAAATCAAATGTTCCATTAATTTTCAAGCTAGTAATAATTTTCCATGTATAGTAATGCGCTGGGAGGTTAGGTACATTTTCCAAATGATTTTATTTCCGAAGAGTGAACCTAACCTCATTTCGCAATATTGAAGATGGTAAAAAAAGTTTTTTGATCAGCTGACTAAAACTGGAACCATCGTGTCACCCAAAAATATTCGAAACCGGATCCGTCCAGTATCTGTTGTAACCGAAAATCATAAGACGTTTCCATTATCTGTAACTGGAACCATTCCGGTTAATCAGGAGGGCGAAAATGTATTCAGGTCATTGCATTTCCATCCAGTCATCCATTCAGTTCGTTAATCTAAAACCATTTCGCTGCGTTCCGGGTTCATGCCGCCTCACTTCTTTCACGTTTCTAATCAGAACCGGGTGGGATCATGCTCGTAACTCATGGTTTGATTACAAAGTCAACTTTGACCAGTGCTATAGTAGAGCGATAGATTGGGAAATTGGTTGCCCCGACAGAAGACAGATGTTGTCACCGGATGATTTCACTGTTGTTCTCGAAAACAACGTGTAAAAAGTTCCGGTCAACTCTTGCCGCCGGCGGGCGCGTGATGGAATGAGGAAATGACCCGTTTTAGGCTAAAGGATGATTGTCACGTTATCAGCGCCATGTCTGGGTCTTTTCAGCCTTCGTTCGTCTCGTTCACACAGTTTCCAACCCCTACAATCGGATCCGCTGTCACGAGCAAGCCAAATGTACCATGAAGTAACTATTTCGAAGGAGGAATCATCCACATCCGTTCGAAAAAAATGCCGAGCAGTAAGTCAGATGTTTGACATTTTTCTTCCTCCATTGCAGCAGCGCCTACTATCTACTACCGGCTGATGCCAAGTGAAACACTGCTGTGTCTGCAGTACCAGCAAGTAAGCTATTGGAAACCGGAGCTCTTCGATTAAGACACCTACCAACCGACTTGGAACGCCGGCGGGAAGATTATTTTCGTCGATGTCCGCCTCTCTCTCTCTCTCTCTCGTTGCCTACCGCGACCGACAAACTAGGCTCGCGTAAGGAGCGTTATCTTGTTTTATGATTGCTGCAAGACCATCGGGGTAGAATTTCGCCTCAGAAACCACGTTCGGTTGAGGATTTATTGATGTTCCCCAAAAAATGGTGCAGCTCTTGAATTATTACTCGAATGCAGCGAAAGTTCCGAATCTCGTTATGTGACTTCCGGAATGAAGGCTGCCAATTTCTGCTACAACTTATCTGGAATATTTGAAGATATGAAAACGTGACAAAAGTAGGTGACAGAATGCCGCCAAAGAAACTGTTAAACCGATCGAAAATCGGTTTAACAGTTTCTTTGGCGGCATTCTGTTATTGTTATCTGTTGGGTTGTTATCAGCACCTTTCGCTCCCTGTCCCTTTTTCGTCCCATAGACAAACAACGCGCACTGTCTGCTGCGATCGTAAACAAACATAACCATAAATCTTCTCACCAACCAACGCCGAGTGAAAATGGTAGAATGGCCTACTTTTTTTTTTCTTTCGTGGAATCGTATCATTTTCGCATCGAGCTGAGGCAAGCGTTTCGGTCGATTAGGAAATTCATTCATGGTTATGGTATCCAATGAGATGAATTCTAAAGGTGAGGTACCTATATTTGCTTGTTTGGAATTGTTATATAATAAACTTTGATGATTGCAGTTACTAATATTTACATTCAATTATGACAATCTTCTACACCTTTTAAATTTAGATCATTGGGTTGTACCCAAGGAGCCCGGCGCGAGTGAAAGAATTCACACAGCTCAGCACTCACGGCATGGAATGTAATCTAATCAGATCGTAGCAACTTTAGTTCTCTCTAGCTTTGACTCACTTCGATTGGGACCATGTTCGCATAGACAGCGTGTTTGGTTCATCATTGAGAATTTATTATTGACGAAAAAGTCGTTCTACTCATTCCATCAAATCACAACCTTTACAGAGCTATTGGAACTTGGTCTGTAGTAGACTTTCTGCTTCTCCTTTGGGAGTAAATAGAATTGAACAAAGTTTGTGGATAATACCTAACATAGATAAATCAATTTGTTAGCTACTGATGAGGAGAATATGAAACATCTGATTTATGGCAATTGACTTCCTATTTTTATTTTGCTACATTAGGCTCAATGTGAAATGTTTTTTGTTTATTTTTGTCTTATACCTCTAACTCTAACTCAAGAAGTATACCAGATTAATTTAGGATATTGGTTGTCACATTTTTCGAGAATACCGCAGCTTACGAGCAATTCTAAATATGTAAATTGATATTTGAATGCAGGAACAGGAATTTGAATGCATGAATTCATATATCAATTATCTTGGAACTCTACGATCCTTGTTCTGAAACATCAAGGATCCTGAGTTGCATGATCCTCGAACTCAAAACCGACTGATCCTGATGCAAAAGAATTCTTGAACCTGTAATTGATTCGTGAGATGAAAGAACCTTGACCCTGAATCCCAAGGAATTCTGATTATGTAACTCACGGATCTTAGATTCTTGAACTTTGATCCTTTCTTTGATCCTAAAGCTCCTCAATATTTGGTCCAGAATCCTTGCTCCAGGATCGTTACTCCAGGAGCTTTGTTTACTTCAAGATCCTTGCTCCAAGATTTTTGCTCTAGGATCCTTGCTCCAGGATCCCTGCTGTAAGATCTGTCCTACAGGACCTTTGCTCCAAAATCCTTGCTTCAGGATCCTTCCTCCTGAATTTTTGCTCCTGGATTCTTGCTCTAAGATCCTTGCTTCAGGATCCTTACTCTTGGATCGTTGCTATAGGAGCTTTGCTCCAGGATCTTTGCTCCAGGATCCTTGCTCCAAGATCTGTGCTCCAGAATCCTTGCTACAAGATCCTTGTTTCAGGATCCTTGCTCCAAGATCTGTCCTACAAGATTCTTGCACCAGGATCCTTGCTCCAGGATCTTCGCTCCAAGATCCTTGCTTCAGGATCCTTACTACTGAATTTTTGCTCCTGGATCCTTGCTCCAGGAGCTTTGCTCCAGGATCCTTGTTTTAGGATCCTTGCTGCAGGATCCTTGCTCCTGAATTTTTGCTCCTGGATCCTTGCTCTAAGATCCTTGCTCCAGGATCCTTGCTCCAGGATCTTTGTTTTAGGATCCTTGCTGTAGGATCCTTGCTTCAATATCCTTGCTCCAAGATCCTTACTCGTGGATCGTTGCTACAGGAGCCTTGCTCCAGGATTCTTTCTCCAGGATATGTGCTCCAGAATCCTTGCTCCAGGATCTTTGCTCCAGGATCCTTGCTTCAGGATCCTTGCTCCTGAATTTTTGCTCCTGGATCTATGCTGCGGGATCCTTACTCCAGGAGCTTTGCTGCAGGATCCTTACTTCAGGATCCTTGCTGCAGAATCCTTGGTACAGAATTCTTGCTTCAGAACCCTTGTTTCAATATCCTAGCTCCAGGATCCTTGCTCAAGAATCTTTACTCCAGGATCCTGTCTCCAGGTTCCTGGCTTCAGGATCCTTACTTCAGTATCTTTTCTCCAGGATCCTTGCTTCAAGATCCTTGCTCCAAGATTCTTGCTTCAGGATACTTGCTGCAGGATTTTTACTGCAGGATCCTTGGGCTGGACTCAGGAACCATGTTTCTGGAACATGGTCTTTGATCCGAGAATCCTCAAACTTAAAATGCCCTGATCCTATCACACCTTAATCCTGAAACTAAAAGCTGTTTGATCCTAGAGCCAAAACATTTTTTTGCTTGGAGCTCAAGAATCCTTAATTCTGGCAATTGATGAGCAATGAAGGATATCCTGAAACTCAAGGATCCTTGGTATTCGTTCCTGGAACCTTTCCATTTCTAAAAATTTTTCGAATTTTTAGAATTTTTACAATTTTTACAATTTTTACTATTTTTACGATTTTTTACAATTTTTATAATTTTTTTGCCTTTTTTATAATTTTTACAATTTTCACTATTTTTACAATTTTTTGCCTTTTTCACAATTTTTGGAATTTTTACAATTTTTTGTCTTTTTTACAATTTTTGGATTTTTTACAATTTTTAGTATTTTAGAATTTTTTGCACTTTTTAAAATTTTTAGAATTTTTAGAATTTTTGCAATTTTTACCTTTTTTACAATTTTTTGTAGTTTTAGATTTTTCACAATTTTCATAATGTTTACAGTTTTCACAATTTTTTGCCTTTTTTTATAATTTTTGGAATTTTTACAATTTCTTGCCTTTTTTACAATTTTTAGAATTTTCACAATTTTTACATTTTTTACAATTTTTACGATTTTTATAATTTTTACAATTTTTTGCCTTTTTTACACTTTGTGGATTTTTTACAATTTTTAGATTTTTTTTGAATTTTTAGAATTTTTACAATTTTTACAATTTTTACAATGTTTACAATTTTTAAAATTTTTACGATTTTTACAATTTTTCAATATTCACAATTTTTACAATTTTTTACCATTTTTACAATTTTTACAATTTTTACAATTTTTCAATATTTACAATTTTTACAATTTTTTACTATTTTTACAGTTTTCACAATTTTTACAATTTTTTGCCTTTTTTATAATTTTTGGAATTTTTACAATTTCTTGCCTTTTTACAATTTTTGTAATTTTTACAATTTTTAGATATTTTAGAATTTTTTGCAATTTTTATAATTTTTAGATTTTTTAGAAGTTTTACAATTTTTACAATTTTTAGTATTTTTAGAATTTTCACAATTTTCATAACGCTTACAATTTTCAAATTTTTTACAATTTTCACTATTTTTACGTTTTTTGCAATTTTTACGATTTTTACAATTTTTAAAATTTTTACGATTTTTACAATTTATTAATATTCACAATTTTTAGAATTTTTTACTATTTTTACAGTTTTTTCAATTTTTACAATTTTTTGCCTTTTTTACACTTTTTGGATTTTTTACAATTTTCAGATATTTTAGAATTTTTTGCAATTTTTACAATTTTTATAATTTTTAGAATTTTTACAATTTTTACAATTTTTACAATTTTTACAATGCTTACAATTTTTAAAATTTTTACGATTTTTACAATTTTTTAATATTCACAATTTTTACAATTTTTTACTATTTTTACAATTTTTACAATTTTAACAGTTTTTACAATTTTTTGCCTTTTTTATAATTTTTGGAATTTTTACAATTTCTTGCCTTTTTTACAATTTTTACTATTTTTAGATATTTTAGAATTTTTTGAAATTTTTACAATTTTTAGAATTTTTACAATTTTCACAATTTTTACAAATTTTACGATTTTTAAAATTTTTTGCCTTTTTTACACTTTTTGGATTTTTTACATTTTTTTGTCTTTTTACAATTTCTGTAATTTTTATAATTTTTAGATTTTTTAGAATTTTTACAATTTTTAGAATTTTTACAATTTTTACAATTTTTACAAATTTTACAATTTTTGCAAATTTTACCATTTTTACAATTTTTACAATTTTTACGATTTTTACAATTTTTCAATATTCACAATTTTTACAATATTTTACTATTTTTACAATTTTTACAGTTTTCACAATTTTTACAATTTTTTGCCTTTTTTATAATTTTTGGAATTTTTACAATTTCTTGCCTTTTTTACAATTTTTAGAATTTTCACAATTTTTACGATTTTTACAATTTTTACGATTTTTACAATTTTTCAATATTCACAATTTTTACAATATTTTACTATTTTTACAATTTTTACAGTTTTCACAATTTTTACAATTTTTTGCCTTTTTTATAATTTTTGGAATTTTTACAATTTCTTGCCTTTTTTACAATTTTTAGAATTTTCACAATTTTTACATGTTTTACAATTTTTACGATTTTTACAATTTTTACAATTTTTTGCCTTTCTTTACACTTTTTGGATTTTTTACAATTTTTAGATATTTTAGAATTTTTTGCAATTTTTAGATTTTTTAGAATTTTTAGAATATTTACAATTTTTACAATTTTTACAATTTTCACAATTTTTACAATTTTTACAATTTTTAAAAATTTTACAATTTTCACATTTTTTACAATTTTCACAATTTTTACGTTTTTCACAATTTTTACGATTTTTACAATTTTTAAAAATTTTACGATTTTTACAATTTTTCAATATTTACAATTTTTACAATTTTTTACTATTTTTACTATTTTTACTATTTTTACAATTTTTACAATTTTTACAGTTTTCACAATTTTTACAATTTTTTGCCTTTTTCATAATTTTTGGAATTTTTACAATTTCTTGCCTTTTTTACAATTTTTAGAATTTTCACAATTTTTACGATTTTTACAATTTTTACGATTTTTACAATTTTTCAATATTCACAATTTTTACAATATTTTACTATTTTTACAATTTTTACAGTTTTCACAATTTTTACAATTTTTTGCCTTTTTTATAATTTTTGGAATTTTTACAATTTCTTGCCTTTTTTACAATTTGTAGAATTTTCACAATTTTTACATGTTTTACAATTTTTACGATTTTTACAATTTTTACAATTTTTTGCCTTTCTTTACACTTTTTGGATTTTTTACAAATTTTTAGATATTTTAGAATTTTTTGCAATTTTTATAATTTTTAGATTTTTTAGAATTTTCAGAATATTTACAATTTTTACAATTTTTACAATTTTTACAATTTTCACAATTTTTACAATTTTTACAATTTTTACAATTTTTACAATTTTTAAAAATTTTACAATTTTCACATTTTTTACAATTTTCACAATTTTTACGTTTTTCACAATTTTTACGATTTTTACAATTTTTAAAAATTTTACGATTTTTACAATTTTTCAATATTTACAATTTTTTACTATTTTTACAATTTTTTGCAATTTCTACAGTTTTACAATTTTTACAATTTTCACAATTTTTACGTTTTTTAGAATTTTTGCAATATTTACAATTTTTAATTTTCGTTTTTCGCTTTTCTTTTTTCGTTTTTCGATTTTCAATTATCATCAATTTTCAACTTTGCATTTTTGATTGTCCATCTACGATTATCGATTTAGGATTTTCAATTTTCAATTTGAATTTTCGATTTTCGATTTTGGATTTTCGATATTCGATTATCGATTTTTGATTCTGGATTCTGGAACTTGGGTTTTAGATTTTGAATTCTGGATTTTGGATTTTCTATTTTCGATTTTCGCTTTACGACATTCGATATTCAATTTACGATTTTCTCGATTTTCAATTTTAGATTTGCAATTTTCGCTTTTCGATTTTTGATTCTGGATTTTCAATTGAGGATTTTATAATATTCGATTTTCAATTTTCAATATATGATTTACGCATTCGATACCCGATTTCCAATATTCGATTTTTTCGATACTCGATTTTCTATATTTGAACTACGATTTTCGTATTCCGATACTCGATTTTCAATTTTCAATATACGATTTTCGTTTTTCGATATTCGATTCTGGATCTTGGATTTTGGATTCTGAATTTTGGATTTTCGATTTCCGGTTTGCAATTTTCGATTTACGACATTCGATTTACGATTTTCGATTTTTTTCGATTTACGACTTTTGTTTTACGATTTTCGAATTTAAATTTTTGATATTCGATTTTTTCGATTTATGATTTTGAATTTTCGATATTCGGTTTTTGGTTTCCGCTTTTCGATTAACGACTTTCGATATTCGATTTTTTCCATTTTCGATTTGCAATTTTCGCTTTTCGATGCTTGATTCTGGATTTTCGATTGAGGATTTTTAATATACGATTTACGACATTCGATATCAGATTTTCCATATTTGATTTTTTCGATACACGATTTTCGATATTCGATCTACGATTTTCGTATTTCGATTCTTGATATTCGATTTTCAATTTACAATTTTCAATATATGATTTTCATTTTTCGATTCTGGATCTTGGATTTTGGATTCAGGATTTTGAATTTTAGATTTCCGGTTTTCAATTTTCGCTTTGCGATTTTCAATTTTTGCTTTTCCGATTTTCGATATTCGATTTTAGATTTTGAAGTCTGGATTTCGGATTGAGAATTTTGGATTTTCGATTTTCGTGCGCGATTTTTTCGATTTACGATTTTCGAATTTAAATTTTCGTTTTTCAATTTTCGCTTTTCGATATTCGATTTTGGATTATGGATTATGCATTTTAGATTTTCGATATTCGATTTACGATACAGTCGTGATTCGCTTTTCGATATTCGCTTTTCCATTTTAAGTATTCCATTTTCCTTTTTTCCATTTTTCTGGTGACATTTGAAAACGTGTGCTGCGGTTGCGAAAAAAACTGAAAAGATTGCCATAGCCAGCTGAAATCCCGTAGGCTACTAAATTTAGTAGGGGAACCTGGGGCTACTCGGACCTACCCTAAGCAAATCGCCCTTTTAGGTGGATAGATGTGAAAAAAAATATCGGTCAAAGGTCCTAATTGTTAGTTTGAAACCTCAGCTACATTTTGGTGGGATAAAAGGTTCATTTGCAATACTCCATGGAAGCGCTAGGCGACGATTTACAATACTCTACGTTTTACGATGTAGGGGTAATTCGGTCCTCTCCACGGGGGAAATTCAAATCGTCATTTTTTTATTTATTTTTTTAACGATGGCATTATGTTTACCTATGAAATATTTATTGGAGAAACTTATTGAGCAGCAAAAAAATAAATTGCGTTACAAAAACTCAATTAATGTCGATTGGTGCATCATGTATTTTCTTTGCTTTGCTGGCGTGTGTAATTGTGTGCGTAGCTGCAAGCCGCTGAACGGTGATTGATGGAATAGGGGGTCCGAACAGCCCCGTACATTCATTTCGCACAAAAGAGGCGAGCGTCTTGAAAATATCTGTGTTTTCATACAAACAAAAATCACTGCATAAAATAGGAGCCTTACACTTTCCAAAACTCTTATCTTTTTTTCACTTTTTTTTATTGCCATAATCATGCTTTTACCATTATAATGATTTTTGTTTTGAGGATGGCAAAAATATCGTTGAACCTCCTTTCTAAAAAACCAATGAATTCACCTGTCAAAGTTAAAGTTGTAGAATAGCGGTGCCACGATTAACCTTAAATTCGCCAATTGCTTTCTTAGACTTTTTAACTTTACGCCAAACCTCGTTTATCGCTTCTAATAAAATTCTAAAGCACATTATGATTAAAAAAGGGACAAGTGTCCCTCGTGTTCCTTCCTAGAATTCTCAGTGATGACAACCATACGGAAGGGTTTATTTGTCACTACCAACGTCACTCCTGGTCAATGATTATATAGCTAATTATATTTTCACGTGACCAACAAAAAAGTTGATTGCTTTTCACCTTTCCCCGTAGGTCACGAACCGTCTCGCGAAGTGGCTATTTGCAAGTCTCAAACTCAGCTCAGTGGCTTAATTTCCCAACTTAATCCCCGCTTCGGGAAAAGTTTAATTACAATGTAAGACGCAGCAACATTCTACGAGCAACAACTTGTAATTCTAATTAGAACTTTGTTTTAATGTGTCAATTTTGACAGCTTTCTTTATTGAAGTCGTTTCATTTTTCCAAGAAGAAAAAAAAACTTTCCTCACTTTTCGATTGAAGTCAAACTTTGGCACGTCATCGACACCGCACACCGCAATAAAAGCCAACACATGATAATAAAAAGTCATCGTTTCACCACTTCCCATAACCTGGAAAAGTCCCCGCCGGAGACACTTTTACGAACAACCAAAGATAATATGAAGGAAAATCCCCGATATGAGACCCATCGCCCCCCCCATTCTCCAGTATCCAATGTGTAACGCAGCAATCATTGATTACCGGAATCATCAGCTTCCCTTCGTTTAGAGAGGTTAGGTTCACTGTCTCTCGCTTTCATCGTCACCAGCAGACCATGGCCTGCTTCGTTACGGTTGGGCGACGGACGGATGAACACGCTAACCACCAACCAGCTTGTAGCCGACAAGAGAAAAATCACTTTCCGGATAACATTTTCACGCGCTACTTTTTCCCTTCGTCACCGTCTCGTCGTTGTCGTAACAAATTCGATCGGAGGCCAAAGAAAAGTAGCCTCCTTTACAACTGCCTCACGTCACCACAAAGGAGCCGTTGCGTAACGATTATCACCCTCGCCTCACATTCCAGTCACAGTCGGTCCTAAAGATAACAAAATGAAAGACGGGAAACGCTTTATGACCTCGTAAGACGATTAGGCCGACATTTCGGTCGGATGCTTCCGAACTAGTGTTTATTGCGAGAATCTTTTGTCGTTCCAGACCGGTCATTATCAGAGTGTCTAAAAATAAACATTTTCCTTTCCCCTCTTTTTTCAGGTCTCCTTCCGTTCACGCAACTTTACGGCGTAATCAGTTCAGCCTTTCCCATATTCCTGTTCATTGGATTTCTGTTCCTGCCGGAATCCGCCCGGTATCTGTGTGCAACCGAACAAGTTACCCGAGCTCGGATCATCCTGACCAAAACCCACTCGAACGATGCCCTGTCGGTTCAGATCATGGAAAACAGTTTGAACAACTGGCAACAGTCGAAACTCACCGCCGTCAACTTGCTGGACAGTCTTCGAAATCTACAAAACACCCGCATCGTAGTCCCAACGCTAGTCCTCATCGTCTTCCAGCAGTTCATCGGTGCCATTCCGATGATGTTCTACCTGACCCGAATATTCACCCTCACCGACGGTCAGTACACCCCGGAATGGACCGCCATCTACGTGGGAACCGTTTTCACCCTAGCAATCCCGGCGTACCAACTGCTGGGGTTGAAAATCGGTGACTACAAACTGCTCGTCTCGAGTTCTCTGCTGATGTCCGCAGCAATGGCCGGTCTAGGTTGGCACTGTCACGCCCAGGGTATGCACGGCCATTCGGATGAGTACGGTCACGTCCCGCTGGTATGCTTCGCCGGGTTTATCTTCCTTTACGCCATCAGCTATCAGCGCATTCCGTGGAAATGGTTGAGCGAAAGTGTTGAAGAGGAAAATGGTTTCCCACTGCACGCCATCGCAACCGCGATCAGCTGGGGTTCGCTGTATTTCTGCGTTCGATTACTGCCTACTTTGATCGGTCTCATCGGTGTCGGTTGGTTGTTTTGGAACATCACCATTGTTTTGCTGTTTGCGATGACATTCCTGTTGGTGTCGCTGCCTAATCCGGATCAGGGGGGAGTTCGTAGGAAAACTCTGGCCGAGTGCAGTAGTGGGTCATCGTCAACGAATCTGGAAACGATGGAGGCTGTGGTGTAGGAGGGGGAGTTGCTACAAACCAGACCAACCCTTAACTAACGATAAGGGGGGCGGAGGCTACCAGAAGACTGATTGCACAAAATGCTAGAGATCGCAAAACGTTTGCGATCGGACCTGATTGGAATGTTATTTCTTGAAACCGGGAGAGGAACAAGCGCCAGTTGTAGTTCCGATTCGTTTCTAGAGAAAAGCGACCGACCGACAAATGGTCTTGATTAGATTACCTCAAAGTTTTAAATTATACTTAATTCGTTTTCGGATGCTCTCACTGGAGTTCAATGCTGATCATCGTCGGTGTCGTTATCGTAAAAAGCTAGGTTAGGAATCATTTTAAGAGTTTATTTGAAGTTATTTAACGGCAAAAAGTGAATGTAAGAAATTTATTTTGTTATTAAATTTGTCTAAGGTTATTTTCAATTTCAAGAAATTGCTTTTTTCATCCGAAACTTCAATGAGAAAACCATGGTTTTCATTCTTATTTCTGATTTCAGGGTAAGCTAAAACGGAAATAAAAAACAAAATTTCCTAAAAAGTATCTTGTATGGCAAGCAATATGATCTTGTAGGTTAAAATTAAGGTTTCTAACGAAAATTGACTTTTTTTGACGATTTTTGTTCAAAATCGAATTTGCATTTTCGATGCCAAATGACTTTAAAATGCATAAAGCTTCAAAATTTGATGAAATCTCGAAAAAAAAAATTAACGAAAATTGACTTTTTTTGACGATTTTTGTTCAAAGGGGGGAGTAAAGGAAAATTTCAAAATCGAATTGGCATTTTTGATGCCAAATGACTTTAAAATGCATGAAACGTCGAAATTTGATGCAAACTCGAAAAATTTTTTTTAACGAAATTTTACTTTTTTAGACTTTTTTCGTTCAAAAGGGGGAAAATTTCAAAATCAAGCTGGTATGTTTGATGCCAAATGACTTTAAAATCCATAAAGCGTCAAAATTTGATGAAATCTCGAAAAAAAAATTTTAACGAAAATTGACTTTTTTGACGATTTTTGTTCAAAGGGGGGAGTAAAGGAAAATTTCAAAATCGAATTTGCATTTTCGATGCCAAATGACTTTAAAATGCATGAAACGTCGAGATTTGATGCAAACTCGAAATTTTTTTTTAACGAAAGTTAACTTTTTTGGACATTTTTTGTTCCAAGGGGGGAAAATTTTAAATTCGAGCAGGTGTGTTTGATGCCAAATGACTTTAAAATGTATAAAGCGTCAAAATTTGATGAAATCTCGAAAAAATTTTTTTAACGAAAATTGACTTTTTTGACGATTTTTGTTCAAAGGGGGAGTAAAGGAAAATTTCAAAATCGAATTTGCATTTTTGATGTCAAATGACTTTAAAATGCATGAAACATCGAGATTTGATGCAAACTCGAAAATTTTTTTTTAACGAAAGTTAACTTTTTTGGACATTTTTTGTTCCAAGGGGGGGAATTTCAAAATCGAGCTGGTATGTTTGATGCCAAATGACTTTAAAATGCATAAAGCGTCAAAATTTGATGAAATCTCGAAAAAAAAATTTTAACGAAGATTGACTTTTTTTGACGATTTTTGTTCAAAGGGGGGAGTAAAGGAAAATTTCAAAATCGAATTTGCATTTTTGATGCCAAATGACTTTAAAATGCATGAAACGTCGAGATTTGATGCAAACTCGAAAAAAAATTTTTAACGAAAGTTTACTTTTTTGGACATTTTTTGTTCCAAGGGGGGGAAATTTCAAAATCGTGCTGGTATGTTTGATGCCAAATGACTTTAAAATGCATAAAGCGTCAAAATTTCATGAAATCTCGAAAAAAAATTTTAACGATGATTGACTTTTTTTGACGATTTTTGTTCAAAGGGGGGAGTAAAGGAAAATTTCAAAATCGAATTTGCATTTTTGATGCCAAATGACTTTAAAATGCATGAAACGTCGAAATTTGATGCAAACTCGAAAAAAAAACTTTAACGAAAGTTAACTTTTTTGGACATTTTTTGTTCCAAGGGGGGAAAATTTCAAAATCGAGCAGGTATGTTTGATGCCAAATGACTTTAAAATGCATAAAGCGTCAAAATTTGATGAAATCTCGAAAAAATTTTTTAACGAAGATTGACTTTTTTTGTTCAAAGGGGGGAGTAAAGGAAAATTTCAAAATCGAATTTGCATTTTTGATGCCAAATGACTTTAAAATGCATGAAACGTCGAAATTTGATGCAAACTCGAAAAAAAAACTTTAACGAAAGTTAACTTTTTTGGACATTTTTTGTTCCAAGGGGGGAAAATTTCAAAATCGTGCTGGTATGTTTGATGCCAAATGACTTTAAAATGCATAAAGCGTCAAAATTTGATGAAATCTCGAAAAAAAATTTTTTTAACGAAGATTGATTTTTTTTGACGATTTTTGTTCAAAGGGGGGAGTAAAGCAAAATTTCAAAATCGAATTTGCATTTTTGATGCCAAATGACTTTAAAATGCATGAAACGTCGAGATTTGATGCAAACTCGAAATTTTTTTTTTAACGAAAGTTAACTTTTTTGGACATTTTTTGTTCCAAGGGGGGAAAATTTCAAAATCGAGCTGATATGTTTGATGCCAAATGACTTTAAAATGCATAAAGCTTCAAAATTTGATGAAATCTCGAAAAAAATTTTTAACGAAAATTGACTTTTTTTTGACGATTTTTGTTCAAAGGGGGGAGTGAAGGAAAATTTCAAAATCGAATTTGCATTTTTGATGCCAAATGACTTTAAAATGCATGAAACGTCGAGATTTGATGCCAACCCGAAAAAAAATTTTTTAACGAAAGTTAACTTTTTTGGACATTTTTTGTTCCAAGGGGGGAAAATTTCAAAATCGTGCTGGTATGTTTGATGCCAAATGACTTTAAAATGCATAAAGCGTAAAAATTTGATGAAATCTCGAAAAAAATTTTTTAACGAAGATTGACTTTTTTTGACGATTTTTGTTCAAAGGGGGGAGTAAAGGAAAATTTCAAAATCGAATTGGCATTTTTGATGCCAAATGACTTTAAAATGCATGAAACGTCGAAATTTGATGCAAACTCGAAAAAAATTTTTTAACGAAAGTTTTTTTGGATATTTTTTGTTCTAACGGGGGAAAATTTCAAAATCGAGCAGGTATGTTTGATGCCAAATGACTTTAAAATGCATAAAGCTTCAAAATTTGATGAAATCTCGAAAAAAAATTTTTAACGAAAATTTACTTTTTTTGACGATTTTTGTTCAAAGGGAGGAGTAAAGGAAAATTTCAAAATCGAATTTGCATTTTTGATGCCAAATGACTTTAAAATGCATGAAACGTTGAGATTTGATGCAAACCCGAAAAATTTTTTTTAACGAAGGTTGACTTTTTTGGACTTTTTTCGTTCAAAAGGGGGAAAATTTCAAAATCGAGCTGGTATGTTTGATGCCAAATGACTTTAAAATGCATAAAGCGTCAAAATTTTATGAAATATCGAAAGAAAATTTTTTAACGAAAATTGACTTTTTTGACGATTTTTGTTCAAAGGGGGCAGTAAAGGAAAATTTCAAAATCGAATTTGCATTTTTGATGCCAAATGACTTTAAAATGCATGAAACGTCGAGATTTGACGCAAACTCGAAATTTTTTTTAACGAAAGTTAACTTTTTGGACTTCTTTCGTTCAAAAGGGGGAAAATTTCAAAATCGAGCTGGTATGTTTGGTGCCAAATGACTTTAAAATGCATAAAGCTTCAAAATTTGATGAAATCTCGAAAAAAAATTTTTAACGAAAATTGACTTTTTTTGACGATTTTTGTTCAAAGGGGGGAGTAAAGGAAAATTTCAAAATCGAATTTGCATTTTTGATGCCAAATGACTTTAAAATGCATGAAACGTCGAGATTTGATGCAAATTCGAAATTTTTTTTTAACGAAAGTTAACTTTTTTGGACTTTTTTCGTTCAAAAGGGGGAAAATTTCAAAATCGAGCTGGTATGTTTGGTGCCAAATGACTTTAAAATGCATAAAGCTTCAAAATTTGATGAAATCTCGAAAAAAATTTTTTAACGAAAATTGACTTTTTTGACGATTTTGGTTCAAAGGGGGGAGTAAAGGAAAATTTCAAAATCGAATTTGCATTTTTGATGCCAAATGACTTTAAAATGCATGAAACGTCGAGATTTGATGCAAACTCGAAAAAAAATTTTTAACGAAGGTTAACTTTTTTGGACTTTTTTCGTTCATTTCGTCGAGATTTGATGCAAACTCGAAAATTTTTTTTTAACGAAAGTTAACTTTTTTGGACATTTTTTGTTCCAAGGGGGGAAAATTTCAAAATCAAGCTGGTATGTTTGGTGCCAAATGACTTTAAAATGCATAAAGCGTCAAAATTTAATGAAATCTCGAAAAAAAATTTTTTAACGAAGATTGACTTTTTTTGACAATTTTTGTTCAAAGGGGGGAGTAAAGGAAAATTTCAAAATCGAATTTGCATTTTTGATGCCAAATGACTTTAAAATGCATAAAACGTTGAGATTTGATGCAAATTCGATTTTTTTTAAACGAAAGTTAACTTTTTTGGACTTTTTTCGTTCAAAAGGGGGAAAATTTCAAAATCGAGCTGGTATGTTTGGTGCCAAATGACTTTAAAATGCATAAAGCTTCAAAATTTGATGAAATCTCGAAAAAAATTTTTTTAACGAAAATTGACTTTTTTTGACGATTTTGGTTCAAAGGGGGGAGTAAAGGAAAATTTCAAAATCGAATTTGCATTTTTGATGCCAAATGACTTTAAAATGCATGAAACGTCGAGATTTGATGCAAACTCGAAAAAAATTTTTTAACGAAGGTTAACTTTTTTGGACTTTTTTCGTTCAAAAGGGGGAAAATTTCAAAATCGAGCTGGTGTGTTTGATGCCAAATGGCTTTAAAATGCATGAAACGTCGAGATTTGATGCAAACTCGAAAAAAAAAAAATTTTTAACGAAAGAACTTTTTTGGACATTTTTTGTTCCAAGGGGGGAAAATTTCAAAATCGAGCTGGTATGTTTGACGATTTTGGTTCAAAGGGGGGAGTAAAGGAAAATTTCAAAATCGAATTTGCATTTTTGATGCCAAATGACTTTAAAATGCATGAAACGTCGAGATTTGATGCAAACTCGAAAAAAAATTTTTAACGAAGGTTAACTTTTTTGGACTTTTTTCGTTCAAAAGGGGGAAAATTTCAAAATCGAGCTGGTATGTTTGATGCCAAATGACTTTAAAATGCATAAAGCGTCAAAATTTGATGAAATCTCGAAAAAATTTTTTTAACGAGAATTGACTTTTTTGACGATTTTGGTTCAAAGGGGGGAGTAAAGGAAAATTTCAAAATCGAATGTGCATTTTCGATGCCAAATGATTTTAAAATGCATGAAACGTCGAGATTTGATGCAAACTCGAAAATTTTTTTTTAACGAAAGTTAACTTTTTTGGACATTTTTTGTTCCAAGGGGGGAAAATTTCAAAATCGTGCTGGTATGTTTGATGCCAAATGACTTTAAAATGCATAAAGCTTCAAATTTTGATGAAATCTCGAAAAAAAATTTTAACGAAAATTGACTTTTTTTGACGATTTTGGTTCAAAGGGGGGAGTAAAGGAAAATTTCAAAATCGAATTTGCATTTTTGATGCCAAATGACTTTAAAATGCATGAAACGTCGAGATTTGATGCAAACTCGAAAAAAATTTTTTAACGAAAGTTAACTTTTTTGGACATTTTTTGTTCCAAGGGGGGGAAATTTCAAAATCGTGCTGGTATGTTTGATGCCAAATGACTTTAAAATGCATATAGCGTCAAAATTTGATGAAATCTCGAAAAAAATTTTTTTAACGAAGATTGACTTTTTTTGACGATTTTTGTTCAAAGAGGGGAGTAAAGGAAAATTTCAAAATCGAATTTGCATTTTTGATGCCAAATGACTTTAAAATGCATGAAACGTCGAGATTTGATGCAAACTCGAAAAATTTTTTTTAACGAAAGTAAACTTTTTTGGACATTTTTTGTTCCAAGCGGAGAAAATTTCAAAATCGTGCTGGTATGTTTGATGCCAAATGACTTTAAAATGCATAAAGCGTCAAAATTTGATGAAATCTCGAAAAAAATTTTTTTAACGAAGATTGACTTTTTTTGACGATTTTTGTTCAAAGGGGGGAGTAAAGGAAAATTTCAAAGTCGAATTTGCATTTTTGATGCCAAATGACTTTAAAATGCATGAAACGTCGAGATTTGATGCAAACTCGAAAAATTTTTTTTAACGAAAGTTAACTTTTTTGGACATTTTTTGTTCCAAGGGGGGAAAATTTGGAAATCGAGCTGGTATGTTTGATGCCAAATGACTTTAAAATGCATAAAGCGTCAAAATTTGATGAATTCTCGAAAAAAATTTTTTTAACGAAGATTGACTTTTTTTGACGATTTTTGTTCAAAGGGGGGAGTAAAGGAAAATTTCAAAGTCGAATTTGCATTTTTGATGCCAAATGACTTTAAAATGCATGAAACGTCGAGATTTGATGCAAACTCGAAAAAAATTTTTTAACGAAAGTTAACTTTTTTGGACATTTTTTGTTCCAAGGGGGGAAAATTTGGAAATCGAGCTGGTATGTTTGATGCCAAATGACTTTAAAATGCATAAAGCGTCAAAATTTGATGAATTCTCGAAAAAAATTTTTTTAACGAAGATTGACTTTTTTTGACGATTTTTGTTCAAAGGGGGGAGTAAAGGAAAATTTCAAAATCGAATTTGCATTTTTGATGCCAAATGACTTTAAAATGCATGAAACGTCGAGATTTGATGCAAACTCGAAAAATTTTTTTTAACGAAAGTTAACTTTTTTGGACATTTTTTTGTTCTAAGGGGGGGGAATTTTAAAATCAAGCTGGTATGTTTGATGCCAAATGACTTTAAAATGCATAAAGCGTCAAAATTTGATGAAATCTCGAAAAAAAATTTTTAACGAAAATTGACTATTTTTGACGATTTTTGTTCAAAGGGGGGAGTAAAGGAAAATTTCAAAATCGAATTTGCATTTTTGATGCCAAATGACTTTAAAATGCATGAAACGTCGAGATTTGATGCAAACTCGAAAAATTTTTTTTAACGAAAGTTAACTTTTTTGGACATTTTTTGTTCCAAGGAGGGAAAATTTCAAAATCGAGCTGGTATGTTTGATGCCAAATGACTTTAAAATGCATAAAGCTTCAAAATTTGATGAAATCTCGAAAAATATTTTTTAACGAAAATTGACTTTTTTTGACGATTTTTGTTCAAAGGGGGGAGTAAAGGAAAATTTCAAAATCGAATGTGCATTTTCGATGCCAAATGATTTTAAAATGCATGAAACGTCGGGATTTGATGCAAACTCGAAAATTTTTTTTTAACGAAAGTTTACTTTTTTGGACATTTTTTGTTCCAAGGGGAGAAAATTTCAAAATCGAGCTGGTATGTTTGATGCCAAATGACTTTAAAATGCATTAAGCTTCAAAATTTGATGAAATCTCGAAAAAAATTTTTTAACGAAAATCGACTTTTTTGACGATTTTTGTTCAAAGGGGGGAGTAAAGGAAAATTTTAAAATCGAATTTGCATTTTTGATGCCAAATGACTTTAATATACATGAAACGTCGAGATTTGATGCAAATTCGAAATTTTTTTTTAACGAAAGTTAACTTTTTTGGACTTTTTTCGTTCAAAAGGGGGAAAATTTTAAAATCGAGCTGGTATGTTTGATGCCAAATGACTTTAAAATTTTTAACGAGAATTGACTTTTTTTGACGATTTTTGTTCAAAGGGGGGAGTAAAGGAAAATTTCAAAATCGAATTTGCATTTTTGATGCCAAATGACTTTAAAATGCATGAAAAGTCGAGATTTGATGCAAACTCGAAAAAAAATTTTTTAACGAAAGTTTACTTTTTTGGACTTTTCGTTCAAAAGGGGGAAAATTTCAAAATCGAGCAGGTTGTTTGATGCCAAATGACTTTAAAATGCATAAAGCTTCAAAATTTGATGAAACCTTGAAAAAATTTTTTTAACGAAAATTGACTTTTTTGACGATTTTTGTTCAAAGGGGGGAGTAAAGGAAAATTTCAAAATCGAATTTGCATTTTTGATGCCAAATGACTTTAAAATGCATGAAACGTCGAGATTTGATGCAAACTCGAAAATAAAAATTTTAACGAAAGTTAACTTTTTTGGACATTTTTTGTTCCAAGGAGGGAAAATTTCAAAATCGAGCTGGTATGTTTGATGCCAAATGACTTTAAAATGCATAAAGCTTCAAAATTTGATGAAATCTCGAAAAAATTTTTTAACGAGAATTGACTTTTTTTGACGATTTTTGTTCAAAGGGGGGAGTAAAGGAAAATTTCAAAATCGAATTTGCATTTTTGATGCCAAATGACTTTAAAATGCATGAAAAGTCGAGATTTGATGCAAACTCGAAAAAAAATTTTTAACGAAAGTTTACTTTTTTGGACTTTTCGTTCAAAAGGGGGAAAATTTCAAAATCGAGCAGGTTGTTTGATGCCAAATGACTTTAAAATGCATAAAGCTTCAAAATTTGATGAAATCTCGAAAAAAAATTTTAACGAGAATTGACTTTTTTTGACGATTTTTGTTCAAAGGGGGGAGTAAAGGAAAATTTCAAAATCGAATTTGCATTTTTGATGCCAAATGACTTTAAAATGCATGAAAAGTCGAGATTTGATGCAAACTCGAAAAAAATTTTTTAACGAAAGTACTTTTTTGGACTTTTCGTTCAAAAGGGGGAAAATTTCAAAATCGAGCTGGTATGTTTGATGCCAAATGACTTTAAAATGCATAAAGCTTCAAAATTTGATGAAATCTTGAAAAATTTTTTTTAACGAAAATTGACTTTTTTGGCGATTTTTGTTCAAAGGGGGGAGTAAAGGAAAATTTCAAAATCGAATTTGCATTTTTGATGCCAAATGACTTTAAAATGCATAAAGCTTCAAAATTTGATGAAATCTCGAAAAAAAATTTTTAACGAAAATTGACTTTTTTTGACGATTTTTGTTCAAAGGGGGGAGTAAAGGAAAATTTCAAAATCGAATTTGCATTTTTGATGCCAAATGACTTTAAAATGCATGAAACGTCGAGATTTGATGTAAGCTCGAAATTTTTTTTTAACGAGTTAACTTTTTTGGACTTTTTTCGGGGGGAAAATCGAGCTGGTATGTTTGATGCCAAATGACTAAAATTCAAATCCGACTTTTCCAAGTTTTTTTTACATTTTTCTTTTTTTCATTCCTGTATTTTCTTTGAAATTGGTATTTTGCTAATTTGTAAACTGAACCCGCAAAACAATATCGGAACCGAAACGATGAAATGTGTTGTCTCAGTCGTATTATTGTTAACCCCTTTTACTAGTCACCGGCCAGTTCCCCCAGGACCCGTTCGGACATTTAATCGATGCACAGATGCAAATAATTTGCTCACACACACACTCACACTCGGCCTGGCCTGGATTGTCTTTGGCCTGATTGGCCCCCCCACAGAAGACCAACAGCTGCCGGGGTCGGGTGACCGACCGAGGGCAGCAGGGATGAGTGAGCTTCAGATGTAGGATCTGTTGCCGCCGACAACAGACCGGTCATCACAGCCCGGTCTGTTAAATGCAATCTCGGCCTAGCTTGAAACTGATTTGACTATGGTCGATGCTTGGGACCCGGGATTGAAGTGTTGAAGGGTGGTGTCCACACCGTTGCGTTGTGGGTTTCTGTGAGGGCATATGTTCCGGGTGTCCGGTGTCTTCGGTGTTGACGGTGTGTGGTTGGAATTGATGAGTCGGGCATTAGCCACAGTTTGAGTCAATTTAGTGTGTGCCGATGCTTATCGATCGGTGGATACGTTCCGTGGTTCGATGGGTGTCAGTGGAGTGCTAGTCTTCGAGGTTAAGTTCTCACTCGTTGCGATTCCCTGGTTACTCTTAGGCAACAGGCAATAATCAGGGTCGAAGAAAAACCATATGCCAAAAAGTGGTATAAAATGGTTCGCTTACCTCTAAGACAGTGGAAAGTAGCTTAAACGTCAGGATTGCATATATGCTAGGCGCATTCCAATCGGTTTTCTCGTTAGCTATAAAAAAGATATCAAAGTAACTATAGCAAACGAAAGAGAACCGGTTAATTACCTAAACAATCTATGCTGGAACAACTAACAATGTTTCTAGGTTAAGTTAAGGGGCCAATGCAAACAACAACACATAATTGTCAATGAAGAAACTCATCCAAAACAATACCTATGTACGGAAACGTGAGGCATCTACGAATCTACAAACGAAAGCAGCAAGCTACTGTGGTTGGTTGGCATGGAGACTCCGTTACTTGCGTTGCCCAACTACTGAGTACTGCCTGCCACCGCCTACTCATTACATCAATGAAAATGTGCCTTCTTCTGATGTTCTAGCCCGAACGGACAAAAGTCAGTGACAAAAGTAAAGCAAGACTTCATCTACGTACCAGTTGGAGAGTAGTGTATATGGTAGTTACGGATGCTGACGAACATGAAATCAGTCCCCGGAGTCAGATTCCTTGCGGATCCGGACGAACGGACGGACGAACGGCAGGAAAAATTCAACCAGCAGAAGTAATAATGAAGCAACGTGCCTGTGAGGGGGAACATCTTTGTTCTTTGAGTTTTTGCAAAACTTTGATGGCTTGTTGCTTCAGGAAAATGCTACTGTAGTTGCCGCTCTATTGTTTTCGAACCAGGAACCGGAACGACCGTACGGATACAAAGCAACAGGTAGTTTAACATATTTATACTTGATTACCTTACATTTGATCCCTAGGCAAAAACTTTAGATTACTTTTTTTTCCTACCTACTGACAGAAACTCGATGGCTCCAGCTGTCACCAGAGACAATTTCTTCGACGACCCATTGTTTCCAACCATTTCCACCTTCAAACGCAAATCCCGTGCAGATTCGTCTCATTCAGACAACTTTTCAATTGGCAGTTTCATTTGCGTTCCCCCAATCCAGCCTCCTCTGGCTCCCCGAGGAAGAAATGTTTCGCAATTACTCCGCTATTCTGCAGAACAGTGCAAAGCTACAACACAGTGAAACGGAATCCATCAACAAATTGCTGCCATGTGACTGTTGATGATGCTGATGCAGCAGCAAGCGAACCATAGAAAAGCCTCTTACACCTTCCCCCTCGGGGACGGGAATAGTTTTGTCGGTAGAGCATAACGTTTCCGGTCCCTCCCGCCTCAAACCCCCATCAGAGGGAGGGGGACCGGGCATGTGTAATTGTTTCCGCTGGCCTTGGGCTGGATGCTGGATGCGTTTCTGTTGTGTGCGCCGCGAACGTCTACGGGTATTTTCACGCTAAATTTAGGTTCTGTGTTCCCTCTTTCTCGACTACTCGGTGGCCGATGGTGGTGGGTTGGATTAAAGAGAAATCCCAAAGACATGACTATAATAGCGTCAAATTACTCATTTTAATTGCCGTTTGTTGGAAACATCATCTACCAGCAGCCCTAGCTTGTGTACAATGAAGTTCCCGTGCTGGGAAATGGGGGCTACTTTCCGCTGTGTCGTATTCAACTGATCAGTGAAGTAGATGTCGATTGATGAATTGGCACAGGGTACAGCGTCCGGATCAAAGCTCAATTAAGGTACGGAAATCGAACAGCTTCTATCACATCACACCGTCAAAATAGGGCCACGTGCCGATGTTTACCCCCGGTAACGTCAATCACACAGTAGGCCGAGGTGCGGGCGCCCGCTCAAGCGGCGGCGTCGTCTTCGTCGTCATGGTTGATCGGTTACGTCAAAAACAGGAATCGCTGAAAAGTGTCATAATTCGTAAACATTAGCTCATCTCGCGCCGGTAGCCAGTAGTTATCAATGCAGTTTAGTATAGGGATTATAGTTTGTAAATAGCGTCGAACGCACGTGATTGACGTGGCCGTGACCGTGACCGGGTTTCGATGAGCGCTCGCTGATAGCATCTCAATCCTATCGAACGGAGGGAGTGTTTACAACTGGGAGTAGAACGTTCTGACATGAGAACGGACGGAAGACGTTCTAGATGCGGCTTTTGCCTTTGGAGGACTATCAAGAACGACCAGGTTAGTTTTCAAAAGTGAAATTATTTTGGAAGATGCTTTTTCCTGCAATGTTTTGTGTGTTTAACGGTTTATGCTTTTAACGCTTTATGCTTTTAACGGTTTATGCTTTTAACGCTTTATGCTTTTAACGCTTTATGCTTTTAACGCTTTATGCTTTTAACGCTTTATGCTTTTAACGCTTTATGCTTTTAACGCTTTATGCTTTTAACGCTTTATGCTTTTAACGCTTTATGCTTTTAACGCTTTATGCTTTTAACGCTTTATGCTTTTAACGCTTTATGCTTTTAACGCTTTATGCTTTTAACGCTTTATGCTTTTAACGCTTTATGCTTTTAACGCTTTATGCTTTTAACGCTTTATGCTTTTAACGCTTTATGCTTTTAACGCTTTATGCTTTTAACGCTTTATGCTTTTAACGCTTTATGCTTTTAACGCTTTATGCTTTTAACGCTTTATGCTTTTAACGCTTTATGCTTTTAACGCTTTATGCTTTTAACGCTTTATGCTTTTAACGCTTTATGCTTTTAACGCTTTATGCTTTTAACGCTTTATGCTTTTAACGCTTTATGCTTTTAACGCTTTATGCTTTTAACGCTTTATGCTTTTAACGCTTTATGCTTTTAACGCTTTATGCTTTTAACGCTTTATGCTTTTAACGCTTTATGCTTTTAACGCTTTATGCTTTTAACGCTTTATGCTTTTAACGCTTTATGCTTTTAACGCTTTATGCTTTTAACGCTTTATGCTTTTAACGCTTTATGCTTTTAACGCTTTATGCTTTTAACGCTTTATGCTTTTAACGCTTTATGCTTTTAACGCTTTATGCTTTTAACGCTTTATGCTTTTAACGCTTTATGCTTTTAACGCTTTATGCTTTTAACGCTTTATGCTTTTAACGCTTTATGCTTTTAACGCTTTATGCTTTTAACGCTTTATGCTTTTAACGCTTTATGCTTTTAACGCTTTATGCTTTTAACGCTTTATGCTTTTAACGCTTTATGCTTTTAACGCTTTATGCTTTTAACGCTTTATGCTTTTAACGCTTTATGCTTTTAACGCTTTATGCTTTTAACGCTTTATGCTTTTAACGCTTTATGCTTTTAACGCTTTATGCTTTTAACGCTTTATGCTTTTAACGCTTTATGCTTTTAACGCTTTATGCTTTTAACGCTTTATGCTTTTAACGCTTTATGCTTTTAACGCTTTATGCTTTTAACGCTTTATGCTTTTAACGCTTTATGCTTTTAACGCTTTATGCTTTTAACGCTTTATGCTTTTAACGCTTTATGCTTTTAACGCTTTATGCTTTTAACGCTTTATGCTTTTAACGCTTTATGCTTTTAACGCTTTATGCTTTTAACGCTTTATGCTTTTAACGCTTTATGCTTTTAACGCTTTATGCTTTTAACGCTTTATGCTTTTAACGCTTTATGCTTTTAACGCTTTATGCTTTTAACGCTTTATGCTTTTAACGCTTTATGCTTTTAACGCTTTATGCTTTTAACGCTTTATGCTTTTAACGCTTTATGCTTTTAACGCTTTATGCTTTTAACGCTTTATGCTTTTAACGCTTTATGCTTTTAACGCTTTATGCTTTTAACGCTTTATGCTTTTAACGCTTTATGCTTTTAACGCTTTATGCTTTTAACGCTTTATGCTTTTAACGCTTTATGCTTTTAACGCTTTATGCTTTTAACGCTTTATGCTTTTAACGCTTTATGCTTTTAACGCTTTATGCTTTTAACGCTTTATGCTTTTAACGCTTTATGCTTTTAACGCTTTATGCTTTTAACGCTTTATGCTTTTAACGCTTTATGCTTTTAACGCTTTATGCTTTTAACGCTTTATGCTTTTAACGCTTTATGCTTTTAACGCTTTATGCTTTTAACGCTTTATGCTTTTAACGCTTTATGCTTTTAACGCTTTATGCTTTTAACGCTTTATGCTTTTAACGCTTTATGCTTTTAACGCTTTATGCTTTTAACGCTTTATGCTTTTAACGCTTTATGCTTTTAACGCTTTATGCTTTTAACGCTTTATGCTTTTAACGCTTTATGCTTTTAACGCTTTATGCTTTTAACGCTTTATGCTTTTAACGCTTTATGCTTTTAACGCTTTATGCTTTTAACGCTTTATGCTTTTAACGCTTTATGCTTTTAACGCTTTATGCTTTTAACGCTTTATGCTTTTAACGCTTTATGCTTTTAACGCTTTATGCTTTTAACGCTTTATGCTTTTAACGCTTTATGCTTTTAACGCTTTATGCTTTTAACGCTTTATGCTTTTAACGCTTTATGCTTTTAACGCTTTATGCTTTTAACGCTTTATGCTTTTAACGCTTTATGCTTTTAACGCTTTATGCTTTTAACGCTTTATGCTTTTAACGCTTTATGCTTTTAACGCTTTATGCTTTTAACGCTTTATGTTTTATGTTTTATGTTTTATGTTTTATGTTTTATGTTTTATGTTTTATGTTTTATGTTTTATGTTTTATGTTTTATGTTTTATGTTTTATGTTTTATGTTTTATGTTTTATGTTTTATGTTTTATGTTTTATGTTTTATGTTTTATGTTTTATGTTTTATGTTTTATGTTTTATGTTTTATGTTTTATGTTTTATGTTTTATGTTTTATGTTTTATGTTTTATGTTTTATGTTTTATGTTTTATGTTTTATGTTTTATGTTTTATGTTTTATGTTTTATGTTTTATGTTTTATGTTTTATGTTTTATGTTTTATGTTTTATGTTTTATGTTTTATGTTTTATGTTTTATGTTTTATGTTTTATGTTTTATGTTTTATGTTTTATGTTTTATGTTTTATGTTTTATGTTTTATGTTTTATGTTTTATGTTTTATGTTTTATGTTTTATGTTTTATGTTTTATGTTTTATGTTTTATGTTTTATGTTTTATGTTTTATGTTTTATGTTTTATGTTTTATGTTTTATGTTTTATGTTTTATGTTTTATGTTTTATGTTTTATGTTTTATGTTTTATGTTTTATGTTTTATGTTTTATGTTTTATGTTTTATGTTTTATGTTTTATGTTTTATGTTTTATGTTTTATGTTTTATGTTTTATGTTTTATGTTTTATGTTTTATGTTTTATGTTTTATGTTTTATGTTTTATGTTTTATGTTTTATGTTTTATGTTTTATGTTTTATGTTTTATGTTTTATGTTTTATGTTTTATGTTTTATGTTTTATGTTTTATGTTTTATGTTTTATGTTTTATGTTTTATGTTTTATGTTTTATGTTTTATGTTTTATGTTTTATGTTTTATGTTTTATGTTTTATGTTTTATGTTTTATGTTTTATGTTTTATGTTTTATGTTTTATGTTTTATGTTTTATGTTTTATGTTTTATGTTTTATGTTTTATGTTTTATGTTTTATGTTTTATGTTTTATGTTTTATGTTTTATGTTTTATGTTTTATGTTTTATGTTTTATGTTTTATGTTTTATGTTTTATGTTTTATGTTTTATGTTTTATGTTTTATGTTTTATGTTTTATGTTTTATGTTTTATGTTTTATGTTTTATGTTTTATGTTTTATGTTTTATGTTTTATGTTTTATGTTTTATGTTTTATGTTTTATGTTTTATGTTTTATGTTTTATGTTTTATGTTTTATGTTTTATGTTTTATGTTTTATGTTTTATGTTTTATGTTTTATGTTTTATGTTTTATGTTTTATGTTTTATGTTTTATGTTTTATGTTTTATGTTTTATGTTTTATGTTTTATGTTTTATGTTTTATGTTTTATGTTTTATGTTTTATGTTTTATGTTTTATGTTTTATGTTTTATGTTTTATGTTTTATGTTTTATGTTTTATGTTTTATGTTTTATGTTTTATGTTTTATGTTTTATGTTTTATGTTTTATGTTTTATGTTTTATGTTTTATGTTTTATGTTTTATGTTTTATGTTTTATGTTTTATGTTTTATGTTTTATGTTTTATGTTTTATGTTTTATGTTTTATGTTTTATGTTTTATGTTTTATGTTTTATGTTTTATGTTTTATGTTTTATGTTTTATGTTTTATGTTTTATGTTTTATGTTTTATGTTTTATGTTTTATGTTTTATGTTTTATGTTTTATGTTTTATGTTTTATGTTTTATGTTTTATGTTTTATGTTTTATGTTTTATGTTTTATGTTTTATGTTTTATGTTTTATGTTTTATGTTTTATGTTTTATGTTTTATGTTTTATGTTTTATGTTTTATGTTTTATGTTTTATGTTTTATGTTTTATGTTTTATGTTTTATGTTTTATGTTTTATGTTTTATGTTTTATGTTTTATGTTTTATGTTTTATGTTTTATGTTTTATGTTTTATGTTTTATGTTTTATGTTTTATGTTTTATGTTTTATGTTTTATGTTTTATGTTTTATGTTTTATGTTTTATGTTTTATGTTTTATGTTTTATGTTTTATGTTTTATGTTTTATGTTTTATGTTTTATGTTTTATGTTTTATGTTTTATGTTTTATGTTTTATGTTTTATGTTTTATGTTTTATGTTTTATGTTTTATGTTTTATGTTTTATGTTTTATGTTTTATGTTTTATGTTTTATGTTTTATGTTTTATGTTTTATGTTTTATGTTTTATGTTTTATGTTTTATGTTTTATGTTTTATGTTTTATGTTTTATGTTTTATGTTTTATGTTTTATGTTTTATGTTTTATGTTTTATGTTTTATGTTTTATGTTTTATGTTTTATGTTTTATGTTTTATGTTTTATGTTTTATGTTTTATGTTTTATGTTTTATGTTTTATGTTTTATGTTTTATGTTTTATGTTTTATGTTTTATGTTTTATGTTTTATGTTTTATGTTTTATGTTTTATGTTTTATGTTTTATGTTTTATGTTTTATGTTTTATGTTTTATGTTTTATGTTTTATGTTTTATGTTTTATGTTTTATGTTTTATGTTTTATGTTTTATGTTTTATGTTTTATGTTTTATGTTTTATGTTTTATGTTTTATGTTTTATGTTTTATGTTTTATGTTTTATGTTTTATGTTTTATGTTTTATGTTTTATGTTTTATGTTTTATGTTTTATGTTTTATGTTTTATGTTTTATGTTTTATGTTTTATGTTTTATGTTTTATGTTTTATGTTTTATGTTTTATGTTTTATGTTTTATGTTTTATGTTTTATGTTTTATGTTTTATGTTTTATGTTTTATGTTTTATGTTTTATGTTTTATGTTTTATGTTTTATGTTTTATGTTTTATGTTTTATGTTTTATGTTTTATGTTTTATGTTTTATGTTTTATGTTTTATGTTTTATGTTTTATGTTTTATGTTTTATGTTTTATGTTTTATGTTTTATGTTTTATGTTTTATGTTTTATGTTTTATGTTTTATGTTTTATGTTTTATGTTTTATGTTTTATGTTTTATGTTTTATGTTTTATGTTTTATGTTTTATGTTTTATGTTTTATGTTTTATGTTTTATGTTTTATGTTTTATGTTTTATGTTTTATGTTTTATGTTTTATGTTTTATGTTTTATGTTTTATGTTTTATGTTTTATGTTTTATGTTTTATGTTTTATGTTTTATGTTTTATGTTTTATGTTTTATGTTTTATGTTTTATGTTTTATGTTTTATGTTTTATGTTTTATGTTTTATGTTTTATGTTTTATGTTTTATGTTTTATGTTTTATGTTTTATGTTTTATGTTTTATGTTTTATGTTTTATGTTTTATGTTTTATGTTTTATGTTTTATGTTTTATGTTTTATGTTTTATGTTTTATGTTTTATGTTTTATGTTTTATGTTTTATGTTTTATGTTTTATGTTTTATGTTTTATGTTTTATGTTTTATGTTTTATGTTTTATGTTTTATGTTTTATGTTTTATGTTTTATGTTTTATGTTTTATGTTTTATGTTTTATGTTTTATGTTTTATGTTTTATGTTTTATGTTTTATGTTTTATGTTTTATGTTTTATGTTTTATGTTTTATGTTTTATGTTTTATGTTTTATGTTTTATGTTTTATGTTTTATGTTTTATGTTTTATGTTTTATGTTTTATGTTTTATGTTTTATGTTTTATGTTTTATGTTTTATGTTTTATGTTTTATGTTTTATGTTTTATGTTTTATGTTTTATGTTTTATGTTTTATGTTTTATGTTTTATGTTTTATGTTTTATGTTTTATGTTTTATGTTTTATGTTTTATGTTTTATGTTTTATGTTTTATGTTTTATGTTTTATGTTTTATGTTTTATGTTTTATGTTTTATGTTTTATGTTTTATGTTTTATGTTTTATGTTTTATGTTTTATGTTTTATGTTTTATGTTTTATGTTTTATGTTTTATGTTTTATGTTTTATGTTTTATGTTTTATGTTTTATGTTTTATGTTTTATGTTTTATGTTTTATGTTTTATGTTTTATGTTTTATGTTTTATGTTTTATGTTTTATGTTTTATGTTTTATGTTTTATGTTTTATGTTTTATGTTTTATGTTTTATGTTTTATGTTTTATGTTTTATGTTTTATGTTTTATGTTTTATGTTTTATGTTTTATGTTTTATGTTTTATGTTTTATGTTTTATGTTTTATGTTTTATGTTTTATGTTTTATGTTTTATGTTTTATGTTTTATGTTTTATGTTTTATGTTTTATGTTTTATGTTTTATGTTTTATGTTTTATGTTTTATGTTTTATGTTTTATGTTTTATGTTTTATGTTTTATGTTTTATGTTTTATGTTTTATGTTTTATGTTTTATGTTTTATGTTTTATGTTTTATGTTTTATGTTTTATGTTTTATGTTTTATGTTTTATGTTTTATGTTTTATGTTTTATGTTTTATGTTTTATGTTTTATGTTTTATGTTTTATGTTTTATGTTTTATGTTTTATGTTTTATGTTTTATGTTTTATGTTTTATGTTTTATGTTTTATGTTTTATGTTTTATGTTTTATGTTTTATGTTTTATGTTTTATGTTTTATGTTTTATGTTTTATGTTTTATGTTTTATGTTTTATGTTTTATGTTTTATGTTTTATGTTTTATGTTTTATGTTTTATGTTTTATGTTTTATGTTTTATGTTTTATGTTTTATGTTTTATGTTTTATGTTTTATGTTTTATGTTTTATGTTTTATGTTTTATGTTTTATGTTTTATGTTTTATGTTTTATGTTTTATGTTTTATGTTTTATGTTTTATGTTTTATGTTTTATGTTTTATGTTTTATGTTTTATGTTTTATGTTTTATGTTTTATGTTTTATGTTTTATGTTTTATGTTTTATGTTTTATGTTTTATGTTTTATGTTTTATGTTTTATGTTTTATGTTTTATGTTTTATGTTTTATGTTTTATGTTTTATGTTTTATGTTTTATGTTTTATGTTTTATGTTTTATGTTTTATGTTTTATGTTTTATGTTTTATGTTTTATGTTTTATGTTTTATGTTTTATGTTTTATGTTTTATGTTTTATGTTTTATGTTTTATGTTTTATGTTTTATGTTTTATGTTTTATGTTTTATGTTTTATGTTTTATGTTTTATGTTTTATGTTTTATGTTTTATGTTTTATGTTTTATGTTTTATGTTTTATGTTTTATGTTTTATGTTTTATGTTTTATGTTTTATGTTTTATGTTTTATGTTTTATGTTTTATGTTTTATGTTTTATGTTTTATGTTTTATGTTTTATGTTTTATGTTTTATGTTTTATGTTTTATGTTTTATGTTTTATGTTTTATGTTTTATGTTTTATGTTTTATGTTTTATGTTTTATGTTTTATGTTTTATGTTTTATGTTTTATGTTTTATGTTTTATGTTTTATGTTTTATGTTTTATGTTTTATGTTTTATGTTTTATGTTTTATGTTTTATGTTTTATGTTTTATGTTTTATGTTTTATGTTTTATGTTTTATGTTTTATGTTTTATGTTTTATGTTTTATGTTTTATGTTTTATGTTTTATGTTTTATGTTTTATGTTTTATGTTTTATGTTTTATGTTTTATGTTTTATGTTTTATGTTTTATGTTTTATGTTTTATGTTTTATGTTTTATGTTTTATGTTTTATGTTTTATGTTTTATGTTTTATGTTTTATGTTTTATGTTTTATGTTTTATGTTTTATGTTTTATGTTTTATGTTTTATGTTTTATGTTTTATGTTTTATGTTTTATGTTTTATGTTTTATGTTTTATGTTTTATGTTTTATGTTTTATGTTTTATGTTTTATGTTTTATGTTTTATGTTTTATGTTTTATGTTTTATGTTTTATGTTTTATGTTTTATGTTTTATGTTTTATGTTTTATGTTTTATGTTTTATGTTTTATGTTTTATGTTTTATGTTTTATGTTTTATGTTTTATGTTTTATGTTTTATGTTTTATGTTTTATGTTTTATGTTTTATGTTTTATGTTTTATGTTTTATGTTTTATGTTTTATGTTTTATGTTTTATGTTTTATGTTTTATGTTTTATGTTTTATGTTTTATGTTTTATGTTTTATGTTTTATGTTTTATGTTTTATGTTTTATGTTTTATGTTTTATGTTTTATGTTTTATGTTTTATGTTTTATGTTTTATGTTTTATGTTTTATGTTTTATGTTTTATGTTTTATGTTTTATGTTTTATGTTTTATGTTTTATGTTTTATGTTTTATGTTTTATGTTTTATGTTTTATGTTTTATGTTTTATGTTTTATGTTTTATGTTTTATGTTTTATGTTTTATGTTTTATGTTTTATGTTTTATGTTTTATGTTTTATGTTTTATGTTTTATGTTTTATGTTTTATGTTTTATGTTTTATGTTTTATGTTTTATGTTTTATGTTTTATGTTTTATGTTTTATGTTTTATGTTTTATGTTTTATGTTTTATGTTTTATGTTTTATGTTTTATGTTTTATGTTTTATGTTTTATGTTTTATGTTTTATGTTTTATGTTTTATGTTTTATGTTTTATGTTTTATGTTTTATGTTTTATGTTTTATGTTTTATGTTTTATGTTTTATGTTTTATGTTTTATGTTTTATGTTTTATGTTTTATGTTTTATGTTTTATGTTTTATGTTTTATGTTTTATGTTTTATGTTTTATGTTTTATGTTTTATGTTTTATGTTTTATGTTTTATGTTTTATGTTTTATGTTTTATGTTTTATGTTTTATGTTTTATGTTTTATGTTTTATGTTTTATGTTTTATGTTTTATGTTTTATGTTTTATGTTTTATGTTTTATGTTTTATGTTTTATGTTTTATGTTTTATGTTTTATGTTTTATGTTTTATGTTTTATGTTTTATGTTTTATGTTTTATGTTTTATGTTTTATGTTTTATGTTTTATGTTTTATGTTTTATGTTTTATGTTTTATGTTTTATGTTTTATGTTTTATGTTTTATGTTTTATGTTTTATGTTTTATGTTTTATGTTTTATGTTTTATGTTTTATGTTTTATGTTTTATGTTTTATGTTTTATGTTTTATGTTTTATGTTTTATGTTTTATGTTTTATGTTTTATGTTTTATGTTTTATGTTTTATGTTTTATGTTTTATGTTTTATGTTTTATGTTTTATGTTTTATGTTTTATGTTTTATGTTTTATGTTTTATGTTTTATGTTTTATGTTTTATGTTTTATGTTTTATGTTTTATGTTTTATGTTTTATGTTTTATGTTTTATGTTTTATGTTTTATGTTTTATGTTTTATGTTTTATGTTTTATGTTTTATGTTTTATGTTTTATGTTTTATGTTTTATGTTTTATGTTTTATGTTTTATGTTTTATGTTTTATGTTTTATGTTTTATGTTTTATGTTTTATGTTTTATGTTTTATGTTTTATGTTTTATGTTTTATGTTTTATGTTTTATGTTTTATGTTTTATGTTTTATGTTTTATGTTTTATGTTTTATGTTTTATGTTTTATGTTTTATGTTTTATGTTTTATGTTTTATGTTTTATGTTTTATGTTTTATGTTTTATGTTTTATGTTTTATGTTTTATGTTTTATGTTTTATGTTTTATGTTTTATGTTTTATGTTTTATGTTTTATGTTTTATGTTTTATGTTTTATGTTTTATGTTTTATGTTTTATGTTTTATGTTTTATGTTTTATGTTTTATGTTTTATGTTTTATGTTTTATGTTTTATGTTTTATGTTTTATGTTTTATGTTTTATGTTTTATGTTTTATGTTTTATGTTTTATGTTTTATGTTTTATGTTTTATGTTTTATGTTTTATGTTTTATGTTTTATGTTTTATGTTTTATGTTTTATGTTTTATGTTTTATGTTTTATGTTTTATGTTTTATGTTTTATGTTTTATGTTTTATGTTTTATGTTTTATGTTTTATGTTTTATGTTTTATGTTTTATGTTTTATGTTTTATGTTTTATGTTTTATGTTTTATGTTTTATGTTTTATGTTTTATGTTTTATGTTTTATGTTTTATGTTTTATGTTTTATGTTTTATGTTTTATGTTTTATGTTTTATGTTTTATGTTTTATGTTTTATGTTTTATGTTTTATGTTTTATGTTTTATGTTTTATGTTTTATGTTTTATGTTTTATGTTTTATGTTTTATGTTTTATGTTTTATGTTTTATGTTTTATGTTTTATGTTTTATGTTTTATGTTTTATGTTTTATGTTTTATGTTTTATGTTTTATGTTTTATGTTTTATGTTTTATGTTTTATGTTTTATGTTTTATGTTTTATGTTTTATGTTTTATGTTTTATGTTTTATGTTTTATGTTTTATGTTTTATGTTTTATGTTTTATGTTTTATGTTTTATGTTTTATGTTTTATGTTTTATGTTTTATGTTTTATGTTTTATGTTTTATGTTTTATGTTTTATGTTTTATGTTTTATGTTTTATGTTTTATGTTTTATGTTTTATGTTTTATGTTTTATGTTTTATGTTTTATGTTTTATGTTTTATGTTTTATGTTTTATGTTTTATGTTTTATGTTTTATGTTTTATGTTTTATGTTTTATGTTTTATGTTTTATGTTTTATGTTTTATGTTTTATGTTTTATGTTTTATGTTTTATGTTTTATGTTTTATGTTTTATGTTTTATGTTTTATGTTTTATGTTTTATGTTTTATGTTTTATGTTTTATGTTTTATGTTTTATGTTTTATGTTTTATGTTTTATGTTTTATGTTTTATGTTTTATGTTTTATGTTTTATGTTTTATGTTTTATGTTTTATGTTTTATGTTTTATGTTTTATGTTTTATGTTTTATGTTTTATGTTTTATGTTTTATGTTTTATGTTTTATGTTTTATGTTTTATGTTTTATGTTTTATGTTTTATGTTTTATGTTTTATGTTTTATGTTTTATGTTTTATGTTTTATGTTTTATGTTTTATGTTTTATGTTTTATGTTTTATGTTTTATGTTTTATGTTTTATGTTTTATGTTTTATGTTTTATGTTTTATGTTTTATGTTTTATGTTTTATGTTTTATGTTTTATGTTTTATGTTTTATGTTTTATGTTTTATGTTTTATGTTTTATGTTTTATGTTTTATGTTTTATGTTTTATGTTTTATGTTTTATGTTTTATGTTTTATGTTTTATGTTTTATGTTTTATGTTTTATGTTTTATGTTTTATGTTTTATGTTTTATGTTTTATGTTTTATGTTTTATGTTTTATGTTTTATGTTTTATGTTTTATGTTTTATGTTTTATGTTTTATGTTTTATGTTTTATGTTTTATGTTTTATGTTTTATGTTTTATGTTTTATGTTTTATGTTTTATGTTTTATGTTTTATGTTTTATGTTTTATGTTTTATGTTTTATGTTTTATGTTTTATGTTTTATGTTTTATGTTTTATGTTTTATGTTTTATGTTTTATGTTTTATGTTTTATGTTTTATGTTTTATGTTTTATGTTTTATGTTTTATGTTTTATGTTTTATGTTTTATGTTTTATGTTTTATGTTTTATGTTTTATATTTTCCACTTTTCCAATATTCTTATTTTCATTTTTTTTCTTATTTTCCCATTTCCCTATTTTCTTATTTTCCTATTTCCATATTTATCTATTTTCCATTTTTTCTATTGTCCTCTTTTCCTATTTTTTCTTTTCTCCTACTTTCCAATTTTCCAAACATCTTTTTTCCAATTCTTCTATTTTTCTGTTTTCCTATTTTCTTATTTTCATGTTTCCATATTTTCTTAATTTTCTTTTCTCCTGTTTTTCATCTATCCAATTTTCCACTTTTTCAGGATTCCAATTTTCCTAATTTTCTATTTTCCTCTTCGTATCCTATCCTATTTTCCGTATTTTCCTATTTTCTTGTTTTCCTTATTTCTTATTTATAAATTTTTTAAGCGTCCGATTTTTCAATTATTCCATTTTCTTATTTTCCCATTTTACCATTCTCCAGTTTTCTCATTCCAATGTTTTCATTTTCTCATTTTGATATTTTCCCATTTTTCCATCTTTCCATTTTCTCATTTTCTCATCTTCCCCTTTTGCCATGTTTCCATTTTCAAAATTTCCAATTTTCTCATTTTCATATTTTTTCCTTTTTCCCTTTTTCATTTTCTCATTTCTCATCTTCCCATTTTCTCATTTTTCTATTTTCCTATATTACAATTTTTCCTATTTCTCATTCCTGTTTTCCCAATTACATCTTTATTTTCCCATTTTCTCATTTTTCCATTTCCTCATCTTCCCATTTTTCCTTTTTTCTATTTTCTCATTTTCCTTTTTTCACCCATTCTCCATTACTGTTTCACTTTTTACTATTTCTTTTTTCCTTTTCCTATTTACTTTTTGTCTTTTTGCTTCTAAATTTTGTTTCTTTCTTCACATTCTTTTTCTTTCAACTTTTCCTTTTCTTTTGTTTTTAGTTCATTGTTGCTAATTTTTCCTTTATTCTGTCTTTTTTTCCTGTCTACCATTTTCTTCTCTTTTTTGTTTCCTTTTCTTCATTTCCTTTCGATTTTTTCCTGTGTGTATTTTCCTTGCGTTTTTTCATATTTCTCTCTTCTCTATTTCCGTTTTCGGGTTTTGTTTTTCCTTTTTCTTTCTACCCCTTTCCCTTCTTGTTTCCTCCTTTCCTATTTCTTATTTTTGTTGCAGTTTGGCTTTCCCCTTTGCTTTTTTACTTCTATCTTCCAAGCAAAACCAACGCGTGAATTTTCCCCTCAATTGGTTGCTAATCAATTTGTTTTCAGGATAATTACGGAAAATATTTATCAATAGCCTCGTAATCAATAACCCACTGAGACCAGCTTTTCTCCGGCTTCAATGCAGCATACAGTGACGGACGAAACAATAAGACCATCCTATAAAAATCACACATATTTTTTTGATTTTTTTTACAATATGTAAGCAAATAAAAAAAATCTTTTCTGCGTTTAGTGACGAAATTTTTCTTTGTTTTGAGACCTCTGCTGGATTATGTTATAAAGATTTAACTGATCTTTTCATAACGTCAATTTTAAGGTTATGACCTAGAGGTTAATGACGCAGAATGAAGTGGTTTAATTATTTTCTCCGACACTGTCACCCGACTAATTTCCCGCACACACACGCACACAACCCTTTGCCGACCCTCCGACCCGAGCCAACCAAACTGCCACTGCGTACACCCAACCGAGACAACAGCGTGACTAATTGACATCTTCATTCAATAGAAACCCTTCAAAGACTGTGCTACTGCTGGGTAAATCAATCATCCGGCGATGTTTTTATTGGGTCAATATTCTGGTCCTGGGTATTGGAAGGAGGCGGGGGGGGGGGGGGATAAACAGTAGGCTGAAAGGGCAACACAAGCTTTGGCGGCGGCGCCATTTAGCATTAATGCGGAGACATGCCTACTACGCGGAAGCTATCTAACATAATGTGATGATACATAACCAAACAGGATAAGTAGGTTAGAATGATTCATTTCGGAGGGGGACTTTCGAATTGTTTTGGGCTTTGGTATGTTGTTTAACTTTTGAAAATGCTTGGAACTTTTGAACTCGACGCCGTAATTTAACACCGAACAAACACTGACTACCATGAAGCAAAACTTTCCTCTCGGGGGGGGGGGGGGGGGGGGGAAATCTCCCAGACTCCTTCGGTTAGTACACATGAACCACACTCCTCTCAATAGGTATCCCACAAGTTCTTTAAACGACTGACAATGCGCCGGCAATATCGGGTAACCAACACCCGCGGTGAAGCTGACGCAATTTGGTCCGGCGGCGCTGGTGGTCACGGTTGATTGTACACTGGGAGAAAAATAGTTTACATTTCTTTTTTTCTTTCCCCTATCGTATATATATATTGAATATGTTACTAGCTAGTAAGGCTTTATTAATTGTACACTTGTGTGCACACAACCGACGAGATCAATGTTGCGCATACAATTACTATGTATACGTACACAGTCGGTGCTTGGCGGCAGCATAAATAGGCTACCGGCAACCGATTGCTTACCGTCAAGTTGGTAAGTTGATTTATATTTAGCGGGAGGATTGAGTAACCCTTCAGTATTGATTTAAATATATTTGCTAGAGGATTGGAAAATTCCGAACACCAACTCTGCGATTGATTCCATTGCCATATTGGATGGCCTTGTCAATTACGACTGGAGAGATCTTCACCCCAAACCAAAAAAAAAAAAAACGATTCCCATCTAGATCTAATGTTGATTTCGTTTTTAAATCAGAGTTGCTCTAGGTTCGCTCGGAGCTGTCACTTTTGCATGGAAACTGTAAACATTAGAGTGAACCTAGGGCGACTCGATTCTAAAACCGAAAACAGCATAAGCAAACACAGGCTGTCAGTTGTGAGTGTCGAAACAAAGCGAAAATCTCGAAACACTTGAATCAACAAGCAAACAGCTGTAGTTGGCGCAACCTTCCAAACGAAACCGAATCTCGTTCCGTACCGGCGCAGTTTGCTAGTGAATTGTCCGACACAAGTCCCAATTTGTTCGGTTAGTTAGTTCAATCGGATCACCTCCAACCTATAGTTGGACTATGAAGGCAACAGGGCGCATCCCCGGCCGAATGGCAGTCATTAAACGGGTGAAACGTTACTCAGCCGTGGTCTTCCTGTTTGTACCGGTAATACTGCTGATCCTGTTTCTGCACCAGTTCCGGTCATCCAACCTGTCGGTGAGTGCGGCGATGCATCGTGCATTGTGAGAGTAGCTACTGACCGATTGGCTTCGACTATCCGTAGAAACTTCACCATCATTTGGAGGATTGGTACCAGTGGCGGCATCAGCAGCGTCAGAAGGACGAGAGTGATTATCTGTGGCGGTACATCAAACGGGTCTGTCGAGTTCAGTATGGGGACCGGCAGCTTTCAACGCGTAGGTACCGGGTGAATTAGCTAGTTCGGCATGCACCCTTCTCTCTCTCTCTCTCTCCTTGTAGTAGTCCTGGCTCCATCCGTTTCTTGGCGTGCTCGGTTCTAGTAATGGGGGCGGGAACGCACAGTGGTTCTAAAGCCACTTTTAGTGCGGAAAATTTTCGTTAATTATTTGAGAAACTTAAACATTTTTTCGTGAATTTTGAGTACAGTTTTTGTTGATTTTTTCTGCAAAATTCGTTTAAAAAAACTTTCTCGAAATGTGTTTAAATTTTTTGTGAATATTTGTGATATTTTCGTGAAATTTTTTTACGAAATTTTAATAGTATTTTTTGTAGAAGTTGAGCTCATTTTCAGTGCATTTTTTTTTAAATTTATATGAAAGATTTTGTAAAATTTGTATGAAATTGGTTCATTTAATGCAATTTTTCTGAAAAATTTGCATTTTTATGTGAAATTTGCGAACGATAGTTGACATTTGTGTAGGCATTTTAGAAATTGATGTAAACTCCTTTGCTTGCAGGGCTCGAATACCTTAAAAAAATTTATCTTGTAATTTTTTTTTTGACGAATTCCAAAAATAAGGAATGATGGGCAGTAGTTCTTGGTTCAGCGGAAGATATTGAAGATTCCTGCGCTGAATTTTTTTAGTTATGTGCAATTTCTTTACAAAATTCACACGCAGCAATCTGACTCTCATAGGTACGCAGTGTGATTTGAGTCTATTGAATGCCAAAAAAACATTTTATCATGAATCGTGAACCCAACGCCACACGTGAGTTCGAAGATTTAATACGTTTCTTTACACAAAGCGACTTTACATTAAAATACTTAGATTTGAAGTGATAACACATATTATTCTTCGTATTCCTCGACCAGAATGTAAAGGTTTTCTGACTCATTCTGCAATCCAACTTTTACTTCGTTCGAGTTTCTTATTCAATAACATGAGATTCGGATGGCACCTAACATACTCATTGTCATTTTCCAAGGCAGTTCCCAACTTTCTATTTAAGTGTTCCACCATCCGTGAGTTCCAATGGTGCAGTTGCTTTGTCGTTCAGTTGGCGTACAGTCTTCATTCTAATATGCCGTAATTCTGGTTTGCTTCTCCACCGTAAAACCTACCGATTAAAGCAGCAAAACAAATGAATATATCCTACTTGCGTCGTTCTGTTGCTTATACACTGTTCCAAAGCAAAGTCCCGTTGCTCCCGTACCCGTACTAGACCTATAGTGGGCGAGGTAGAACAATTCATGAGGGTGAAAATAGATCTTGAGCCTACGCAAGTGTTCCATATACAACTCCACCATACTCGTAATTTGGTGCTGATAACGTTCAGTAGTTCAGCCATCTCAGGAAACTTCATTTCAACAAACAACATGAATTGTGATGTGGAGAAAGATAATGTCAGAACTAAGATTCGCCTACACAATTTGACACGGCGCACTATATCATATTCCATTAAAAGATTCGCTTAAAAATACGGAGAAGTAGAATCCGTTATGAATGATACTCGGAGAAACTTTTTCCTGGCATTGTTAGCTGTGGATAGTTCGGGAATGCTGAACCAACATATTTTTTCTTATTTGGGTTTCAAATCAACATCATCTAGAGGTGTTAGCTGTATTCCTACATTGTATATGCTATGCAAACGCCCACGTGTCAGTTCTGTAATCAAACTACGACACACTACGATAAGCCATCCTCCAAAGCTGCCAAGAAAAATCTATCTACCACAATCATCAATAAGAAAAAGCTTTCGACAACAGTTCCCGTGCACCTAGCGAAAAGAAAGAAAGTAAGGAGTTCGATTACCAACCACGGTTAGATATTTTTCTAACCCGAAATAAGAGGCGAATGGTCCTAAGGTCAAAGCCTCTATAATTAAAGTACGACAAACAGGAAAACATCCAACAGTGAAAACTGAAACTACTCTACCGGGAGTGGGCGTAGCGTATTGGTAAATCGATTGCCTTGTACGCAGCGCACCTGGGTTCGAGTCCCGACCCCGCACATAGGGTTAGAAATTTTTCCTAAGAGATTTTTCTAACCCGAAGAGGCGAATGACCTTAAGGTTAAAACCTCTATAATTGAAATAAAAAAAAAAAAAAAAAAAAAACTACTCTACCGACGACGACATTAACGTACACGAGAGCGAGGGAGAGAGTTGACTGAAAGGTTAAAAATCAGTGTACGGTGCAGCAGCAAATATCATTCCGCCGAGAAAAAAAAATTACTGGCAATTTTTCGGGACCTGAACAGAATTCGCTTTTTTGTTGGAGACCACTGCGACCAGTATTTAGATCTATTGTGGTACAGAACTTGCTTAAGCGGTGTTCTTCAGCAAATAAGACGTATGATAGTGAATGACCTAGCAAACCAGCATTATTACGCAGAACTATCGCGTCTAAGTGCCCGTCCAGGTAGTGAAGATCGCCGGTGTGATTACCGAACCGGGTCTGATGCGCGAACACCTGTTCAAGTGCGGAGTTAACTGCTTCAACAGGAGTAGATTTTGGATTGTTACAATCTTACTTCTTCCTTCTTTTAGCGACTATGAGTGAGTCATTTATTGTTTTCTTAGATGAACATTTTTAGGAGCAAATGTCAGTTGAGCAAGCTTAACGCATTGTGTGGCGACTCAATATTCTGTCGGCTTCGATAGTGTGACTAAATTACGTAGCATGCTGCAGACTCAAATGATTTGTATTCGATAAAAATGCTAAATCATCCTGACTTTTATGGTAGAAGAAAATGGGTTAAGTCGTCGAGAAGCTCTAAAACTGCACATATGACCCTGTTTCACGCTTTTCTAACCTTTTTTTCTTTCACCTCCTTGCTTTACCTTGAATACTTACACTTAATGATAAAAATGTTTCATATCATCTAGCTTCTTGCTAATTGAATACCGTTATAATATGAAAAAATGGATTGTTTACAGTCCAAATTTGCACCTGCGGAAGCAGCCAACTTTGCATTTGAACAGCTCTGGGCGCTTCGGGCTCGGTTCGCTGACTACACCGTCGATCCCCACAACCTGAGCGGGCGCGTAGATGCGATTGTTAAAATTGTCAAGTTAGTGGAATGTCGTTATAACATAAAAACGTAAGCAATTGCATTCAGCAAAATCGTGGAAAATGAGACTATAACTTATTATCTATGAGACTGGCTGCAAGTGACCTTCGCCAGGGCTTCTAATCCCGAACAAGCTTCGTGGTCAAATGTGGGGGATAACATGCGTATTATTTTTGCAACAAAGAGACTGCAGAGTGTGTTTACTGTTGCGGAGCTCTGCATACTAGAGAAGTACTGTGGGCATAAATTTAAGCGCTTCCTTAAGGGGGGAGGAGGGGTAAGGGATTTTCGGTGAAAAAATATTGCAAAAAAAATTCAATATTTTCTCAAATTTCCATTATAAAATATTAAAAATTGGAGTGGAAGTGAATCTTCTGGGGACATCTCGAGCAAATGTGGTGTCCACCATAACTTATAAACCCCTGGACCAATCACTTCGACCAAAGGGGAGATCTAATTGCGGAGATGCTACTTTTTCAATTGTAAGCCAGATGGGAATGTAGCGTAAGCTGCTAGCAATTCTTGTTTAATAATACTTTTGCGAGTCGTAAATTTTACTCGTGATTTTTTTTTAAAAACTATGTGATGCGTCGCAAAGGACCTGGTTTCAATACGCTGTAAGGATGTGCTGGAACCGATAGCAACAATGTCACAGAACGCAGCAATAAGGAATCGGAGTTAAAAAAGGTTGTCATATACGACGTCGCGTTACATGTTGTTCTTCGCAATGAAGTTTTATATGAATATTATTTCTTAAGATTAGCTTCCATTTTTCCTTTAAGTAATTATTCCATCTCATGTGTTGTAGGACTAAAACGAGTTTGCTTAAAGTCAATCGAGATTGCAACAATACAGTACTGTTTGTGCACTGGATGAAGAACAAAGTGATAGCAAAATTGAATGCGCTTGTCTTATTAATATAGCTGTAGTAGAGTAATTTTTTCTGCTGTTCTCTGTGAGACGATAAGAGAAACTGTGGGATCCGACTCAATTGTGAAAACCCCTTTTTTGTTACCATTTCCGCCAATTCAAAACAATCACAAAACTGGCGAGTGCAAAAAAATACGGAAACCTGATTGGACGATCAAATGCCAGTACCCCATTATCACGTTCGTCCGTGCTCTGACATACCGTTTAGGGGAGCTCCCTTGCCTTCGACTCTGTGTCTCGAAAAATACTTTGAATTGTCTTTTGATTTTTTTGTGGTATTTTCATAGACATTTTCTTACCTATCAATACAATAAAAATATTTTCAGACCTCGTAAAGAGAAAAAAATTATTTTAACGATCCTGATTCAAAGTATCCAGCTAGAAAATTGTAATGTTTTCAAGATATTTTTCTTAATTCTCGCTTTTATCATATAACAATTTATTAAGGCGAACGAATGCAAAGAAATCACAATCAGTATTTGTCAAATAGGATCCGGACCACACCTTCAAATTTGAAAAAAGATGATATTCGGACGGAGCCGAAAAAGGAGAAACGGGAGTTGTGTGGATTTAATTCGGTCGGAGCACAATGCTTGCTTTTGAGCACACCCGTCAACCTCAACAGAGCAACCAACATGCGCACATATTTCGCATGTTCCAATTGATGAATTTCGTGCCAACTCGAACAAATATTGGCAGCACTCTATCAGATGAACAATGAAACTCTGTACATGAGAATGTACAAAAAGCCACTTTGCATACCTTGTTTTTCCAAAAATGATCAAGACTGTCTTTTGCAAAGGGTCAAACTTTTTTTTCAAATGGCTATAGTGTAAAAACGACAATTTCTACATGTTGTAGGAGTGATTTTCACAAAATTAGTTAAACTTTCGAATAAAAATATTGAAAAAATTCCTCACACACTGAAAAAAATCGATTTTAAAAAATTAACGTCGATTTACAAAAAAACCTATTTTTGATTTCGATGAAATTTTGGTCCAAGAAAGGTAATGTTCCCTACATACCGTCGAAAATTCAAGTTGGGCACTTTTAAAGAAAAACTGAATTTTTTTTCTGAGTATTTTATCGTAAACTAAACCAACGAAAGTATTCCAAATATTTCAAGCATTCCAAGTATTGCAAGTATTCCACATACTCCCCAAGTATTCCAAGATACAAGCAAACGGTGTTCGAGAGGTGTGAATGCTGTTGTACCTCCCTATTCCTTGCTTCTTAACCTAATTTACCTGACCTCAAACAACTCTGTGTACTTGACAATCACGTATCAATACTTGGAATACTTGGAATATTTTGGAATATTAGGAATACTTTCATTGGTTTAGTTTTCGACAAAATTACACTGAAAAAATTCAGTTTGGACAACGAAAACTTTTTTTCCTTGAAAGTGCCAACTTGAATTTTTGACGGTAGGTAGGAAGCATAATTACCTTTCTTGGAACAAAATTTCATCCAAATCAAAGATGGGTTTTTTGTAAATTGACTTTAAATTTTTAAAATCGATTTTTGCAGTGCAGAAGAATTTATTTTTTCAATATTTTTATTCAAAAATTTGACTAATTTTGTAAAAATCACTGCTTTAACATTTTTTTTGTAGGATTTGTCGTTTTTAGACCAAAAAAATTTGAAAAAAATTGGTATAAAAAGTTGGACCCATTTCAAAAGAGAGTCTAGATCTTTTTAGAAAAGACAAAGTATGCAAAGTAACTTTTTGTGACAAAGACTTCATGTACAGAAAGTTTCAATAAAATCTGAAAGGGTGCGGCCAATTCTGAATACGATTGGGTGCGAAATTCGTTTATAATCAATCTACACTTCGCGTATTTTTTGTTTCAAAGAATTTTCCTGCTGGAGCTGTAGAACTAGGGGAGGGCTTCCCGTCAGAATCACTCACTACAACTGCACACGAAATGGGAAATGTCATCCCCCAAAACACTGCTTACGGCCTATTACAGTGTGCCGTGATTTTGAGTGTGATATTCATTGTACGGTTCAGATATGTGCGGGCATAGGGACTTCATGATTGCGTGTCTCAACGCGAAGGGCTCGAGCGTTTGTACGTTTCGCAAGTCAAGATGGTGAAATACCGCACGTTCGGATAAGATTTGTGCGATTTTAACTATATCACGGAAATTAAATTTTTGATTTCTGGTCACGAGAAGATCGTGGTATTTCAGTACGGATATCTTGTTGCATATTTGTACTTTAAAGACGATCTTTTGGCGCTTGTATTCGATGATGCCCAATTGTTGTACTCACCATCAAGCTTCTTAGATTTTTTGCATATTTTCCTCATACGAGGTTTAATAAGTTGCGGATCGTGAAAGTGGGGTAATTTTCATCGATTTCTTTAACCAAAAGAGGAAATTTTACAGACAACGACTTTGTAACTTTGAAAGTATTAAAGATAGAACAAATACAATACCCGAAAAAGTCCCGAAGATTTTTTGTTCTTTTCGTACTTGAAAAAATGTAGCAAATATCTCAATTCAGGCTAGAATAAACACTACTACCATATCTTTATAATAAAAGTCTTTGAACATCTAAGTGTTGTGTAAGACATTATTAACCTACCATTTGTCGTGTTAGCGTAAATAATTAATCCCACGTTTCCTTTTTTATTTCGATTGTTGTCCTACTGGAGCTGCAGAGCTATGGTCTCGCAAGGGCTCCCCGTCAGAATCACTCACTACAATTGCAGAGGAGACGAAAAATGTCACCCATTAAAACACTGCTTAAGGCCAACTGCGGTAGGTCGTAATTCTGATTATATTATATTCATTGTACGATGTGCGATAGTAGGGACTTCGCAATCGCGTGTATTATCGCGAACGGCTCGAGCGTTTGTGCGTTAACGTGATCGATCGCGTGTTCGTTTGTATGTTGTGTGTGTTAACGTGTATGTGACTTCGCATGTATAAAATCACAAAAGTTCCCGGGCATGTCACCATGGAACGTGTTGTCTAGTGAATATGAGCGTAATTTTATATTGATCCAACGGGAGGCATAGACCAAAGGAAGAGATTTTCCGACGTGACAGATGTGTTATCGCGCCAACATGGGCGTTTGTAGGTTCCCGCTTGAGACCGCGTTTATAAGTTAATTAGTGCTAAATCATTCACTATATCGCCGAGGTGTTCCCATGTTTACGAGACCGCGGGCTTTATTGTGCGTGGATGACCGCGAAAGTCTTAAGCGTTTATATGTTAACGTGCTGAATGCTAGAAGGAAGTGAATTTCGTCAGATCCGTAATGTTTCCGGTTATGTCGCCCTGGAACGTGTTGTCTAGTGAACATGAGCGTCATTTTTAATTGTTCCAACTGAAGGCATGAGTCTAGGCTGCCAGGACCGAGGGTAGAGACTTCCGGACGTGACTGATTCATGATCGCACGAGCTTAAGCTTCATGTATAGGTGCTTAATTGAGATCGAGAGCTTAGATGTGTGCATGGATGATGACAATTGCATGTTTGCGTTTGTCACTAAGTTTGTATTATCGCGAAGGCCATGAGCGTTTGTACATTTGGAATGGGAGAAGTTGTGAGTGTATATGAGGGAATATGCAATTGATTGTGTTAGTAAGTGTTAGTATGAATCTAATTTATTACATAATAATACAAGGTAAAATTAAATTCCGAATAAAGAGAAAAAAGATGCGTAGATTAATGAAGAATAGTTACTATCAATCTGTCTGATTTAAGCCATAAGTGTATTTCACTTACACGGCATCTTTCGCTAGCATTGCTCGTTCATATTTATTTAAAAAGGTCCATGGCTCAGTCAAGATGTAGTTTTAAGCACTGTCTAATTAGCGAAATTAGAAAAAAAAAAAAAAGGTTCACGCCAAACCCACCCACATGGTTTTGCCTTAGTCAGGCGAATCGCTAAAACATCTACATGCAGAGCCGTAGCGTGGTCTTCTGGCGCCCTTGGCGGAATCTCTTTGGCTTTCCTTTTTAAGTTCCATTTAAAAATCAACTTTGTACATGGAAATGGCAGATCTACTCCCTATTTAATTCATGTTAGACTGTCGTTCATTTCACGTAAATTCCAGCCACAAAGCTTACTGTATATTTATGAAATCACAGCCTTTATGAAACTTGGAAAATTCTGGATGCTGGGGTTTTAAAGAGCTGCTTTTATATTTTTATATGCCAATCTCAGTCATCCATGAAACAACTGATCTTGTATCTTCTCGAAAAAAATTGGTTTAACAAAAGTTACCTCTATGGTACTCTTAATTTTTAAACTGAGATTTTCAAAATAAATATTTAAAAAATCATTTTTCTTGCGAATTGACACCAAATTTCGACATTTCATAGATTTCTAAACTACTTAATGTACAAAAAAATTAAAGCTTTTCTTAATTCAAAAACTCAAGTCCCATCTCAATTAAAAAAATGTGTGAGATATCTCGAAAGTTTGCCTACATAAGTTCAGAATTGTGATATTTTCTCTAAAGCAAATAAATTACGTTACTGGCGACAATACTTTTAAGCAGAACTAATCCGTTTACATTCCCGCTCACAAAGTTGAGATCGATGGTGTAGTTATCGATTCGAACTTGACAAGCGCGGATCTACTGAAGGACGCGATTGGATGTTTTAAGTACCCCTCGCTTCAGTAAGCGAAGATTGACAATGACAATCGCAACCGGCAGGGACAAAATGGTGTGTCCCTTCAAACTATAGTCGGCTTTGGCGAGACTGCTTTGCGTCTTCTTCGACAAGCATCGTCTGCACGATCGGTTGTTTGTGCCGCCAAATATACAAGCAACCAGAGATTCAATTTAGTGCAGGATTGATTGGACCTAGGTTAGGAACCGGTAACTTTGTGATATTGCGGAACTGCTGCTTATCTTCTCGATGATAATTGATCTAGCTTACTCTGTGATCTTTTATGCTACAGCTTAATAAAGCTTTACCGCCCATAACCACATTTCCGTTCCCCTTGTTTCTATGAAACTGAGAAACGAACGGAAAAAGTTTGCAATACTTTTTCATTATTTTTGTTAACATTTGAAGTCTTTGTTTTGTTTGTTGTTTATTCCGGACCAACAGGACAGTAGCGTAGTTTCCTGGAGCCTGTAGTTATGCGCCTCTTGGATGTCTACTTTGGCTTTCTTTTTCAGTTCGATTTTTAAACAATTTTCTTTGTACCTGGAAATATTACTCCTATCCTGATTTATTTTATGACTTAACCTCACTTATTTTATAAATCAGATTGAGATATTCGTGCTCCAAAGGTTCGAGCCGTTGGCGGGGCAAACCTGACCGATCGCACGCTGCGGCTCTGCCTACACGATATCCGCAAACCTCAAACCTCAAAAATGTGCGTCTTATCCGGCCACGACTTCATCACTTAAGTAATTCGGTCGGAGCATAATGCTTTGTTTTGAACGACAGTCAACACATGCAGCATGCACAGTTCTTTCGCAAGTTAAAATTTTTAAATACAGCACTTTCGGAGAATATTTTTGCTATATAAACTATATCGCGGAGGAGAAATTTTTGATTCCTGGCCACGAGAAGATCGATTTTATCAATTATTTCGGATCGTTCTGTTTGATGGAGCCGAATTGTTGCAATTATTATCAAGCTTCTCTTTCATTTTCTTACACATTTGCCCTTTCAAGGGGTTTAATACGAGAAAGTAGGGGAAATTAACCAAGATAGCAAAATTTACAAACAACGGCTTCCTAACTTCGAAAATAATAAAGATAGAGACTTTTCGTCTACAGTAAAGGTCTTTGATCAAAAACAAAATATTTTCAAAGATTTTCAATTAAAGTTTAAACACTACAACTATATCTTCAGAATAAGTCGTGGAACACATCATCAATCTACGATTTGTAGTGTTCATGAATAATTATTCCCACATTTTTGCAAAAAATACTGTGCATTGACTGGAGCCGCCTATAGGTGTTAGATGAAACTCTCTGCTCTGACAGGACAGTATTAGGCGAAGTGACCACTACCGAACGAGTTCGAGCATTCATTACCTAACCATAAACGCATCTTCTTTCGTCATTTAAACGTGCCGTTAGATCTCGTTACACGTTACACATCCTAATCTGCAAACTGGATTTTCTACGAAGAGTTCTTGGAGACTTTCAAGTGATTTGAGTGAGGTTGTCCGATTCGAGTTATGCGTGATACTGAAGAAACCGCTTGCTAGATTCCAATAGCTGTAGGTTTAAGTTATAGTTCATTAAAATAAAAAAATCTTCAGCAAAGTTCCTTTTGTTGATGTTTTAAACTCCCATGCCATGAGGAGAACGTCAACTTGAAAAATATCAACAGATCGGTAAATTAATCTAAAGACATTACAACTTGAAAACTACCTTTTAGGGTTATAAATTTTTGTCTACTTGAATGTGGTGTAGGAACCACTGTGCACTGGTCATCAACATAGTCAGCAACGAATACTCTCACCCTCCATTTATCACCCTGGACCTGTGACAAAGATTCGAAATACAATGTCCATTCTCAACCATCCAACGCCTACTTGGTACATTCTCATGAACCTGACGAGCAGCAACAGAGATGATAAAAGTTTTTTTCCTCCGGAACAAATTTCGCTACCCCCCGTCCTCTGTCTCCGGCCCCCATGGCGATCACTGCGAAAGCAAGCATGCAAGCAAGCAAAAACCTACCCAACTCTTCCTTATCGTTTACACACTGAACTTTCGTTACATCGCACGGAAGTTGAACATAAAATGAAACAATACAAGGCACCATGCCGGACCGACCGACAGCCGGAGAGAAACGGATGTAGAACAGCAGTTTCGTTGTTTTAGATTTTCCTTGCCGTGCCTTGTCTTGCCCCTCGTCATCATGTCATTTTCATTCCCGCATGGCCTACTTTGTTCCCGACACACACGCACACATTTCAACAACAACAACAAAACGATACACTTCGCTATGCATCCGACACGTACCGAAACCACACGTGTGTTGGAGATAGTAAGCGAAGAGCAGCTGGAGGCGAACACCGCCACAATTGGGACTCCGGCGGGAACTTTAAGTTGGTGCAAAACTTTCGACGGAAACGTGTCTTTTGCAGGTTTGAACGAATGGCTTCGACCGTTCCGCCGGGAGGAGCAGCCCGTCTACGGGCAACTGGTGAGTGGTAGGCGGTTCCAGCATATAGAGGTTGAAAAAAAAATTTTTTTTTCTTCACATTTTTCAGAAACCGACGAAACGCTTCCACCTACTACTGGTAGAACACCCGTTCCTACGATTGGCTCGATTCTATCGGGACTGTCTGCAAAATGTATCCACGGCCAGCGGTGGACCATTTATCTTTCTCGCGCTGGAAATACGAGCCAAATCGACTTACCTGGATCTGATGAACCCGCCGAGTTTCAGCCATTTTCTTCGCTTCGCGACCGATGACGCCAATCGATGGAGCGCTTATGCAGCCTACTGGCAACCCTATACGATGACGTGTGAGCCGTGTCGTTCAGGGCAGTTCACGGGGTATGATGCCGTGGTGAAGTTAGAACCGAGCAGGATGGGAACACTGCGTCGGGTGTTGTTTGGTGAAGCAGGGGGAAATGTTTCGATAGGGGATAGTGACTGGCAGAAAGAAGTTGAGCAACTTCGAACACTGTATCAATCCGTGGATGAGGAACTAATGGAGCGGTTGGTCGATTACTATCAGGATGATTTGACGGTGTTGGCCTACAGTGCGGAACAGTTCTTTCGGGAAGTGTACCGAAGTTTTTCTAGTGAAATAATTCAAGTGAGGCCTTTTTAGAGTGGGAGATACTCACCCCGATTAGAGGAAGGTTAAAGCCATAAACAACAATAAAAACACCAGCTTCTGGTTCTACTTTTTCAGTAATGCTTTGTATCAATACAACAATATAAAATTACACAAGGCTAGAGGTATTTACACACTACATGTTGATAGCGACAGAGGGAGACTGTTGTTTGCCAGCCAGCTTCGTAGACACATATTCCAGACGGTCGTTCGGCGTATTCCGGAAGCTAGTCCCTCTCCGAAGGGACCACTCTTCCAGTTTGTCGTGTGGCAGTTTGTTTCCGTGTCCAGTTCCAGTCAGGCACTCAATAGTAAGTTCGTGCAGCTATGCAACAAATTGTCTAAGAGGGTGGCGGTCAGTATGACGAGTATTTCTTGCTAGTTTCTAGGTATGGGGTTTGGCATTTGAGGGCTGGAGTATTGTGGCTGCCACGATGATTACGAGTAGCTCTCGGCCTCCCACTTGGGATCGTAGGAGCCATCATCGACCTTGCCTTGCGCTTCCCACGATCCTCCGGAGTGAGCACCAGCTCCAGCACTGGCCAGAGCATGCAGATGGGCGGCCTTGGCGTGTTGTACTTCGGGCGTTTCCACCGGGACTCCATTATGAATCACGGGGATGTGCTGGGGTCCATGCCAGGCACCGTACGATGGAGCGTGGTGTTGCTGTTCATGGATCTGGTTTTCGTGGATTGCTGGACCATAGCCGTGCACCTTGGCGTAGGCAGCCGCGTGGGCAGCCTTGGCGTGCTGAACTTCCGGAGTTTCAACGGGTACTCCCTTGTGGATTACCGGGATGTGGATGGGTCCATGCCATGGTTTCTGGGCCGGTTCATGATGATCCCAATGGTTGGAAGCTTGGGCGATCGGACCGTGACCGGATTTGACGGCGGCATGGGCAGCAAGGTGGGCGGATTTGGCGGCAGCTACCTCCGGGGTGTCAACAGGACCATGACTCCATGGAGCAGCGTAGATAGAGCGCTTGTGCAGTCTAGATTTGGCTTCAGCGTGAGCGGCGAAGTGAGCAGCCTTGGCAGCTTGAACCTCCGGGGTTTCCAACGGAATTCCGTCGTGTCCAATAACAGCGTGTGGATAGTAGGCCCACGGAGCAGCGTAGTGGTGACCATAGGCTGCGTGGTCATGCACCGGACCTGGAGCTGGTCCCTTCGGTAGATTAGTTCCAGTGACGTGGAAACCGTGGATCGGATCAGCCGTGTACTTCACACTCTGGACGTGACCATCACCATCGATGTAGGAGTAACCTCCGTGGGTCACTCCGTGAGCATCCTTAGTTTCGTGCTTTTGCGAATTGGAGTCAGCATAACCGTACGAGTAGCCACCGATGCCATCGTGAGCCTGATACTGAGACGATACGTCATGATGACCCAGGTAACCACCGGAACAGGTTGCGGCCAACAGCAGCAGCACCGATCCTAACACCTACAGGGGAAAAGGGAACGGGTAGAAGACTCGATTACACATCAACTTGTACGGAAAGCACTGACTTATAACATATTCGAACAAAAGTCCTTTCTTTGCACAATTAGCTTGTTTCGATTTCTACACTGTTGCAACCACGACGCAACCTCAGACTACTTACGAAGGCTTTCATTATGCAATGCACTTGATGTTGTTACACTACTTTTCACTCGGATCGATTGACTAATCGATGCACCTATGCGAAATAATCCCACCAACAACACACGGGGTAAAGCCAAAAGAAAAACTATTTCACTATTGAGTGCGGCTGGTTCAGGGGGGTTGAAACCGTAAACCTCCTAGCTCGATCGCCGGATGGATCGGATCGACTCGGACTAGGACTGTTTGCAAACTGTGCCTTCTCGGTGGGTAGGGACGCGGTTTTATACGGACCCGGGCCCCAGGAGCGTAATCCAACCGAAACCCCCGCGAAAGGTGCCACCACACAGCAGAGCTTCTCGCTCTGAAACTCTCCCCCACGCACACACACACAATCCAAACGATCGCCGGCGACGCGATCGCGTGTTTGACCAAAGAAGCAAACGAAGCCATCCAACGCCTAGCATCGTAAGGATCGCCCCAATCGGTAAGTTAGCTTAGTTAACTTAGTTAGTAAGGTTGTTATTAGCCTCTCAACCATTCTCGCTCCGCGTCTGTGTGTCTCTCTCTCTCCGTCCAATCGTGGTCGAGTGGAAAATAAAAGAAAAACCAAAATCGAGCGCGTCCAAACCAAAACACACAGGTGGGTACCGTGAGAGCCGGTCTTTCTAACCACACCACGCTTGCTTCGATCGCATCGTGTTTGTTGTTGTTTTTGTTGTTGTTATGTATCGATGCATGCGGAAAGGCCGAAAGGTTCTCGTTCTTGCGGTTTGTGGCCTTTCCCTTCGAGAAATTGGTGCAGTCGCTGACCGCCGCTGAACCGAGCGAGGGTAGGTGGGCCGCGCGTGGTTTACGCTTATCGGAGCTGGCTAATCTATGGCGGCGGTGGAGGGGGGGGGTCTATGAACTGCGGAGGGTTGATCTAAATATCGCTGGCTGGCTGGTTCAGTGCAGGGGTACAAGAACATTTTCTGGTATGAGAAAGAAAAAGGAATGGCCCGTCTAGAAACTGGTTCCAGCCACGTTCCGATAGGATCGCCGGATCGTTTACAGATTGCTCGGATTGCCACAGGTCGTGCTCGTGATGAAATGTTTGGCGAAAGGTTCTGGCATAAAGTTACAGGTTACGGTGTAACATTTGATGCTGATATTTAAGTAATTCGATTTGCGTTTTACCGATGTGAACATGTGGTAGGACATGAAATAAGATGTTGGGTTAAATTGAAAATTGTACCTTCCCTGACAAAGTCTTATTATCAAGTTCTTCGACATGATGTTCCGATAAATATGCCTTTTTTTAATAAAAATACCCAGCTTTATTGAACTCATTACGGTGACATCACAAATGAACTCATGACAGTTTGGTGATACACCGAATCGAAGTAGATTTCAGAGGAGCATAGTTTTAAGTGCTACACGAAGGAAACCTCGAATAAACTGAAGAAATTATAGAAAATCAATAAAACAAACGAACTTAAAAAAGGGGAACCCCTTGGAAAAAGGTGTCAAAATAATAGAATGACTAGAATGAATAACATAAATCAAACAAATTAAACAAGTAAATCAATTTAGTTCACCTTATTAAATGTATTGAAAATTGTAAAAAATGTTACACTAGAATTAAATGAATGAAACGAATTACGGGAAATAAATAAATTAAATTAATTAAACGAAAAAATAATGGATTTAATAAAATTAAAAGAAAATTAATTAATAAAAGTAATAAAATAAATAAAATTAATAACGATGATAAAATCAATAAAATAATTAACATTTTCTGAATGAAAACAATTAAATGAATGGGGGTTATTATTTTAATTATTTTAATAAAATAAATGAAATAAGAATTTAACAAAATTAATGAATTTAATAAAATTAAAAATAATCGATAAATAAAATAAATGCAATAAATAAAATAAACAAAACAAATAAATTAAACAAAGCGAATAAAATAAATAAAATGAGCTAAATGAATTAAATAAATCAAATGAATCAAACGAAATAAATGAGTTAAATAAATTTAATGAATGAAGAGAATTGAACGAACAAAATTAAAGAATTTAATGAAATGTGAAAAAAACAAATTAATGAATGTAGTAAAATAAAATTAATTGAGGTGATAAAATCAATAAAATAAATCATAAAAATTAATTAAATGAACGAAATGAATACAATTAATTAAATTAATTAAATCAATTATTTGAATAAAATAAAGAAAATAAAAAATAAGATTCAACAAAAAGAATAAATTGAACAACATGAATAAAATGAACAAAATAAAACAGAGAAATAAAATGAATCAAATACATGAAGCACATAAAATGAAAAAAAATCATTAAAATAAATAAAATGAACAAGATGAGTTAAATAAATAAAATTATCAAAATTAATAAATGAATGAAGCGAAAAGCAGGAATAAAATAAATAAAATGAGCCAAGCGAATTAAATGAATTAATATAAATAAATGAATTAAATGATTTTAACTAATTTTGACGAATAAAGTTAAAAAAACAAAAATTAAAAAAAAAATTGAAGGTATTTATTAAAGAAAATTAAGAAAGGGGATAAAATCAACAAAATAAAATTATTAAAATAATGAAATAAACTAGATGAAAAAAATAAATTAAATGAAGTAGACATATTAAATAAAATAAGTTAAATGAGTTGAATGAATTTAACGAATTAAACGAAATCAATCAAATTAAAGGAATTAAATAAATAAACTAAATCGATCAAATATCAAATTCTGAATGAAAACAATTAAATGAATGGAGGTAATTAAAAGGATTATTTTAATAAAATAAATGAATTAAAAACTTAACAAAATTAATGAATTTAATAAAATTCAAAATAATCGATAATTAAAGGTAGTCAAATAAATAAAATTACTAAGGGGATAATATCAATAAAATAAATAAAATTAGTAAAACTAATTAAATGAACAACATAAATAAAAAATAAGATAAATAAAATAAATAAAATGAACAAAACAAATAAATTAAATAAAGTGAATAAAATAAATAAAATGAGCAAAATGAATTAAATAAATAAAATGAATCAAACGAAATAAGTGAGTTAAATGAATTTAATGAATGAAGAGAATTAAACGAACAAAATTAAAGAATTTAATGAAATGTGAAAAAAAAACAAATTAATGAATGTAGTAAAATAAAATTAATTAAGGTGATAAAATCAATAAAATAAATCATTAAAATTGATTAAATGAACAAAATGAATACAATGAATGAAATTAATTGAATCAATTACTTGAATAAAATAAAGAAAATAAAAAAATGAGATTCAACAAAAAGAATAAATTGAACACCATGAATAAAATGAACAAAATGAGTTAAATAAATAAAATTATCAAAATTAATAAATGAATGAAGCGAAAAGCATGAATAAAATAAACAAAATGAACCAAGCGAATTAAATAAATTATTAGAAATAAATGAATTAAATGATTTTAATTAATTTTGACGAATAAAGTTATGAAAGGTGATTAACTCAACGAAATAAAATTATTAAAATAATGAAATGAACGAGATGAAAAAAATAAATAAAATGAAGTAGACATAATAAATAAAATAAATTAAATGATTTAGATGAGAAGCTAGTCAAATGTAGTGAAGACCCGATTTTATGTACCCCCGATTTCATCAGCCATTTGACCTGATTTTGTCAGCCTCCTATGAAATATGATAGTTGATAGTTTGATGGGCTCTAGCAGACAAACCAAGCTGAATTCGAGTAAATCCTTTTTTGAGCATATTTTTCATATCTTAAAGATCCGAAATATGCAAAAATTAAAATTTTAATGTTTTTAGAAATTTTGCGCTGTTAAGGGAAATGTAAACTAAATAATCGGAAAGAGTCATGTGGCTATATCTATGGACCAAAGAAGAATATTTTAAGAGCCGGTTTCTTAAAAAGATATAAGTCCCGTTTTTGTTAATGTCCCTGTTTTATCAGTCTATTAGGCTGATAAAAACGGGTGTTTACTATATATAAAATTAATAGAGTGGATAAAAGCAATAAAGTAAATAAAATTAATAAAATAAATAAATAAATGAACGAAATGAACAAAGACAATGAAACTAATGGAATTGATTGGATCAAAATTTCAAATATCTCGAAAACTATCGGATTTCGGAAGATTTTTGTTAAATGCATTTTGATTTGAAATGATACATAATGATTATATACTGCAATTAAATTACAGTTTTGTATGTCAATTAGTATGAAATTTAAAAGCATGCATAAAGATATTGTTAAAAAAAATTACCAATTATTTCTCCATCATACAATCACATTCAAAATTTTAGTTTCTAATTAGCTTTAAGTTGACAAAATATAAAAAAATTTAAAAAATGTTTAAATAGTAAAAACTATTTAAATAGCAAAAATTATTTAAATTTTTAACATAAATTTTTGTTTTTGTGAAAAATGACACAACATTTTTTTCAGTGTATATTTTTTTCGTGAACTCCCTGTAGCTCGTTCTCACATAGTTTTGCGGTATAAAATAGTGTAACCGAACGAAAAAAAATTTGATTCTTTTTTGCGCGTAGAAACGCCTACGCCCTTTTGAAAAAGTGCACTTGTATCAAAATATTGCAATTGCCAGAAAAAAATCATCGAGCTTCATAAACCGAACACAACTGCAAAATTTCGTTCGAATCGACGATGGCTATATTTTGCGGTCAGCCGGTTTCTCGTGGAATCCCTCTCTAGTTTCTTTCGTTCTAAAGTTATATACACTTATTACTAACAATGGTACATTTTTTAGTAAATATTTCAAAATATACAAAAATATCGTTTTAACCATTTTTGGGTGATCTACACTATGATGATATTTCACATGACAGCAACGGTATTTATTGTTAAGTGCCCTAACTAAAGATAATGTTATTTGAAAAAGTTATATTTTTATGTAAAAAGTTCTCATAACTGTAAAAAGAAAAATGTTTGATAGTTGGTGTCTAAAAACAAATTAAAAACAAATCTTCAAGTCTTCCAAAGGATACTTTAGTGTAAAAAACTGCAAAAGTTATAGACATAAAATTGTTTTTTTAAGGAACACCCTAAGGCTTACATTTGCATTTTTCGTGCAATGAAAAGTATATAAGATAGAGCTTGCGTGTATTCAGCAATTTTTTTTAAAATGTGTTGTTCTACAACTTCATCGAAGACAGTCAACCTCTATTTCGACCCAATAAAAAGTTCAATTTTAATTCTTGACAAAATTAGAACCACCCTAGCTTCTATTAAAACGAAAAGCGAAGCACATCCGCTTTCCTAAACCTATTGTAAAGATAAATTATTTAGTTTTAGTAAAAAGCAAAAAAAAATCCTGATAAATTTACATTCAGGACCACTGTGCAGTGAGATGAAACATTTCTAATACTGTTGGATTTGTTCATTTGGCAGAATGCGAAGTAGGCGCCCAACTAGCGGTGGTATGAATATAGTTTCGAGGGTTGCACGAAGGAAGCCTTGGATAAACTGAAGAAATTACAAAATACTAATAAAACGAAACAAAAATTTAAAAAAATATGAGGCAAATTATTGAAAAAAACCTGTTTTAATCCACCTAGCGGTGCAATTGTGCCTTTCTCATTTCTCTAAACTATGGCACGGAGGCTTTTTATGTTCAACATACTTGTGGAAATGTCCATTACATTCTTAGTACACTTTGCACTTATACACAATGGCATGCCAGCCACGAACTTGATGAGCTACGTGTCGACGGTGAAACACTTGAAACAAAAAATATCATACTCAATTAGCCTAATCAGCATTAGATCAATGTTATCTGCTTGCTAACTCATTTTGTCATGCGGGGGTGGGTATGTGAGGAGGGCGAAAGTCCCATGAACGAACGACTCCCCAGCTTAAATTGGTATGCTTTGTGCTGGATGGGGTGGTGGTCTGAGGGGTGATTTAAGGAGATTTTTAAAGGAGGGGAGTGAACAGTAGAGGGGGGGGGGGGGTGTAACCCCTCTCCGTAAACCATCAACTACGCCCCTGTTAAAATCCAGAAACCTTATGCGAGTCGAAAAAAAATTAGGGGATTAGGTTGACGTTTTTCAGAGTGATTGCATAACCTTTCTATATGAGAAAGGCAAAAATGTGCCAAAATCCAAAAAAGTGAATCGTCGTCAAATTTTTTTTCGAGTTTGCATCAAATCTCGGCGTTTCATGTACCTTGAACACATTTAGCATCAAAAATAAAAAATCTATTTTTAATTTTTCCTATAGTTTATATGAGAAATTTCTGTGTGGCCGCACTCTGAAACCCGTAATTCCGGAACCAGAATTCCGATCGATCCAAAATTTAATAGCAGCCGATGGGAAGGTTGTACCTTTCATATGAGACTAAGTTTGGGCAAATCGGTCCAGCCATCTCAGAGAAAAATGAGTGACATTATTTGACACATACGCGCATACATACACACACATACACACACATACACACACACGAACTGAGTCGAATGGGATATGACACTCGGCCCTCCGGGCCGGGATTAGGTTAACGTTTTTCTGAGTGATTGCATAACTTTTCTGTATGAGAAAGGCAAAATAATAAGGCAAAACATCGAAAGAAGTTGTTAAATTAATAAAATGAGTAGAATGATTAACATAAATGAAAAAAAAACGATTTAGTTGAGCTTATTGAATGATAAGCTAGAAAATTTAAAAAAATGTTACATTAGAATCAAATGAAGCAAAAGAATTTAAAAATATTCATGAATTAAATGAATAAAATTAATAAAATAAAAGAATAAATTTTACTATTAAAATCAATAAAATTAATTAAATGTGCACAAAGGATAAAATTAATTAAAACAATAGAATTAATAAAATTAATTGAATAGATTATTTGAATAAAATAAATAATGCAAAATAAGAGAAATGTATAAAAATGAAAGGAATAAAATTATAAAGTTAACAAAATTAACAAAAATGAATTAAATAAATGAAATGAACGAAATTGACAGTGAATAAAATAAATAAAAAAATTAAATAAATGAATTGAATGAACCTAATTAACTAAATTAATCACAAAAATTAAATTAATTAAATCCAACTAATGAATGAATTGAAATCAATAAATTAAATTAATGTAATGAAATTATTAAATTGAATTAAATAGCTGAATGAAAAAAGCTCAATGAATTAAATTAAGTAAATAGATTAAATGAAATAAATGAATTGTATGAATGGAACGAATCGAGTTAACCTACTTAATTAAATGAATTCAACGAATTAAATAAATTACATTAATTAAATCAATTGAACGAATTAAATGAATTAAATGAAATGAATGAACTGAACGAACTGAGCGAACTGAACGAACTGAACGAACTGAATGAACTGAGTGAACTGAATGAACTGAATGAAATCTCGATAAAATATGATTACGGCGTAAAAGCCAACTGACAAAATTCTCTTTGAAAGGAAATTCCGAACAAACTGTTATAGGCCAACCACAGTTCACAGCGGGTAATGGAAGAGGAAAATTTTCTCATTTGTTTGCAAGTAACGGTTTGTTCGGAATTTCTGCTCAAAGTGAATTTTGACAGTTGGCTTTTACGCCGTAATCATATGTTTGTCGAGAGATGATTTTGATTAATTTAATGAATCAAACTAATTAATGAATTTAATGAAAAATAATTATAAAGGCAGTTAAATAAATAAAAATTTTAATTGTGATAAAATCAATAAAATAAATAAACTTTATTAACAAAATTTACAAAAAAGATGAAATGAACAAAATGAATAAAATGATGAAAAGTGATGAAAAGATGAGTCGATAATTTAACAAAAAAATGCAATAAACAAAATGAATAAAATAAATAAAAGTGACAAAATGAATAAAGTGAATATAATGAATAAAGTTAATAAAATAAATAAAATGAATGAAAAAAATTAAATGAATTAAATAAATTAAACGAATTAAGTGAACTAAAAATAATTTGGATAAATTAAATGAATTAAAATTAATAAATGAGTTGAACGAAATGAATGAATTAAATGAACTAAATGAATTAAAATAATCAAATGAATGAAATGAATTATTAGAATTAAGTGGATTAAATGCAATCGAAGCATTACTGTATATGAATTAGGTAATTAAAAGAATTTAATGAATTAAATTAAACTAAATGAGCTAAATTAATTGAATGATCTGGCACGTTTACGATAACTTGATGTTACCAATCTTTGCTTCACAATATATATATATATATATATATATATATATATATATATATATATATATATATATATATATATATATATATATATATATATATATATATATATATATATATATATATATATATATATATATATATATATATATATATATATATATATATATATATATATATATATATATATATATATATATATATATATATATATATATATATATATATATATATATATATATATATATATATATATATATATATATATATATATATATATATATATATATATATATATATATATATATATATATATATATATATATATATATATATATATATATATATATATATATATATATATATATATATATATATATATATATATATATATATATATATATATATATATATATATATATATATATATATATATATATATATATATATAAGAGATTGGGGTCAAATGTCCAGGTAGCTGTTAGCATATGTTAGGTATATGAGACACATATAGAGAAGAGTTTTGCGAAGATCTGGCGTTAGAACACTAGACGTACAACCACACAACATATTTAATGTCGCGATAACCGCCACCACAGCCGCAGAAACCGATCTCCGAAAAGGAGTTTTGGCTCTGCGTATTCCAGTCAAAGGTAAAATCGAATACACAACATATGATCTAGCCTTAGCCACCACATTGTTTCCCCCGTCGACAAACCGGTGCCAATATTCGCGTTTTCGGCTTTCATCAAGTTTTCCATTTGCGTTTCTAACGTCTTGCAGTGCCAGTAAACGCCAAAGAATTTTATGCCCAACAGGTGCATAATCCGTACAATTTCCCTAATCGATACTCAAATGAGAAGTGATATATAGTAGGGTCGGTGATTAATATTAATCCTGGGGAACTTGTACTTCTCGATTTTTTGAACGCTATCGCTTGCAATCCAGAATTTTCACAGACTGAAGCAAAGGGTTTTTGAAGGAGCCAACCCCATACTTCAGCAGATATTCGCAATCAAGGCCCATTGGAGACTACACCACCAATCTCTACTTCCTCGGCGGGTACGTAGACAAGATACTTTTTCGTAAAAAGCTCTCAGCGATTAATCATATTTACCTGTTCAAAGTCGCTCACAAATAACATACATTCATCTGGTCGGACCATGGCGATATCGGTTACGGCCGAATATTGTTTAGTTGGATCACGCGGTATATTGATGACATATCTTTGGTCCAGATTTGATGGAAATGATTTGTATCGAAGAGGAGACTTGTCGGCATTAGTTGCCTTAGGGGCGTCGGTTGTCGGAGATGCTTTCCCATCATGCGGGCTTCACTAACAGCGAATAGAAGGATTTATCGGACGGAACAAGAAATTAATGCAACGAAATTTAATTCAAACAAACGCGTTGCGAGTCATCTTGTGTATTTGTAATGCGTATTGTAATTGTATTGCGAAAATGCGGAAAATTTCTGGTAATACATAGACCCTTACCCTATAGCTATCTTATTACCCGCTCGGGCAAGAAGTGTTACGCCGGCCCTGTCTAGAATGATGATTAAACGATTTGCAATCGCGTCCACAAAACGGAAACTTCTGATAGGAAGTGATTCTCGGCACCATGAAGAGCAGCGCCACATTTTTTCAAGGCCCCTGTTTTCATGATGGCCGACCTCCCAAGAAATTCAAGCAATATTTGAAAATTAAAGAAAGGCTTCTAGGAATTTCAATGAACTTCAAGCCAATTCGACGGGTTTCAGAAATTCTTGAATGTTTTAGAACTTTAAAGAAAATCTACGAACTACAAAAAATACCTAAAATAGTCTTAATAAATGTAGGAAATGCTATCAAGTTCAAGAAATTTATTTGAAACTCACGGAGATCCTACATTATTCAAAGAAGTCTTATTGCTTTCGTTTTTTCCAAATTTACAAGATTGTCTACGAATTTTATGAAAAAATTTTCGTACATCAAGGAACTTTACGAGACCGAATAAGTGTTTTTACGCACCCTTTCCAACCATTCTGGTTGATGGAACCCATAGTTTTGTACAATTGAATACCTAGTGATAAGAAAGTTTATTTGATTTAGTGATAAATATTATTTTTTTGTAAAAAATATTCAGTATCAATACTAACCATAAAAAGTAACATTTAGAAATTTATTTTTGTGTTTCGATAACACGTACGCTAAACGAAGCGACGCACGTACTATCAAGGTACACCTGTAATAGACACCCCCAATCTATGTTTATCATAGTACCCACATGGAATAAAAGTGTAACACCGGCCCTGTCCAAAAGTATACAGCAAGATTCTATTTTCAATCAGGGTAACAACCTCAAAAGTTCAAAGAATCTACTCTGGAAAGAAAACGATCATATTTGTGGGGATTCCCATCAACTGCTACGGCAACAGGCTTTTTGTTTCTTCTGTAACAATTGGACTGAAACCAAAATTAATGCGAAAACGGCGCATCAGCGCGCAGCTTACTTTGATTAATTTTTAATTTACAACACACATCCACGCGCACCACACTCGGATGTATGTAACAGCTCGACCAGTTAAACGTGAGTGTGAAAATGAATATCCGTGTCCGAATGGGTGTGCGAGCACGGGACCGGATGGTCCGTCAACGAATTTGCAATTTTTTCTACACAGTCTACTACAATTTACCGGCACCGCCACGCAGCAGGTGCCAGTTTTGTGCGAGGAAGAACAGTAAGTCAGTCAGTCAGTCAGTGTGTGCAGGCGCAACTTGTCGATCGGCCTGGCTGAAGAAATCGGATCCAATTTCATGCGGAAATTTGCGACCTTGCCTTTCTCTTTCAATCCGCTTCGAGACGCGCGCTACTAGTCGGACCGGCAAAGGTTTGTGAATGAAATGATCTAATGAATGGTTAATGGTTAAATGGTTTGGTCACACCAATTGCCGCCTGTTCCGCGTGTCCGTGTGGAAATTGAAAGTCGGCGATTGTGGAAATTTGGTGACCGAATAGTTTTGCATTATTTCATTTATTAGGTAATGATACAGCAGTTTTATTATACAGCATGTTTATTTTTTTATTTTTTTTTTTTTTATTTCTATTATAGAGGTTTAAACCTTAAGGTCATTCGCCTCTTCGGGTTAAAAAATCTCTTAGGAAAAATCTAACCCTATGTGCGGGGTCGGGACTCGAACCCAGGTGCGCAGCGTCCAAGGCAATCGATTTACCAACTACGCTACGCCCACCCCTCTGCATATTTATTTTTACAGGGTTCTAAGTTAGTGTCGGATTCTGATGAGACGAACCAAAATTCCTCATCCAACTTGGAGATAGGTTTTTTATCCTTAACGCGCAAACATGCGGAAAAATTGGTTCTCACCCATTTTTTCTCCTTGGGGAAGCATTAGCATTGTACAGGATGTTTTTTAAGGAACGTCACATTTTCCAACAGGGATAACTTTGGTCACAGGTATCAAACTGTCACAAACTGTTCACTTTGGTTGATTTGTTCAGCTTTCTTTGGCAATTTATCATCAATTGATTAACATTATCCAAATAACTTCCATCATAAGAAGTGTGTGTTCTGAAGCCACTTTCGCAGCTGTAAACGAGAGTGTGACCGTGGCATCGTTGGCCCATATATTTATTTTGAATTACATAGGAATAAACGTCACGGTCAAACGGCCGCACTACCCTACCATGATTAACGGTTTTTTTTTCCAGAATGTCGATGGCATTAACCCCAAAGAGTTCTGGCTCAAACGGGATAGATCTACGAGCACACACAGCGATCGCTTCAATCGAATTCTGTAAAGCCATTTTCGGCGATCGACTTATTTCCCATTACGGTCCAGTCAATTGGCCAACAAGGTAATACAATCTGACACCGCTCAACTACTTTTTATAGGAGTATGATGTTAGGTCATTGCCAAATCATGCATGTTATCGGCGAAATACGGCCAGAATTTTGTGAAAAATTCTGTCAAAAATTGGACCACCCGAACGGCTTTTGTGCAGCGAAGCTATGGAGCTATATATCCGAAATCGTGTTTGAACATTGTTGCCATAAATCAACTTTTGGAATAAAGCCACAATTTGAAGAAAAAAAATACTATTTGAGAGTTTCATCCAAAAAAGATGTGACGTTCCTATAAAAAACATCCTGTATGTGTAATACATTAACTAATTTTATAAATATTAATTATGGGGCAGGTTGATGTGACCTGGAGCTGGATTACCTCACAAATATCTTGCCCATGTGTCTGTCTGATTATAGATGTCAGTAAGCAATATTCCGTAACAAATATTTTATTCTAACGATTGACGATAGAGCAGTGGGTACAGGGTCAAGTTCCCCTGACAGTACTAAATAATAAATTAATGAACTGTCGATGTTTGTGTTTCAAATGTGAAGAAAGGCTAAACAATCACTCCTGCTGCCACAGAAGCACCGCAACTGGCAACTCTATCTTCAACAACCACGCATGCAGAACTGAACAAATAAATGTCAATCTGGCAACAAAACTACCCATCGTAGCATCGTGTAGCACACCAGAAATAGTCGTACATGCAAGCAGCTTGTATTCAATCAGGTTAAAGAATTAGCTAGGTATTTATTATCTAAAATTTATATCAATTTATATATCTATACATTAACCTAATTTAGTAGATGATTAAAATTATTATATGAAAAAAAAAAATATTATATGAAGAATAGTGCACTCCACGTTGTGTATCGGTGATCGGTCAGGGAGATACGCAGATACAGGTTAGAATTGATCATCATTAATTTTCCGCGTGGTTCAAATTATGCCTTTGTACTAGCACCCGTAAGCAACATATGAATTCGAATTCGTCCTAGAAACGAATCCTAGTAGGCATACTGATACTTAGGTAACATGTATTTGCGTCTAAAATAAGGTAACTGAATTAATTTTTGCTTGTTGCTTGAAGCTGCTTTTTGGTCGAAAATAAATTGAATTGGATCAAATCGACTGTCAAGAACAGACTTTGCCTATCTTGTTCCCTGGAACAAATCCCAAACTAGAATTTTCAACCGAGAACCGGAGGGCCGGGGTCCATATACCATTCGATTTACTTCGTCCAGATCGCAAAATGTCTTTTTTTATCGATGAGGAATCTTCAAAAGATACCACTTCCGACTTGAAAGCCTACCAACTAAACCTCAATCTCGTGTATCACCGTATCCTATTGCTGCCGGGACCACCGTTGGGAATTACTTCGGGAATATGTCTGTGTGTATTTATGTGTGCGTGTCATGTCAACTTACACAAATTTCTCAGAGATGGCTGAACCGATTTGGACAAACTTAGTTTCAAATTAACGGTGAAACTCTCCCATAAGCTTGATTTTTTTCGTTGATTGAGCTTCCGGTTCCGGATTTACGAGTTAGAAAGTGTGGTGATACAACAAATTCCCATATAAACTGGCGCCCAATTACTTGGATTTGGATTTGCGGCACTAAATCACTTATGAGCAGCAACCACATTGACTTCTTATGACGGTGCCCGGAGCGCCTGGTGAACTTACCAAGCTCCTAAGTTAATAATGATTTTAAACTAAAGATACAATTGTTCTATTGGTGGTTGTTGAATTTCATTCAGATTTGACTTTTGGTTCCGGAGTTACAGGTCGGTGATAGGGGTCACATAGAAATTTGTTAATAAACCGGCACAAAACGTCAGAGGCTAAAAATTCTTGGAATATACTCGTATTGTTCACCAATGACAATTTCGCAAGTTCTGGGTTTCGGGCATATTCCAGAATTAGTCGCATCGGTTCTTCGGTAATGACTGAACTGATTCTCACTAACCTAGCCTCACTGGAAGACATGAATCTAGGCTGCTAGGACAGAGAGTAGGAATTTCCGAACGTGATCGATTCATGATCACGCGAACGGTGGGTAGAGATCGCGTTTGTAAATCTATAAGTGCCAAAACGTTCACTTTGTTTACTTTGCGTTTGTGACTAGGTTTGTGTTATCGCGAAGGCCACGAGCATTTGTACGTTTGGAATGAAAGAGATTGTGTGTGTATAGAGAATATGCAATTGATTGTGCTGGTGAGTGTTAGTATGAGTCTAATTTAAGTTATGGTAACAAAAGTAAAAATCTATATTCTATCTATATAAAAGTCAATGTTTGTATGTATATGATTTATGGACTTCCAAACGGCTTAACCGATTGCCGTAAAAAATTATACATAGTAGGCATTTGTTATGAAGCGTGTTTGTGCGATATTGGTTGGGGATTATCTGCCCGCCAGATGGCGCCTCGGAACAAATTGTGTTTTGCTCCTATTTCGTTGAAAGTCGCAGCAACGCGCGATGGGTATTAGCTAGTAACATATAAAGATAAAGATAAAAAAGATGCCGAGAAAAAAGCAAACTAGTACAAGTACAACAAAAGCAAGTTAATGAAGTAGAAGAAATGAACACACTACTTGAACTCATTTAATTGCCGGCAAATATTTAGTTACAATTAACGACAATTGAATTCTATTAGGGTTTTGTCACACCGTGCAGACCACGCGCGATGGATGATTCGCGCGCGTCGGTAAATTAATCATACCTTAATTTATCCAACCCGATTTTCCCGAATGAATCGATTCGAATGCTCAAACTGAACACCGGACACCGACTAGCAATAACAATTGTACACTAGTACTAAAACTACTAGTACTAGTGTTAGTGAGGTATTACCTCGTTAATACTAATAGGCTTCTACTTTTACATTGCTTTAATGGTTGACCGTTAGCTTGGGCTAGCGCATAGTATAAAAAAGCACAATACATAAAATACCCATAAGCTCTTACGGCCTCCTCGATGCACCGTTATCGAGGCATTTTAAACCAATTATCTGTCAGAGATTCCTTAAAATTGAAGCACAAAATAAGTTTGATCGTGTTTGTAATACCGCCATACATAAAAACCCCGGGAGGGATGAATAAAAATGGTTTTAAACTAATTTTCTACTTAGTGAGTAATATCGCATTTCGCTTGCTGGTCTAAAACATGATTTGATTTCAACATGCTTTGTCAGTAAACAGAACTGCTTCACTTGCGGGACATTGTGAGCTAGAATTCGTTAAGTGTGTTCACAAGTAATATTTCCGCTCCTGGACTAGTAACACGTTTACAAGGTGTAGAAGACGGTAATTCGAAAGGGTTAGAAAAATATCCAGAGAACTAAGAGAATTTTGAAATATGCTCTGAATCTTGTGATTTGGCAGGCCATTTGTGAATATAAATTGAGTATTTCAATGCGGCGTACGATCCAGTCAAACGAAACGAACTGCGGCGGATAATGCTTGAGCGTAGTTTTCCGACAAAACTGATGCAAGCTGATTTGTATGACGCTGGATAAGTAAAAATAAAGCCTGAGAGGCATGCGAATCGTCTGTGACGCTAGCTGAATTGAAGCAGGGCGATTCGCTCTCTTATCTATTGTTCAACATAGCGCTCGAAGGTGATCATGTTATTTTCTTGAGAATGCGTGGAGAAAATTCAATAAAAAGTGAATAACTATTAAAATGTTTCATCATTAGTTTCACTTGGTTCAACGATTGTAACAATCGCGTCGCAGCTGTCGAAATCGGTAAAAAATCAGTTTCTGCCCGAGTCAGGACTACAAGTAAACCAGGTGAACTACAACTAGCAGCCTCTTGATGTAGAATGCATTGATTCTGAATAAAGAGACCCTTGTCTATTCTTACCTCTCTGAGTCACATGATCGTTGACTAATATTTTTGTGTTATAGGATCGAGTCTTCATAAGTTGGAATATTTTCTGAAGGAGAGAATTTAGTTTACGAAGTCGTCTATATCCAGTTCTATTATCTATACCACTTGGTACTAATATCATTCAACATATTGGACCTAAACATAAAGTTTCGATCAACCAAAATCACACGATTGAAAGTGAATTTGAATTATTCGAATGTGCATAAAATTCGCCAAAATGAGGCACGAATATACGATCTGACACCGCCTACTTGTCTCAAGTTTATTAAAAAAGCACGTTCCAATACGAAAAATAGATTCGTTTCACCCGATACTTGGAATAACTTTTTCTATTTATTGGAGTGACGGGTCAACAGACGTATTCTTTAAATAAACATTACACAAACCACGCAGAGCACCTATCAAGGACAGATTGCTATGTGCCACCAATATTGTATTCAGACGGCACACCTTGCGAAGAAGATGCTGAGGAGAATGCATCCCAACCAGTTGTTTACTCATCCACTGCTACCAAATCCAGAAAACAGGCTTCATTGGCAACATCTCATATACAAACGGTTTTCGAACTTATGGCCACTTGTCAAGTTATAATGGCAACTGCAAAAGCTACGCCCAGCACCCCCAAATGGACAGCCAACCCCATTGGTGAGGAAACTAATATAAATGACGGCAGGTTTACGCGCAATAGCATGGTGCTGCTGCATCCACGAGATCTGACGGGAACTGTGTTATAATCAATTTCATTTACGCTATTTTATTATACCAACAATCTACTTCTATTTTTAAGTGTGAAAGGTTTTGGACGAGATATCTATTTCAAAAGCGTAAATCAACATCTGAGAACCTAAAACTTCTGCAAGAATCTTTTTTGGCGGAATTAACCGGTTTTCAACGCAAATGTTTGTTGCAATACTCCTCTTAAAGTATTTTTGCTGGGATTCATTAGTTGAGAGCCACATTTTTAAATGCAATATTTTAGAGAAGAAAGTTATTTTTGGAGGTTTTAAATCTGTTTTGATATTGATGATAATACTACTCGTTATAAGTTCGACGTGTCTGAGAAAATTAAAATATCGAAAATGTCTAAGTTTTAAAAAATGCATGATCTAGCAGGCAATTCGCTCATGTGGAAAGCGGAGCACTCCGTTCATGACACCCGGTACTGTCAATGTGCAGGTGTACTTGAAATCATGCGTCTACTTTCACACCTGAGGTCTCACGATGGCCTTACACTTTTCTGATTTAGTATCGTGCGGATTAATCGGAAGAAGGTCAATTTCGTGCCAAAGTATCTTAATCCCCCGAACGCACCGAAGTTGCGGCTGAGGTTGAGAAATACTGGGCAATCATGAAGCAATCACACAAAAACAAGTTGGCCCAAACGTTGTACAAGACTTCATGAGCAGTGTTAAGGGATAGATACGCGCACTTGGATATGGTTATGAAATGTAGTAAAACGAACTTGGAAAATGTTTAATATTATGTTTGGTTTTATTACCTGAAAGTTTGAAAATTATCGGTTGAATTGCTGATTTTTTTTGAAACTTGCGCATATGAGCCTTTTTCATGCTTCCCTACTTTTTATTCTTCAAACTCTCGCTCTTAATACTATGGCATTGTAAATATCATTCATATCATCCAGAACCTTGCTACTTGATCATATGAAAAATAGACCATATTTCAAAGAACCGTTATTTCTATTTCTACAGCAAGGAACATCAGGTTCGAAAATGATTGTTCTAAAGGCAATGGTTGATATCATGGATTGTATGATCCGGTGTAATGTGTCTTAAAAGAGAATATGAGGTTTTTTTTTCTGAAGTTTGATATCGACTCTATTCAGTTTCATCACGTCAGAAATGTTGCATTGCCCACAATCACTAATAATCACAATAATAACCATTTTAAGCGGAACAAAGTACTATTGTAAGTTTCGTTGTGTAAAAACTAGTGTACTATATTTGATTTCGAATTTTGTTTAAAAATTTCTATTTACGTTTTAGGACTGCCGTAGTATACTCTGTTGTAGATAACGTTCCACCGTATACCGGACCCACCCTACTTCATAATTGCTTCTTTTTGATCACGGAACTTTCCATTCTCAAACAACGTTATGCAACTATGAAGATCAGATTTCCATATGTTAATTCTGTTAGCTGACTGTTAACTATGAATGCGCTATGTAATGTGTATTATTTCTAACCTTGCATGGATGGACACAACTCTGTCATTTTGTGGTTTCGCATCGATAGCAACTCTATATTGGGGTTCCCAGAATTATTTTTCGAGAAACCAGCGCTTCACGGATCCACTTGTTCTCCATGCCACCCAGAGGCTCTGTTCCAAATTTCAGGTAGATACGGGAGATTATTTATTGTTTGATAATAAGGGCCCCGAATGGTGAGGATGGCCCAGGGTTGGAAGCTCTAGTGCATGTATTGCAACAAGATAATTTAAATAATTCATTTTATTTGGTTATTGACGCACGTGCCAATACCTTATTTAAGACTATTTGACGGTGTCCAACGGGGAAAACAGATCGAAGTGATGATTTAATCAAACGTAATTATGCGAGAAAAAATCCCCATAGAGGCAGGATTCGAACCTGCAACCCTTGGGACTCCGACCCAATGCACAAACCCATATGCTATCCCTGGGCTATGATGACGTCCCAGGAAGAACACATGATTATCGCATTGGCGACAGTGATCGTACCCTATCTCTAAAGCGAGATCACATACAACAGCAGCCGGCACCCGACACATTTGATCTATTTAATTTCCCCGCTAGATGCCAAGGCCCGAGTTTGTATTATCGTCTGTTGACCAATTGTGCATTTGAGTTGTGATGTTCTCTCAATTGGGTCATCCGAGTTACCTTCGTTAGTAGGAAAGGGAGCAAGTAAATAAGTGCTGACTGGTGGTTGAGCTCTCGTCAACGTTACTACATGAAAGCAGTTGGAGCGTTCCTTGAGGAAACTTGTTACGGACGAGAGATCTCCGCCGTAGATACATAGTCCTTACAACAACCAACTCCATACTCAAGCAGATGTGCGCATGTTAAACATTCATCGTTAAACACACCATCACTCTCAACGTCCCGGGAAGGTTTGTAGATGCAGTACTGCTTCCTAATAGTCTTGTTTGAATCAATCTCATTTGTCTGTTTCCATGTAACAAATCGAAGTATTATAGGTCACTAGAAGTGTAAACCAAGTTTTTAAGGCTGTGTTCATGAAACCGTAATTGTTACTAGTGCTTCCTGCCGTGTACCTAAATCCTTAAGCTTATCCTGGTGCAGTTTCGAAATATGGGCTATCGCCGGAAATTGAGTTTTTATTTCGAAATAGGAAAAAGCCCGTCGAAGCTGATTCTCCTGTAGGCATAAAACCTCGTCGCCTTTTGTAGCAACAGATAACAGCTAACATCCAGAATTCGGCATCGGAAAATAATACAATCGAACTATGTTCGAAGGTTCTCCCTTTTGTCCGATTATGCTAAGCTTTCTTTATAAAACCTGCTGCAATTTTTCCCTTAATTGGTTTATTCGACATGGCTTAAGAATATTGTATCATTTATATATGTATAATAAATAAATAAAAAAATTAAATGGAGTCCATCTAATTAGTCGCACACAATTCATCAGTGCGTGCGGAGATCCGTGTCTGCAATTTCGGAGCATTTTCAGTGCCACCTGGTAGCGCCTGATGATCGTTCACTCCGCTTCGTTGATTGTCACATTCATCCAAACTTTTATCACTGTTGCTGCCTTGAAGATTGTTGGTTGCTTTGATTAGTTCATTCGGTTTTCGAATTACTGTCGTAAATCCATCTTCTTTTATTTCCTGTCTTTGAATCGGAGGTGCTGGCTGTTGCTTTAAAGGCACTGGATGCAGTTGTAGTTAGTTTAGCATTTGCCGTTGGTTTAACTGGTGTTACCGTTTAAACAATAGTTTGTGATTTAACCTTCCGCGTGTCGTGCAGTGCATTAAGTGCATATAATTATGAAATTCAGGAGAACTCGCCGTATAACTTCTGGCGGTCGCCTGAATGTTGATAATGGCGTGACCGCTGGAGGATGAATTAAAATGGTGAAGACTTTCTATTTGATTTTGTTGTGGAAAAGATTTTCATTGCTGTAGTACTGTGCAGATTTTCCTGTACTGTGTAGATTATTTACCGACTGATTGTTACAGGTACACAGCGTAGTCTGAGAATAGGCAGATCCAGATCAGCTGGTGCTGACAATGCTCTACCGCCGTGGAAAAGAATCATGACATGCATGATAAATTGCGTGCTTAAAATTCGATGGATACGACTTTTTTTGGAGAAAGCGTAAAAATAAAGTCCTGTAGCTAAGTTAGTGTCGGATACGGATGAGACGAAGTCGAAACGCAAACTCCATAACTAATTTAGTTATAGGTTTTGTGCTCTTTCGCGCAAACTCAAATAAATATCAAATGTTTCAGCAAAATATGGATATGAAATATGGATTGGATGGTAATGGGTTTTGCAAATTTGTTTAAAACCATAAGAGTTAAGGTTCATTTAGGAACATTTCCTATTTGTGCATTAGCACAAATGGATTTAGTGTTTATCTGATGTTCAAATCGGTCTGCCAGATACTGATGAGACGAAGTCGAAACGCAAATAATCCACTTACTAAAGTTGAAGGAGGTGTGCGCTTTGTGGCAAAATGTTTTTAATGCATTTTTTTTACAAATATATAAATAAGCGGAAAAATAAGTTTGCGTAATTTCGAATTTTCATGTTCAGTGATAGAAAATCCATTTTAAACAATGTTTAAAACAAAACTTAATGGAAGACATGTGATTAAAAACCATTAACTAGGACCGCATTCGGATCGGTTTCTTTCTATTTCATCCCTTCCCCAATAAAGAGAACAACACTGAACTTTTTTGACTTTTAAAGTGATTGCAATAACATATCTCTTTAATTAAGGTATATAAAAAATTACGCAGACATTACATTTCGAGCGAGAGTCCTATCTACCGTGTCTATACTGTATACATTCCACCACTATTGGAAGCTAGTCCCACGCGATGATGGCCGGTTGTTAAATTTCCTGGAATTCGTGTCTCCTCCTCCTCGATGTTTGAACGGAGGAAGCGAAATCCAAGTTGGCCTTGATGGTGACGGTGACGGTGGGAAAACTCTTCCGTTTAACGCGACAGATACGCACTCAATAGGGTTTCAAATAGAATGACGGAACTCTTTATAATTGTGACTAAATTAATCTGACTCTCTTCTCTCACTCGATGCTCGATCTCTGCTCTGCGTTGATCACGTTCCGCATTTTGCGGCGCGTGGTCCAATTGATTACTAATACTTGCGACTTCCGAAGCTCTAGCGTTTGAAATACTTTTTACAAAAGACAAGCCAAGACCGGGGCGGGCAGTGACGTTGAGTATTCGACTGTTTCTTGCGCTTTCAAGTGTAAAATTATGGTTCCTAAGGCCTAGCAGCTATGATTGTGGTATCTCGAGGGATATACGGGTGGGTTTGGCATTCATTGGATGAGGGGGGAGGCGTGACGGGACTTAGTTCGAGCTACTGCGTTCAGTAGTTGTGAGCATCCCACTGTGGTTTGTAGGAACCATCATCTTCGTGTCCGGCAGGGGCCCAGTGCGATCCGGAACCGGCGGCATGGAGAGCAGCCAGATGAGCGGCCTTGGCATGCTGAACTTCCGGGGTTTCAACCGGGACTCCATTGTGGATCACTGGAATGTGCTGAGGTCCGTGCCATGCACCGGCTCCATGCCAAGCGTGGGCGGTAGCTGGGGCACCATGCCAAGCCGGAGCTGGCTGGGGCAGATGATGTCCGGCACGGGCAGCGGCATGAGCGGCAAAGTGCTGGGCCTTGGCGTGCTGAACTTCGGGCGTATCAATTGGTCCGGCACCGACGTATCCACGGGCGGCCTGGTGTGCGGCCAGATGTTCGGCCTTAGCGTGGGCAACTTCGGGCGTATCGGCCGGAACGTAGTGCCAGTAGGAGGCGGAAGCGGCCGTGGCCAAGAGCAGAACGGATCCTACGATCTGTTGGGAGGAAGGTTGAGAAGCAGACCTTTTAGATTGTTTGGGGTAAGATAGAAGACTCAGCTCAGGTTGTTTATGGAAAGTCAATTTAAATTAAGATTTTGACAGTGGTTGTCACTTTGAAATTGGCACATTTTGCAGAACACATTACTTAATTTGTCACTTTTTCACACACAATTTCTGATCACTTCCTGCTAGTAAATTCCGGTCTTGATTTCCATGCACAACCAACAAAACAGCACAAGTTACTTACGAAGGTTTTCATTTTGGAAAATTTCTATCGGTTCTTAGAACACTGGACGGGGAGCTATTGAGTGCTTTGAAACCTCCTTGGTGGTACTCAACCAGGACTGTTTGCAAACTGTGCCTCAACAATGCGAAGGAACATGGTTTTATACACGGCTCTGGGTTGGGAAAAGTTTTTCTCGGTCCGGCAAAGAACACACAAAACCGAACCGAGAGATTGCCACCCTTGCCACACCCCATCGGCTCACACACTCTCTCGCTCTGTCTCCCTTAGGTACCGAATCACAACCAACCGATCGTGCGATCAGTCGTGTTCGGGCTCGCGCCACCATCCGGACGGAAAACTGTAACACTCATACACGCACAGCCTGCTGCTGCTAGTACGAATGCTCCGTTTCTTTTTCGCCTACTACGCTAGTACAAATTTAACATAGTAAAGAAACAATCCACCAAACAACCAAACTCAGTGGCCCAAGAAGGCATGCAAGTTACTCCCCCGCTCTCTACGGTTCTCTACCCGCCCACCCCTAAGACCGACGGCGGTAGCAACAGCAACGATCGATCCATCGATCGATCGAACGAAATAATCCACGCTCAGGTGGTTGGTGGTAACTCATTCAACCAAATTATTGCCACCCCGCGCACACAGACAAGAAGTGGTCGCGCGAGAACTTTGGCAACCCACCCGCCGCCGCCGCCGCCACTGCCTTCGCCATGCCACCGCATCGTCGAGAGAAAAAAACGGGTCCACAGCCAAACCAGAACCAACGCAAAGCCAAAAAGGGCAACAGTTTCCAGTTTTTCTCGATTGCTTCAATTATTTTTGGATCCAGTTTTTCGAGAACCCTATTCGAAGCGCCGCCGCCGTCAAGCGGAATAAGGAAAAAAAGTGCAACAACTTGAACCTGACTTGCGATCCAAGCAATCACCGGTTGTTTTTTTTTTCAATTTGTTTGCAGCACCGATCTCCTCAGCACGATTGTTGGGAGGAGTGTTGTACTTTTGCGCCATTACATGCGTTACCCCGGGCAACCAAGCAATCACGCGCGCCCATCAACGCGTGCTTGTAGGAACACATGTAATAGTAACGGAATGTAAATGGGATGCTGAACAACCGATCCGGGCTTTTTTTCATCATCAATCTTTCAATCGAAAGGGAAACGTAGTTGGAGTTGCCCTGACCTTGCTTTCGTTTTCCGCAATGCTAATCAGGTAGTGCGAATGTTTGGTAGTGTGGGTTTGTGTCGGTGTGTTTGGTAATGTGCGATGCGAGTGATGCAATATTTTAGCTCCCGTTTTTTTTTTTCGTTAAAGGATTTAGTGATTGACGGTGATTAATGAGGCCGATAAGCGTTGATTTGTGGGTTTAGGATTTCGTTTAGCGAAATACTGCTAAACAGGTTAGTAATTAACTGATGGTTGAAGCCTTTCCAAAAAAAGATAACCTATTTGACCTTCACGGAAGCTTGGAAATAGTTTTTGCATTCCTCCGTTTTGCTGTTTCGGATTTCGAGGGTAATTAGTCATTTTATTAATAGACAGATAACGGCGTCCAAGAAAATCAAGAAACTTTACCACTTCGAAGGATATTGGAATCAAGGAAATTCAAGCAATATCGAAATAAAAAATTGAGTAGTATAATTGTGATTCAGAGTAGGGTGATCCGGACAGGCATGTTTTGAGATTACCAAATAATCACTACAAACTTAATGATATAGTAGAACATTCTCCAAATGGAAACAATTCAGGAACAATGACAAACAAAAGAATAAAATCATAGTAGGCGAGATCTCGTCTGTGACAGGTCGCTTCGTTTTGTTCTTGGTTGTTTCCCGTACCTTCTAACAGAAAAAAGTGCGATTTCGCATACGGTAATATTGCATTGTCAGCTAATCATCATTGATCTATTGTCTCTGGACAATTTTGTTCACGTATGCCTTTAGGAATTACTGGAACAATTCCTACCGTTACCCGCAGAAGAGAAAAAATGGATGTCGAAATAAAATCGACTCTCCGGCTGAAACTGCATCCATGCTCCTTACCCGGGTTTTTCGTGATTTCCAGATCAAAGAAAAGCTTTTTAAATCTATTGAAGATTTCTCGAATTCTAAAGGAGCGATATTCGGCCGTGACCGAAATATAAAAAATTCGCCCCGTTAAGCTTAGAGTGGCGATACATAATTTGAAGCAGGCTAGTGATGTTGCTGACTACAGGCCTTTTACGAAGGAGTAGAGTCTACGTACCAGCAAACCTGGTTGAGATATATGGAGTCGTTTCCGATTCGAGTTTGAACTGCATACATCTGCTGATATACAGAGTTGTCTGTTTTAAAGTCCCTATGCTTCAGCCAGTAAAGATACTGGACTGCAAACGACGGCATTCAGCGTCAATCGCAGCTGACGGGAAGAGGACCTAGGTTATCTCTGACTCTTATCGGGTGAACTTCACCGAGCCTGCTCTAACTATCTCCTCTTTGACAAGTTTCGTCTGCCTCTTATTGCCACGTACCATGAATTGCACTAATTGCAAACAATTAAGATCCACAGCCTCCTTTTGTAGCAATAATATTCGTTGTGGGAAATGCGGTGGGAATCATGGGCATGACTCCGGTTAAAGGGATGTTGAAAAGTGTCTCTATTGCGGGGAAAATCTACTTGAATCAAAAAGGGCTGCTTTCAATCAAATCGACATCCTCTCATTGAAGTTGTCGATTTTCAAATTAAACTTAAAGGCAAAGACATTGGCATTGACAAAGGCATTGCTTCCACCTACATACCCTTTAGAGCTTCAGTTAGCCACCGACGATTTCACAGTATTACACAACTCCTTTCCGTACCGAAGCTAATTTTAGGAGATTTTAACTCCCACGGTATGGTATGGAGTTATCTTTATGATGGAAAAAAAATCTACCTCTAGCTCTCCAAGCGGTTAAAATAAGTGACACGAAGCTTCCTAGACACGTCGCTCCCAACAATTTCACAAATCCTCCTCAAACTTAAACGATAGGACCGGTTTTATGCATTCAGTAGTACAACATGCGGATGCATTATGGCTGTGGATTTTAAGGTTGCGTACGATACAGTGAAACAATATGAACTGTTACAAAATGGCTTTCTGACACAGCTGACACTGATCTATATATAACGCTGGGCAAGTCAAAATCAAGAATCAGGCTAGCCGAAAGCCATCTGACTTGTTTATGACTCAATTTTGCCAGATTTTTCCAGATATTCAGAGTCCGCCGTTTCATTCCAGGATAACAAAGTCGAATACTTCTGAAAGTCGACTCGAGTATATGAGAATCTCGTCTCGAGAATAGTTCGTCGGCATAATTCAAACTCGACCATTGTTTTGAACCTGGAAACCCGGATGAGAAATAAATTTAAATATTCTTCCCTTTCCGTATAATTAGCAAAAAGTCATTATTAAATCCAGGGCAATCTTAAATAGCAGAGAAGGTTGACAAACATGGCGATTTTTCAAATTGACTTCATTCAGATAGCTTTAGATTTATAATCTAAATTCATTGAAGAACGTCATCGAGATTATTTCTATTCTACAGTATCAAAGATTTTGTGTCGTCAAATATACCAAAATGATCAAAATATTTAAATTAGTAACTTTTTTCAAAACACTTAATTTTACTCAGAAAAAAGACGATCTTTGGTGAATTTTATTTTTTTTTTAAATTTTAGCTTACCAAATTCCGAAAGTTGTTTAATTGCTAACTATCAAAATGAATTTCTGTTATTTCGTTACAGCCAGTCTTCCCAAATGAACATCGAACACCATGTTCGCTCTAGTTCTGTGCTCATTTTATACCCACATTTCGTGTGCAAACTTGAACGCACTAATGCGTACCAAAAGACGTGCACGTGTTCGTCTACATAACCGAACCCCATGTACGTACGCGGTGTTCGTACACACAGGATCTTGACACTAGTTTTCTCTTTCTCACACTCATAATCACTAGCGTTGACGCATTCTGTTTTGTGCATGCCTTTCTTGTGTACGCGCACGGTGTTTAAACCTAAGTCTGCACATCGTTCGCTTGGGTTCGGTGTTCGATGCAAACCTGTACACAAAGTCAAAGAATGTTTGAGGTTGAACGCGTGCACGAAATTTTGTACACACCTGTGTAAACTTGTCGATGTTTATGGGAAGACTGGTTACAGCTTCAGATTTGTAATTAATCAATATTTTTCGATTTTTTGTTCAACCTGTGAGCTCGTCTGATTTCGAGTCTTTTACAGTGACAATTTTGAAATTGATGTCGAAGCTGTTATTGTTATAATGTAGAAAAACTGACAGCAAGAAAACTAGATCTGCCGAAGTCAGATCTACGATCGAGACAAGTGAACGACAACTGGCAGCGTTTAGATCGAGTGTGCATTGTCTCGAGAACAAAGGAAATAATGCATTTCTTCTTACCATCATGAGTAAAGTCGACGAAAAAGCTCTGCTGCGACCCAAAGTCGTGGTCGTTGATTTTAAATTTTGTATCGTACGACCGAGTTTTCGTGAAGTGGAATCTTCTGAAGGTGCAGGTAGCAGCTTAGGCTTGCGGAAGTCGCGTATCTTTAGCATCATCATCTCCGCCATGCAGTATAAATATCATTCAACACGTTGGCACAAGCCGAACGATTCGTCTTAAAATCAATGGTTGAAAGTGACAACGTTGAAATTAGGATTGCCGTGTATATAGAGAATGACTATATAGAAGTGAGGTTACATGACCTATCACCGCGTACCCCTCCTAAGCTAAGCTTCGATAAATTATATGGATAACCAAAGTAAATATTCGAAGAAAGTTATTTAACATCAAGGTCACATCCTATCGAAATCGTCTTCGAAGAATTTTACAACGTAAAGTAGGAATTTACTTTCCAAACAAATTCAGTTCGAGAATTACTGTCTTCAGTAAAGTTTGCGAAAATGCTATTGCAAACAATTTTGTCGAAGACCTGAATGCTGAAAACCTTTAAGATGAGTGATTCTGATATTAATGTATACGATAAATCTCTTATGCTGTTTATAAACAATAACATTCATTTTTCGTCCAACGTACGAGTTTCCGAAGCTCACAATAGAAATTATTTTGAGGAAAACTGGATTTAAGAAAACTTTGTAAATATCGTTTTATAGCTTTCAACCTTCAGTTAAATTAAATGACATTCCCAAAAACTTCACAAAAGACACTAAATCTTTTAGGGTTTTTGAGGAGAGTTAATTCTCCATAATTGCCTCAAGAAGATTTTTTTACTAAAATCAATATATCAGAAGATGCGCTGTTTTATGTTGGAAAACTTCATCAAAGTTTTTAAAACCTTCAAAGATGCTGCCTTCAGAATTATATCATTTTCACCCTAAAATTTTTTTGGAACAGTTATTCCGCTTTAAAAGTGCATATCATTTGACTGTATTAACTTAGTACAAAAGAAAGTTATCTATGGCGGTTTGAAAGCTGTTCTATATACATTCTGCTTGTTTGTAGAATCAATTTTATCAAGATTACATCAAATTCTTGCAGGGGACGGGCATAGCGTAAGTGGTAAACTGATTGCCTTGTACGCAGCTCACCTGGGTTCGACTCCCAACCCCGCACATAGGGTTGGAAATGTTTCCAAAAAAGATTACGCTAACCCGAAAAAGAGGCGAATGGCCCTTAGGTTAAAACCTCTATAATCAAAACAAAAAAAAATTCTAGCATTTTTGTAAAATGACCGATTTTGATCACTGATGCTTAGTGGTCATGGAACTGTGCTTTTGACACAGGATATTTATGTAATTCATGTTGGTGGACATGCGGGCTGTCCTTCCAGTAACCGCATGGGCTGTTGAATGGAGAATACGTATTTGAGGAGAGACATCTCCCTTGTTGGTTTGGTTAAGGATTCCGTTGGGTGACGTTGGGAGTTCAAGGGCAGCATCGTGGATGGGAAATTTATGAGGCCGATCTACCCGAGATGTCCAGTCACCGCTGGGACTATTGCTAGTGATCGGTGTAGTAGAGAGACGGCTCTTCTGGAAGAAGTTTCGAGGAAAAGGTCTTCTATGGACGAGGGTCTCAGGCTGGCTGGCACTGATACTATGTTGGAGTGGAGTAGCCAGACGACTTTCTTCTGGGGTTTCCGTTGGAATGCCGACTACGAAACCGCGGCAGGCTAATAGATATGGGTCATTCCATGCGAAGTGATCAAGGCACGTGTAATCGACCTCCACGAATTTGAACAAAATTTAGAGGAATTGTTCATCTAGGGCCAATATATGAAAACCCAAATTTTTGTGACAATTGAACCACCCCTCGGGTCATGAGAGCACCCCCCGTTTTGGCAAATTGCCAAAACCCTTGATTTTCGTTTGATCATATCTCCGGTTCTATTTACTCTAGAATCAAACCACAAGATGGCTTTTGAAGAAAATTGTTCAAGGAGTCTATAAAAAATATTATTTTTTGCCGACAGTGTTGCCAACTTTGCAATTTTTTCAGTTAAATATTAAAAGTTAATTTTTCTCTCAATACGTATATTTTAATTTTGAAAACTTTAATGTCATCGCGTTCCTCAGACATTTTTACATAAAAAACACTTATCATCCCAATAAAATATGATCGCATCCTGAGATACACCGTTTTGAAGAGAAAAAACCGCAATTTCCCATATAAAATCGCAAGCGCGCAACACTAAAAAACCAACTTGAGTATTCTGAGTTCAAACATAATTTTTCGTGAATTAGACGAGAAATGAGGAAAAACTACGTATTTGGTTTGCTTCTAGCAGATAAGGGTCGAGTTTTATGACAGTTTGAAGATTTTCTCAATTTTGCCCAATAAAAATGGATTTTTATATGAGAAAATCGGAGTTTTTCCCTTCAAAACGGTATATCTCAGAATGCGCTCATATTATATTGGGATGATAAGTGTTTTTTATGTAAAAATGTCTGAGGAACGCGATGGCATTAAAGTTTTCAAAATTAAAATATACGTATTGAGAGAAAAATTATCTTTTAATATTTAACTGGAAAAATTGCAAAGTTGGCAACACTGTCGGCAAAAAATAATATTTTGTTTAGACTCCTTGAACAATTTTCTTCAAAAGCCATCTTGTGGTTTGATTCTAGAGTAAATAGAACCGGAGATATGATCAAAAGAAAATCAAGGGTTTTGGCAATTTTCCAAAACGGGGGGTGCTCCCATGACCCGAGGGGTAGTTCAATTGACACAAAAATTTGGGTTTTTATATATTGGCCCTAGATGAACAATTCCTCCAAATTTGGTTCAAATCCGTGACGGTCGATTTCAAGTTTGGGGCTGATGTATGGTCGGTGTTGGTGGTAGATAGTTCGGTGTCCGGGGTACCCAATCAGGTCTTTCACCTTGTGGGCTTCAAAAGGGAGGGAGTGGCGAAGCATTCCTCCTAGAATGATATGGAGAGATGGCAATAATTGCGTCCTTACTGTCCCTAGGTGGTTGTTTGACCATTGTTCGCTTTAGTTAGACGATTTCTTCACGCGACAAATGGATGGTGTGGTCTTATTCCTCGGTATCCGGAGTTAACCTTCCTTTTATTATGGAGGCGTAAATTGGACTTCTTTCTGCTTGGTTGACCAGTGCTCTGACCTCGGAGAAAGTAGGATTGTTCTTGGTATAGATCAGCATAACAGCTTCAGTTCCTATCTCCCGCAACTGTTGGCACATTTGCTGATCTCCAAGCGTGGATTGTCTCTGCTTGTCGCAATTAAATTGCTGTAGTTGAGGAATTTCTACCTCCGCTCCCGAATTTGTTTATCTGGATCAAAATCACAATTGACAAAATCATGCCGAACCAAAACTTTTTCAGAGCTCAATGCACATCTCCACTCAATTGTGCACACAGCGGGCAGAGATTGTACTTGCGGAGCGAGTTGACATTGAGCATGTTGTTTGGTCTTGAACGAATATAGTGAGCCTAGATCCGAGATAAACCACCCCTTGTTCCTCTTTGTGACATTCCGAGATCTTCCCTGCATAAACCATATCTATCATTTCCCAAAAACAATAAATGTTCGAATATAATCGTTATCGTTACATTCTGAGGTATCTCTTCTTGTCTCTATCCTTTTCTACTCATAAACCAAGAAGGGTTTTTCTATAATCCGATTCTTTTTTAAGGGCTGTACTGTTCAGTGAATCCGTCTCCAGGAAGGCTGCAAACACTATCGAACAAGAAAAACAACCTAACCGAAGCCTTACGACCAGGTGCTGACGAAATTCGATGGATGTTTCCTGTGCGCTGATGAAACTTGTGGAAAAACCGATTTCAAACTAATTCCGGGGATCAAATTCTACAAGGTTCTAGCTAACGGCAAGGTTCCCGGTAGATGTAAGTTGGTTTTCGCGGATAAGTTAGGGAAAAGTGTTCGGTTTGGCAAGAGATCTATTGCTGTAGCAATAAACCCAGCATTTTGGTTGGATAAATCTGATATCGAAAGTGTACAGAAAGAACTGCCTCAACAAGCGGATTTTACTCCTAATTTAGTGCCATGATGCTCCGGTTACGTTCCATAGATTGTTCACAGTTTAGCCTAATGGATTCGGCAGTAATGAAGTGGAAACTGAAGACAATAGGACCAGTTACCAGTGGCATTGAACGGACAAAAAATTACTGGAGGACCACAACTGAATAAGGTTCGTACCGGATGATGAGCATCGTCAACTGAAAAGTCTTCGAAATATCACAAAATAAAATGTTATGTTATGTTTCATCCTTAGAAATTTTTTCGATTCAGAGAAAGGATAAAAATTACGCGCGTTTGAAATTAGTCCAGCCTTTAGTAGAGAAGAGATCTAGCCTTTAGTAAAAGAGTGTCTCCGGATGAGGGCCGAGTTCTGTTTTTCGCTCTACAAACTTGTCATGGTCATTTATCTAAAGGTAAGACAAATACCAAACTGCCCGACGAAGAACGAATATTCATTCAGCCAAAAAAGGCACCCGGTTGTGGGCCACCAAGAAGAATCCACTAAAAAGGAAAAAGTTTAAAAAAAAACCCACTAAAGACTCACAGTTTAAGAACTTTGATAATTTTTTGAGCTTCAAACAAGCAGAAATTGGGTAGTGGATAAACCACCTTAACCTTTTAATAATTCGAATATTTATTGTTCTAAGTTATGCTTATGTTATGAAGTGACTCTGTGCAAAGTGTGCAGTTTCGCGAATGACATTTCCCTCCAGACATTAGACCAGTCTGCCGCAACCTTGCAAAATTAGTCGGATGGAACTCTTTTAACAATTCTCGGTGTTTTTTCACATTAGAGAAGCTCATCTATCGCATTGAAACCCATGTAGCTGCAAAGTTATCAAACCACCCAGAATTATCAAACTAGAACCTCATTCACCGAGGGTTCACACAACTTGTGTGGATGCATAAAACAACTGGTTACTCCCGAGTGATGTCCCGGGAAGTAAGCACAGAAGCAGTAGTTTGCTGATGAGAAAGCGAAAACGAACAATTGTTTTGTCTTGGGAACCAAGCGACTCTTGAATCAAACGACTCGGTGGGGCAAATTTGGATTTATCGACTAACTGGCCCCAAGTTGGTGCCTATTACTGATGAGATGAATTCGGTACCCAAAAATCCAACCTTATCTATGTTAGGTGTTGTCATCCTGCACGAATTATTTTAAATTTGACTAGTGAACGGCCAAAAAAGTGAACTTAACAGTATCTGTGTTGCCATGGCGATAATCGGATCATAAAATTTTAACATTCATCACGCCACGAAACTGCTGCGCAGTATTTCAGGTAACGACGTAATTAATTGCAATGACCACACCCCATTCCCCATTGTCGTCGACTTCGCGAAATCCAGGAGCCGATCCGTTTGTCCAACTACTGGCACTGACACAATCATCGTGTGTGGGTGGGTGGGTTACACTGGCTATTTTATCGTCGCGGACTGCTCTTGTACCTAGTCATCACAGACGCGGCCATGAAGCACAGCACAAATTGTATTAAGTGATGATAAATCAATTAGCCCAGGAGCGCTGGAGAATAATTTGCATGTACACGTTGAAAAAGAAACGGGCGGCGGTGGTCTTGAGTTCTCGACGGATCCCTTCACCCTGATGCGGGTGGGTTTGGTTTTTTTTATTTTATGTCCAGCACAGCGCACCTGTTATGCAACGATGGCCGTGCTGGAACCCAGTTGAGTTAGACTGCAAAAAGGAAAGGACACAAAAGCTCTGTTCCATTCCGGTCCAGTTGGGAGGAAAAAAAATGTGGAAACAGGTCTGCATTAATCTGTTTAAAGGTACAGAATAAGGACCTTCAGAGTCGGCTATTAGTCGTTTATGAAGGTGTTTATTGACTTAAGTCTAATCTTTAGCTGGAGATTTATGACTGAGTAATAATAACGTCGGAAAATAGGGAGGAAGGAGAGTGGCGTTTCCTAATTCGCGTTTAATGCGCGTTATTGACTACTTATAATTTAATCGCCTTCGCTACTAGGCTCTGCTGGACCGGTGTCAAGTATGTTTTTATCCGAACTTGCATGTTGAAGTGGTATAAATAAAATGCACATCAAATGCATTTTGTTGTTGTTGATGATGATGATGATTGCTCAATCTCATGAGTCAGATCTAAAAAGCTCGAATTTAATAAATCTGGCAACAGTAGATTAAAACATTATCCATTGCTTTGAAATTCGATCGAAGTAAGCTGTTTTACGCCAATAAATGGTAAACATACCCGCAGCAAGTAATTTGACAATTCTGCATATTTGATGGCACATAAGCATTTCTCAACGACCCAACATTGCTGTTCATATATTTCTTGATTAGCTATTCCGAAACCAGTGGAGCAATAAACGAATCCAGAGGGAAGAAAAAGGACCAACGAGAGGCTAGGACAATGGACCGACCCAATGATGAAAACCAAATTAATTTTCCCGTTCTTTATTAAATTAAAACCCTCCATCATTCTTGCGATTCGAAGGATGGCCCCACAGAAGCGGAGTAGCAGTCCGGTGGTAGCCGGGACAATGGCTGACATCATTTGCATCCCGAATGAAGATTTTTTTTTGTTGTGGCAGCCGCAGTGAAGAGTAGACTCTTCTTACTCCATCGGCAACGGGCCGAACGGAAACTGAACTGAATAATGAAGGGAAATAACGATCAAGGATCTATTGAAAACGTTATCTTTAAATACTTGAGGTGGAGGATACTTTCCGTCAGCAGCATACAGGCGATTGGATCGGGTGGGGTCCGGACTGTGGATGCTACAGTTCGGATGAAGAGTGCAAAAGCAAATGAACTGAAAGAGACCCCGGCGTCATCCCTAGCAACGTTGGAAGTTTTACCGTCCAATCTGTAGGTGAATCTCTGCAGTCTGAAGATGTCCGCCTACTTTGACGGTTGACAATGAAACATTCTGTTGTTGGCCTTGAGGTTCTTGTGCATCCCACACGAGCAGAAATATTGATAATAAACCAATCATTGATCAGTATATTGATGATGTTAGGGCATCTTGAAAATATTAATTCCATAGCGTTCGTATGATGCTGACGTATGGGAGCTATTTTGTCAAAATTGGTGTTTCGAGTAAAGCTGTAGCTTTGCCATTTAGTGTGTAGTTTTTTAAGTTATTTTAAACGTAAGAATGGGGTTTAATTTCGTTCAAGGATTAAAATTATGCATTCATTCTACTGTAAAGGGCGAACACGGAATTATTGCGACACCGAAAATGTCATGCCAATTTTCTTATGTTTAAAATCAAACCAAAATTTTAGGGTAGTTTTATACATATATTTACTTCAAAAATCAAAAGAAAAGTTAATCGATGGAGCCTTGAGTGTAAAATTGAACGCATTTTCGCTTGATGCCCTCCATCAAAGTCTTAACAGTGTCATCCGGTACCAGTTTCTCCGTTTTTTTTTTTCATTTTCTTAACATGCCCTTCTCGTCTTTGACTGTCTGCTTGCTCTTCCGAAGTTCCCGCTTCATCATTGCCCAGTACTGCTCCACCGGGCGCAGCTCCGGACAGTTTGGCGGATTCATGTCCTTTGGAACAAAATGGACAGAATTGGCCTCATACCACTCCAGGACACTTTTAGAATAGTGTCATGTAGATCTCGCCATTTACTGTGCCCTTTGTCACGAAAGGCTCACTCCTCAGTCCGCAAGAGCAGATGGCCTGCCAAATGAGATATTTGGAGGCGAATTTCGACATTTTCTTCTTCTTAAATTTGTCGTTCACATAGAACTTGCTCTTGCCAGTGAAAAACTCCAACCCCGGAATTTGCTTAAAATCGGCTTTTATATACGTTTCGTCGTCCATCACACAGCAGCCATATTTTGTCAGCATCAGCTTCTCGTAGAGCTTCCGTGCTCGAGTTTTAGCCGTCGATTGTTGCCGCTCATCGCGGTTTGGGAAGTTCTGTACCTTGTATGTATGTAGTCCAGCTCTCTTCTTTGCATTCTGGACGTAGCTCTGCGACATGCCGATCTTTTTAGCCAAATCACTGCTTGAGACGTTGGGATTTGCTTTAATCATCCGCTTCACCTTTCCCTCCGTCTTTCTGTTCTCCGATCCCGGTTTTCTTCCAGCTCCTTTGCCGTGGTCCAACGTCAACCGCTCCTGGAACCGCTTCAACACTCTGGAGACGGTTGAATGGTGAATGTTCAACATTTTTCCCAACTGCCGGTGTAACAGGTCAGGAAATTCCAGGTGTTTGGAAAGAATTTGTTCTCTCGACTCGCGTTGGTTCACCTCCATTTTCGATGAATCGAAAAACACGACTTCGAGTTTGACAGCATGTAAACAATACACATCAATGAGAAAGTGTGCAAAATTTGGTTGATTTTTACCCAATGGTAAAAAAGTTATGCCCTGTTAAATGTGTCGCAATAATTTCGTGTTCGCCCTTTATAGGAGTTAATGCACACTCTATTTCAAAAGAATATTGGTAGCCGACACTGTACTTAGAAAATTGTCTACGCGCCATATGTTATTAGTGATAACGGTACAAGCCAACAGATGTTTTCCTGAGAAGCCGGTCGACGCAAATCTAAACAACAGCCACTGAAGCCACTGCAGAGGAACACCGCAGTCAGTTGGAGTAAGAACGTTAAGATTGTAAGACGTAGTATAGTATAAGTGTGTAGTATAAGTTTTTTTTTTAAAATTGAAATAAATTAGTAATTTTTTTAACTGGCGCCCGAATAGGGACCAGTAGTGAGTAAAAGTGAAAAAAGTGAAAGTGACTTGTGAGAAAGATCACGGATCTTTTTTCACACTCTTCCCATCGCATAAGCAGCCGCACGGAGAGGACGCCCAAGTAGACAACAGCATCAAAAAGGAACACGTCGCCGTGCTGAGAAGAAGAGTTTCTCTACTGGTGCCACGATCGGATACTCCGGAAAAGGATTAGTATCCAAAATTAATAGAGCCAACCGTTAGAGGATTTGGAAAAAGTATCCTGTCAGAGGGATGCTGAGTAAAATACTGTAAGTAATAGAATTAACAAATTAATTTAAGAAAGTGAAAAAAATAAATATAAAAATTAATTAAGTGAAATAAAGTGATTTTTTTTTGTGAAAACAAAAATAGTGTAAATTGAATAATTTGGATTAATTTAGTTTTTTCTTAAACTCAAATACTGGACGACCTAATAGATCAGCTTGCACAGTTACAGTTGAATCAGGAAAACATGGCAGAACAACAACAAATTATAAATTTAATTAATCGCGTTAACGCAATTGAGGCAACTTTAGCACCTCGTGAAGAGTTGGATTATTCCGATCCATCTCTAACATTAGTAAACGAAAATAATGTACCGGTAGACCCTTCAACTATTGAAGCAATACCAGATATTGTAAAAACTTTACCTGATTTTTTTGGAGATCCCAACGAATTGAGTTGTTGGATCTCTGATGCTGAAAGTTTAATTAATTTATATAAACCAAATGCTAACTCAACTATCAATCAGAAAAATAAATTTTACGTTGTTTGTAAAGCTATTAGAAGGAAAATAAAAGGCGAAGCAAATAACGCACTTGTGGCTTCAAATGTAAATACCAATTTTTTATTAATTAAAAATACATTACAAACTTACTATGGCGAAAAACGTGATCTAACAACTTTGGATCATCAACTTATGACATGTATACAAAAAGGTCAACCTCTTGACATTTATTATGATCAAATTAATAAATTACTCTCATTAATTGCTAATCATATAAAAACTGATAGCAGATTCTCTCACCCAGAGGCTATGCAAGCAATGATTAGTAATTATAATGATAAAGCAATTGATGCTTTTATGAGAGGTTTGGATGGGGAACTTTTGGGCCAATTTTTGAAAAATTTCAGGCCTACATCTTTAGCACAAGCATATGCATATTGCTTATCTTTTCAAAACATAGAATATAGGAAAACGATGACAAAGTCAAAAATCCCTGATTCTTTAAAACCACCATTACCCCCAAAATATATGTTTCCTCAAGTAAAACCACAACCACCTATTAATTATCAAAATTATTATTTTCCACAGAGACAAAATAATTTTCAGCAATATCATCAAACAAGAACACCACCAAGACCACAAGTAATACCACCAATGTTGCCACCAAGGATGCCGCCAATGATGTTACCACGTCAACCAATGCAGCAATATCAGTACCAAAAACCTCCTAATCTTAACCAACAGAATGGCCCGTTTTCTAATCCTTTTATGAGAAAAGCTGACAAACCAGTTCCTATGGAAGTAGACCCTTCTATAAGAACCCATCAAGTGAATTATGCAAATAAACCCCCCGTGCCATTTAAACGGCCAAGAAATTTCAACATAGAATCAAATCCACAAATTAATGAAGATATAGATGCGAACCAATACTTTGATCAACTTTCGTATCTAGCTTCAGAAGATTACGCAGAAGGTACATCGTTCGATCGATACCTACAAGAAACGGATTACCAAGATAGAGATTTACCTACAACAGAAAATTTTGAAGATCAAGCTGAACTAAATTTTTTAGAATGAATTCGTCATTACCATATTTTCTATATTATGGTAATCGACAGGAACCGTTGAGAATATTAATTGATACTGGCTCAAATAAGAATTTTATACATCCAAAATATGCAATAATTTCACATGAAGTTAACCCACCATTTTATGTCTCTTCAGTAGGAGGCGATATTAAAATTGAAAAATATTCACAAGCTAAATTTTTTAAACCATTTTCAGATGTAAATGTAAAATTATTTCATTTAAAAAATTTAAAAACATTCGACGCTATAATTGGGCATGACACTTTAAAAGAAATTAAAGCTGTCATAGATACTTCAAATGAAAAACTTTTTATTGACAAAAAGTTTTCGATTCCTTTATTACAGCACAAATTGGAAGAAATAAATAAAATAACCATTCGTGATAATCACTTATCGAAAATTGAAAAGGAAAGTGTTTATAATATATTAGGAAAATATCAAGACTTGTTTCAACCTCCTGACGAAAAATTAACATATACTTCTAAAGTTACTGCTGAAATACGAACCACTGATGAAAACCCAGTTTACTCAAAAACATATCCTTATCCACAGGTTTTTAAAGAAGAAGTTTGTCAACAAATCGACAAAATGCTGAGTGACGGAATCATACGACCATCACGTTCTCCATATAATTCACCAGTATGGATTGTTCCAAAAAAAGATGACGCTTCAGGAAAAAAGAAATTCAGATTAGTGATCGATTATAGAAAAATTAACCAAAAAACTATTAGTGATCGTTATCCAATACCAGAAACGTCCACAATTTTAGCGAATTTAGGTAAAATGAAATATTTTACTACCATTGATTTGACATCTGGTTTTCACCAAATTCCAATGAATGAGAAAGATATTGAAAAAACAGCATTTTCGGTTAATAATGGAAAATATGAATTTGTACGTTTACCGTTTGGGCTTAAAAATGCACCAGCAATTTTTCAGCGTGTAATGGATGATGTTTTACACGAACATATTGGTAAAATTTGTTATGTTTACATAGATGATATATTGATTTTCGGAGAAACTTTAGAAGAACATTTGAAAAATTTAGAAATCATACTTGAAACAATACGAAAGGCTAATTTCAAAATACAACCTGACAAATCTGAATGGTTGAAAACTGAAGTTGAATTTTTAGGATTTATAGTATCAAAAGATGGTTTGAAACCAAATCCAAAAAAAATTGAAAGTATTCAAAAATACCCAGAACCAACCAATTTAAGAGAACTTCGTGCGTTTTTAGGATTATCTGGATATTATAGACGCTTCGTGAAAAATTATGCTAAAATTGCCAAACCTTTAACAAAATTTTTGAAAGGTGAAAATGGTCATCGTCAAATCCTTAAGAATGAGTCGAAAAATCATAAAATCACTTTGGATGACGAAGGTCGAAAAAGTTTCAAATTATTAAAAGATATTCTTTCTTCAAATGATGTTTTATCATTTCCAGATTTTAGTAAACCTTTTTTATTAACAACTGATGCTTCCAACAAAGCAATTGGAGCAGTATTATCTCAAGAATTTCATGATGGAGAAAGACCTATAACTTTTATTTCTAAAACACTTTCAAGTACGGAAGAAAATTATGCAACGAATGAAAAAGAAATGCTTGCAATAGTTTGGGCATTGCAATCCTTGAGAAATTTTATTTATGGTCACAAAATTAAAATTTTTACTGATCATCAACCTTTAACTTTCACAATTTCACCAAAAAATAATAATGCTAAACTTAAAAGATGGAAAGCTTTTATTGAAGAGCATGACCACGAAATTCATTACAAACCAGGAAAGGCAAACATAGTAGCAGATGCTTTGTCACGAATTCAAATTAACTCAATGACGGCCACCCAACATTCAGCGGAAGATGATGACAGTTCCTATATTCCCTCAACAGAAGCTCCAGTAAATGTTTTTAAAAATCAATTAATTTTCAAAATTGGTAAAAATTCAAGTTACGGTTTAGTAATTCCTTTTGATAATTATAAAAGACACATATTCATTGAAAAAAGATTTTCGAAAGAATTCCTAAAGGAAAAACTAAAAGAGTATTTTAATCCAGGAGTATTAAATGGGATTTATACAGATGAACCAATAATGGGAGTAATTCAAGAAGTTTACCGAGAAACGTTTAATCCTAGACAAATAAGAGCTAGATTTTCACAAATCAAAGTACAAGATTTAAATAATGAAGAAAGGCAATTAGAAGAAATTAAAAAAATTCATCAGTTTGCGCATAGAAATTCTCAAGAAAATTCAAATCAATTATTGAAAAATTTTTACTTTCCAAAAATGAGGAAAATTGTTAGTCAATTCGTAAAAAATTGTGAAACTTGTAAAACAGAAAAGTATGAGCGTAATCCCCAAGAATTTATACCATTCGAAACACCTATTCCAACGTATCCTGGAGAAATAATTCATATTGATATTTTTGTATATGATCAAAATAATTTGTTTTTAACTTCAATTGATAAATTTTCCAAATATTTAAAATTCAAACCAATTGAATCAAAATCACTTCTAGACATTGAAGAAGCTCTGTTAAATATTGTACATGAATGGAATATTCCAAAAATGATAGTATTAGATAACGAAAGTTCGTTTAGTTCAAATGTAATTGAACAAAGATTGAGAAATTTAGGTATAGAAATTTATAAAACTCCGATTCATAGATCCGAAACAAACGGTCAAATAGAAAGAAGTCATTCAACATTGAGAGAAATTTCACGATGTATTAAAAAAGAATCACCACAAATTACTATTCCAGAATTGATGAGAAGTACAGTTTATAAATACAACAATACAATCCATTCATTTATAAAAAACACTCCACATAATGTGTATATTGGAGAAAATGACAAAAAATTAAATGCAGATCAAAGAGCATTACGAAAAATTAAGAGCCACGAAAAAATTATCCATATATATCAAAAAAAGAATGACAACATCCAAAATAAAGATTACCCTGTATTTGATCAAGGAACGTATGCTTTCGAGAAAACCAATGAAATTTCAAAAAGAAAAAGTAAATTCAAAAAGATCAAAATTAAAGAAAATCATGATACATTTGTAATCGATTCTAATAATCGAAAAATTCATAAAGTAAATTTGAGAAAAAATCTTCCATAATATATTTTTGTGTTTCTCTTATTTTCAGATTCGCAGTATGTGTAATTATATTAACAGTCGAAGCAAGGATACAGATACATGACTTAAATCGAAATCCTTTGGTAATAATACCATTAGGAAAAGCGAAAATTAAATTAGGATATGTAAGAATTATTCAACCCATAAATTTTTTTGAAATAGGAACAACAATTATCAAATTTGAAAAAATCATTGAAAACAATGTTTATAATCATCAATTGTATACATTATTACAAAATAAGTACTTACTATTGACTCACACATATTATAAATTGGTTCCTCACACACATCGCCAAAAGAGATGGGACAGCGTTGGAAAAGTACTGAAATGGGTAGCTGGAACTCCTGATGCAGAAGATTTGAAAACAATCAACAACACCATGAATGACCTCATCGAAAGTAACAATCAACAAGTATTAATCAACCAGGCGATTAATTCCAGAATGCAGCATTTAAATAAAATGGCGAATGATCTATTACAATTGGATTTTAAATCAAAAGAACAACAAGTCGTTGAGATGAATTTACTGCAGATAATTTTGAATATAGATGCAACACAACATCAAATCGAAATACTTGAAGATGCTGTACTCCTTGCCAAACATGGAATTCCCAGTAGTCGAATTTTATCAATTAAAGATTTCTTAAAGATTAAGACATTTTTGATCGAACAAAACATACCAGTCACTTCATTTGAAAATATGCTGACAAAAGCTACAGCGCAAGTTGCTATGAATACAACTCATGTGATCTATATGCTAAAAATTCCACAGTTATCAAACGAAACATATGATTATGAATATATAGATGCCTTAATTCACAATCAAAAAAGAATTTCCCTTCAATCAAATTATATTCTCGTCAATAAGTCACAAGTATATGAAATACAAAAACAATGTTCGCAAGATTTAGATTACTTCTTGTGCGATCCTGATCTGTTAAAAATAACAAGTCAATGTGTCAATAATTTGATACAACTACAGCATGCTAATTGTACTTACGAAAAGGTTTATGCAAACGGAATGGTGAAAAGAATCAATGATGCAACAATTCTTCTGAATAATATAAATACAACGTTACAATCAAATTGTAGCAATCATACCCAAGTTTTGGAAGGATCGTACCTAATACAATTTGATGAATGCGTTCTACATTTGGAAGACAATTATTACTCAAATGCTATTATTGAGACACCACAAAAAGAATTCAGACTAACAACAGGATTAATAGTAAACGAGAATGATATTGTCGATATTCCATCTCCTGAGTATTTGGGAAATCTTACTTTAAAGCATAGATCTATGTTACAACACGTTTATCTTCAAAATAAGTCACTTCAATGGAGATTCAATCTCTTCAGCACGATAAGTGTTTCCACTATTACACTAATGATAATAGCAATTGGAATATATATGATAATTCAATTGAAAACTGGAAGTACAGATATTAAGATTAATGTACAAAATGAAGAAATATCTCCTACAGCACCTCCAGAAATCATTGTTCATTCAATTCCTGAAAAGAATTCGTATCCAGATATCTCAACTGAGAGATTCATTGAAATACAACAATATTTGAATATGCCCACACAAGAACGTTCTTCGAGACTTTGAGGACAAAGTCTTTTGAAGAAGGGAGAAGTTAATGCACACTCTATTTCAAAAGAATATTGGTAGCCGACACTGTACTTAGAAAATTGTCTACGCGCCATATGTTATTAGTGATAACGGTACAAGCCAACAGATGTTTTCCTGAGAAGCCGGTCGACGCAAATCTAAACAACAGCCACTGAAGCCACTGCAGAGGAACACCGCAGTCAGTTGGAGTAAGAACGTTAAGATTGTAAGACGTAGTATAGTATAAGTGTGTAGTATAAGTTTTTTTTTTAAAATTGAAATAAATTAGTAATTTTTTTAACTTAGGGGGTTGCCATCTTGTATAAAGTTTGTCACTTCGGGTCTGATGCTGTTTCGAGCCGCTCCTGAAATAGACAGAACACACTCACAAGATTACACACTTACTCTTTCCGTACACAATCAAAGATTAGGATCTTGTGGCCCAAACAAAGATTTCTTATAACTCAACCGGCGCAGATAGAGGTTACAAACTTACAGCATTAAGGGGACCTTCTCCTGGATTCGACTTCTGCTTCTGATATTTTATTCGTTATTTATCGATAATTAGAAAATTATTTTTTTTTTTAAATTCAAAATGGCGGCTTCATAATGGCGGATCTTGTCGGCCTCTGCGCACGGAACATCGTCCTACTTTGTCAAGTGCCGGGTATCTCGTAGTTAACTGAAATGAGAAATGAATATATAAGTATCATACAAAAGCTCATACAAAAAAGTAAATACTTCCAATCATTTTTTTTAATAAAGGAAATCCGATGAATGAACAAGACCTATTCTTGATGTTAGCAGAAAAAACATGGTTTTGAGAAAAACGCTATTTTGAAGCCGCCATTTTTCTAATTATCGATAAATATCGAATTAATGATCAAAAGCAAAAGTTCGCATGTCTTTTCATTTTTCACATACAATTCTCAAATTTTGCTATCATTTTCAGGCAGAAGAAGCTTCCCTTAAAGGAATTAAAACTAATACAAAGCCCTGTTATTATTTTTCACATCAAGCAACTTCCCGGGGCGAACTCGACGGCATAATGTATTAACCACACCGAAGCGAATCAAGTTAAAATTAGTCAACACAACTAAAAATAAATGTCACATAAACTTCGCCCCCACAAAGGCTCTACCTTGAAAGCCCGAGACTTTGCCCGGTCCCACAGGCTATTATCGCCAGAAAACCCAAGATTGCTTGTTTCAAGTTCAAAAACATCTTCCCACCGGCTTAGCACGGATGTTATGCTGTAGATGTATGCAACATAATACTTCACCCATAAACAAAGCCTTCTAATGAAGTGCACATACCGCTTGGCGCCCACAGCCACCACACTATACGACAAGCACACCTACCCACCTACTTTGGAGGAAAACAGTGCTGCAACACACAACTAATTAATTCGAAACACGTTCCCCCTTGGCTGCATTTTAGTCAGCTCCGGAGGACATCCCGCATCCCATTACCACACCTCACTCGCACTGGTTGGCTGGCTGGCTGGGGACTCGAGGCTGATTTTAGTTTTGAAGGTGGCGAAACATACCCTAGAATTTCTATATATATAAGAAACAATGCATCCATGTGTTCACGGTGTGTCGTCCGGCGTAAGTAATTTCCCCACAGGAAAGTAATCAGAGTGCGTCGTTCGGGAAGGCGACAGCTAAGAGCAGCAAATTTATTACACTTCTTTTGTGACTGTATTTTAAAAAAATATTCACGGTGTTGTCCTTTAACGCAATGTTTGCACTGATCTTGAAAAAAAATCAGTTTTAGATCGAACAGGTTTGTCGATAAACGCAAGTGTTGGTAGGAAAATCAATGTTTTGCTATGTTGGCCCCACGCGACAGTTTTACCTCTCAGAGCGGATAAACAGCTGGAAAATCAACGAACACTCAACATCAACGTTGTGTTAGGACTTTTAAAGCTGTTAAAAGTTGCAACAGGCCGGCAAACGTTGTCCCCAAAATGATGGAACAGAAACTTGATCCGGTGGCAACACCGTCAATCTCAACGTTGCGCAATGGAATGTACACATGATGTTCACACGTAAAGAACTCGTTCCAAGCTATCTTCTTAGCTTGGTTATCAATGCTAACCTAAAACTTATTTTTGGTGAGTTTCGCGTTTAATTTCGATGCAGAGAATCTCTTGGGAGCTCTTCCGTCGGGGTATATTGAAGTTTCGTTTTTTTAAATCAAAATTTCGTGTCAAGCAGAAACGATGAAAATATCGTTGCATTTAATATGTGAAAAATGACGACCTCACTGCCAACAGTCTAGAAAAGGTTAATTCTATCGCACTTTTGAATATCTAGAAGGACGTCTCCATATGAGGTTTTACGAACGGGTCGAATTACGTTGAAATCATTTAAATTAAAATTAATATTCAGAGTAAACTTCAAATAAGTTTTACATAAAGCAATAACTTCAGATTTCAAATTATGTAGAAAAATGTCCAAGTAATCAATGTTGGGGATCAGAATTCTCCAATTCCAGATGATAAATTACCCAACGAAAGATACAAATGCTGGTAGGATAAACAATTGTGCAGTCAATCGCTTCTAAAATGTTCTAATTGTTGAAAAGAATGCTGTGCATACACTCTTTAGACGCTCAGAAATATTCAATGTTATAACGATCCAACAATTCTAGAAATTTTCAATACACCTACATCCGATTTAATTACAAAGGAAGTCGAAGTTTTATTATTTTCAGAAAAAGATTGTAAATTTTCAGAACAACGAGGAACTCACTTTCATTTTGAATTGGATCCTCCAGGTAAGACAGATGATGTATCTTTGCAGGCTCTGCTAGAATAAGACGCTTTCGAAAATAAATTAGGAAAGGTGTTTGCTGGAACAGTGAGTCCAGAAGGGTTTTTTTTGTAATTCTGCGCTGAATTTAATAATCGAGCAATTCAGACATGGGATATGCCGCAAGCTTAAGCGGTTTTTCTCCACAACACATACATTTAACAGTTGTGGGAACAGTCTTTGACTGTTTGGTCAAGCTATTTACGATTGAGACAATTCATCACATGAGAGATGAACAAGCAGACGAATGATAAGATCAATAAGAGATCAATAAGAGCATAACAAGCCAATGCAGATTCAGCAAAAGTCACTCGAAATGAGTCTGATGGACGGTAAAACTTTTTCTTTTTCCAATGATACAGAGTGCAATTCTTTGCCATCAAGTATCTTCACTGTCTTAAAGGCGATGTTCTTGAAACGATCTACACCATATTTCAGTACATTCTTGTCATAGTGAGACATAATTTGGTGACAACACCATCAATCTCAACGTTGCGTGATGGAATGCGAACATTATACTCACTCGTGAAGAGCTCGCAGGGGCTATCTCATTAGCTCGCCCAGGATTATCAGTGCAAACGCGAAGCCAATTATTATTGACCTCTCGATTAATCGGTTTAGAATAGGAAAGTCAAATTTATTGATATACTATGATTTACGTTATGCGCCCTTTCTTGTCCCAAAAAAACAATATATGATCTAAAAGACTCTTCATGGTAAAAGTTAATCAAAATAAACCCATAATTATATTTTTTTATTTTTTTGTTTTTACATCGCTTAAGATTTTATCTGTTCGGAAATTATTCTCCATGTAACTCGTTCTATGGTCGCTTGCCTCCAATACAACTCCTGCAGCGCTACGATTTGCGAATTTACTGTCGCTCATATCGGATTTCATTAGTAATATTTGCTTTAACTCAAACATGTTCAAATTTAAATCAGTAATCAGTACAATTTTATGGAACCTATTTCTCATATAATATCAAATAAATAGTAGAACGCCATTTTATTGCATTAATATTTTCTATCCTAGTCTATGAGAATGTTTGTAGTGCTATGAAAATATTGATTATATCAATTCACATTGTCCACGATTTTCTAAAACAAGATGAAATTTTCTTTCTTCCCATTCTACTGTAATTAAACCAATCCGATTTCGTTTTCTTAGAGATGTACTAAGCAGTGTGCTTAGAATCAGCTTGGAATTTTTCATGATTTTTTTCAAGATTGGATATCTTAAATTTAATGACTTCAATAAATGTTCAGATGGTTTTTACATTTTATTCAATCGAGTATGCTGAATTTATTTAAGAATTCATTGTGTTTGTGTATTTCAAATAGATATGTTATAACCTTTTGAGAAGAGATTGAAAATTTCATCCAAAAGGGGTGAGGTTTCTCAACCTCAAAAAAATTATCATGTGATAAATAAATAATTTTCGCTTTCCGACCAGAACTTCTAGATTTGCTTCCAGAGACATCACACGGGACAAGGAAGTTGTTTATGCATTCACATAAGACGTGCGAAGTTTTGGATTCAGCATCTAACCGGCTGGATTGAATTCTACGTCAAGAATATCTCGGGAAAGCCCCATGGGACCGTTGATGTTTCTACCTTACTTCAATGACGTGCACCTAATGCCGAAGACTGTCCGCTTGTCCTTCGCAGATGACAAAATAACGAGCAACCAGACGGATTTTTATCAATGAGAGCATGGCCAGACAATTTCAGATTCAGTAAAAGTCTCTCGAAATGGGCCTGATGGACTGCAAAATCTGTCCTTCAAATGATACTGAGTACAATTCTTAGCCACCAAGTATCTTTACTATCTGAAACCCGATGTTCTTGAAACGATCAACACCATAGTTCAGTAGATCCTTAACAGTGAGACGTGATTCGCTTACAACACCGTCAATCTCAACATTGCGCGATGGTATGTAAACATGATACTCACTCGTTAAGAGCTCGCAGGAGGCCTTTTCGTTAGTTTGTTTAAGGTAATCCGTGCAAACGCGAAACTTATTTTTTTACTTTTGCGTATTGTTTCGCTGTAGAGAAGCGGGAAGGCAAATATCTTAATATACAATGTGTTCAATTAAGTGACTTTCTTTCCCCTCAAAAAAACGATTTCTGTTCTAAAACAGTCTTGAGGATAAAAGTTACTCGAAATTAGCCTCAAATTTCTCAAATGACCAAGAATCCCCCCTATGTCAGTTGGATCGATCTTTCTTCATTAGAAATTTGCAAACCTTTAATAAAAATTTGACTAAGCAAAATCACTTGCGATTCCGACGAACAAAGAATTCCCAACCTTAAATATTAGTTAGCATCTAACTACCGACTAAAAAGGGGCTGCCCCGTTCGACATCGATAATTACCGTATTTTATGCCCAACCAAACAGCCCGTTACCACCTTCATTAATCCGAGCCGGTGGCGCTCTAGAATTCTAGTTCCATTTCAGGGGCACAGCTGAAAATCACCACTTAGCTTAAGCAGACATTCCATTCCATTCCAAGCACTGCACTAATTCAATTAAAACGAGAAACGCGCCGTTCCATTCCCCCTTCGGCGACAGATTCTAATCAGATTAGCCCGCGCGCGAGTGATCAGTACAGTACACATAGAAACGCACGTTGGAACTATTCCCTCCTCAAGTTCCAACGGACAACACTTGGTACGCCCACCGAAGCAACATAGAAGAAAAAAACAGGTGACAGCACTCTGCCTTCCTAGTTGCCGGGGACCGCAAGATAACCATCGAACACTTCTAATTGTCCCTGAGCACACGGAGAGATCGATAGAACCATATTTTTATTCTCAAGGTCAAACGATCTTGCTGTGAACAGCTGCAGTGATCTACGCCGATCACTGGCATGTTCGGACCCGGAATAGGGTTTCAGCTGATCAGGTGTGTCTCGGCTGTCATCTGCGAGTGAATGTCATCATCGAAAGATTCAAAATGACACCTCTTGGGAGCAATTAGGCGACATTTGATTGTGGGATCAAAGTGACCGCCGACTTTTTTTTTTGTTCGGGTTCCAAGCAACCAACCAATAAGTTCTTTCAAATTTGCAACGAGGAATGCCAATGACGCAAAGCTGATTTAACATATGATTACTGTTATTATAATTCAATATAAACCTCGGCCGTAGTCGTCGGTTCTAGGCCAACTAGACCTGCATCGGACCTGGTCGTAGGTCGGTCGACCGGGTTGAACTGAATGAAGTTGTTTGAAGACTTGATGTGCGCGGAAAAAAATGATCCGATCAAGCTTCGCTTGTAGAAGAAAGCATAGCATGCCATTACTCAGTTTAGAATACCGCACGTCAGCCTGGTGAGCAGTGTGGTCAGTATTGGGAAAATGTTTTAACGTAGCAGGCTGATTTCAAGCGTTGATAGTTTGTCCAGGACTGGCAACACTGTTCAATAGCGCGGATTATAATCCAAATGCAAATATAATTAGATCATAGGACATGACAGAGCAGCACCGGACAGGTCGTAAAGTCCGTAAACGATGAAAAATTACTGCAACGAATTAATTACCTATTCAAACGCTTGCACCAGATTCATAGATTACTAGCGCCTGGATGCTTCCCCCCGGTACGAGGTTTACCGGTTACAGCTTGGCAGGTATATTACTCCTAATTGACATCGGACAAAGTAGGCGATTAAAAATAAGTATAATGTCCTGATTTATGCAGGATCTGGTAGCAGCTTGTTCGCCTGATTTCTAGATCGTTCGGTTGTTTTGAAGTGTTGCTGAGTCCAAACATCAGCATCTATTCAACTGTCAAACCCGTCGCTGATTCCGATCAGGACCTTGCAGAGTGCCAGCTCTGCGTCGTGCACTAATTTATTTGGAACACCCCAACAAACTGGACATACTGATTTAATCGTCCTGATTTGTTGCGTTGCATCGCCGCCAAACCGGGAAGCGATTCGTCGCCGTCGTCGTCGTTGTCGCATTCCATTTTTCCAATCCAGCAGTGCCTTCAAAAACTAGTCCACCGCACATAGCAGGCGGCGATTATTTGTTACCGGTTTTGTCATACGATCGATTCGAGTTCTGTTTGAATATAGATGGGCGTTTGTTGTTGTTGGAAAAGTTGTTGAAGAAACGGGCTGTAAAGAAGCTGTCAAGGACAAGCTTATCTCAATCAGTGGGGGAGCAGAGCTTCCAGATAACGCAAGGAATAATCCTAGTGCAAGATGTTGGGTAATGGAATAACAGATTAGGTTGGGCACTTTCCGAATCCTAATGAGTAGTCCATTGTATCCCAATCAAACAAAAGGCGTCGTCAAGGTGAGAAAAAATGATTTCTAATGTGACGAAAAAAAATCGTTTTTCCTTTTTCCGCCGTACACGTGGAGAAACACGAGCGTTTCTCGATTTAGCAATTAGCAATCAGTGCGGCATCGTTGGTTGGCAAATCTCTTGGTCCGCTTGGTTGGAAGCATTAATCGAATGGTTCGTCGAATCAAGCAGCTCCGATTTTGGATCAGGGTGGAGAGAGGGAGACAACAAAAAAAGAAAAGGAAAATGAGATAATTAACTTTTCACGCATTAGTGAGAAGCAACGCTTTGCCAATTTGACGGTTCGGTCCAGAATAATATGGTGGTAATGAATGACGGCTGCCCCATGCATTGCATTGGTAGTAGTAGGCGTGGGAAGTATAGAAGTAAACATTCTGTCATTCAATTAGGTTCTTTATCGACACAGTTAACCTTACTTTTGTTGACATTTCACTAGTACTGGTTAAAAAGATTTTATGGACGACTACATTCGTTCAAATCACAGCAAATCTTGAATTTTTCTAAGTCCATAGAAACAGTACAAGCAAACTGTCAACAATGAACATTCGAATTAATTTGTGACGTCACCGTAAAGTATTCAATACTTTACCGTTAGTTTATAAGTGACCCCAAATGTTTATCTTTGACGGTCCGTCGACAAAAATTGTTTAAGTCCATGTAAACAGTACAAGTATACGGGCTAAAGGAGAGGTTTAAATGTGTCGATAAAAAAGTTCTGAGGGGAATAAGGAATAACTGCCAAAAATAGGTCTGAAACGCGCTATTCTCAATGCGACGATTTAATAAACTGTTCTAAATATTGTTTTTTTCCTTCTTTTGTTTATTTGACACGGCTCAATGCCGTAATCATAACTGAGCCGTGGGTCTTTTTGATTTTTATAATATGCAGAATCTAAAAGTTAGTTTCCAAAATGCCTGCCCAGAGTAATAAATCGCGAGAGTTAGCAAAGATAAGCTTTACATTTTTACCTTGATAGCTTCAGACAAACCTCATGAGATAGTCCCCTTGTGAGCTCTGTGCGCGTAATTATCGCATTTACATTCCATCGTGCAACGTTTAAATTGACGGTGTTGTCACTGGAACAAGTTTCACTATCTATTATTACAATGCAGTAGCTTGTATTCAGTATAATTCGAAGAGGAAACGATGCTTAACGTCCATTAGGCTTTTTTCACCAGTTCCCAAATGGTAACGTGATTAGCATTCTGCGAGAGGCTAAGATGCAAGCCGCCGAACGGATCAGAGGTGGTGGATAATGCTTTGTCGCGATAGGGAAACCAATTGTGATTCGTGACCCGAACCAGCAGCAATATTGTAGTGATCCGGTTAGCTTTACGCACCTAGGTACCTACGGACCACAGTCTATCCATTTTCCTAGATAAAAGACTTAGCAATCTTGTAATTTCCTATAGACTGATACAAACCCTGAAGCAGATTAAAGTAGAAAACGCAATACCAGGTATCTGTTAAATAGTGAAGTGCAAATGCATTTAGCAATAAACAAATATAGTGGAATTAAGTGGTAGAAAAACTTATGTAAAGTACGTATATTCCGCTAAGACCCCCGTTCGCGTATATACTGTGGTCCTATAATGCCTATAGACTTAAAAATCACATGCTATAAAACTGCCCTGACAAGGCGAGTCGGTGTCATCTTGAAATAAAGGAAAATAAAGTCCTCCAGCGTTACAGGCAGGTTTGTACAGGTCCAGCAAGCCGCCAGAGTGTTCTAGACCATAGATTGTTTTATTTAAGGGGAATGACATGGCGTCTAACGTAATACATTATATATCAATAAATTTGACTTACCGATTCTAAATCGATAAATCGCGAAATCAATAAACATTAGTTTCGCATTTGCCTCGATAGCCTTAGACAAGCTAACGAAAAGGTCTCCTGCTAGCTCCTCACGCGTGAGTATCATGTTTACATTCCATCGCAGAACGTTAAGATTGACGGTGTTGTCACCGCATCATGCCAAACTGTCAAGAATCTACTGAAGTATAGCGTTGATGGTTACCTCGTGTTCTAGAAAGTAAAGATACTTGATGTCAACGAATTGCGCTCAGTATCATTCGAGGAAAACGTTTACCGTCCATCAGGCTTATTTCAAGCAACTTTGGCTGAATCTGCAGTGTCTGGCTGTGCTCTCATTAGGACCATTCGTCTATCTGCTGTGGGAAATACTTGATGATTTGACAGAAGTTGAGATTGACGGTGCTGTAAGCGAATCACGCCTCACTGTCAAGGATCTACTGAACTATGATCTTGATTGTTTCAAGAACATCGGGTTTCAGATAGTAAAGATACTTGGTGGCAAAGAATTGCACTCAGTATCATTTGAAGAACAGATTTCACTGTCCATCAGGCCCATTTCGAGAGACTTTTGCTGAATCTGCATTGTCTCATGCGCTCATTGATAAAAATCCGTCTGGTTGCTCGTTATTTCGTCTCTCCTGTGATGATTTATCTCAACCGTAAATAACTTTGCCAAACAGCCAAAGACAGTTCGGGAGGAGAGGGAAATCTCATTCGGATGATACGTGTAATTAAGGCACTGTAAAATGTTTCCATTTTAACTCAATCAGATGTAGGTTTATTGAAAATTATATCCATTTTTCATTTCACTTAACTACGAGAGGCCCTGCGCTGGACAAAGTAGGACAATGTTTTGCGTGCCGACGAGGTTCACCATTTTGAAGCGGCCATTTTGAATTTTCAAAAGAAAAAAATCATTTTCTAATTCGCGATAAATAATGAATTAAATATAAAGAGCAGAAGTTCGTCTGTCTTTTGATTTTCCCACAAAAAATTCTCAAATATTGCTTGATTTTCGGCCGAATCCAGAAGAAGGTCCCCTTAAAGCATTCAATATTTCTGAACGCCTAAAAAATGTATTCGCTGCATTTCTTTCAGTAGTTGAACCCGCGTTTGTATCTTTCGTTGGATAATTCATCATCGGAGGTGAAAGATTCCATAACTTTTTTCTAATAGAATTCGAGAGCTCTAATCCCCAAAATATATAATATATAATTACAAATCTGAAGCTCTCATATGATTAGAGAATTACCCTTTCCTCGATTGTTGGCATTGAGGTTGTCGTTTGTCAAACATTAAATGCAAAGATATTTTTATTGCTTTTGCTTAACACGGAATTTTGATTTAAAAGAAAAATACGAAACTTCAATATTCACTGCTCTTGCACCGACGGAAGTGCTGCTTCCGATCGAAGAATATGAATACCTCGCTGGTTTGTTTCTGTAACCATCAGAATGAATCCCAAATGAAACAAATTCCTGGCACGAAAATTGAGAGGCAGCCTCCCAACCTTAAAAACGCTTATTTTGACACATCTACAGATCGCTTGCACAAAAAACTTTTTGTGCAGTTCGACAGCTTCATTTTGGGCCAATTAAAAAAATTTCCTACTTGAAAGTTTCTTTTTTTAAATACGGTTATTAAACAAAAGCTTTGAAAGTTACAGCTTGGCGTGGTCCGTCTAGGTTAAGCCTTCAGTACGGATCAATACACTCAAGTTTTTTTACGCGGTTTTTTTTGCGCGGTATTGTTTTACGCGGTTTTTTACGCGGATTTTAAAATTTACGCGGTTTTCATTTACGCGGTTTTTGAAATTTACGCGGTTTTCATTTACGATTTTGAAATTTACGCGGTTTTCATTTACGCGGCCTGTATCCCCCGCGTAAAAAAAACCTGAGTGTACATTGACCTAGCAACTCCTATAAATAGTGCAAAAAGATTTTAGCCGGCCGGACACACAGACAGCAAGAAAATTTCGTCTTGTTTCAAAAAATCGTGGACAATGTGAATTGATACGATCCATACCTACGTAGCATTACAAACCTTCCCATAAATTAGAATCGAAAATATTAATGCAATAAAAATGGCGTTTACGTGAATAGTTATTTGATATGATAGGAGAAATAGCTTTCATAATCTTCCCAAAATTGGGATTATAAAAATATGGGGACAAATAATCTCATAGAATTGTACTGATCCCCATCCCCCAACAGTTTTCTGCATCACGGTTTTCTTTAGGCGGAAAGTGAAGTCGCTTAATGTAATACCTGTATCAAGCAATGCAGGAGTCCACAATTACAATAAATAATAAATCGCCATAATTAACAAAGATAAGCTTCACATTTTTACCTTGATAGCATCAGAGAAACTTAATGAGGTAGTCCCCCTGTGAACTCTGTACGCGTGTGTATCACATTTACATTCCAACGGGCAACGTTGAAATTGACGGTGTTGTCACCGTCAATTTCAACGTTTCACTGTCTTGAGGAAGTAAATACACTTGATTACAATGCAGCAGCTTATGTTCAGTATAATTTGAAGAGGAAACGATGTCACTAGACTCGAAACCCACAGACATTACAGGAACCCCAACAAGGCGAGTCGGCGCCGTTTTGAAATTAGCCCAAATCTTTTCTCATGGTCCTCCACCGTTAAAGGCGGGTTTGCGCAGACCTAGCAAGCCGCCCGAAAAAAAACAAAGCATTTCAGGAAGCTACTCGTAATCCTAGAACTCCTGGATCGTAAAAATATTTAAAAAAACTACTTGAAAAAAGTCGAAAAGAGTGAAATTCCAATGCGAAAAACCCAATAATTTGTTCAAATGAAACTTTACACAATAATATGTTCTGCAATTAATCCATTTTTTTGTTGGTTTTTTGCCGTAAGTACCAATACCTTTAAGACTTTCGGTGATATCCAACGGTGAGAACAAGTCAAGCTGATGAGTTAAACGAAAGCAATTATGCGAAAGAATTCCCCTCAAAGGCAGGATTTGAACCTGCAAGCCTTGGGACTCCGGCTCAATGCACAAACCCTAATGCTATCCCTGGGCTATAATGACGTCATTATAGCGCAGGGTAGCGTAAGGGTTTGTGCATTGGGCCGGAGTCCCAAGGGTTACAGGTTCGAATCCTACCACTGGGGGAATTTTTTTTCTCGTTGCTTTCGTACAACTCGCCAATTTCATCTGTCTTCCCTGTTGGATACCACCAAAAAATATGCCACAATTCATTTCGTTTCACTTGATCGTACGCCGCCTTGAACTCCACAAAAATAGATAGGGAGACCGCATGTTATATTCACGGAATCAATACAAAATTTGTCGATGTATAAACATCAGGCCCGTCGTTGATCGTCCTTCCGGAAACATACTGTGGTATTCGCCGAAAACAAAACACGAAAGAGTACCTTGCAGGCGGCATTGTTTTGCTTCGAGTTATTATGCTCGCGGCACACATTTCAGCCAATCCAACGGTATTTCTTCTTCCATCTTTCTTACGCCAATGTAGTTTTTTCTCGGCTACAGTCCCTTCGCCATATTGTTCCCAGTGCTAACGTGTAGCCGCTGCAAGCATTCGGCTTCCAGCCGGTTTTTCGTCCGTCATCACGCAGTATCAAATCAGTTGTTCCGCTGGTTTCCACATAACGAATAATAATTAGTAAGCTTCGGCGAACACGAAGCTATCACCCTGTCATACAGAACTAGTATATACCATTATATGATACTGATGGAATCTCTCTCAGGATTCTGGTGAAATCTATCTGAGAAATCTAGAGGAATCTTTCTCAGGGTAATCAAAAATTCTACTTGGAAAGCCGATTCATTTGTTTTTATTTTTTAATTCTGCGGAAATCCATCTCTGGATTTTGAAGGGACTATTGTCAGCATTCTGATCAAATCTTTTCAAAGTGCAAATGGAATCCTTCTCAGTATGTTGATGAATTCTTGTGGAATTCTTCTAGTGACTGCAGTAGAATCTTTCTACGGATTGATGAAAATATTTTCTGTACTCTGATTACATCTCCTTAGGATGCAGATGTCATCCTTCTTAGAATGTCCATTGAATCATAATCCTGTTTCGGGTAGCATGTCTCTGAGGTCTTGACAGGAATCTGTTTTAAGATTTTGATAAAATTCTTCTCTGGATTCTGAAGAAATTATTATCAGAATTCTGCAACAATATCCTTATGATGCTGAAGGCTGCAAAAACTCTAAGCATTTATCTTGCCTGACAGACCCTAGCTGACAGGGCGGCCAAGACCGGTAAATTCGAGTTTTCATAACCACAAGGGAAAAAATAGAAAACAAACACATTTTACGTTTACAGTGACTTCATTCTCCTCCGCTGCTCCGGTGCTGCGCTGCTACAACTGGCGGTTAGACGGGCAGTTTACCTCACTTTCAGCCGGCCCGGAACGTTCGTGGTAATATCGTTCGGTACACTTTTCCAGGGGTTGGTTTCTTCACACGTGGACTCCTTTTTCTACGCGCTGGCTACTGTTTTTCAGCAAAACGTTTCTGTTCCCGAATCGCGATGTCACTACTTCCGAGGTTAGATATTTTCGCCGCGCGATCAAAAAAAGCTCATCTTTAATTACCGTCACCATCAACGTTTGCTGAATGAAGAGTTCAGCACTGATATTTGGTAGCAAGAGGAGATTCCGGTCTACCAAAATGCTGTATTTTATTTACAAACAGGCAAAAAACATTACATTCTACGGAGAGTTAAACACAAATTAGAGTTAAGCAATAAATTCATCTTATATCTTATTTAAGACTTTTTTCGGTGGTATCCAACGGGAAAAACAGATCTAGAATACTGAGTTAAATGAAAGCAATTATGTGAAAAAATGCTTCCAGTGGCAGGAATCAAGCCTGCAGCCCTTGGGACTCCGGCCCAATGCACAAACTCTCATGAAGACGTCCTAGAAAGAACACATCCTTATTGCATTGGCGAATGTGATCGCCTGTAGAGAGAGAAAGAAACTTTTGATCTATTCAATTTCCCTGCTAGATATCAAGGCCAGTGTTGTTTTTATTATTATCGTTTGATGTCTGATTTTAGGTCACCCGAAAAGCAACGTCGCGAATTGATTTTGCGCAAGACCCGAAAAAACCTGAACTCTCTCATCGGGACATCAGAAAACAACTCGAATGATGATACTTCCGTCCAGGCGGACTTCCGTCCGGCTTCTGGGGCTACTGTTCTTCACAGCCCAGCATAAGTTTGATGTTCCGGAGAAGGTAAGAAAGCCGAAACTTTCAAAGTTTCCCAATCAATACAGGATTTGGCAAGCGATCTGCTCATGTGGTAAATGATGGAGTGCGCCGTTTGTGACTACCGGGACTGTAAACTGCGAGATCTACCTCAAGGAGTGTCTAACGAAGCGTCTGCTTCCTCTGGCCGAATCTAGCTTCGTGTCACTATTCAGACGTTGTCCTGGAATGGTACGAAACACTTTCGCATCCAAGGACATGAACCCCCTAACGCACCAGAGCTAAGACCCATCGAAAAATACTAGACAATTATGAAGCAAGCATGAAGAAAAATGGGTTTCCGAACAGAATAAGCTGCAGCCAGAAGTTGCACAGAACCTAATGAATGTGCGAGCGTACGGTTATGCTATTGAAGTTGAAATAGATATGCTAAAAGCTTACTAATGGGTTGTTTTATTGTCTGAAAGTTTGAAAAGGATCGGTGATGCAATTTGATGTGGGACACCCTCTTTAGAAGTAGTGGTACGATCACTGTCGCTATTGCTATAATCATGGGTTCTTCTTCCTAGGACGTCATCGTAGTTCAGGGATAGCATAAAAGTTTTGTGCATCGGGCCGGGGAGTCCCAAGGGTTGCAGGTTCGAATCCTGCTCCTGGGAGAAATTTTTTCAACTAATTGCTTTCGTTTATCTCTCCATTTCAATCTGTTTTCCTCGTTGGATAGCCCCAAAACCAGTCACAAGTTAGGGTATTTTTTCACACAATTCAATGTTTTTAGCCTGACGAGTTACACCGTTACACGGTCTTATGATACCGATGGAACCATTTCTAAGATTCTGGTTAGGTTTCCCCTGGATGCAGAAATCTCTTGAAAAAAGTTGGTACATTTATTGGGATTCCGAAGGACCTCTTCTCAGAATTCGGGTGAACACATTCTTACTCCCTGATTACTCTAAAATACGAGCAGGAATTATCAAAATTTTCAGCAGGATTTCATCAGATTCCTGAGTCGGATGTCATCAATAACATCGTCATAGTTCCACCAAAATATAAAGTAAGCTTTCGCAAGAAATTTTAACAGAATTCTGACTTATTCAGTTCATATTATTCAGTTTCACCATGTACGTAATGTCGTACTGATAGGATTCAAGAGTTACAATTTGTTTCCTGCAACAGAATGAGCCACTATATTGAGTGTGATAATGTTAGGGTGAAGATCCCCGTGTCTTATCAAGATAACGCAATCGAATTACGACTGTACGGTCTGTCTTCGCATCGTATATAGTACTTTCCATTCGAGATGATAAATTCTTCTTAGACATCCGCAACGTTGTTCTAGTGGCGAAAATGCTGCTAAAGCACCCTATTCCATCTTTCGTAACCCTGCAACCGACTCTACCCATGCTCAGACAACGCCATTTACCTATGATAATCAGTTTACATACGTGTCAGTGCTGCAAACCGTCTGCATACCGCGCAATAGCAACTAAAACAAACACAGTTATTAAATTAAATCCTTGATCATCTACGACCACATTTCACGGTCATTATCCGCAAATAAAAATTAATCAACAAGCTAAAACCAGTTATGGTGGTATAGAAGAAAATACTCCTGCGTCGCTGAAAAGTCTCCGCACGCAGTGGCAAATTGCGTGCCAAGAATTCGACGGACATACAATAAATGTATTTATTTATTTATTTGCTTTAAATATTCCAGATGCACGGCTCAGTGAAGTTCACGTATCAAGTCGTGTCACAGAAACGAATTATTTAAAAAATCGATTCTAACAGAATATTTTAACAAATTTATTCTCGAGATATTGAAGAAATTCTGAACTGAAAAATCTGGGCAAAAATAACATTTTAGACTTATATCAGTGTCATGAAACCGATTTATTAGAAAGACCTCTTAGGCTCATTAATTACTTCAAACTAACACTAATTGCATAAAAAAAATTATCAGTAATTATCTGGCAGCTAAATTGCACTCCAACTATGCAGATGAGACGGAGTCGAAATGCGAATTCATCGACTATTTCCAGACAATCCCACCAAAGTAAAAAAAACCCCTAAGGGGTCATGAAGCAGCTACTGGGGTTCTGTGACGAGTTTTCTAGCTGTCTCTCCTAACAACCTGAAAATAGCACATTGCAACGCAAAAAATCAGTTTTGAATTATGGGGTCTCACAACAGCCAAAGATATGTCCCGTGATACAAAAAGATTGACGCAAATGCGTCATAAATTAGTTATGGAATCTGCGTTTCGGCTTCGTCGCATCAGAATCCGACACTAACTTAGTGACAGGACTAAGCTAGCGCTGGATTGACGCTACTAGCTCCAGAACCGGAGACACTAATTGTGTTTCTGAGCAAACCCCTGGCGAAGCGTGATGTCCCGCAAGAAGGAGAAATATAGCATAGTTGATAAATACTGCTTTAGAGGACATAACCTCTTTTGTATACAATCGTGAATGAGAATATTTTCCCAGAGGAGCCACTTCTCTGTGCCACCATCAAAGGACCGCGGGTAATTTTGCTTGTTCCAAGCTGCAATCCAGATTCTGACCTTCCCATCCAACCATTGCGTAAGACTACAGATACAATGCCGGCCGGCGAAATCATTACCAAAAAATCTCCTGTCTTACATAACCTCAACCAGCAGGAATGGCCAACCACCCAGTTACACAGCGAAACATAATGATCCGATTTGTATAGTTTTGATAAATGACTTCACGGCTGATTTGATCAGACCGATTCGTACCCACCCAACCGACCGACGACGACGAAGACGACGCAATCCGTATCCAAGTAGGCACCGAAACATGGAAAACAAATCTGCTTTCCCTAGCCCTATATATGTACATGTATTTCATTCTGCCATTCCTGATGCATACCACCAGCAGCATTATTCTTCCTAATAGCCGCCTTACTCGGTATATGGACAGGACTGCGTTCGTTGCTGCGGGCTTGTAAGCTTGGTTCCGAGAATTTTTCCGTCATTTTGTTCTTTATACGGTCGTGGCCCCGGATCGCCGTCATCAGTCAGCCTGTCAGGCGATGATGACAGCGCTTTGCACTGGTATTTCCACTGTGTGTAAAAAGACGCCTAAGATGCCTAACGCGTAAATTAGGCTGGAAAGCAATGGTCACTGCGTGACTGGGCCGAAAAGCGGTGGCCAGTGGAGGCGCGCAGTCATTGTTATTGTTTGCTGATATTTTTTTCGGTTTGTCATCTGATGAGGTTAGGTTTATTTTTACTCACTAGGTTCCACACGTTAAATCTCTTGCTGGGTGTACTTAAAAGAAATGTTTAAAAAACAAACTCTGGAACCGTTACTCTAAATTACTGTCATTTTTTCGTTTAACCTCCGTAGAATGGGAGGTATTTTTTCCCGTGCCTGGCAGCTTTTCTCTTTTTCGTCGACATACGACGGATCCCTCCCAAGCGCTAGCAGAGGAGCTATTGAAATAAACTGCTCTTCTGTCGGATGTGCTTTAGTAGCCTATTTTCTTTAAGCGCGCCCCTGTACTCTGGAGCAAAGTGGTGTGAAACGCAGGATCTCGTTCTGGTTCGTTTCGTCACAGCTGCATCGTAACGAAATTTTTGATATATTTGCAACTCTAACGATAATGACACTGGGAAAGTACTTTTCCGTCATCGTTATGGTCATTGTCAACAGCATCGTCGTCAGTGCCTGTACGACAGTAGTCAGAGGGTAGGGTTACTAACATTATTTTGCCCTTTTGCTTGTATCAGCAGTAGTAGGCCAATGCACGTGAGCTAGGACTAAGTCAATCTGGCGGTCTTCCATGATACTGACGAGATGAAGTCGGATTGCAAATTGTTGAGACTTACTGTATTGTGGCAAAACTGTTTAATCTCATTTTCTTCTCTGGTCGAAATATATTTATAACCTAGGAATAAATAATTGCTCATATTATCACTACTAAATTGTGTATCTCTGGGATGAAAGATGAAACAATCAACCATACCCAAGTAACCAATAAGCATTATAACGTAGCCTAATATCTGCTTTAGATCCACATATAAAGCTGTCCTAAAAAGCCGTGAAGCCCTGAATACTTATATAATGCTGATATTATTTCAGAAAAGGCGAAATATAGTGCTATTACTGTGCAGAGATTGACAGCTCGTTTGTGCAGTACTAAAGCTATTATATAGCAAAAGCGTACAAATGTCAAATTTGAAAGCCTTATATTGACACTACTAATGCTATTAAAAAGCTTTAGTTGGTTGTCATTGTCCGCCACGGTTTTAAAACCTTTTCTTATGTTTCCTTTCGGTATGATGAGCAGAAAGGAAAAATTTTAAAATAAAACATTCTGTTTAAAACCGTAATTGACTCTATTCTAATGCATTGTAATGAATATCCTTAATGGGTTTTCGTTCTCACGTGATATGAATGTTTACGAAAATTACCTTTAGTAAGTCTCCAACTGATGTTGGAGACCTTGCCTCGTCCTTCACGGTTTCTCAGCGCATTTACTTTTGCTTCCTGGACTATATTGCATATGTTCGATTGAAATGAAATATGCCGAATATAATCTTCAAGAAAAGTTGCATAACAAATCAACCCACAGCATCACAATAGCATTATATCAGCTTTTTATTTGCTCTATAATGGCATTAAATGCACTTGTAAAGCCTACATGCTTTAAAGATCCTTGAAGCATGTACGCGTTATATCAGCTTTATATACGCATATAGAGCAAGCTATAATGCTATATGTCGACTGTGCAGTTATGCATTATTGATGCTAATATAGAGCTTTATTGCGTTGTTAATGCTGTAATCGAGTTTCAATGCAACATTAGTGCAAATGTATAGCCAATATAGTGCAATGGCTTAATGCTTATAGTTACTTGGGTACCTTAAAGGCAAAACCCATTATTTTTTATTCTACCAGAACTAACTTTGCAGATAAGCACGCATAATGTTTATATGCTTCGTAACCCATTATCAAAAAAGCATAATGGGAAGCAAAGAACTGCTGGGCTGGAGCTTTATTCTCGTAAATCACACCGCTGCTGTTCACGTGTTTCGTTTCCCATAATTTTCCCCGCCATAGCACTGGATTATGCATCATCGCAGGACTACAGTACGAACCGAGCAGTTAGATTTTCCGTTTGCGATAAAAATTCGTCAAAATTTCATATTAAATTACAGACCCAGTAAACAATGGGATAGTGTGGCACCCTTTCTAATGAGATAAATGAGAGAATATCTAACCTGTATTGGGTTCTTTTAAACGTGATACGACGATACTAAAATCTTTTTCAACAGTTGAAGCAGTGGTAAAAGGTCACCTGTTGTTTGTTGATCACGATAAGTAATACTCCGCAGCAAGGCGGGAGCTCTTTTCGATTTAACACAGTGGTTGTTGATTTCGAATATTGTTGTATACGCCATTCAGTTAGCAAGGTGAAACATTTGTTAAAAATGAATACGCAAGTCACTTTTATTCAGGTCCATCACATACGAAATTCTGTACTGGCAATGCTCAACAGTTTAGCCAAAATTGAAAGCTTTATAGTGCTCAACTACCATATCGTTTTGTGTAACTTTACTGTCATTTTCGAGTATGACAAAATGAAGGTACGATACATGATCTATCACTGCATAATTCCGATAAGTTCAATGCAAGTCGCCTGTCGAAGAGATAGATCAATTACGGTTGAAGCCTGGAGAATGTTCTTCTAACAGTGTTCGTGTCATGAAGATGCGGATGATTCGACATGCTCCTTCTTATCTGACTCTGCAATATCAAACACGGGGCAGTATTACCGCAGGATATCGTATTTGAGTGGGGCATCAAAACTATTCGAGCTGGCTGTTTAAATCCTATCTTCTTTCACGGCAAACACTGCATCGCATACGACCAACACGGTTTGATGACTTAACAAACAACCTGTTCTTGTTCACAATGCATGTACTCGATGGTATCGCCGACAGACCAACTTTTGTATCGCAATAGCCATGCTAGTCAAACTAGGTGTTCGTGGATAAATATTTCGTTGGTTTCGTGACTAACTTGATGGAAGGTAACTGCAAATCACGATTAGGGACTGTCACTCTGCTACATTTCTCGCTACATCCGGTATCCCACAAGGCAGCCATCTCGGGCCAGTAATTTTTTTTTTCTATTTCAATGACGTCAACATCAAATTACAAGGACTCTACTTCTTCGTCCGATGACATTGAAGATTCTTTCCATGGATATGGAATCGATTCGAATTTTCCTGCTTTATCTATAAAAGAACAACCACCGACTAAGTAGCAATCCAGTAGGCATTTGACAGGAGCTTGGAACGCTTCGAACGGTCATTTTCGATACGTAAGGTCGCTGGGAAGAAAATTGCTTTGACCTTAACACGATAGGTGGTAATGAAAGAGAAAAAAAATCACAACAAAACAAAATTATCGAGAGCTAATGCGAGGAATCTGCTTGTCGTTTACTGGCGTTTTCGTCGTGATTTGCTGTAAGAATAGGGAGTAGAGAAAATGAGTATGAATTCAGATCTCGAAAAGCGACGATCTTGGAAAACGAATAAGGCAGCGGTACCCTAACAATGCCCCGTGAACGTTGATTTATTTTCGAGAAGATTGAGTAACGGCTAGCGAAAAAAACGAGTACTGGTACTTTACCGGTATTTACGATACTTAGACCTGCGATAACGGCTGGAAACCGGCCGCTGAAAGGAATTGAAATCCCTATTCGTGAAGCTGCAACCGACCAAACTGACTAATCATCTACGCACCCGTCTGCTGTTTACCTAACCTGGCACCGGACTTACAAAATTCATAACTAGCATTAATACCACATTTTCAGTTTCACAATTTGGCTTTGTACAGAATTTTCCGGTGCTGGTTGGGGATCATGCGAAGCATATGGTAGCTGTGCTGATGTGGAAAAAAGATCTCTAACACAGCTCCCTTTACCCGATATAGGGTAATAATCCTATTTTGGCTCTATTAGGTAGAATGGCGGTTCGAACTCGAACTCGTACGTAATGTTGTTAGAGCAGAGAGTTACATCTAACACCTCGTAGCTGCCAGATCGTGCAAATGTTGGAGGAATTCCTATATTGAGTGTATGCGATGTTCAAGTATTCCATTAATTTGAGCTGTCCTTATCGGATGTCCCAAATTATGTAGATGCTAAATATCATAGATGGGCGAACATTGCTGCTTCAAGAAGTTATCACTGAAGCACAAAGTGGACAACATTTGAAAAAAAAAAATTGTTGTTCATTTTTATCGTCGCTCATTTGAACGACCGAAAATAAAAGTCGCAAAAACAAAACAAGCTTCGTAAACCTGCTGTAAATATAGGGGAACCCGGGGTTACTAAAACCGTGGGGGTAATTCAGATCCCCTCGTTTTCTCAGAAAATCCTAAGACTTTCTGACTGCCGAACAAATTCGTAAGAGCGCCATCCTGAAACATTAACTTTGACAGATGAATCTCATTCTGTATTACTTTTAGACAGGAGATACAACGTGTTTCAGTTTTTCAAAAATCATTATAGTGGCAAAACCGTGACTGAGACTTCCATTTAACTGAATGTTTTTTTTTGTTTGAATGAAAACACAGATATTTTCAAGACGCTCACCACTTTTGTGCGCAATGAGCGTACGGGGCTATTCGGACCGCCAATTCCATCAACCACCGTTTAGCGGCTTGCGTCGGCGCACACGATTCGATTGCCGCGCCACAGCAAAGAAAATACATGACGCACCCAATCGACAGCTGTGGCTACCCAGAATGATAACATTGGGCTGCACATGTAGTGCAAATACCGGAAAAGAGACAAGCTAATGTTATGCTAAACAGAAAACCAACTTTGGCGCAGACCCCGTACTCGCCGGCTATGTGCAATTGAGGAAGATGCGTATGCGATGAGCGTTGAAGGAGACTGGTGGCCCAAGATCGAGTGACCTGGAAATCGAACATACATTCGGCCATGATTCGGAGTATTCGGACTGTTCGGTCCGGATGATGATGATGAACCTTCATTTTGCATTTTTTTAAATCGTTCAAGTTTATCGTTTTTTCAAATTTCAGTTCATTATCGTATTTAATTTTTGTCTTTACTAATTTTTTATAATTTTACTTGTTTCTCTCTATATTCGTTATTTATCAGTTAGATATATTATTTATTTTTGCATATTTTTGTGTAGTTAAATTCTACTTCATTCTCATTTTCCTGAACTGTGACTAGCCGGGCCTGAGGGTTGAAATGGTACTCCCAATTCTGGCACGTTGGCAAAGCTGTATTATTGTGCAACATTAGGCCAAACCATGTCGCCATTCACCTCTGATACAGAACTCCTATCGCCTGCCTCCGCACGGTGCCAACCGGGGTACGAGCCACCTTGCCTTGCCGTTTTCGTTTGTACCCGGGTCTGGGTAGGGTTCTGACTTCAACCGCTGTCAGTTCGTACATTTTGACAGCGGTTTGAGCTGTAGCTTGACACAGTTTCACTGCGAGCAGTAGCTGCATTAGTGATGATCTATGGGTCGTATGCTAACAGGGAAGGGGAACAAACAACGCGCGCGTGGAACTGTTGATGTATCCGTCATATAAGATAAAACCTTTCCTACCTTCTTCACAAATGAAATGTCTCTTTTTAAGCTCTCAATAGTCTCGCGATATTTTTCTTAATAGGGAGTAGGGAACGTCACGCTCAAATTGATATTATTTACATTCACCTATCTGTCACTGAATGAACAAAGTTATAACAATCGCTAATATTAAGAAATTTTGAATGAATGATAGGGTTTGCAGTTGTTTCAATCCTAGCTCACAGAATGGTAATGGTTGCCATTGGAGATTGTCAGGCATCTACATTGACTTTTACGTCAGAAATAGCCCAGTGAAGCTACTTGGACCCGTTGATGTTTCTGCTTCACGTCAATAACACTTGCCGGTCCTTTGCAGATGATCTCAAAATATTTCATCTCGTTTGCTCAATTGAGGATTGTGGGTTTTTGCAACTTACGAAAAGGTGAATCATGAAACGTGGATTAATTGTCGTAAATTAGTAGTGAAGTTAAAAAAAATATCGCGCTTGTTTTTTTTAAATCGGTATAGTAGCGCTAGCTTTACAGTGAAGTTGGCACTACCACTCAAGAAAACCGTATTGTTTAAGTTTACACTCTAATCACACGTACACAGTTGTCGTAAATTAGTTCTGATGTTAAAACAATTCTCGCCTGCTTTTTTAAAAGTCGGTATAGTAGTGCTAACTTTACAGCAAAGTTAGCACTACCACTCAAGAAAACTGATCTTTTTTAAAGTTCAAACACTCTAATCACACGTACACATTTGTCGTAAATCAGTAGTGAAATTAAAAAAAAATATTTCGTTTGTTTTTATCAAACTATCGGTATAATAGTGCTAACTTGAAAAAAAACTATGACAATAATTTTCTCAACTACACAACTAATTCACGACGAATGTATACGTGTGATTAAAGTATTCGAACTTAAAAAAATGCAGTTTTTTGAGAGGTAGTGCTAACTTTATTGCAAAGTTGCACTACTATACCGATTTAAAAAAAACATGCGCGACAATTTTTTTACCTTCAGAACTAATTGAGCTTGAGCTTTTGCGACAACCCCTGGCTGTTATTCCGTTATCGATCTGGACTAGCTGAAGTTGCACAGGGAATGAGTAGATAATTATGCTTGGGAGTAGCGAAACATCTATCAATGTGCAACTCCTGGTATTCCTAAAGAGTTTATTGATCAATACCGGCGCCGGCTAGGCCCGAACGTAGATCGCGGAAGGAAAGGGAAGGAATGGTTAGTCCGATGCTTGCTTTTCCTAGAGGCCGTACATACTACTGCGCACTCCACAAGTATCACGGGAGGAGGATATTTGTTAGTAAGTATAGAAGTTGAATTTTACTTCTTCTTTACCGACGCCAGACTGGTGACTCCACTATCTGGATTAGATATCAATTCATCCACTCATGGACCGGGCACCAACAGCTTTACTTCCCTTCCGAAGGAAGACGTGACCACTGATTTTTTCACCTCAGAAAAATCTCAACGACCTCGGCTGGGATTGAACCCAGACTAACTGGAATGAGTGGCGGTCATGCTTACCACCACCGGTGCCGTCACAAAGCATTCCATCACATTAATCTTTTCGATTATGTGATGGAATGTCATTAAAACCACTAAAAATATTTCAGGCCCCGTATAAAGTCTCGACAAGCAACCTACCCGAGTCAGCCTGTAGCCAACCAGCTTCCAGCTCTAGCAGCACGTTTTTCCGAGGCAAAAATTCGCTATTTCCAAAGTGCTTCTACTTCCAAACCGAAGCGTATCCCCACCCATTTTCTTTTACATGAAGTGAACATGGTCGGGCCGGGGGGGGGGGGGGGGGGGGTGCGCATCCCCATAAACAACAATAACAATGCGCGCCTGATAAATCCCAAAGACCGGGGAGCGATGCGATGTCCTAATTTAAATTTATAGGATCTTCCATGTTTTTTCATCATGACGGAGCATGATGGTGGGGTTGACGACCTCCGAGGATGGAGTGAGAATGCTGGACGAGGAATTTGGGAAACGAGCTGCTGCTTATTAGATTATTATTTACTAATCACCGAAGAGTGGTGATAGGGGGTAACTTCAACATTTTCGAACTCTTACCGGATCCGGATTCTTCGTGTGTTTTACTTGGCTCCACTACCGAAATAGATTTGAATTAGTTATGGAATTTACGTTTCGACTTCGTCTCATAAGATTCCGACACTAACTTTTTGGAGCTAGCGTCAATCCGGCGCTAGCTTAGTACTGTCACTAAGTTAGCGTCGAATTCTGATGAGACGAAGTCGAAACGCAATTTCCATAACTAGTTTGGTTATAGGTTTTGTGCTATTCATATGCAAAGATGGTTTTAAACAATTTTGAAGGAGAAACATAGCATAGTGAAATAGACTTGGTTGAATCTGTTCTTTGATGGAAGCGTTGCGACACCAGATGGGGTTCGCCGCCATATGTAACGATTAACCGAATCATCAAACCTTGCTTCCGTTGGAATCCAATAATCGAAACGGTAAATCGTAAAATCGTTTCTCAATTCGTTCAACGCATTCGGATATTAAAGGAGGTTTCTTTTCCATCGAGTGCGTTAATTTATGGTTGGAATTTGAATTTGCATTTAAAAGCGCAACCAGGCATTGACATGGCCAACTAGATGTTCTGTTCTAATATGAGCGATTGAACAAGTGCCGGAGTGTGGTCAATTCGCGAGTCAATGCGAGCAGCGAGAGAAGGAAGAACGCAGCCCGGTAGCGCCTGCTGAGTGCTGCTAAAAACATTGTTGCAAGCTAATCAAATAGAGCTTCGGGTGCATGGTAGGGTGGTTCCAAGTGGAAGGCAACCTCACTCGAGAAGCAGATGCGCAGAATTTTTTTTATTCATACTAATGGTTTATTTTCCTTCTGGATTGATTTCACCACAATTCTGGAAATTTTGCTATATCTCTAAAAAGTTATAAGACGATTTTGTGCGAGAAGGTACAATGCTTAAGTAAGCCGTGGATTTGCGTTTGGAGCTCGTCTCATCAGTAACTGACAGACCGACTTGGCTACACATACAGTAAATCTATTCATTGTTTTTCGTATTTTAATTTGCAACCCTCTTTTACAAATTTTAAACCTACTCAATTTTTTAGTTTGTTCTTCTTGTTGACCATATCTTTTATTCTTGAATTATTTTTCCAATAATTCACATGCATTTTTTCAATTTTCTACAAAATTCCTACATTTCACTCTATTTCAATCTTTAATCCTCGAACAGTCACGTCATTATCTACATTCGCTTAGACCATCTGAAGCTTTTTTATAAAAATATCAATGGCTCGGGGTTGTTCGCCCTGTTCTGCCCTGTTTGGCATCTACTGACGTGAAATAGCCCCATGGTGAAATCATGCAAATGATAATTGTACTATTTGAAATAGTAAGGAAACTTAAACAATAGAGCGCTTTACTTACGAAAACAGTCCTAGCCACATCATGAAGTAGGATCAATTTTTTTCTGCTGAGAACAACAAAATTCGAATGGTGAATATGCGATAAATTCGGCCTACTCCATCATTCCTCTCATTCTTGGCCAGGGCACACTTCATGCTCAAACGACGGCATGTAACTATGAGACCAGATTGTAACGGGTTCGATCTGGCAAAAAAAGATCGCTGAGTAGCGGTTGTGTTTTGCGCGCTCCACATGCCTCGCAGTTTATGCGAAAAATCTATCTTTTCCGTCGAAAAAATATTCCTAATTTTGAAGATCGGTTTTTTACAAGGTTTTTAGACGGATTTTCGATTTAATGCGGTTCGACAAAAATATTCTAAGTCGTTTATGAATAGAAAGGACTAAGAGTTTTTCCTGAAAAAAAAATAATTCCTTTTAAATGCAAAGAATTTAAAAGAAATTTAGCAGTTTTTTTGCGCGGATATCGCAATTAAGACGGTTTCTGCAAAAAAATATTTTAAGTCCTTTTGCATGTAAAAGACTTTTTGGAAAGATGGAAGCGACGGGTCTGGAAGACTCCTAACTGTCCGCACCTCAACAATATGATTATTTTCATAATGGTCTCAATGAGTAGGTTCCAGAAATTGATTTTTGGTGCGTTTTGAAATTCAAGATGGCGACTTCTAGTTTAGAGAAATCCGTTATAACCCAGTCAATGCGGGTATTTTCGCAAAGGCTTTCACGAGTAGGTGCCAGAAATTGATGTTTGACGCCATTTTGAAATCCTAGATGGTGACTTCTAGTTTGGCGAAATTCGCTATAATCCAATCAATATGGGTATTTTCGGAAAGGTCTTGACGAGTAGGTGCCAGAAATTGATGCTTGACGCCATTGTAAAATTCAAGATGGCGACTTCTGGTTTAACGAAATTCGATACAACCCAATCAATAATTTTCGGATTGATCTTCACAAGTAGGTGCCAGAAATTGATGTTTGACGCCATTTTAAAATTCAAGATGGCGACTTCTGGTTAAACGAAATACGCTATAACCCAGTCAATATGGGTATTTTCGAAAAGGCGTTGACGAGTAGGTTCTAAAAATTTATTTTTAACACCATTTCGAAATCCAAGATGGCGACTTCCGGTTTGACGAAATTCGCATTAACCCAATCAATATGGGTATTTTCGGAATGGTCTTGACGAGTAGGTGCCAGAAATGGATGTTTGACGTCATTTTAAAATCCAAGATGGCGACTTCCAGGTTAGCCACATTCACTATAATCCAGTTAATATGGATATGTTTGGAATGGTCTTAGTAGTCGAGTAGGTGTAAGAAATTGATTTTAACGCCATGTTTAAATCTAGGATAGCGACTTCCGATTTAGCGAAATTCGCTATAATTCTAACGTATCACCAGCGCAAAAAAACTGGGTGTATACTGAAATTAATCATTTTTACGATGCTTTGGTCGAATTTCGCGCCAACTCGAACAAATGTTGGCAGTACCCTCTCAGATTTTAATGAAACTTTCTGTATAAGAGAACTTTATCACAAAAAGCCACTTTGTGCACTTTGTTTTTCCAAAAATGATCTCGACTGTCTTTTGAAAAGGGTCAAACTTTTTTTGCCAATTTTTTTTTCAAGAATGGCTATAGCACAAAAATGAGAATTCCTACAAAAAAAGTTGTAGGAGTGATTTTCACAAAATTAGTCAAATTTTTTAATAAAAATATTGAAAAAATTCTTCATCGACTCCTACAGTAAAAAAATCGATTTTAAAAATTTAAAGTCGATTTACAAAAAAACCTTATCTTTAATTTCGATGAAATTTTGTTCTAAGATGGGTAATTAAGCTCCCTACCTACCGTCAAAAATTCAAGTTGGGCACTTTCAAGGAAAAAAAGTAATTTAAAAAAAACTTTTCCTTGTCCAAACTGATTTTTTTTTCAGTGTATTTTTATCGAAAACTAAACCAGTGAAAGTCATAATCATCTCAGAGTCCACTTTCCCAACTGATAGTTGCCTGATAAATGCAAAAAGTATCAGTAACGAATTTGGTATAGCATCTCGGACTGGACTGGAACGAGACAGAAGGGATTCTTTTGACGGAGATCAGGTACTGGAACACTTAGCGCACGACCAGACAACATGTTTAATATCGCGATAACCACCACCACAAGCGCAGAGACCGCTCTCCACGACCCCAATATGCCGGAGATAGGCAAAATATACGGAAATTTATAGGATGGCGAACCAGAATTTTCGCTGGCCGAAGACTAAAGGGTTCTTGAAGGAGTGAATCCCATACTTCGCAATTGAGGGCCCCTGTTGGAGACTACACCATCAATCTCTACTTCCCAGGCGGGTACAAAGACAAGATACTTGTTCGTACACGGCCAAGTGGTATTTAGTTACATCTCGCATATATCGATGATTTTAAATGGCTTATCTTTGCCCTCATTCAAGTTTGTTCTGAATGTATACCAAATTAGTGAATGATACTTTTTGCATGTTTTACTAATTTTTTTTTCCTTAATAGTGCCCAACTTGAATTTTTGACGGTAGGTAGGGAACATAATTACCTATCTTGGAACAAAATTTCATACAAATCAAAGATGGTTTTTTTTAGTAAATCGACTTTAAATTTTTAAAATCGATTTTTTCCCCATGAAGAATTTTTTATTAAAAAATTTACCTAATTTTGTGCAAATCACTCCTGCAACATTTTTTTTTGTAGGATTTGTCATTTTTAAACTATAGCAATTTGAAATAAATTGGTAAAAAAGTCTCCTAAACTTTGGTCCATGAACCTATTTAAATAAAGGAAAATTTTACGTTAGAAACTTTTTTATTCCCAGTCTTAGCTGCTTTCAATTAAAATGACATGACAAATACACGTGAAATGTCTCATGGGTGCATATTGAAGAATAGTGTTATCGACGCATCGTAATATTTTTGCTGTCACAGTCAATACGACTGTTCAAATACTAGTCTAGTTTTGGGTATATTGGCCGCATATTAAATAAAGCCAAAAAATGGAGTTCTACTTCAAATCGGCAGTTAAGCAAATGCCCATCGCATAATTTGGAACAGCTCAGATAATAATTTAAGAACTGCGGAATTGATGGAATACTTGAGCAGCGCAAATCTGCGTACACTAAATGTAGGAAACCGCCAACGTTTGAACGATCTGACAGTGAATAGGTGTTAGATGTAACTCTCTGCTCTGACAAAATTACGCATGAGTTGGCACCCTTGCTAGTACCGAACGAGATCGAACCGCCGTTCGCTGATCATAAATACATCATCTTTGATTTTTAAACGTCATATTGGATATCGTCTCCAATTCAAATCTACGAATTGGGATCTCGACGAAGGTAAGGTTGGTGTCGAAGTTTCATGAGTATTTGTTCATTCATAGTAGTAACTGATGGACTGTGATCCACGTAATTTTCTCGAACCACCCTTCTAGTGCATAAACATACTGTAAAAAAGTATTTAAATCAATTCGAGAGTGCGACTGGCCGTAAGCACATACCTTTCCAGCAAACCAACCAACGAACCAATCATCATCGGCATTCGGTATGGCAATTAATAACATGTGGAACAGCTCAGCGTGAAGCTATCAGAATACACCGGCAGATTAAGAGATTAACTGAGTTGCCAATACGTGTACGTATAGTGGATGTGAAATGTGCCGGAAAGAGGGCGGATTATATCAGCCATTTTAGCGGAACCGGCCGAGTGGTCGCGAGTAATTAAAATCGACATTGAGAGTGAATTTGTAATAATTTTCACCCGCATCGTTTATTGTTTGAAACAATACCGAGCTTTCAGTTAAATCCCAGTTCCGAATAACGGACGCGCGAATATCAACACTGACACTTTTGACATTTGACAGTACGTTTTCGCGAGAAGTGCGCTGCCAGTTTCAATCGAAATTATGACAGAAATCAAACCGATTTGTGAATCAAGTTTCGAAGGAATTTTGTGGCGAATGTAATCAAGGAGCTTCAACTTTTTCTGAACCGGTAAAGGTCAGCCCGCTTAAAGCAATCCTTCATTTTGACTAATCGAACACGACGCGCGCGTGCAGTTTCACTCGAACCGGTTCAATTATTTGTACCTCCTCCGTGCAAGCACGCAGCCAATTAGGTGCAAACTTCAAAGAATTTCATCAAATGCGGCCATTCCGATCCGGTCATTACCGGGCCCGCTGTCTGTCTGTCTACAATCTTGTGCACAACCCAAAACGCGAACGCGAAACACATCCGATTTAGGTAAAACTAAAAAGCAAGCCCCAGACGCGTACGAAATTAGTTTTGTTTTGCTCTTTCACAGCCTACTGCACATCGGCAGCAGAAAAACCGCAATTTTCGACACCTTTCAGCCGATGCAGGTATTAGGTATTTCTCACCGGTTGGGTTGTCTTCTTGGTCAAACAACAACAGCGCTACCTTGGTGCAAGGTGGAAGAAAATAAAATAAAATAAAGTAAAAACAACGAGAACTGCAATGCAATTTCCCAACAAACCAAATCGGGTGCGAAACTTGAGACTTGAGAGGTGTAAAATTCGTTCCTCTGTCTGCTGAGCGGTAGTTAGATACTCTGTGCCCTAATACTGGAAGTTGGTCGGTTTTCGAGAGGACAGGGACAGAGAGGGAGAGATCTGGCCAAACTGATAGATTTTTATGTGTTCATTTATTTCCACTTCAGTAGAACGCTTTTTAGAGGTTAGGTTTTTCACTGCGTCGAAATTCCTATTGTAGGGTAAAGGGAGCTAGAAGAGGAAGTCGTGGTTGACGTAGGACTCAACCTTTGGTTTGTTTTTACCTTTCATCTTAAGTACTCTAAATTTTTAAAAAAGTGGAATTTGTCCTTAAATTTTTTACATTTTATATTTAAAAGTTAACTCATCATCACTTATTTTACCCTATACTAGAGCTAAGCCGCGGTAAACACAGAGTCTATTAAAATGGGTCTCCATTATACATGCATGGGGTAATGCCATTATAGTGCCTACCCCACAGACTCATTGAAGGGGAAATGCAGTTTTGCAGAAAATTTGAAATAAATTTAAGCAAAGCGAGTCGAACGCGGTGTTTTCAAATAAACGATAATTAGAGACTTAATTGGTTTTGGCCGTCTCTTGTTTCGGTCGATGTGGGCGCATGTGTAGCAGAATGGTGTGCGAATGTTTGCTGCTATTTTGTATTAGCGCTTACTTTGTTAACCGTTCAATTGGTTGAATTTACTCTACTTTAAAGTGTGTTGAAACTTGCCAGTTAAAATTATACCTTTTAAGGAGCTGTTATAAGCTAGATTTACGAGGCAGGTTCAAATTTCCATGATCTAATAAAAATTAGTTTTGCATTCGGGTCGGCTTTCGCCTTCATCCGTTCATGTTCGATGTCAGGGTTCAGAGCGACTGGCGGCCCCTCATTTGTAGTCCGTGTAGTCACGAGTTAACCTAGGCCTCTACTGTACCGCCGGAGGAATGGTCCCGCGTACTACAATATGACAACAATTCCTGATATGCTGAACAAATTTCTAAATGGCCTGCTGTGGTGTTGCTTTCACATACCGAACCGAGCGCCTATCGACAACCACCGCCGCCTGCCTTTACAGTAAGTAATCGCAGTTGGCCTTTGTTGAAAGTTGTTTTTGTGGCATTTCATCGGTTCACACGGTAGCAGTCAGTGCGGTTTTCGATTTGTTTGTGATAACTACAACTAAGTATAAGTAGCGTATCAAAAAAAAATTCTTTCACAGTTAGCGCTAAATAGACTACTAAACTAATCATAATAACAAATAATTCATTTTTTTAGTTCTTGGCGTAAGTGCCAATACCTTATTTAAGATTATTTTCGCGGTATGCAATGGGGAAAACAGATCGAAATTGTGAGTTAAGCGAAAGAAATTTTGTGAAAATAAATGCCCCCAGAGGCAGAATTCGAACCTGCAACGCTTGGGACTCCGGCCAATCCACAAACTATGAGATCACACACAACCGCAGCTGCCACTCAACACATTATTATTGTCTGGAGTCTAATTTTAGCTCATTACCCATCGTACTTGGGTGGGCGACAGAGCTAATAAAGACTCGATATCTGGTGCCTGGTCCCGAAAAGGGAGGTATAACGGGAGCGAACCTGCTGTTTTTGGTTTTAGGCGTAAGTGTAATACCTTATTCAAGACTATTTTGATGGTACCCGGAGTCCCAAGGGTTGCAGGTTCGAATTCTGCTTCTGAGCGCATTTTTTTTTCATATGATTGCTTTCGCTTATCTAACAAATTCGATCTGTTTTCCCCATTGGATACCACCAAAACAATCTGAATCCAGTGCAAACAATCGAACACGTATGATCAGGAATGTATTCTTTAGTATTACGGTTCAGAAATATCCATCTCTAAGCACGCAAACTTCAATCGAGCGATCCATTTATAACCTTACAATTTAGACCAACGATGTGAGAAAAGACGGCAGACTGCTTCAATTGGGTAGCGAGATAATTAGAATATAGGGAAAATAGGCTCATTACCCTACCTTTTTTTCTGTAACTTGCCCAAGTTCGCGAAAAATCGCTTCCCAGTATAAGCAGACGGTTCCGCTAGTTTTTACTTGGGTGGCAACTAAAACATATCATAGAAGCAGCAGATATTAAAATGCGTTGAATTGAAAATTACAAAAAATTTCATTCTTTCTTGCATGAGCTGCTTATTGCTGCAAACGTTATCTTTATTCGACATTGTTTTAATATTTTCTAAATACAATTGACGTTTGATTTGAAACCAGACGGGTGCCGTGCTCTTGCTAGACATGTTTATATTTTCCGTCTGCCGCACAGGTTAAAATAGTATGATTTGACATTTTTGAGATATTTGGTCAATTGGACAATTTGGGTCATTTTAACGATTTGGTCATTTGGGTGATTTTAACGATTTGGCATTTTTGATGATTTAGTCAATTGAACGATTTGCGTCATTTGAACGATTTGGGCTTTTGAGGATTTGGTCAATTGAATGATTTGGGCCATTTGAGCCGATTCTAACGATTTGATCATTTGGACAATTTGGGTCAATTGCGCCTTTTTGACATTTGGTCAATTGGACAATTTAGCTATTTAGACGATTCTGACGATTGGGTCACTTGAATGTTTTTGGTCCTTTTGAGAATTTGGTAAATTGGACGATTTGGGTCGTTTGAAAGATTTGGTCATTTGGGTGATTTGAACGATTTAGCCTTTTTGATGATTCGGTCAATTGGGCGATTTGGGTCATTTGGACAATTTAGTCATTTGGACGATTCTGACGATTTGATCATTTGGACAATTTGGGTCATTTGAACGATTTGGCCGGATTTGGTCAATTGGACGCTTTGGGCTATTTGGACGATTTGGTCATTACAGTGATTTGAACGATTTGGCCCTTTTGAGGATTCGTTCAGTTGGCGGATTCGGTCATTTGGACAACTAGGATCATTTGGTCAATTGGGCCTTTTGATGATTTGGTCAATTGAGCGATTTGACTCAATCGGACAATTTAGCCAGTTGGTCCATTCTGGCTGGTCATTTGGATTATTTGGCTCATTTTATCGATTTGGCATTTTTGAGGAATTTGATCAATTGGACGATCTGGCTCATTTGGACAATTTAGCCATTTTGACGATTTGATCATTCCGGCAATTTAGGTCATTTGTACGATTGGGCCTTTTTGACGATTTGGTCAATTGTACATTTTGGGTCATTTGAACGATTTGGCCTTTTGAGGATGCGGTCAATTGGACGGTTTGAGCCATTTGGACGATTCTAACGATTTGGTTATTTGGGCAATTTGGGTTATTTGGTTAACTGGGTCTTTTTGACATTTCGTCAATTTGGGCTATTTGGGCCATTCGAACAATTTAACGATTTGGTCATTTGGACGACTGGGCCTTTTTGGCGATTTGGTCAACTGGACGAATTGGGTCATTTGAACGATTCGGTCATTTGGGTCATTTTGACGATTTGATCATTTGGGTGATTTGAACGATTTAACCTTTTTGATGATCCGGTCAATTGGGTGAATTAAGTTATTTGTACAATTTAGCCATTCGAACGATTCTGACGATTTTATCATTTGGACGATTAGGATCATTTATATGATTGGGCCTTTTTGACGATTGCACAATTTGGGTCATTTGGACAATTTAGCCATTTGGACGATCCAAACGATTTGGTCATTTCGATAATTTGGATCATATGGACGATTGGGCCTTTTTGACGATTTGTACAATTGGATGATTTGGATCAATTGGAGAATTTGGCCCTTTTGGACGATTTGGTCATTTGGACAATTTGGGAAATTTGAGTCATTTGGTTAATTGGGCCTTTTTGACATTTGGTCAATTGGACTATTTGGGTCATTTGAACGGCTGGGCCTTTTTAATGATCTGGTCAATTAGGTGGTTTGGGTCATTTAGACAATTTAGCTATTTGGACGACTGACGATTTGATCATTTGGATAATTGGGCCTTTTTGGCGATTTGGTCAACTGGACGAATTGGGTCATTTGAACGATTCGGTCATTTGGTTATTTAAACGAATTGGCCTGTTTGATGATTTACTCAACTGGACAATTTGAACGAATTGGTCATTTGGGCCATTTTAACGATTTGGTCATTTGGATGATTTGGGTCATTTGGTCGATTGCGCCTTTTTGACGATTTCGTCAATTGGACGATTTGGGTCATTTGGACAATTTGGCCATTTGGACGATTTAGTCATTTGGGTTATTTGGACGATTGGACCTTTATGGCGATTTGGTCAATTGGACAATTTGGGTCATTTGAACGATTTGTCTTTTTTGAGAATTTGGTCAATTGGACGGTTTGGGTCATCTGAAAGATTTGGTCATTTAGCTAATTTGAACAATTTAGCCTTTTTGAGGATTCGGTCAATTGGGTCATTTGGACAATTTAGCCATTTGGACGATTCTGACGATTTGGTCATTTTGACGATTGGGCCTTTTTGACGATTTGGTCAATTGGACAATTTGAATCATTTGAACGATTAGGTCATTTGGGTGATTCGAACGATATGGTCATTTGGGTGATTTGAGTGAAAAGGGCCTTTTTGATGATTTGGTCAATTGGACAATTTGGGTCAATTGAACGATTTGGCCATTTTGACGATTTATTCATTTCGACGATTTGGGTCACTTGAGACTTCGCCATCCTGACGACTTGGTCATTTGGATGATTTGGGTCATTTGAACGATTTGGCTTCTCTAATAATTTATTCATTTGGACAATCTAACCATTTGCACCATTTAGACGATCTGGTCATTCGGACAATTTAGATGATTGAAACGATTTGGCCTTTTTGGGGGCTTGGTCATTTGGACAATTTAGCCATTTCGACCATTTTGAGGATTTGGTTAATTGGACAATTTAGCCATTTGGACCATTCTGACGATTTCGGCAATTGGGGTCATTTGGACGATTTAGACTTTTTGACGATTCGGTTACATGGGTCATGTGAACGATTTGGTCATTTGGACAATTCGGGTGATTTGGACAATTTGGCTTTCTTGAGGATTTCGTCAATTGGACGATTTGGGTCATTTGAACGATTTGACCTTTTTGACGATTTGGTCAATTGGCCGAATTTGGTCATTTGAACGATTTGGCTATTTTGATGATTTGGTCATTTGGACAATTCGAACAATTTAGTCATTTGGACCATTTTGACGATTTGGTCATTTGGACAATTTGGGTCATTTGAACGATTGGGCCTTTTTGATGAATTGCTCATTCGGACAATTTTGGCAATTGGGCCATTTGCACGATTGGTCTTCTTTAACGAATACTCTTTTTCGTACCAAAACACGTGCACATGCTCCCCTGCACAATCGAACCCCATGTACGTACACGTAGTGTGTACACTAGACTGCCCAGAAAAATAATGAATTTTCGAAAACTCAATCGGCCCACCCCTGAGTCGATTCCTAGTCCCACCAGGAGTGACTGCTCCAAATTTGAGCCAAATCGAACAAGTCTAGCTACCGGACCAACGTGCTTGAAGTTTGTATGGAATTTTTCGACAATTTACATGGAGAAAACCCTCTTGCTCACATTTTCGCCGCTAGGTGGCACTGTATACATCAGATTATCACCAAAAATGAAACTTAAGAAGATAATTTTATTATCTACAACTTTGTTGAAGACTGCAAAGCGATCCGACTCCAATAGGAAAAGTTATTAAACTTTAAACGAAGTGATGTCTGAGTCAGTTTTGCACGGGGCCTAGCAGTGCATGATAGTGTATCAGTACTAGGTTCTAACAAACTAAACATTTTTGTGGATTAATGGTTAGATTTAGCTGAATAGTATGTTCGGAAGAATTGCAGTACATAATACGAGTTATGTTTTGTTTAGAAAATTTTAGTTCAATCTGTGACCGCATAGATGGCGCCAACACTAACTTTTCAACGGAGAGAGATAGAATATCGAGATGTTTGGAAGAATTTCTGCAATATTCTTGTTCTACAACTTTGTAGAAGACACCTAATTTCTATCTCTCTTCGTTGAAAAGTTAGTGTTGGCGCCATCTATGCGGTCAGATGTGGAACTACAATGTTCTAACCAAAACATAACTCGTATTATGTACTGCAATTCTTCCGAACATACTATTCAGCTAAATCTAACCATTAATCCACAAAAATGTTTAGTTTGTTAGAACCTAGTACTGATACACTATCATGCACTGCTAGGCCCCGTGCAAAACTGACTCAGACATCACTTCGTTAAAAGTTTAATAACTTTTCCTATTGGAGTCGGATCGCTTTGCAGTCTTCAACAAAGTTGTAGATAATAAAATTATCTTCTTAAGTTTCACTTTTGGTGATAATCTGATGTATACAGTGCCACCTAGCGGCGAAAATGTGAGCAAGAGGGTTTTCTCCATGTAAATTGTCGAAAAATTCCATACAAACTTCAAGCACGTTGGTCCGGTAGCTAGACTTGTTCGATTTGGCTCAAATTTGGAGCAGACACTCCTGGTGGGACTAGGAATCGACTCAGGGGTGGGCCGATGGGGGTCACTTTTTTTCTGTCACTCTAGTGTACACCTGGTGTACACCCAGGTTCGTGGCACCAGTGTTCTCTTTCTCACTCGCATCATCACTAGCGTTGACTCTTTTTGCCTTGTGCAAATCGTTTCCGTGTACGCACCCGGTGTACGTACACGGATGTTTGAACTAAAGTTTGCACATCGTTCGCTTGTGTTCGCTTGAACCTGTACATCGAGACGAAGCATGTTTGGGGTTGAACGCGTGCACGAGATTTCGTACACAGGTACAAACTTGTCGATGTTCATGGGAAGTTTGCAAATTAATGTCGCAGACATCGGAGTCGATAAAAAGGGGCTGATACTAGCCATGAATTATTTTTTACTATAATTATTTCTGTCATCGGAACAAGGAAAGATACCCTATCCGTCACCAAAAACGGTGTTTTTTGCCACCGGAACAGATCTCTTGCCAAATCGTATTTTTTCCACGATCTTATCCACGTAAACAAACTTGAATCTTCAAGGAACCTTACCGTGAGTAGGAGCCTTGTAGGGTTTGAGCCCTGGGATTTATTCGAAATCGGTTTTAGCACAAGTTTCAACATCCATCAAGACATCGATCCATCGAGTTTCGTTAGCGTCTGGTCGCACAGCTGACGAGCACGGGTTCCAACCACCCTTTGTTGTTTGAGGCTTCTGTTGGATTGGATGGATGTCAATTTTTTCGCCAAATCTCAATCTTACGAATTTTATCAAAAATCAATTGAAGAAGAAACATGCATTTTGGTAACTCTGAACAAAGTTTGGTTTGAAAAAATTGACGAGAAAATGTTGAAGAAAATTACTATTTCCAACCACCAAAGACAACGACCTGGATACTCAGTACGCTTTCTGCTTCTTCCCGAGCCAGCAAGAAGTGAGCGACAAAAACAGTTCCTACAACATTCTGTTTTTTCAAATGGTGTTTTTTTTTTGGTGAGGATGTGGGTGGACCAACCCCTTTTTTCCTAACTAATCCTGTACAGATCATAACACGATAGTACCAGTACACATATTTTTTTACTCATATCAAGAACGTGTCCGTAATATACCAGTTTATGATATAACATAAACCGGCATATTACGGACTGCTCTAATCAGAAATCGCTGAGGAAATCTCATATACACAAGTAAATTCCAATCCTCAGTCTACAATATCATTACTTGCTCGATAGACAGTTGCCTAATTTGTGACAGTTGTTCAGATAATATTGACAATTGCAAATGCTGCGTCAAGTATCTCAAAATCAACAGCCAGTACTATCAGTGAGGATGTTTACACTCGTGCAACGGCAAGAAGCAAGGAAGAAAATTTGATCGCGAACAAAATGGCAGCAATCACGATGATTGCACGAAAGTGTTTAACAGCAAGATAGAAATGAACAACCCCTAAGACGCAGTTGGAGAGGGAAAAAATATTTCCCTGCCTTGTAAACAGGTCTCCGCGTGCAATGGCTAGTCCAACGGTTGAGTTTGTCCTTTCTTCCAATCGGGTACCAATCGTTACTAAATCACTCAATGAATCATAAATCATATAAGTATCAATTTAACTTCACACGATAACTTATTGTTGCAACCAGGAGCACCATTTTAGTCGCTTTCTATGGTGGCTTATTGATATCTTTGTAAGTTTAAAAACAACGTGACGATACAGCGAAAAGACATCAATCAACGCAGGGCGACTACAATGTTGCAACTAGTTGAATCTATAAGTCAAAAAATTAGGATTAACATTTCGATGTTATGGTATGTTATGGTATAGAAAGTTAGATATGATCAGGTAGAAAAAACGGCCATTAAGTTATTCGTTTTGTCAAGATGCATATCTTTCTAGACGAGATCAGCAAGATCTCCTGTGACGTTGAATTTTGTAGATAATTTTTAGTAAAAATTGTAAATAGTGATATCTTTTCAACGGCCGCAAATGGATAGCAACTTCTAGTTGCAATTAGAGTCGCAGTTGCTAGCTTGTGAGTACAATTCCGGCTCCGTGCCTTTATTTTTTATCTATTTTCTATTATTTAGCTTCTATCTGGTGGACTTCCATTCTGCCAGATACTGATGAGACAGAATCGAAACGCAAATCCTCGACATACTTATCTGTATAAAAGATAAAATCACCATTCATCAAATGCTTTTCTAGTCGAAATTAGAACTGCCGGGGGTTCTAAGCAGTAATCTGGCTCAATTTTCTGTTTTTGAACAACTTGATTTTTTTATTTTCGAACAGCAAAGGAACTGTCACCTTAATGACGCTGATTAGCCAAAAAATCGTCAAAAACAAATAGTTACCCTACTTGGAACTAACAAGCGAGCAACGTTTCTACAAACAAAACATCTAAGCAAGCGTCATTTTCCGCTTTAAATCCCACGTTCCAGGGAAAGCGCTTCGCTACCGGTCACAATTGGATTGTGATGTGATACCTACCGCCCCGCCCCCTTCTGCAAGACTAGATTGTACTGTGCTGTGGGTACCACCCGGAGGACAGCATATGGAAGATTGATGGCTGCGGGATTTGGGGACATATTTTATGCAATGTAATGCTGCGGAAATCTCACCAGGCGGCTACGACGACACCGATGACGACGGTGGCAAGGTAGCGGAAAGCTACCATCGCATCGGTTTCCGTTTCGTGCGGTTGCTATCGTTTGTTTAGAAATGTATGCCATCTGTATTCCACTGACGCGGCACGACGATGAATCCCGGGTGTAGTTCATCTGACTGTCTCTATCAAAACAGGATTATAATCCAGTCATGCACCGTCGGGATCTGATTATCATCATGGAATCCATCAATTATCGGCGCCACATTCCCCGGGATGTCCAGTCTTCGCCGTCATTCAATGCATGTGTCATTCAATCGTTCAAAAACCGGGCGCGCGTTGGCCGTAGGTAGGTTGAGTTGGGGTGCTAATTTCAGACCCCTTACAACCCCCGATTTCACGTCCCCTCCGAGCTCATCCAAGCTCAACAGCAGGCAGACAGCAGCCACGACACACGACAGTTCAATTCACTGCTCAATTCAGAGCACATACGAGAGGTATTAATTCGATATTGATTGACACAAAGAAGGGGCATGACTCGGATCTATTCGCATCAGCCGCACGGGCGTGCAGCCACCGTGGGATTTGTGACAGCCCGTGGCGACGGGGGACTTTGACATTGCGGGGTTTGACTTGTAAATAGAGGTCCTCCCTGTCTCTCTTCCTCCCTCCCATTGTTCTTGTTGTTCGATGAAAGTGACGCTGGTGTCGGAATGCGGCTGTCAAACTGTTGAACGTTACCGGCGGCTATTTTCAGCGATTGCTGTGTTTGGAGTTCTTATAAAGGAAAATCTTAGCAAGCGTTGCACAGCACAGAACAATTCATAGAATGCAAAAAAACTTTCGTTTTACTTCGAAGTGTCAACTTTTTTTTGGAAACATTCAGTTTTATTTTTAGCTTTAACAAACTTACCTTTATCTGCGTTAGTTCTGAAAGAATTGGAACTATTCTCGTAATTACAGATACAAAACCAAATTCGACATCCCTGGCTAAACTCAATCCTGTGCTTGTACCGACCTGCAAGCTGCTTCAACCACGACAACCGGGCGTGTGTCGCATTGACGGATGAAGTGATTTTGCCAAAACGGGTAGGAGGTGTCTACTAAACCCACCCCGCCAGCAAACAGCCGACAGTATGTACCTCTGTGAATAGATAGGAAGAGAATTGCCCAGACAACCGCCCCATCTGTGCCGCCGCAGTTCCACCATTGCACGGCCTACTGCCTGGGCCTATGGTACCTGGTTGTCACGATAAGTGAGAGGCGTAACTGTCACATCTGTGTATCTTGGCCACATTACGCTTATCGGCGGTGACGGGTAAAAGGCTCAACTTGTTTTTATCCCCGATCAGTATCCGTACTCGAAATTAGAACGTTGTTCTACTCTAGCGTCTGTTTAGTGGGTGCGCTTGCTTGTACGGAAGTAATACCGCTAGGGTGAGTGATGCACAAAATACACGAATCACAGTTTCTGTCTGGATCGAATGGTTTGGAAAATTCGAAAGGAGTTCGTTTTTTTGTTTTGAGCACGGTTTACCTTTCAATATAGGATTCCCTTTTCAAAATATCGAAAGAAACACGAGAAAGAGTTCCGCCATATTTTCTCAACTCAGCTGGAAAATGGTCAACAATTTTGTATTAAATTTCCATAAACGACGCAAACACCGATTCTCAGGAAATCTTTCGGAAGCTTAAAAACCGAAAAACGAAATTTTCCAGTCTATTTCATGCAGAGCCGTCAATATGGAGTACCTAAGCAACCTAATCGAAACTTTGGAAGTTATGTAAGGCTCCCATGTATTTTTGTGCTTCATTCATCGCTCGCTAGTCGTATGAGGAGTATGTTGATGCGCGGTCAAAATATAATGTAAATATATTAAATTATCGTCCTTCACATATATTGTTGCCCATTTTATATTTGTTAACCAGCCTTATTCTGCATTATGACCGAACGAATATGATTTGCATTCCCAATAACGACAGCAATTTCAAACGTGTGTGAGATTCGTAATGCGGAACAAGGCTGAATATATGTGAGATAGATATGATTTATTATCGTGATCAAATGCGAAATGCAGAACGACCGCACAAAGAGAAACTTGAAAACGAAAAAGAGAAAGATCTATGCACCAAGAGCTGCATAATTTCGTGCAAAGAATCACCTTGAGGAGCCATTATTTGTGCCTTCCCTCAGTGGCAAGCGGGTAGGAAGGCGAAGGATGATCGGAAGAACGTCTTTAAAATGTTTTTTTGTTTGCCTTCTCTGCTTTCGTGCGCGTGGGACCAAGATTCACACCAAAGGGCCTCTTTATTTCTACTCTTTGAGGTGTGCAGCCATGGAGTAGAATGCGCGTATGGGAGCAACACACATCGGAGTAAAGAGGTTTATTGTGAAAGATAAGAGCGGTGGTTCGCATGAAAAATGCAAAGAGCGTTTTTTTATTCTTCTCTTTATTTGCTCTGAGGTGCATTACATCCCTGGGTCCTGTTTTCGTAACGTAAAAACGTGGTTATTGACACTTTATTCACGATTTTGGAAGCATTTTTTTTCTGTGTAGGGTGCTTTAAATCGTCGGTTGAAATAATTTCCATTAAATTCATTTGAATGAAACTGGAAATGATCGAATCTCTATAGCAATCAGGGAAGGCTCACTCAGCTACCCTTCTGGAATCGGCTTATCATCCGAAAAATTCTCGGACGATGTGCTGAGAATCACCGAATTCTGGATAGCCCCAAGTAACCAATAAGCATTATAACGTAGCCTAATATCTGCTTTAGACCTGCATATAGAGCCGGTAAGCCTCATATTCTGATATAATGCGAGACAAGACAAATGCTGATATAATGCCAGACAGCCCGTTTTCTGCATTAGTAATACCATTATATTAAATCAATGTAAAACTGTCAATTTTGAAAGTATGTTATCGGCACTACGCATGCTATTAAAAGACGTTCATGGGCTGTCATTATCCACTATGTTTTCACAAAACTTTTTTGACCTTTTCGGGGTAAGGAACAAAAAGGGGGAAAATCAAAATGGTGTTTACAACTGTAATTGACCCTGTTCTAATTATATGTGATGAATATGTTAACCTTTATCAATTAACCTGCTTTAAGCAAATTTTCTGCAGTAAGTCCCAAACAGAGGTACATTGCTTTGTCAATCACGACTTGTCCGGTGCTTTTGCTGTAAACTTACAGCATTATATTGGCGCTATACCTACTTGACAGTTAATGGGCTACAGCTGTTTCTCGATGCAACTACGCTTCCGGTTGATCTGAACGTTGAGCGCCCTCAGGTCCTCCTAAATCGCACAAAACCATCATGTACCCAGCCTGCCCCTAGGCCGATGGCCTCTTCCGGGTTCACCGTTTAATATCGTTTTCACTTGACGCTCCCTCCGGCATTCGGACCACGGGTCCAGCCAACAGCAGTCTGCCGTGTAGTATTAGATTCACGATATCCGTCCCTTTATATACCTGGTATAACTCATGGTTCATTCGCAGCACATTCAGCTCGAATACTCCGAACGTTCTACGGTCGGCTTCCTTTAATGCCCATGCCTCATGACCGTATAAAGCCACCGGAGAAATTAGGCTCGTATACAGAGCGAATTTCGTCTTCGTTCGCAGACTGCGGGACTTACCACTATTGGACCCATGTTGTTTACCAGCGACCATGTACTTTGTTTTACCGATATTACTCATGAGTACAATTCTCGCTGTCCCTATCTTTAAACGCGAAAATGCCTCTTCCATGGCACGTCGATCGATCCCGATAACGTCGATATCGTCCGCAAAGCCCAGGAGCATGTGCGATCGTTTGAGGATGGTACCGCTCCTCTGCACACTAGCTCTCCTAATCGCTCTATCAAGCGCTATGTTGAACAGTAGATGCGACAGTGCATCACCACCCTGCTTCAATCCATACAAGGATACGAGGGATGTGAAAATTTCATACGCAACCCTTACACTTGATTTCGATCGGCGGTACACGAATCAGCCGTATTAGTTTCGTCGGAAAACCATGTTCTAGTATAATTTTCCATAATTCAGTTCGTTTCACTGAATCGTACGTCGCCTTGAAATCTATGAACAGATAATGTGTCTGCAAATTGTGCTCCCGGAATTTATCGAGGATTTATCTCAGGGTAAACACATTTCATTCGTCATTGTTCGACCCTCACGAAAACCGGCTTGTTATTAGAGCTATATTAGCTCGATAATAGCACTAAGTGTATATATAAACTGTACAGGAGTTTAAGGATCCTTGAAGCAAGTATGCATTATATCAGCTTTACATACGTACGTATAGAGCTTACGATAATGCTATATTTAGGCTGCGCCTTTAAGCATTTACAATGCTAATGTAGAGCTTACTTGTAATATAAATGCTAAAATAGGGGTTTTAAGTAATGTTAGAGCACTGATTTAATGCGTTACTTGGTCCAGTCAACCCCTTCACCAGTGTGGCCCCTTTAGTGCTTCCAACAGAAGTAATTCTCGGAACCTTATTTAACCTTAACGTATCAATCAGCCATACGGTCAGTAGGTTAAATATGGCATATTTGCCGCTGCCAGTATCTAATTTCTTGTCCAGTGGAACGACAATGACGACTATGGTGACTAGTCGACGACCCTCGTCATAGGCCCCTATATCTAGGCCATTATGGTGTAGAAATTGGTCCAATAGAACATTGCGGTTCCGATTCAGCTTGAATCAGGCATTTTCCACAAGAGGTACACGGCATCTTTCTCTGTCGAAGTCGAAACCAAATCCCGAACTAACTATGTTATAACTCAAACGCGAAAATGATTTTTAATACAGACTATTTATAAAAAGGCTAGCGAGGAGTCCAAAGTAGCAGCCAAACAAGCATGATGGTTTTGTGTGAAGAAGAAAGGGTGGAAGCCCAAACATAACTTATGGGATCTTTCGAGATACCAGTTTTTATCGCTGGTTGTTTGTTTCACTGCATTTTTCGCGCAATTCCGTGTTTTTATCTAAATTACTCCCTTGGGAGTAGAATAGACCACTGATGTCCTTCAAAGACCAATTTTTACAGCTTGCTGAAGGCTATAAATCGATATAATCAAACTACCATTTCGGCGCTTCCAGTAGCCTGCTAACGACACTTACGATGCATTTCATATCATCAGACAGATTATAAAAAACACAATTCAGAGAATTGGCCCTCAAACTACCCCGCCATAAATTCCCAGATCGTCATTCAAAGCGAGCACACCACATTTTTAATTGGACCATAACTTTCAAATCGTCCGAATACGCCATGCAAAATTAGATTCAGTAGCACAGGAGAAAAAAACAGTCCACCCATTCAGCACCATTTTTATCGCCACTTCCAGTTACACCTTTATTCCCTCAATCCCACATAACTTATGGTATTTGAGTTACCGCTCTGCAGAAGGCTCCCCATGGGAATGCTCAACACGTACTCACTGGTATAAATCCATTCTTCCAGCACTGGTGACTGTATCGGTTGGCGGTGGTCCCCCATTCCATAGTTAGCGGGGCTTAGCCCACAGATGAGAGAGAGAGAGAGAGCTCGTCACCGATCCGGGCGGTGCGGATAAAAGTTGGGTGGTGACAGCGGCGACGGCAGCCGCATTGTCCAGCACTGGGGGAAAAGTCGACAAATTGTGCAAGCATAAATTCCTCCCGTTTATAGCTGGTGCTGCTGCTACCGTTGCTGGTGGAGAGTATGCTCTGAATCTAGTGTGCGCTGATTTCCCACACCCCAACCGACCGACGACGACGCGACGCCCGCAGACAGATAGAGCAGCAGAACACCAGGACAGGGCAGGACAGAACCCAGGTCAGTGTATTTTGTGGCGATGCGGTTGGATTTCGTCGTGATGGCATATTTATTTTCGTGTCGGTTGCAGAGATCTACAGTCCGGATTCGTTGGTTGGATCGTCATCTTTGTCCAATTAAGGGATTGGAGCTGCTAGTTGGAACGGTTGACAGATGTGGAAAGCTGGTCAAAAAACTTCTGTTTACATCGATAATTTTTGAACGTTTGATTGCCAAAGTCAATTTGAATTATCCAACTATCACATCACAACTGTACGGAAAGAGAACTCCAGCGAGTGGGCCAATGTATGGTCATGCAATGCGGATTAGGGGAAGCAGGACGATGGCCCGGGTACAATCTCGCCAACATATGAATGAATGAATGAATGAACAATCCGGGGGCTTTATGCTGCCTGCCATTTGAGGATTTGTTTATGATCAACTTGTGCTTATCGATTATATAAATAAGTGCCGCATTGAACAGGGTTTTGCTGGAGGCCCTCTGCAAGCGACATTTCGTCGCTGCCCGACATCCCGGCAATGCTTGGTGGAGGAGACAGAGAGAGGGAGACTCTCACGGAATACATGTTCGAGGTTTGTTTCTGTAGTTTATTGCGGTAAATAAATCATACTTAACTGAATGTGGGATTCGGTGCTGGAATGCGCCGGAATTGAATCGAAACATATTTCCAGCGATGGGCATAACTCTAGTTTGTTACAACAGAAGATTTGAACTGGAGGATTTAAAGCAGTAATATTTGATGCGTTTGAGACATCTCAGCGATATTTTCTTCGCTAATCGAACGCATCTTCCTTCGTTCTGCTACAAATTAAGGGCCGACGAGGACATGCTCCGGCGTTCCTCCGATGTGCACACACTCTGAACAAAACGGTGATCTCACGAGTCCGAACCGATTAAGGGACTGTTTAAAACACCCACGTCCAAACAGGAACTGCTTCGGCTAAACTATTATTTCTCAATAATTACTATTTACTAAAATCGTAAGAACTGGTATGAGTCGGTGAATCCATCTTCCATTTTTAGTAAGTCTCCTTCCGGCTGTAGCATTCGCTATACTCCATTAGGACTCGTGCCTCGCATGGTCATGTTCCTGTACGTACTGCTCAGTTTCCCTCGTTGGCGATGCTACGCTAGCCAGAAGACGCCTCTTGCTACTACATGGCACGGGATAATTCTGACTAGACTGTTGTTAGCCAACTTCTCGCAGGCATAGTCAACCTGGGTGTTGAAGTTTAGCCGATTATCAGTCATCACATCCAGCTATTTTAGCGCTCGCTTCGAGACTCTAATGTCCTCCGATAGTCATTTCTGATCGCTGCAGTACGTTGCAGTTACTGACCAGTAGCAACTCCGTTTTGTGGTGAAGTATCTACAGCTTTACTCCTTGCATCCAATTTCCAATCTCTCCTGTTGTCCGCGAACCCGACGATCTCTACACTCCTAGGCAGCGTAAGTATCATCGTAGTTATAGAATCCCATTCCAGGATGGCCTTGTGGGACTCATCCCCTTTTTGTCTCTTAGACCAAAACCTAGCTCTGGAAATAGCTCCTCAAGATTCTGCTTAGGTACCTAGGGACCCTCATTATGTGCAGTGATTTAACAATGGCTTCCTAGCCCGGGATTTTGAGCGCGTTCTTGGCATCTCTCGTCACTATGGTATAACACCGGCTTCCTCTTCTTTACTGTTTGAGCACCGTTTCAGCTCTTTCGTTGACGGTTCGAATAGTGTCCACCGTAGACTTGCCTTTCCGGACTCCGAGCTGATTCTTCGACAACAACCCGTGATCGCTCTCCATGAATGTGGTAAGCTTGTTGAGGATAATCCCAAATTTTCCTAACCTATCTAGCAGGCATATTGGTCTATACGAAGCTGGATCATCGGGAGGTTTGCCTGCAACATTGACGTCTGTATCTTCCGTTTCTCAAAGAACCTTCTGGTCCCTGGTATTTCTTCACCTTTAGACCCTTCGCCACTGTTACCTTCTAGTCCTGGGGCTTTCTTCACCTTTAGACCCTTCGCCACTGTTACGAGTTCTTCGTTGGGGACTGGATTCACTTCGACATTGTCCCGCTTTACTTGGCCATGTTGCTGGATCGTGCTCCGGTAAGAGCTCTTCTACGATAACCTTCAGTTTGTCAGGGCACATTTCTAAAGGTTTCACGGACCGTCTGATCTTGGCGAGCGCCACAGTGTTCGTCGCCCCAGAGGATGGTATCAGCACCTTGACACATCTCATCTCTGTTCGATTCGGTGCCAGCTCTGTAAGCGTCTCTTGTAGCTCTTGGGCAGCTTGCGGGGAGGATTCCGAACTCATCGTTCCACCCAGTAAACTGGGTGGTTTCTGTCAACTCATTCACGTTCAGGCCAGAGAGTTCGCTTACTACTTCCACAAAGAGATCCTTGCTGAATCACTGAATCAGATTCCGCTTCTCGTCCTCTGTGCTGTGGTTTCGTTGAGCTTTGGCCTGGTCTTCACTAATCTTCCAGTTCATGTTTGCTACCAGCGACAAACTACAGAAGGTATCGCCGGTAATCGATCCTCGGACCCACGCATCTTCCTCGATCGCACACTGCCAACGAGTTCGAGGTGTACTTCGAAGTCGATGACCTCTTCCAGGTTCTTTGCTGAGTATAACTTTAGCTGATCTTTATTTTTGGCATTCGCACTGCATGTCCAGCCCACTGTAGTCTGCCGTATTAGCCTTCCAATGTCAGCATGTTTATATACTTGGTACAGGTTGTGATTCACGTGGCTGCGCTATTCTCATTTTCATTATCCGACCACAATTTGCGTTGACCTAAAAAAATAATTTTATTTTAGTATTAGAATTTGACACAATTAAAAAAAATTGGGTTGTTGGTAAATTGTACGCAGTTTTCCTGGACTCTATTTCCAAACCCCCGCCCCCCACAAAGGGTTAGAGATGTTTCTAACCCGAAGAAGAGGCAAATGACCCTAAGATTAAAAGTCTATAATCAAAATTGAAAAAAACTTCGCCGGGCAATAAAAAAATAAGAAGCGACAATGGCATAAATATTAAAATTGCATCGTGCCGTATCCGAGCTTATCGAAACCCGTTTGTCCACCCCTGGTACCCCATCGAAACCCCTGGGGTGGAGACCCTAGAAGGGCTCTCTTTGAATTCGCCTCCGTGCCCGGTTCATGCAACAAAATCGAGCTGAGGAGATCCAGTACCAGGAACAGCTGCACAAATAAATCCAGAAGCCACAACTCGACAGCCACCCTTGATATTACCCCGTACAAACTGGATCTGGACTGAACCATGTCCTGGTCTCACTCTAGCTCAACTCGCACCAATCAACGCCATAAGCCAGGAATCCTCATCAGACGTTGACTACGGCTACGATAGCTGCGAGTCAGCAAACGAACTCCATAATCCAATCCAATAGCTGAACCAGAACAAACAACCCTCCCATGGAGACTCTGACCGGAGACATTCCGGGTTTCCAGCGGCTATCGGCGCGGGCCTTGGTTTCACTCAAACAAGCCCCTGTACTCCAAGCGAACCAATCAACAACTCACTATCTCCAAATCCTTTCAGCCGAGACAGATACAAATCCAACGATTTATCAAGAAGCAAGATCCCCAGCTTCAACTAGAGTACTAACTGACAAACCAAAACCAATCCATTTGTCGGCTGCCGGTTTCATCCGACCAAGGCTACGTCGGCTACACACAATTTGGATCCACACCCTACCTACAATTCAACGAGATAGTTCTGACAGTTCGGTATGCAGCAACCAATTCAGCTTTTTGCCGTTCCTGGTGCGGCCTTCAGAATTTGTTGAGCTGACCTCATAAGCTAGTTGTCATAAGTACGAGAATCATATCACTAGTCCATAATCCATGTAACAGAACACGACGATGGACAGACTACAGTCAGATCACGATGTCCTCGTTGACTATACGATCGCACCAACCAGCCAATCCATCGCAGAAGCTATTGGGCTAACTGCCATGAGTCTGAATTCAGCTGGTGTACCAAGTTCGACCACGCTTGGCACACCAGATGAATTCAGACTCATGGTAGGTCAGGTCATCGAAGGCTAGCATTCCCTGAATCAGGGGAGTAACTCCAAACCGTGCGGTTCATGGGTGCGGTCCTGAATTCGGGTCAAAGCCCACCACCGTAATGCGCTCACTTCCCAGGATTCCTCCTCATTATGCCTCTCGGAGGGTTAGATCAGTCGACTTTCGTTGCTCACGAAACCAACTAGACGGACGGACGAACTATACGGAATCTCAAACGACGTACTCGACAATGACCAAACTCTGGGGGTGAGTTAACGTTGTCAATATTCTTTTGAAATCAACGGGACTACAACAATCGAATTGGGGAATTACTGCTACCGCCCTGTCTATTGTCAACCAAGGCAAAGGGGAAGTTGGAATGTCGTATAACTGCTTTTTCTTCGAACTCGAGACGAAACTTCGAAGATCCCGAGCAAAAAATTTCACTGACTCGCGAAGAAATTGGTCAGGTCTTTATGGTACCTACTACTGCTCGTCAAGAGGATGTTGTTCAAAAGCTTAAACTAAATCTGTGAACACGGCTTGCACCCGAACTGCTAGAAGCCCGCCTTGGTTGACTTAGGTATACCCGATAAATACGAGAATGCAGAGACGTTCAAAAACTCCCCTCCCGCGCCAAATACCAATAGAAGTCTTATATCACGCTACAAGTGTAAGCTAGGTTTCCGAAGTGGTTACAATACTGCCATAAGACCTTAGATTGATATCATGTATCGGCCAAAACCATAGAGCGCATGATTGAAATAGGACTGAATTGCTTCTAAGAGGAGAGCAGTTCGCTCGACAATCGTCAATTCGCCTTCAGACAAGACCTCCTCGGAACCGGGACTCACTTTGGACCCACCGGTAACGTTATCCGCCGGTCCCTTACCAAGAACCAATATGTGGATATCGCGGTATTAGATATTGCCAAGATCTTCGGTTCCGACAGCATAAGTCATTAAGTGACTACGCTTGTCCGGACATGACGCAGACTCAGGTGATTCACAGTTGATGCGAAAATATTCTGACTCCTACGTGTAGAAGACAAAAGGTTAGTCGCCGGGAAACCGAATTCTACGCTTTTCTAAACTTTCTTTCGAAAGGTCAAAAAATAATGTCTTTAAATTGAACCGTTTTGAAACGAATTATGGGTTTTTTGAATATCGCTGATTACGAATCTTAAGTCAGTTTTTCGAAATGCAAAATGGCCGATCCTATATGGCGGACTCCCATTAAAAAAGTGTACACATGTACAGTGCAACGCGAACGGAAACGTGCATAATGCCATGAAAAGGTTTCTGAGGCACGCGTCTCGAGCCGAGAGCGCTACATAGCGGCTAGGACTCCGCCTGTAGAACCTGTTGTTGATGCGCGGATCGAAAAACCTTTCATACCATTAAAAAATGCAAAGAAAACCAAATTTTTGAAAATTTTGCATGAGAACCTCCCCTTAATTTTCCGTGTACAGTTCAGATGCTAAAGAGCTGCCTCATATCGCTAGAGTTCCCGGTCAAGTCACCCTGGAACGTGTTGTATAGTGTATATCAGCGTCATTTTTCAACATTCCTCTTTTTATTAGATTGGGCCAACTGAAGGCGACTAGGACCGAGGTTAGGCACTTCCGGATGTGACCGATTCTTGATCGCGGGAACACGGGCATTTGTAGGTTCCCGCTTGAGATTCCTTGAGTGCAACAACGTTCCAATAATCACCGAGACGTTTTCATGGTTGCGAGCCTAGGTGTGCGAAGATGATCGTGAAGGATTCGAGCGATTGTATGTTACTGTGTTTGATCGCGTGCACGTTTGTAGGTTGTGTGTTAGTGTGTATGTAACTTCGCGTGTATAAATTCGATTATATAGCCATGCTGTCACCTAGGGTGCTAGAACCAAAGGTAAAGGATTCCGTACGGAACCGACACATGATCGCGTTTCCATGTTCGTCAGATTTGCGAGGATGATCACAATTTCTTATTCGAATTTGTAACCAGGGCAGTATTATTGCGCAGGATTTGAGCGATTGTATGTTAACGGGTTTGATCACGTGAGCGTGTGTGTCGCGTGTATGTAACCCGTGTAACGGCTTACATCTAGAAGGGAGTTAGCTCCTCTCTAGAATATCCGGCCTTGATGCCTTGAGACCTCTAATGTTTATGAGTTTGTTCTTTTTATTTGGACCGAGATTGAAGGCATGGACCTGTGCTACGAGAACCAAAGGTGGAGACTTCCGGACGTGACTGCTCATGTTCGCGTGGGTAAGAGTATTGGCATAATCGCAATGGAGATGGCGTTTAAAATTTTTTAAACGTGTTGACTTGATCGCTAATGCGGTGCACGCAGACGATCGCGATTACATGATCCCATGCGTGACCCGATTGGTATTATCGCGTAGGACACGAGCGTTTCTATGTTAACGTGTTTGACCGCGTTAACCGAAAAAGAAACAATAAAAGAAAAATCAACGCATTACTTAGTCATTCATCCAGTAAAGTTTAGATTCTGATACTACAATATATTAGAGAACTTTGGTTTGGACAGGTGAGAGTAGGAAATACCATACCACGTAAAAAAGGCCCAATAAGCCCTCTCGATCTCCTCGATGCACCACTATCGATGCCAATGTAACCAAAATCTTAAAGCAACTCGCTATTAGAGCAGAGGCCAATTTGAAAAGCTACAATTATGTGCAATAGAATATTTGCCTAGTTGAACATTCTTGAGTCCTCGAGAAAAAACAATTTAAAGTTTATTTTTTTTACTTAGTTTTTTTAAACCTCAGTTTACGAAGAAATCGAAGAATGCAAAGGCAAACTATGAGTCACAGTGACGTACAATCGACGTATTTCCTTTGCCACCAGTTTTACATGACTGATGTTGAAAGGAACGTGTACTGCTCGTATTATTAGATTCGAGTAATTTATTTTTCGCTTCGAAAGCAAATCGAAATATACGACGGTTTCCTCTGCAAAGTAGATAGTTCCTCTTCCGGATGCTCAAATTAGAAATTACTTATATGTCTCCCTTTAAACGGTGACTAGCGACATTTGACAGGTTCCTTTGTGGTATTTATTGAATTTGTTGAAGTTGCTTCTTGGTGTACCTCAAATAGAGAATGTTGGGCAAACTCAAGTTTGTGATACGACGTAGAAAGCAGGAAAATGATATTGCTTACTGCGAGCTCTTCACCGACTACCACATCTACATCCCCGCTTGCGAAGTCGAGATCGATGGTGTAGTCAGCGATGAGAGTCTGATGGGGGAGAGAATTTGCTGTAATACGGGTTTGCTATGCATAAGAAGTACAGTACAATGGGGTGCAAAAGTGAATAAAAAAATATGGGTGAACCCGAGAAAATTCTCATGGGCTCAGACACCATACAACCCTTTAAAAAGACTATGAATATGGTCCGTTTTAAATTTCACAGCCATTAAAACACCATAAAATGGTCTCAATTACCCATAAATATAAATCTGTACCATGCTTGGGAGTACATTTTGGGATCTTAATTCAAATCTAATGATATTCAACGGAATCAGGTTTCAATGGGCAGTTAGCAGCATCAGTGAAACACCATGGAAACCATTTCGTTCCACGACGTATTGTAACAAATGAGAGTCTGAAAAATCAATTGTGGATTTTCCTTCTTTAAAACATGAGCTGTTCTTTTTTTTTATTTTTCAAAACGCGGTAGCAACGACATAAAGGTGGCCGGATATTTGACCTAAGGTCATACACTAGAGATAATCACTACTAGTACAGCTTGATCAACGCATACGCGCCTACCTTGAGCTCGAGCTTGTGTGACCACCCCTGGCTGCTACTCCGTTGTCGATCTGGACTAGCTGAAGTTGCGCAGAAGTTGGATTCTACTTCTTGTTTACCGACGCCAGAAGGTGACTCTACTATCTGGACAAGAATATCGATCCATTAGCTCATGGACCGGGCATCAACGGCTTTACTTCGCTTCCGAAGGAAGACGTGACCATAGATTTTTTCACCTCAGAAAAATCTCAACGACCTCGGCTGGAATTGAACCCAGGTCAACTGGAATGGGGGGCGGTCACGCTTACCACTCAATAACCGGCGCCGTCGTGTTCAAAACAACACATACAACCGGAAGCTGCGAAGGATTAAGACAAGACCTACCCAGAATGCCCGGAAACATGACGTAAAACTCATCATCCGGGGCACAAATGCTCAAATTCGGAGGGGAAAAATTCTTTCGCTCGGGGGCAAGGGACCAGAAATCGACAGTCTCTTCATTAGCTCTGTTACCTACCGAAGCAGGATGAGCAATGAGCTAAAATTAAATATCAGAGGATAACAAAACTCGGGCCTTGAGTATCTAACAGGGAAATTAAATAGATCAAATGTGTTGGGTGGCTGTTGCGGTTGTGTGTGATTTCGCTATGGAGACAGGTTTCTTTCTGGGACGTCAAGATTTGTGCCTTGGGCCGCGGAGTCCCAAGGGTTGCAGGTTCGAATCCTGCCTATGAGGGTTTTTTTTCACAAACGATTTCGCTTAACTCACCATTTCGATTGCGTCCGGTTATTGGCATGAAGAGCTTCAACTTGACCACCAACGACAAGAACCTAGGGTTGGTCAATCTCATCGCTGCTGGAGCCCCGGCCATCTGTAGCCTTCTGTACCTATTTTGCACGGAAGGATATCTGGAAACCCAAATGACGAAACTTACTTATAAATTGATCATGTTTCGATAAACTGTCGACATTTCTCCGATGTCATTGATGTCAGAACCTGCCGAGAATCGGCCGTCAATTCTGACCATTATCTGGTAATGTGCAAGTTTGGTGCGAGTTTGCCCGACTTAACCGGTTTCCCGGCGCGAAACACTGAACATAGAGCGATGGTCGGTTCAGGGTGTTTTTGAAGAATATACCCAAAAGCTCGACGAACGAATCGAAGATCGGCTCACAAGAGACAACCTAAACACAGCGTGACAACATGAAGAGTTCAGTACAACAATCACAGAAATATTTGCTATGATAAGTGGAAACCAGCGAAATGGCTGATTCGATAATGAGTGCCAAAGAGCGACGGATAAGAAAAACTTGGCTGTAAGCCGAATGTTTGCAGCGGCTACATGTCAGAACTGGGAACAATATAAACGTTTTAAGAATCGTGGGTACGACGAAAAGTCGCGAATGACGCAAGAGTGTTTAACAAAACGATTAACAACATGAAGAGGAAAGGTACCCCAGCGCTGGTCATGATAAGCGACAAAGACCTGGAATCTGTTGACAGGTCGTCGCTGTCAGGTGAAAGGAGCAGTTTTGAGTTGCTAATCTTAGCACAAACGAGTAGAGAAGGTACAAACAGAATGAGGATTGTATTTTAAAGACAAACTAGATGAAGTGCGCAGGGCTATTCGAGAACCGAAAATGTGAAGGGCGACCGGTTGTGCGATCCCAGATTCTGTTTAGCAAACTTCTCCCGTTGACCGAATCCTTCGTTGGCATTCGCATTGGCTAAGCGAGTGTCCAGAAAGACGATCAAATAATGGACCAGATGTTTACACTGTGACGAATTCTGGATTAATTCCAGGAAAACAACTTGCTGGCTAATCATCTGCTTGTGGATTTCAATGCGGCGTTCGATTCAGTGAAACAAAACCTGAGCTGTGACAGATAATGCTTGAACATGATATGACATTGGTTGGATCAAAATCGCTTGTCGGCATAGCCGGAAAGACATCGGACTCGTTTGTCACGTTTGATAAATAAAAGCAGCACAATGTATTCTTTAATCTATTGTTCAACATAGCGCTCGAAGGTACGTTTCGAAGATTTAATATTCAAAAGAACGGAACCATAGTAATGAGATTCTCGACTTTGCGAACGACATCGATATCATTTACGTCGATCGCAGAGTAGTGGAATAGGTATTTGTACCTTTTGAAAGGGAAGCTGCGTGATACGGACTGACTATAAACTCAAACAAGACAAAGTAGCTAGTGGAGAGCCAGGCAGCTGGTTCCGAGATGGACATCGATGGATAGGATGGTATAGGTTACTTCTAGGAACACTGGCGACATGTGATAACGATGTTAGCCGCGAGGTGAAATGGCGTACTTTGAAATCTTGTTTCGGTGGATGAAATAAGCTCTCAAAAATAATAAACGCAACAGTTTCTTTACACCTCTGAGCCGACAATCTGTGTAGGCTCATATTTCGAAATTGGCCATGATATTAATGCAACATTGATTTAGCATTCGGAACGAAAAGGTAGGAGATTCATGTTGCAAATTACCTACCACGAAACGAAACAAGTCGTCTTGTACACCTTACTCACAGTTTTGCATTCCGAAAACGTAAAAAAGCGAAAAACTTTCCGGCATAACCAGCCCAGCACAATACAGTGATTTATTCGTCCTCTATACCGGGCCAGCCAGGCAGGTTGAGCTACGGATACCTTTTAGCAAAAGCAGCAATCGGTTGACGCCTCGGGGGCGAGGAAATTGAGGTTGACCCCTTCGTGGGCGAGATTTACCTTATTCGCGCGCAACATGCTTCGCAGTAAATAAAAACCAAGCGGTCGTCGAGTAGTAGTAGTAGTAGTACTACAGCTAGTAGGAACCTAAAAGTTTTGTTCTGCGGGTAAACTCCAGTCCTCAACAGACTGTCCAGTCAGTCCAGGCCTTAGTACGACGACGAACGACTCGAACTACGGCTGAAAAGTCGTAGCTCGTTTTTTTCCTACAGGCGGAAAAAAACATGCTAAAGTTTGACTTTCCCATTTGTGGTGGTCGGTCACTGTTCTGTACACCAACTGGCCGTGGCCGGTCCTCAACTGACCAACCAACCAAACCAAAGTAGGCGAAGTTCGGTTCCATGCACTTATTTTGGTCTGACTGCGCGGGGTTCGCTGGCGAATAAATAGAATGGGGAAGGTAATTTTGCATCATAGCAGGCCACTCACATGCCAGCCGCTGTCGATTCTGGGCGAGTTTGTTCAGAAGAGTTGGGGCCCGCTTGGGGAATTTATTAACACGAGTTTGAATTTCCTGTGCAGCAGCAGTACCACCGACAAACAAATTGACTGTTCGGAATGGCAATGGGGGGGGGGGCGGAACGCAGTGGAGGAAAGTCGACCGACTCCATAGAACTTTTATTCAATTTTAGTAACCAAACTACATACAAGCCATTTTGGATACTAACTAGCATGTTAAAAACTTTGGAACTCATTTATCTGACGTCGCCGGACCTGATGGCATGGGAAAGTTGCATAATTCATCAGAAAATGGGCGATGATTTGCTTGAACGAGTTTCGGACTCGTTTTAATGAACGAGCAAATTGATTTCTTTGTAAGTGAACTTTGACTTTCGCAGTTCATTGATTCAGTTGGTTGGAATTGCTGTCCGAACGGAACACTGAACACTGTGTGCCGTTTTCATTCATTAGAATAGCAACAAAAAAAAGGAAATCCTCATCAGGATATCATGCACCTATCATAATTGAATCAGTGAATTAATTTGATTGAATCAGATGCTGGAAATGCGAAAGCCCAACAGTATTCATTAAATCGAGTGCCCTATTGAGGCAAGAACTATCTACGTACAAGGACTTTTCAAGCACACACTAGCTTGAAAACATTCACGCACTAACTCGTGTAAAACAATCCCTTCACATTTTGCTTTCCCATCGCAGCAGGCCACCCACGTCGTGATGCGGAGAACTAGTAGTAAGAGGGAGAGAGAGAGAGAAAAACACAGAAACCGGAGACTAAGGGATGAATATTTATCAGCAAGCCGCATAAAATTAACGCCCGTTGCTTTAATTTACGTACATGCACTGTCGGTTCGACGTGTTCTACCGAGTATATTGACACTTGCCTGATTAATTAGACAAACTGTTTTGCATTTGCATTTGGGGGAAAGCCAGAGCGAGTGGGGAGGGTTGAGTGCGGGAGCTAGCGAGGGTATTGTCGGAACACGGACGAGCAATCGGAGAAGGTCTTTCAAGTGGTACTTTGCACTACATATACAATATGTATATACAGACTAGGTACACATGCGATTGATTAGACAAAGGCTTGACGCATTGATCAAACGGACCTAGCATTGAGAAGGATACGCGATGTACATACATTAGGCATAATGGACCAAATACATAATTCACAAAAGTTATAAATTTTCGCATAGGCTTTTTATTGTAGAGATTTTAAACTCATGCTGGATTTTTCAGGTTAGAAAAACACTTCCGAGTGGAATAAAACGCTCAAAAACATGCTTTTATTGGTAAGCTTCTATAAGCTTCAGTCGACCATCGCACTACGCCTAAAGCAGAAGCAAAAAATTGCTCTTTTATAGCTACAATAAAGCAAGCGATCAATTCTACCGATTTGTTGCTTATTCAGTGCACAAACAGTACAGTACCGTTCCCACCGATTGTGCAGTGAAATAGGTAGGCAACATAAGTGCTTGTACAACAAGAATTACTATTGCGATTGACTTTAGAGTAACTCGAATTAGACTGACATTGCCATAGCGCAAGGTCGGTCTAATTCGAGTTTGTACAGATACTAAAGGTCCGCGGTTAATTTGTCTCATTACATCAACAGGCATCCCGAGCAAACGTAAAGTCAATAATACCCCCATACTCATGGGGTTGAACATGGGTGTTTGAAATGGGTTCAACCCACGAAAACACCATCGTCATGGTCCGGTAGATCCCATAGAAAAACCATACGTTGGTATATTTATGGGTTATTGAGACCATTTAATGGTGTTTTAATGGGCGTGAAGGTTGGCACGGACCATGTTCATGGTCCGTGCCAACTCGGGATACCAAACCCCAATGATGTTAACCTTAACACTAATTTAAAAAAAAATGTTAACCACCAATTCTTACACAAAAAAATTATCATAAATTTTATTTTTTGAGTATTGTCCTACTAGAGCTGTACAGCTCGGGTCTCGCTGTCAGAATCATTTACTACAATTGCAGACGAGTCGGGAAATGTCACCCACTAAAGCACTGCTTAAGGTCAATTTCAGCGAGCCGTTATTCTTAATGTGATATTCATTGTACGGGACAAATATGTGCGAGCATAGGAATTTCGCGATCACGTGTATCATCGCGAAGGGCTCGAGCGTTTGTACGTAAACGTGTTAGATCACGCAGGCGTTTGCATATTGCTTCTGCTAGCGTGTATGTAACTTCGCGTGTATAAATTCGGTAGATTTTTTCCGAGGCCTGGAGGGCCTACCCAAGCAAATTCTCAAGGGTTCAAACACCATACAACCCTATAAAAATAACATGAAAATGGCCCCGCCAAATTTTCCAACCATCAAAATACCATGAAATGGTCTCAAAACCTCATGAATACCAGGGCTGGCGTTACACTTTTAGCACGAGTGGGTAGTAAGCATAGGGTGAGGGAATAGAATAGGGATTTATCTCCTTTTCGCAATACACACGCTTGCATTACAGTTACATTAAATCACTTGCAGTGTAATTGTGCAAATGAAATTGTCGTGCATCGAAATTTTCAAATGAGTGCCCGAGATACATACGTGGCAGATTTCAAATTCATGAAAATGTCAAAAATTTAGAGTGGGTAATACCCACTCGGTTATTTTTGAGTGGGTAGTACTACCCACGCTATCCGCCGGCCCTGATGAATACACAAGAATATGGTTTTTAAATGGGATCTACCGAACCATGGTGATGGCATTTCCATGGGTTGAACCCATCCTAAACACTATTGAAACACCATGCAGTGGGGCTGAATTTGGACCATGAGCATGGAGGCATTGTGGGATTTTAAAAATGTAAAGTCGATTTACAAAAAAAACATCCTTCATTTGGATGAAATTTTGTTCCAAGATATGTAATTATGTTCCCTACATACCGCCAAAATTCAAGTTGAGCACTTTCAAGGAAAAAAGTTATTTAAAAAAAAACTTTTTCTTGCTCAAACTGATTTTTAAGTGTATTTTTATCGAAAACTAAACCAATAAGTCATAATCATTTCAGAATCCAATCTCCCAACTGCTAGTTGCCTGATACATGCAAAAAGTATCAGTAACGAAGTTGATATATATACATAACAAACTTGAATGCGAGCAACGATAAGCCGAGATATAACTAAATACCCTCTTGGCCGCGTACGAAAAAGTATCTTGTCTATGTACCCGCCCGGGAAGTAGAGATTGATGGTGCAGTCTCCAACATGGGCCTCAATTGCGAAGTATGGGTTTCGCTCCTTCAAGAACCCTTTGCTTCGGCCAGTGAAAATTCTGGTTCGCAAGCAATTGCGTTCAGGAAAAATCAAGGAGTGTTTGAAAACAACTTATTTTCCATCAGCCTCATTTCGAACCTTTCACCGAATCTGCTCTTCCAAACTTTGATCTTTTGGACGGGTCTACCTATTCGCCTTTTTGTGCCGCGAGTCATAAACTACCGTCGTTGCAAACAATTGGAGCTACAGCGACTTATTGTATAAACAAGGCACGCTGTGAAAAATGCGAAGAGAATCATGAAAACTTTTCCGTGTAGTCTCCTACTTCTTGGTGGGCAAAGATTGCTTAGAATTTTACGCGAAAGGGACTTTTGAACGTCGGATCGCTCGATTTTTTCCCAATATACGCGACGCTATAAATGCAAATGAAAAATTTGATGAAAGCTGAAAAACGCGATTATTGGCACCGGATCGTCGACGAATTAACGGACGGATCATCAGAGAAACAATGATTCGTCTGGTGGCTTGGGCCCACGTTGTGTATTCGATTAATCTTGCGATTGGAACGTTCCTCATATGATGACAGCTATGCCTCGCTTTTATGCTAATTATTTTGACAGTAGTGGTGAGTGCAATCATAAAAGAGGCTGTGCTGCCAACATTCTACCCACAAAACTGAGTGTTTTATATTTACCTATCAACAACCATGCCCACATCGTTATAGTTGCAAGGAAGCTCTCCTGTCGATGGGACATGGAAAGTACTTCTTATATTTTCTGCAGAAAACATAGGAGTTCCTGAATGCTTTATCCAAAAAATATACCAAACTACCTTAGTTTGAGTTCTTTTGCAGTGCTCCATTCCGGGTAATGAGAAGGCGGACGTTTGGATTAGAATGATAATGAGAAGGTGGACATTTAGGCATTAGACGGTGATATTTATGAAAGATCGCGTAGCTTCAACGAGTTTTTAATTATTTCTCCTCAGAGGACGCTCGAAAATTGGCAAATTTTGTGGAGCGATGGAAGCTCAGGAATCCCAAAGGTATCAACGAACCTTGGTTCAAGAGAATGGATAAGGGTCATGACTTCATTCGGGTGATACCTCGGGTTATGTACAATAATTATACGTAAAATGACCATCTCAGGCATATTGGGGTCGTGGAGAGCAGTCTCCGCGCTTGTGGTGGTGGTTATCGCGATATTAAACATGTTGTCTGGTCGTGCGCTAAATGTTGTAATATCAGATATCCGTTAAACGAATCCCTTCGGCCTTGTTCCAGACCAGTCCGGGATACTCTACTAAATTCGTTACTGATACTTTTTGCATGTATCAGGCAACTAGCAGTTGGGAAATTGGATTCTGAAATGATTATGACTTTCATTGGTTTAGTTTTCGATAAAAATATACTGAAAAAAAAATTCACTTTGGACAAGGAAAAGTTTTTTTTCCTTCAAAGTGCCCAACTTGAATTTTTGACGGTAGGTAGGGAACATAATTACCTATCCTGGAACAAAATTTCATCCAAATCAAAGATTTTTTTTTTGCACATCGATTTTAAATTTTTAAAATCGATTTTTTCAGTGTAGGAGTCAAAAAAGAATTTTGCCAGCATTTTTATTAAACAAATGTGACTAATTTTGTGAAAATCACTCCTACTACATTTTTTGTAGGATTTGTCATTTTTTAACTGTAAAAATTCGAAAAAAATGGTAAAAAAAGTTTGACCCTTTCGAAAAGACAGTCTTAGTTCCACCTGTGACCGCATAGAGGGCGCTAACTTTTCAACGGAGAGATAGAAATTTGGTGTATTCTACGAAGTTATAGAACAGGTATTCTTCAGTATTTCTTCCGAACTTTTTCATACTCTATCTCTTCTATGAAAAGTTAGTTTTGGCGCCCTCTATGCGGTCACAGGTGGAACTAAAATGTTCTAACCAAAACATAACTCGTATTATTTACTACAATTCTTGTAAACATACCATTCAGCTAAATCTAACCATTGTTTCACAAAAATGTACAGTTCGCGGGACTCGAGTATTGATACACAACCATGCACTGCTAGGCCCCATGCAAAACTGACTCACACATCTCTTCGTTAAATGTTTAATAACTATTTTTAACAAAGCCGGACTGACAAGCAGTCTTCGACAAAGATGTAGACAATTAAATTATCTTCCCTATTTTCGCTTGCAGTGGTAATACGATGCATACAGTGCCACCTAGCGGTGCAAATACGAACTGGTGGGTTTTCTCTATATAAATTGTTGAAACATTCTATGCAAACTTCAGGTCCGATTTGCTTCAAATTTGGTGCAAGTACTCCTGGTGGGACTAGGAATCGACTCAGTGGTGGGTCGATTGAGTTTTCAAAAATTCATCAGTTTTCTGGACAGTCTAGTGTGTATAGATGATCGCAAAGGGCTCGAGCATTTGTATGTTAACGTGTTTGTCGCGTCTGCTAGCGTGTATGTTACTTAGCGTGGGTAAAGCCGATTTTATAACCGTGTAGCCATTCGCATATTTGCGTGTGTTCTTGAATGATCGCTTGGATCGTAAATCTCATGATGTATGGTTCAAATACTAGATACTTCCCCCGTATCACTTAAGTTTCCGGTTATGTCGCCATGGAACCTGTTGTTTAGTGAGATGAGCGTCATTTTTTTATTGGTCCAACTTAAGACGTGAGGCTGGACTGCTAGGACAGAGGATAGAGATTTCCGGACGTGACAGATTCATGATCGCGCGAGCTGTGGATTAATGCTTGAGATCGCGTTTGTAAATTTAGAGGTACTAAAACGTTCACTTAACTACCGGGGTGATTTAAGTTGACGAAATCGCGGTCGTAAATATGTGTGGATGATTGCAATTGCATGTTCGCGTTTGTGACCAGGTTTGTGCTATCGCGAAGGTCACGAGCGTTTGTACGCTTGGAATGGGACAGATTCTGAGTGTGTACGAGAGAATATGTAATTGATTGTGTTAGCTAATGTTGGTATGAATCTAATTTAAGATATAGTAATAGAGGGAAACATAACATGCCGAATAAGAAAAAAGATTCATGGAGGATTATTAGACATGTATAAATTGACCAATATTATTTTTGGTGCACATAAGAAGTGGAAAAGTAAACTAATAGAAATTGTAACACATGTAACATGCCACCAATCTACTTGAACTGGTCTAAATGCCATCAAATGATTTTTATTTACTATTAATGACAATTGTATTCTGTTAGAATTTTATCATGATATGTTGACCAGGAACGGATGGTTCGCGTAAATTAATCGTACCTTAATTTATCCAATCCGATCTTCCCGAATGGATCAAAATGAACGCACGAATTGAACACCGAAAAAGAGTGACCACCGAATCCTAGGAAGGATTACCTACTATTCTATCATATACGTCAGTTCTGCATCTATTCTCTTACCCAGATGTCACCAATACTCAGACGAACACACATTGGTACTAGCACAAGACATTGGTACACTAGTACTAAAAACCACAATTATTACAAAACGACCACTAATAGGCTTCTACTATTACATTTTTTAATTAGTCCTTGCGCGATGACGAAGCTGTTCGGTAAATCGACACTCAGTGTTGTTTAAACGCAAATCTAGAACCAGATCCTTCACGTGACTGATACCTTCAATTTCTGTTTCTAGTGGAAAAATTAAATTAACTCGTATCCTTCTTTTATGAAAATATTACCGAGCACTTCTTCGGATTAACACACATGCGGTTCGTGTTACACCAATCAGTAAAGGCTTGAAACTGACGTTGGAAAAATCTGCAATCTTCAATTGAACGGATGAGACAAACTATCTTGGGATCATCCGCGAAGGACAATCGTGAAGTCTTCAGAACTAAATGTACATCATTAATGTACAGCCGAAACGTCAGCGGTCCCAAGTGGCTTCCTTAGGGTGTGCCTGACGAAAAAGTGACTACGGGGGCCTTACAAACTCTTATTGCAACCGTTATCTCTCGGTCTGTAAGGTACAACCGAACCCACTGTAAAACTTTACCGCTTTGCCTAAATCTCTTAGATTTAGCGATTACGATATCGTGGTTTATTTTATCGCAAGCGACAGATAAAGGGCGAACACGAAATTATTGCGACACCGAAAATGTCATGCCAATTTTCTTATAATATTTAAAATCAAACCAAAATTTTAGTGTAGTTTTATACATATATTTACTTCAAAAATCAAAAGAAAAGTTAATCGATGTAGCCTTGAGTGTAAAATTGAACGCATTTTCGCTTGATGCCCTCCATCAAAGTCTTTACAGTGTCATCCGGTACCAGTTTCTCAGTTTTTTTTTTTTCATTTTCTTAACATGTCCTTCTCGTCTTTGACTGTCTTGTTGCTCTTCCGAAGTTCCGGCTTCATCATTGCCCAGTACTGTTCTACCGGGCGCAGCTACGGACAGTTTGGCGGATTCATGTCCTTTGGAACAAAATGGACAGAATTGGCCTCATACCACTTTTAGAATAGTGGCATGATGCCAAATCTGGCCAAAATAGCGGAGTTTCGTCGTTCTGCTGCAAGAACGGCAAAAGGCGCTTCTCGAGGCACTCAGATTTGTAGATCTCGCCATTTACTGTGCCCTTTGTCACAAAAGGCTCACTCCTCAGTCCGCAAGAACAGATGGCCTGCCAAATGAGATATTTGGAGGCGAACTTCGACATTTTCTTCTTCTTAAATTTGTCGTCCACATAGAACTTGCTCTTGCCGGTGAAAAACTCCAACCCCGGAATTTGCTTAAAATCGGCTTTTATATACGTTTTGTCGTCCATCACACAGCAGCCATATTTTGTCAGCATCTTCTCGTAGAGCTTCCGTACCCGAGTTTTAGCCGTCGATTGTTGCCGCTCATCGCGATTTGGGAAGTTCTGTACCTTGTATGTATGTAGTCCAGCTCTCTTCTTTGCATTCTGGACGTAGCTCTGCGACATGCCGCCGATCTTTTTAGCCAAATCACGGCTTGAGACGTTGGGATTTGCTTTAATCATCCGCTTCACCTTTCCCTCCGTCTTTTTGTTCTCCGGTCCCGGTTTTCTTCCAGCTCCCTTGCCGTGGTCCAACGTCTACCGCTCCTGGAACCGCTTCAACACTCTGGAGACGGTTGAATGGTGAATGTTCAACATTTTTCCCACCTGCCGGTGCGACAGGTCAGGAAATTCCAGGTGTTTGGAAAGAATTTGTTCTCTCGACTCGCGTTGGTTCACCTCCATTTTCGTTGAATCGAAACTTTGAGTTTGACAGCATGTAAACAATACACATCAATGAGAGAGTGTGCAAAATTTGGTTGAATTTTACCCAATGGTAAAAAAGTTATGCCCTGTTGAATGTGTCGCAATAATTTCGTGTTCGCCCTTTAAGTCGGTGTAAACAACGTCGGTTTTAGCGAGACGTTCCATACTATCTGTTATGTAGGATGTTAAACACAGCAGATTAGTCGCTGTTGATCATCCAAACTTAAAGCCATGTTGATTGTCACTGGATGATAGAGATGGTCGGGTTTCAATTTTTTCGAACCGAACCCGACCCGAACCCGAGAGCTTGAAAATTGAAAACCCCGAACCCGACCCGAGCCCGAAATTATAAAATTTGAAAAACCCGAACCCGACCCGAGCCCGAAAATTTTAAAATTGAAAAACCCGGACCCGACCCGTACCCGAGAATGAAAATTTTGTAAAACCCGAACCCGACCCGACCCGGAGAATTTTAAAATTTGAAAACCCGAACCCGACCCGGAAATTAAAAATTTGAGAAACCCGATCCGAACCCAACTTGCTAGTACGGAGAATCGACCAAAGATCTCGAAGATTTCTAATTTTAGGCACCCGAGCTGGACCCAAGGCTCATCTAAGAGTAGTAGAATCATTCGAATCACCATACGCAAAACGAATCACTGGCGAGTAGAAATAAAATAAAATAATTTATTACTGGTTGGTACGGTCAAACTTGTGTCGAAGGGTGTCAATCAACATTCTCTGACGCGTTTTTTATGTCACATCATTAGTGTTAGGATTATCTATGATGGGGTATCTAAATTATATTATGCTTCAGATTATACGGTAAGCGCGCCAGTAGAGATGCTTCGACATCTCCAACGAAGCTTTCGGAACGACTCCAAACTTTAAAAAATCCATCAATGGCTTCAACAGAACACACAATTTGCGATTAATTCCTCAAGAGCGTGGAAATCCATATATTTCCATGAAGAAATCCGGATCATGCAACGGCCCAGTTCGGGGACAATCTGACAATCTGTGAGTTTAATATATGGGAATTTGTCTTTGTAGTCAATGGTTGAAAAGCATCTCGTGGATCGCAACTAGGCCAAGAATATACAAATCGCGCTGCCTTGAAATTTAATTATCATTTTAATTCATGTTTCTATTTATAATATACATAGTTAAAACAATTATAATTCAATATGTAGCAAAAAGTACTATTATTCAGTATACTCGCGACACCCACTTTTCGATTTTTATCGCGACTGTCAAAACGACCAATCAGGAGCGGATCAATAGATAGATATTTATTGTCTCTACTTCCCTTAGATTTTCACTCGCTTTGCTGTAGATACGATTTGCTGTAGGCTTAAGCCGAGTTTCACGCGTTTACTCTAACCGCGGCCTAAGTATCAGTTCTAAAGTACCTATCGAAATTTATAACAGAAAGTTTAACCAATATTTTCCGAGAAATTTCTGTGGACTTGGTTTGTTACTAATTATCATGAAAAATAAATTGCAAAAACTTTTAAGATTTGAAACGTATTGTTGAATACTCTAAAATGAATGTTCGTTTAAAAAATAAAATAATTCGCGTAGCTTGCGAATCTGAAGAGAGGGAATTTTATACAAGAATGAAAAAATACAATATTTGAGCACCAGAAACGAATTCTAGCGATTCAAATGTGCTAACATTTAGTACGGTTATATGTGTCATCCATTCGTATCAAGAAGTATAATACACTACTACAAAAAGAGACTGGGTTTTGTGTACAGACGCCAACTGCATCAAGAAATGGTTCGGTTGCATTGTTCAAAACCCGAACCCGACCCCGATCATTTCTAATTTGAAAAACCCGAACCCGACCCGAGCCCGAAAGTTCAAAATTGCAAAAACCCGGACCCGACCCGAACCCGAGATTTCCAAATTTGAAAACCCGGAACCCGACCCGAACCCGAGAAGCTTAAATTTATAGAACCCGAACCCGACCCGAAACCCGTCGGGTTCGGGTCCTAAAACCCGAACCCGACCATCTCTACTGGATGAGCAGGAGCTTCACTTCGATAGGATGAATTTTATTCGTGAATAAGGGGGAAAAACCATTAAGAATGACGCCTTTTGCAGACCCCTAGACTTTTTTTTTACTCTATCTTTATCCTGCCTAATTTTTGTTTGGAGTTGCACTTGCATCTTGGGGCTTGCGCCTTCGGTAACTCTTGTACGTAACCCAAAGTGGACAACACCAGAACATTTTTTGATGCTCGCATTCAGAAATCAAGCACATATAGTAAAACCAGATATGGCAAAAAAAATCACTATTCGGCATTCGAATGAATCTAGTAGTATCACCAAAATATTAACTCCATGCTCGTACAACCATAGTTGGTTTAATGGGGTTTGAGTGAGTGGGTCTCTACTGTGAGGGGCAACCAAAGAGCACCGACGCGCGACACCATACACTACAACTATGTGGTGATGAAACGCTGGGCCTACTTAGGTACTGTGTCAAGTCAGCAGTGCTCAGGTACAATGTAGTACTACAAATCGGAACGAATATTCCGAACAGCTATCCTGCTAAAACAATAGCCGACGGGAGTCCGCATGGCACAAGAACGAAGACATGCGCGACGAGTGAGGGTAGACATAGTAGAGCAAGATCTAGAAAGTATAGAAGTGCCGACGGGATCAGCCATGAACATCAGGTAATGTTTTACCACGAACATAAAATAAATAACTTACTGAATAAATTAGTTCCACATTCCTTACAAGATGTAGATGGATAAGGGTAATTACACCACATTTTGTCTGCTAATAAATAGTTCACTTCACGAGCAGAAGGACAAATCTTGCAACGCCAGAAATCAGGTGGCGCCGTATTACTTTCCAGCGCACAGTGATTTTCATTGTAGAAACTAAGCGATTGTTTAATTATGCAAAAATCATTAACATTCGGAGAATTTTGTGAAAGATATAAACACCTTCATAAAGTGTTGTGATTTTAATGATCAATCCCTCTAAAAGTGGGATACATTTATCAACATCCTTTTGAGCACGTTTCATAAGTTGATTTTTCCGGTAATGTTGTAGAGCATGTACCAACAAGCAATAACCAACAACTTCTCTGAAGACACAATGTCTTTGTCTTTAATACTTTTAACGTTATTGGATGTTGGTTATAGACGACGGTTATAGATAGACGACGAGATTCTGTCGGGCTCGCAATATTAATATTATCAAAAAAGACAACGCGATAGCTTTTGCTCGTGTATTCTCAAAGCAATTAGGCAAACTTTGGCAATCGAGCATGAGAACTGTCAATGGCTCTCATTGGAGAAGAGTACGAAGCAATTTTCCTCGATTTGAATGCTTCTGATTGATTGGAATGACACAGACACAAAAATGGGACCTAGCAAGTAAAGCCGGAATTGTGGCTGGTGCTAGTTCTAAAGAATATTACCAAGAACCAATCAGAAGTCCGGTTGAACTCAGTGGGTAATCGAAAAATTGAGATGTCGTGCCTTTATTCAGAGATTCTACTTCGTTACAATCCATCAAAATACTATCTGAAAGAACTGCGGAAAACGATTAACCACGACCTTGACAGCGATAAGAAAAAATCAAACCCTGCAGCGATAAAAACATTTGCAAGAGCAAGGCTGTTGAGTACACGCAGAGCGGCATGGCATGCTGATAGCCAACCTGTTCGAAAAATACATACACTGGACAGGTAGGCCGGTAGGCTGATTTGGTTCCTCATGGTTACAAAAAACGAATGTCGCAGCGGTAAACGCACATGGTGCCGCGCAAATGCGTACGTGGATGCAAGAACCAGTTCGGCAGCATCAGCAAACTGCTACTAAGCTGGTAAGTTGTTTGTTTTTTTGGAGGTCAGTCAATGCCGACCGGTAAGTGAGTTGAGAAAAACATGCGTGAAAGACACTTGTTCTTCTGTACGGAAGCTGGTCGTTGACCGGAGCGGAGTACAGTCGCTATCGGTTGCCAGCACAACTATGATTTCAGTTAAAGTTGTTTTTTCTTTTATTTATGATATAAATAAAGGACTTTTTTCAAAAGGTACTATCCGAAAATGAGAGCCTCTCTTTATTTAATTGCTCTTTTGTTTATTACGGCTTCCCAATAAAATTTTATACACAATATTCCTTATCCAAAGAAAAAAACAAATTCTTAATATGTAAAGAGTTGATGCGCAAACGTAAAATCGACCGAGTAATTCACAGAAGACAAAGTAAACACAAAGATGCTCTGATTTTGAGATAGGACCAACTGAAATGTCACATTTTGTAACTGTCATAATTTACCAATCTAGATCTTACTCACTACCGCCATTTGTCCCAATTATCTAGCACTCCATTAGCTCGATACTGTCCACAGCCTGCCTCGACACGTCAACCGAATTTCCGACCATCTCTTCGTTGTTGCCATTTTCCAGTTGTCCAAATTAATCGGGGCATAACCGAGCGGAAAATCGTCGCTAATTAATTTGATCTCGTTGAACAAAGCTAAGCAATTTTCCTCCCGCCGTTTCTTCTCGCACTCTTTAAACTTTGGCCACACAGTTGCACTTTAACCCCCCCGCTTGTGTGACCCGTGGTGAACGAACGATGAAAGAGGAGCCACCAAAAACAGACTGAAACGAACCACCACCGATGAGTTTTCTTTTGTGATTTCTGTGCTGGACTGGAATGGAGTCAACAACCATGGACACGGATTATGTATACATATAGTCAGAGGAGGTATCCGAAGGGGAGAAAAGGGACCGAGACAGTATCTACCATTTGGTGGTTTTTCTGACCCCCCCCCCGGGCAGATACTTTGCTGCTTACTTTATGATAATTTCTATCATCCTTTAGAGTTTTGATACGGAGTGGAAACAGGGCCGTTTGAAATATTTTAATCGGCCGGAAATAAGCGATAAAAATGCGACAATACTGTTCCTTTTATTGGTTAAACCGCATATTGATGGCAAGCTGCTTAAAAAAAACACGAACTGCCTCTCGGCGATAGACGGACAGGGTTGCCAACCTGAAATCTGTTTTAGTAACAAAATGTCGATTGGGTGCGTTTGTCTTAGCAGCTTTCTCACAAATTTTCCATAAATTGGAGTTAGCTGCAATTTGACTGTATTGACACGTTGCAATCTGGTTTTCATATGTACACTGCGTGACCTGAGCGTAGAGCGTGCTATGAAGTAGTTGGGTAACGGGGGTGAGTTAATACGTGACATAACAGGTTTGTACTGAAAAGTATGGAAAATCCTAGAGCAGAGAGATGTTTTGATCGACAGAATTTAAAAATAGTCCTAAATTACACCCGTTTGTTTTCGAAATCATGGCACCAAAACAAAAATCCAGATTAAGTTTACATTTGTCATCAAACGAATGGCCTATAGGAATCTAAACTGCATTCGACGAATCAATTACCAACGAATTATCTCATCGTCGATCACTTGATTGCCGCCAGTAGCTCCGCCGCAGTGGGTCGATTACCGAACGAAAAACTACCCTACAAAATGAGCTTATAATTAACGACGCCCACCTTTGCCATCGCAGTAGCAGTCGTCGCCGTCTGATGTTGAAAGCACACAAGCTTGGTTTCTATACAAGCAAGCTTTGTTTAGTGAAATATGCGATGTGCAGAATCGTTCGCTCCTACGCTAGTCGAACGACTGCTACAGCACTTGAAAAATGCAGCACACTTGAGTTATTTTCTATTTTCTCTTAGTAAATTTTAATCGAAACGATTTTTTAGTTCTTTCAGTAGTTTTTTAGTTCGTTTTTTAATTGCGCACATCTTCATAAACTACATCAAGACGAATTAGTGACCAGTGGAGAGCTTTTTGCATTTTTGTGTTTCGAATTCATCTCATCAGTAACTGGCACCAACTTGGGACCAATTGGACACTAAATCTAAATAGTTACATAACCGGCAAGGACGCCTAATTGAACTAATTGGTTCCGAGTGATGTCTCGGGAAGAAAACACACAGCTCTGATTTCTAGATAAAAGAGCGACAACGATTGCTTGTTTTTGACTTTCAAACAATACTTGTGATATTGCAAAATTTGTCTCAAAACCGCATCTTCGTTTCCTTAGGAAGTAAATTGTTTGATTCTATGTTCAATTTATGTTCCAAATCAATCTGATAAACTGGTCACGCAAACTCGCTTCAACAATTTAACAAACAGGAGAAAAATCTGGTCCCCAGTATACCCACACCCACCCGTTGAAACCGTGCACCGAGTTCCACTTTAATTATGATTAACTCAATTCAGATTCAATTCATTTGACTGGTGCCTTCTATTAACCACTCTGCGCACCGTCCGTACCTCGTCGTAGTAAGTAGCCCAATTCATCAGATCCAATAAACGCAAGCCTTTTGCAAGAGGTGCGAATTAATAAATAGCTAGCTAGCAGCCTCTTCTTTCACTCATTCTCTCTCTCTCGCTCTGTCCGTCCTCCTCCTTTATCCGGTGGATTTAATTTACTATACAGCGCACCACCAAACCCCATTCAGCAATGAATGGAAACCAGGCCTCTTTCTGCAGTTTTTTTTTCGCCTGCGTCTCCGCTATTCACCAACCGCTTCACCACGACGGGAAGCAGTGTAAATTATAATTGGATTAATTTGTTTTTAGCGTTGCATTTTAATAATCGTTGTGTGTGTGTTTTATTTCAGAGTTTATTTTGCGAAACAGGCCTTCTCACTCCGCAGTGGCTATTTATTTCATCCACATCGGGACACAGGCTCCCTGATAAACTCCCACATTGTGCCGTGTGTCAAATTAATTAAAATCTGGTCGAAAAGCTTATGCGGGTGTCATGAATTTTTTAAACCACGATGCCACACTTCTTATCATTTAATTTATTTATGTAATTATTTATGTACTAAGAGGGTATCGTCCCTGATCAGTGGTTTGCATGTTTTGCTCTCTCACCGAACATGCTAGTTGACTCGGGTGGAACGCCCGACTTCCATCAGCAGAAGACAAAAGATTCTTTACATTTCCTTTCATTGATGGTCATATAGACCTGCCTAGCTCTAGTTTTCCGTTCTGACTGACTCTCTAGAATATCTACCCGTCTTTCATCATAAATGTACCGAAAATAGCAAACAAAATCAACACAGTATTAATTCAATCTTACAAAGTTATTCAGGACAAAAATAATAAAAAATAGTTTGACTACATGACATTGTTAAAAAATTTCAGGTCTAAAAACCACTGAAATCAAGAACTGTAATTGTAAATGTTGTAAATAGAACTACAAAGCAGGTATAACCTTAAATTCCTCAAAAACGTCCCAAACCGACCGAAACGTCAAATCAAGACAAAATAGCATCGAAGACTGCATGGACAAACACATAACCTTAAAGTTGATACAGTCGACACATATCCAAAAGAACAACTATAATAGGAGGAGACTGGCTCATGAATTGCAGGAAACTTCAAATTGTACTAGATTGATAATCGAAAAAAACGTAAGAAGTAAGTCTAGCAGCTTGCGTTTCGACCTTATCTCCCTAGAATCTGAAACTTGATCAAGTCGCCAAACTGGCACTAGTTCAAAATTGGAAACACTAGGCGACCTCTAACTTTCGATCTCCCAATTTTGCACGTACACCGTTTGCCATGCGTTCAAAACGTTCAAATCAGACAACCAAACGGAATAATGGTAGCGACATATAACGCTTTAGAGTGTAGCGACAAACATAACACGCTGGTTAGAACACGGGCAAGTAAGCTGTACGAAAAATAGTAGATGAAACTGTCAAACGATTGTTAAGCTTTTCATCACACTTGGAACCGCCAGTGGACGAACCTAAAAAGACAAATCCCAAGCAATTTCTACTCTTTCTGATGTCTCACGACGATCTGACTGTCGAATGGTCTTAGAGATTCAGTCTTCAGTATACCGTCTATTGTACATGACTGGTGCTGAAATGAATGGTACCGCAAATATTAATAGATTCGAGTAATTTTGAACTTTCGCTTTAAAACCAATTTGAATCGGACGTTACAGTTCAACGAAGTTTGTGAGTACATTTTCTTTCGATTGGTGGAAATGCCAAATATGTCGTTTATTCATATTTTTTCCGTATGTTTCTGCCCACACTGGGTTACCATCACCATCGCCAGAAAGGCGACGCTACAATCTGAAAGTGAACTTCTGAAATTGAATATATTTTGTTCCTATTAAAGGGTTAAATTGTGTGACCTCAGTAAAAGGGGGCTAAAATAGTAATGTTTCCCCATCTGCCAATGAAACATAGCAGATAGTGACAATGAATAGCCTCAGTGTTAAGAAATTCAGAAAAAAAATCGTACTACTAAAAGATTTATTGGGAACTGTAGAGTTTGGTTCTCGGAAAGGCTTCCTGTCAGCACCACTTACTACAATTGCAGAGGAGACGGGAAATGTGACCCACGTGACGTTGTCGCGAAAACTTCATAATCGCGTGGAAACGAGCGTTTGTATGTTCATGATTGCAACCGAGTATAATTATGTAAGTGCTAATCACCGGCGCATTATCATATTTGCGAGATCGCGGGCGTAGGTATGTGTTAATGCTACTAGGTTTGTATTATCGCGAAACGCTCGAGCGTTTATATATCATTGGGGACATTCTTTTTATAAGGTATTTGTTATTTCGCGTGTAATAATGTGTGTGGGGTCTTTAGCATATTTCTGCAACACGAAAAGAGCCGAATAAGCCCCCCCATTATCCCAATATCCTTGATTAACCACTATCGAGGCATATTTCAATCAATTTTTTTAAGCAACTGTTAGAAGTTACTATGAAGATCTACAATTAGGTTCAATAGCACATGAAAGCATATAAATTTTTGTAGCTGACATATTAAATGAAGATTCACGATGAAACTAGTATTAACTGTTGATAATTTATGCACTGACAATGGTTAGCTATTTTTGTCCGCGTTCCTGATCACCTATTTTTATTAAGTGATTCATCAACAGTGCTTTCTTTGAAAATGATCCAAATTGGTTATGCAACTATTTTTCCGTTCTTACTTTTTTGCAAATAAGTAATAACTTCATTTTCTTATTATCAATAATATCCCTTTACGATAATTATGGTGGATCTAAAAAGAAGCTCTGATGTCAATGGGTCATTCTGCACTGTTCCAGCCCATCATGAATGCAATTCCGACACGATTGGTGTTAGTCGTCAACCGGTTATGATTTTACCTTATGTTGTATATTGCAGATTACAAATTGAGCCACTACATCAATCACACAAAGGGTCGTTCGTATGTGCAAAGTTTGACCTCTTACAGCAGAGTGAAGAGCGCTCAATAAACTTTGCACATAGCTAGTAAACGGTTACATTCCAATCCATATGTTGCTTGTTCAAAACTCAAGCAACGAATGGTAGAAAACGAACACGTTGGGTCTATATTTAGAAACCTCTCAGACTTCGATTGCGAATAGGAAACAGGCAGGAAAATTTAATTGGTTCCACGTCGCTTTCGATATTTTCTGAAAATCAGGTTTTGTGTTATTTATATAAATCATTCATACTTTAAAATTTAATAGAAAATTTATACGCATTTTCTGACCGATTCGTGCAAACATGGTGTAATTCCGTTTAGTACAATGCAAGTTACTAGCATTTAAAAAGTCTGCCTCTTGTTTCTTCTTAGAAATTTAGAAAAGGGTCCCAATATTGAAAGATGCGTACGTTGTCACGACAAAAATGTTGATCAGTTTTTCGTGTGAAATAAAGAAAAGTTGACAATAAGTTGAATTTTAAAAAGCCGTTGGAATATCGAAAATCACTGTAAATAAAAAAACGCAGACGAAGATAAGAAAAGTGCTGACATTGAAAATTTTACTAAATCGACGAAAAAGTGAAACAAGCTGATAAAATTTGAATAATTAAAATCTTACTAATAGCCTAAACCGAAAGCTGACAAAACTAACAAAATCGAAAAAAATATAACAAAAAGGGGCGCAAAACTGTCAGAAACAATTAAATCGTTGTGATAGAAGAAAACAGCAGAAAGTGCAGCGATTGTGGAAATTTCAGATTGTGCTAAAAAAATTGAAAATATAACGAAAATAAAAGATACATCCGGAATTGCGAAAACGGTTAAAACTTCAAATTGTACTAACCCGAGAGAACCCAAACACCGTGTGACAACTTTTGAAGCAAAATAGTTTAAAATGAACAAAAATTCCAATTGTCCCTTTTCAATCTCTGGTATATAATCTTTGCGATTACTTCAATACAAATTTGAGCATGAGTAGCAGGACAGATTTAAAAAAAAGGTTATTGACGCCAGTTTGTCGATGGTTGTATCGAGAGATACCGATAAGGTCCCTACAAAATTGCTAAAAGAATGTGTATTGGAACTATAATGCAACACCCCCCCCCCCCCTTTAAGTAAGCATAAACCCAGTTTTCTCCGTCCGCGCTTTAGAAATACCTACAGAAGCATGTTATCTTTTGCCTTATGCCACAGTAATGAAACGAGTGCAAATTCGAACACGGCGTTTAATCGCTCATTGAACCGTCCGAACGTTATGGTCATGGTGGTGCCCGTTTGGCAGTCGAACGACGAATGATTCAAACGGACATGCGTTCACCTATTTTATTGAGTTGCTGAGGTGTCCCATCTCCCCCCCCATATCGACGGCTGTAGCTATCCAACGAGCGATCTGCGACTGACAGGCAACTGCAATCATGCTGCAGCATGCTAACAACAGCCCTAGCTCGTTCGGTCGAATAGTACGGACCAATCATGGTGCAGATATTTACATAATGTCAAATTTCCATCTGTACTAAATAGACAAAATAGAGAACAAAATGTTTTTAAAAATGTCACAAATTTTGAAATAGTCCATTACAGTTAAACCACGGAAATCGAAAAAGTATATTGTAATAATTGTCACAATTTAAATTTTTTTCGAGAGTTGTTCTACAGGAGCTGTAGAGCTAGGTTCTCGGGAGGGCTTCCCGTCAGAATCACTGACCCACTAAAACAATGCTTAAGGCCAACTGCAGTGGGCCATGATTCTGAATGCGATAATCATGGTACGGTTCAGATATGTATCATCGCGAAGGCCCCGAGCGTTTGTACGTTAACGTGTTTGATCGCGTATGTTACAATTTCAAATTGGACTAAAATTGAAAGATTCTACAGAACATGGAAAAATTTTCTCACGAAATATCTGAAAAGTTTTGGAAATTAAAAATAATTGAAGAAACACAGTCGAAGTTGTGACAAATTCAGAAACAACAAATTATTCTCGATTTCGTTTTTCTTTTCAAGGCTTTAGGTTTTTGGGTAAATGTTCAACGGATAACGGACAGAGAAAGAATTACCGGAACGGTGAGAAAGAAGACACAAATTCCCAACAGTTTCGTAATCATCGTTACTGCTCTAATACCTGTACTAAAAACGGACTCATCGACCCCCAATATCCCCCATAAGCAATCGTAACGGCTCCTCTCTCTTCGATTGGGCTTATATCTCTAGGTTTCTATGTTCACTTTCCAAGGAATACTTTCAGGTTTGAGGTATTATTATCACTTAATGCCTGTCATAAACTAGCGCAGATACCGGCAGTTTTTAGTGGTGAACAGAACTAGATAGTTACAATGGAACGCACTTAACTAGAGACTGAAAGAACGCAGGTTCGATTCCAATGGAAAGGTGAACTATAAATTGTACTAAACTGAAGGAATCAAGAAACGGACAAAAAGTTAAAATGTCCACATTTTAAAGATCGTCCAAATTCTAGAAACCGTTAGAAAATGAACATAGCTAAAGTTGAAAATAAAGCGACATTTTCAATTGCACCAAATAGAAAAAATCGAGAAAAATAAAATACAAGAAAAAATCACAAATATAATCAAACATTCAAATTGTACTAAAAGTGAAAGTTCCTACAAAAGGTGAGGAAACTCAATCACGAAATATCGATAAAGTGATAGATATCAATTAAGTAAGGAAACAGCCAAAATTATGAAAACTCGAACTAATTCAAGTTGTACTAAACTAACGAAATTGAGGAAAGCACTAAAAAGTAAAAATACACATTTCTAGAATAGTCCAGATCCCCAAAAACCAACGATATTTAAGAAACTTACTCGAAATTGTAAAATTATGACGAAATTGTCGGTTGTACTAAAATGATAAAATCTAGAAAAATTAAAAAAAAACTATTTAATTTAAAATCTTGAAGTAATACAACAAATAGCTTCATAGAAATAGTTGAAATTGACGTCATTACACAATGTACTAAACTGTAAAAATACACATAAAATGAATTTTTAATAATCGTCAAAAACTATCCATCCATGGTTGGTAATTCGATTGCCGTGTATACAGCTCTCCTGTGTTCGATTCCCAGCCCTGCGCATAGGGTTAGAGATTGTTCTAAGTGCAAAAAAGAGGCAAATGACCCTACGTTTAAAGCCTTTATAATTTTTTTTTCAAGGGTTGTCCTACTGGAGCTGTAGAGCTAGGTTCTCGGAAGGGCTCCTCGTAGAACCACACACTACAATTGCAAACGAGACAGGCGCCCACTAAGACACTGCTTTAGGCCAATTTCAGCGGGCCTTGGTACTGAATGTAATTTCTTGATCACGTGTATCATCGCGAACGGGCTCGAGCATTTGTACGTTAACGTGTTCGATCGCGTGTGCTAACGTATATGTAACCTCGCGTTTATAAATTCTACATTGAAACCGTGTTCCTTTGGCATATTCGTGTGTTTTCTGGAATAATCGCGCGCGGACCTTCAATCTGATATATAATTTTTCGTGTTCGGTTCAGATTCTAGAAGAAAGTGGATTCTTCCATATCACTAGAGTTCCCGGTCATGACGCCATGGACCGTGTTGTCCAGCGGATATGAGAGTTTTCTTTTTAATTGATTCAACTAGACTTCTGGAATCGAGGATAGAGACTTCCGGACGTGACCGATTCATGATCGCGAGAATGCGGGGGACAGTAGGTTCACGCTTGAGATCGCGTTTGAATGTTTATAAGTGCTGAGACGTTCATATTATCACCGGGATGTTAGCATGTCTGCCAGAGCCCGGGTGCAGGTTGCGTGGATGATCGCGAAGGGCTCAAGCATTTGTATGTTTGTTTGTCGCGTGTATGTAATTTCGTGTGCATAAATTTGATTTTTATATCCCCATAGATCATGTAATTTAGTGGATATGAGCATCATCATTTTGATTGGTCCACCTGAAGCCATTGCACTTAAGCTACAAGGGCCGAGAACAGGGGTTTCCGGACGAAATCGATTCAAGATAGCGCGAACACGGGCATTTGGAGGTACACTCTTGAGACCGCGTTTGTGAATTTATAAGTGCTAAACCGTTCACTTTGCTACCGGGGTGTTATCCTGTTTGCGAGATCGTGGGTGTGGATGATCGCGAAGAATTCGAGCGATTGTATGACGATGTTTTTTGTCATGTGTGCTAGTGTGTATGTAACTTCGCGTGGACACATTATTATTTTTTTTTATAAGCGTGTGGACATTCGCATGTTCACGTGTTCTTCAATGATCGCGCGTGGACGTCTTGTCTAATTTTTATTGCTATTGGTCCAACTGAAGGCATGAGTTTGGGTTGCTAGCATCAAGCGCAGAGAGTTCCGGACGTATTCGATTCATGATTGCGCGAGCGGTGAATTGATGATTGAGACCGCGTTAGTAAATTTTTAGGAGCAAACGCTCGCTTAATTACCGGGGTGTTGGAATGTTGGCAAGATCGCGGGCGTTCGCAATTGTGATCAAATTTGTGTTATCGCGAAGGCCACGTTTGTACGTTTGGAACGCGATATTGTGAGTGTATGTGAAAGAATAAGCAATTTGTGTTAGTGAGTGTTAGCATGGATCTTATTTAAAATATAGCAATAAAAAGGGCCCTAAACCCACATTGTACATTATTTGACCATGGCAGTGGTCGCCAAGTTAAGTACTAATATTGATAACAATGAAGCTTAACTAAAAAGAAAATAATAGCATCTCAAGTTTCTGTGATATAATCACTGTAATACTGCTTTGGTGGAAAAGGCTCCGAACCACATCAAGGTACAGTATCATGCCGAGGGAATAAAAAATTCTAATTGTACTAAAATCGGAAGTTCCTACAAAATGTGAGGAAACTCAATCACGAAATATCGGAAAAGCGATAAATATTCAAAAAATAAAGCAACATCCAAATTTATGAAAACTGTTGTAATTCAAGTTGTACTAAAGAAACGAAATTGAGGAAATCACCGACAAGTAAAAAATAACATTTTGAGAATCATCCAGATCCTTAAAACCAGATATTAAAGGAACTTACTCAAAATTGTGAAATTATGACTGAATTGTCGGTTGTACTAAAATGATGAAATAGTGAAAAATTAACAAAAAAATGCGTAATTCATAAATCTGATGTAATACAACAAATAGCTTTGTAGAAATAGTGAAAATTTACGACATTACACATTGTACTAAACTGTAAAAATGTGCATAAAATGTCGAATTTTAACGATCGTCAAAACCTATCCAAATAGCCAAAATTAAACGAACTTGGGAAAAATAGTTAGCTAAAATTTCAATATGTACTAAATGACCAAAAAATTAGGAAAAATGTCGAAACTTTCAAATCGATGAGAATCCAAATATTGCTTAAATTTAAACAATTACGAGAAAAATTTAATTGTTCGTAATCGATTAAATGAAGATAGAAACAGTACTGATAAAATCTATCAAAATTTTTAAGATCTCCAAAATCTTAGCACTCGCTGAAATTCAAAAAATTGCGCTATGTCAAAATTTACAAAATTTTAAATTAGTCGACATCAATAAAATCGAATCAACAGATAAAGTAAAATTTCCTTCATCTCATCAAGATTAAAAAAATAGCGTTAAGTTTAGCCAAAATTGAAATTGTACTAAACCGACAAGCGCTTGAGAAAAACAAGCCAATGTCAAAATTCCAAAAGGCTTCAAAATTTGTAGTACCTGCCAGAATCAAAAAGCTGTATCAAAATTGGTCGAAATTTCAAGTTGTACTAAACCGAAAAAATCTGTTAATTAAAGTGTGGAGGAACTAAAAGCTGTTATTCTTTTTACAATCATCAATACCTGGAAGCTCCCTGGGTTTTTAGTGAATCGAAAAAATCGAACGAATGACACAAACGTTAAATAAAACAGGGGCAGGCATAGTGTAGTTGGTAAATCGATTGCCTTATACACAGCTCACTTGTGTTCGATTTCCTGCCTCGCGGCAAAAAATTAAAGCAAAATATTTTTTTTTGAAATATTTCTGCTCATTTGGAGACTAACCCTTTTTCTTGACCAAACTATACCTAGAGGACTCTAGTAGTTTAGGTCTTAATATAAACCTTGGCCAATTTAATTACAGATACCAAACAAGAAAACCACTTTAGCTCTACAACGATGCGGAAAGAAGAGAAAGCGACCAGTCAGATTATCACAAAACCCAATTCAATCCCGCACCCCCCGTCAACCAGCCGAAGGATTTGAGTCGAACCAAAATCTAATTAAAATTCCACTTGCTCACGCAAACCCTTCACTTCCATAAGTGAAGCGAACTGGCGGAAACCCCCATCAGCTTCTAAATTCCAACAAGAGCTACTACTATTATAATCAGTGCTGCTGTTGGTTGGTACTGCTGCTGGAGTTTAGTTCTGGACGGAGCCGTATTTGACTTGACTGCCGCGGTAGTAAACTCTCGACCATTAAAACGCTGGTGGAAGTGAAGAATTTACGGTTAGAGCTCTGATCGTTGAAACGAAGGCCACGGATTTATGTCTGTGTACGCCATCATTTGTTTTGGGGCCGGGAACATGCATGAAGCATAATTTTGAGAATCATTAAGCATTCTCAAATTCTTTCTTCCTTGAAAATATGCGACTTTTTTCCTTCGTAATGCTTAAAATTTTTACTGAAGGAATTTCCTTTAGTTTTAGTCAGAAAGATATCTTCAAAAACAAGAACTAGTAGCCATGATCTAAAATTCAAGAGAATCTCTCAAATCGATTACAGTACGCGCCTAAACGGATTACTGACGCGACACTACAGTGTGGCGCTAAAGGTGCGCCTAAATATCCCAAAGCTGGCTCATTTTTCACGTTCCATTAGGGGCCCGATACCGTGCAATAAATATTGCCGCATCCAATAGCCGCCGGCTGATGGTAGGATAGGATGGGACCACCCGTACCTCTCTGCTGGTACCGGCAAAAAATAACATAAATCGTCGAGCTTCGTGTCGGACGCGCTGCCACCGGCTTCTGTTTGATGCGGCAGCGGCGGTGGCGATAAAATCGTGTAATCAGATTGCATTAACAAGAGCGTAGAAAGATCCGAGGTTTGTTCAGGAGGGCGAGAGACAGAAAAAAAAAATCGCAAATCATGAACTGTGGAGGACAAAACAAATTGAGACATTATTGATTGATGATTTCGCGCAGATCACAGCAGGCGCCCCGTTAATTGATATATTGACAGCGCCTAGGGGTAAGTTCTCTGCACCTCCATAACCTTTAAACCATTTTGATGAATCACTTCAACGAACCATAATAATTTTGCAGTTTGGTTTTAGAACCTTTCGCGTATTCAGACTCAGGAATGTCATCTATGACGGTCGGCCAGCCAGCACCCCATAATTGGGCCAAACCTCCATGCCACCACCAATTGTTGCCGCGCTGCCAGCGATGGTGGCGCAAACGCTTGACCGGTGGTGGTATAAGCATAAATTTGCATAGTATTCGCCTTTTTTTTGCGTGCTGCATACGACAACGGGACCCACACCATCCACATGCATGCTCTAGAAGGGTAAATTGGAATGCTACACCTATTAAGTCACCTGCATCGCCTTCCGTTCCCATCCCGCGCGCGCGCGGTAAACGCGGATTTGAAACTCGCACATTTTTTCTGCAAGCGCAGCGCAGCAGGCTCCGGGGAGTTGTGTACGGATATTCCGCTTCGTGATCGAATCCGATTGATTATAAGCGTGAGTTCTAGTACATTAGATTTTAAGTGTACCCGCCTCGGAATCTGTTATTTTATTTGAGCCAGAAATACGGTGGAAAACATCCAGAATTTTGACTCCAATTCTGGGTGGGTTTAACTGGAAACAACTCCGGTAGAAAATTTATTCTCATCGTTATAACCGATTTTGTTTTAGTTTTTCCTGACAGGTACACCAAAACCTGTTCTGTACCGGTTCGGCTGATTTTTGCATGTTACTCCTTGTTTTTGAATTTTAACAAAAGAAAACAATAAAGTGAAAACGTAAACTTACCCGAAGACCAGTTGATATGGTCCTAGTTGCTACCACGAACCACATCCACCGTTTAGCCCGCGAACAACGGAAAACATCTACGGCGGTACGTTTGATCGAACACTGCCTTAATTTGGACCTTAAATTGATGCAACAATTTTCCATTTACATCACACTAATTAATACGCTGCCTTTTTCTTAAATAAAACACATTTTTCTGAATATTTCAGAATTCACTGCTCTACAGAATAATAGCTAGTGATACTTCCACTAAGCCAGACTTTTCAGACACATATCACGGCTTACCTCTCTCCATCACTACACTTTCAGCTGCATTTTAAATAGAAGTCTCACAATTGCCATCATATTTCCAACTACTCGCACAATTCAAAACAACACATCTTCATAAAAAAAGCTCGCGCTGCTTGAATCAGACAACAGCGCAGATACTCTGCTGCGTGATCGGCAGGTACACAACACGCCTGCTGTGGTGATGGTGTGATACAACAGCGAATCACTACACTACTGATGCTCTTGCTAAATCCAATAAAATGGCCGCTCGCAGTCGGCCACGAAAATGCGAGAGCAACTCGGCATATTTCACTGAACAAAATTCTGTTTTTCATCGTAAATTTACACACTATCGATGGAGGATCTGATTATGTATCACTTGGAATTGAATATTAAAACTAACACCAACAAAAACACGATCAGACATGATCGTCTTTGCGATTGAACCGGACGAAAACGTATCAAAATTCGCTTGTTAGATATTAAATGAAATCGCGATCAATATTTTCACTAAGCGAACCAAAATTGAGAAGGAAAACACCACGGGAATAACTCTTAGTAGGGATAAATGCTCCTTACTAAATATCTCAAATAATATTGCTGAGTAAAACGCGATTGAAAAAAAAACCACACTGACGCGACACGCAACTCAATTTCAACTGGACCGAAAGAGAGGAAAGAGACAAAAAAGCGACTTCTTAGCTAAACCACCCGGAACTTGATGCGGGAATTCTGTCAGAATTCCGATTCAAATGCAACGAACGGTTGAGCTTTATTGCATCGGAGCCAAAATTCTGGCAAATATCAGCCAAAATGTCGAATCATAGTTGCCTGAATGTACGTCTAATCATCTCTCACACACACTACGATGCTAAACGGTATTGCGCCATCAATGCAGCTATCCGCCACGGGCGGCGCGGCGGTGCTGTTTTAGATATCCCAGTACGTGAATAGGCGGGTAGAAGCTGACGAGTGATAGGCTATTGAAATTTTTGTCGAAGATAGACATCGTAACTTGCCGTTTACTGAAAAAAGTAGTGTGAAATCGAGCGCATGACTTGTTGTTCCAAAATGTTGATTATTTATTGTTTAAAATTATGCAATTAAACCACAGCATCACTTGCTTACTTACTCTTCTTGGACTGCATTATTAGAAAAACATATTATCAAGTGAAACAAAATTCGACTGATCAAACACAAAAAAAGCTTCGACCCGATGTGAGATCAAATCGATGAAGGGGTGCCAAACTGTCGGCAGCAATACAGCGAGCATATCTGGTACAAAATTTTGGCTTATGGTTTGATTTTGGTCCTGTCGGATTCTTCCCAGGCACGCTGCGGCAGGACCGATTTGGAACCGGTTCAATTTGTTTCGGATCGGGACGAAGTGAAAACCTGTTTTAAACCATCTAACGGTGCAATTGTGCCTTTATCATTTCTTCAAACTATGACCATGACCGATTATGTTCAATATAATTGTGAAAATGTCTATTACATTCTTAACCCTAGAACGTTGCACTTGCGTTTTCCACCCTAGAATGTTGCACTGGGGTATAAATGTACCCCACGCGTTTGATCGCATTTTTCGCAGGTAAAAATGCAAACAAAAGAAATGTATAATACATCACTTTCTTCGTTTTTAAATTTCGAAAACAGCTGTGTAAGTGAAAGTAAGGAATTTATTGAATCAATGATACATAAATTGGTTTGAACAAAATAAAAAGTGAAAAATTAAAGGGTAGTGTACAAGACGCGACCGCAGTCACATTGAACATGCAGCATTATTAATGAACACCTTGCACGAAGTTCTTTCATCGCATCAATACCACGCATGACGTTTTTTTTCAATTTGTTTATTTGATAAGGCACGTATGCGTTAGCTTAAAGGTGCCATTTTTTCATTGTTTTGCATTTGGAATTTCTTAAAACTAGGGGGTTACATATTTCAATATTATTTTGTTTTATATAATGAAACTAAAAAAAAATTTACAGCTAACTTATACATATAAAAGAGGGGATAATATAATATTCGTAAGATCAGGGGGACGGGTCATTTTGTGTGTTCTTTGTATAGCAATTCACTTTATGATTTTTAGAAGGGAGATTGTTGGAGAAATTTATTATTAACTAAGCGGAACATTTTACAAGCTTATTAACTAGAAATAACTAGAGAGAGTGGTTCAAGAACGCGCATGACGTTATTGCATTTTTTGAAACCACACCGACGATAAATGTTTATATGCTTTATAACATTATTGGATAAACAGTAGGGTGTCCCAAAATGACATCATGTTAAAAAAGTCATCGGGCTCACTTCTTAAATGAAAGGTTAGGGTATTAGGAGTACTTTCTTCTTCGGATTGAATTTGCTAAAATGCTCCCTACTGGTGGCGAATTTTGATTTTTTGAAAAAATGGCCGATTTTGGGTAAAATTTCAAATTGAATTTTGTAGATACCCAGTTTTAAAGAAAAAATACTGAAAAGCACCAAAAATTTAACTTATTACTAAGTTTTAATGGCTCTGTCGCTCTTATAATTCAAAATTTGTACAAACTAACTAACCAAACTTCTCCATTTGGATGTCCAGAAAAATAAAAAAATGCTGAAAAAAATCTAAGACAGTTCAGAACCACTTCAACAGGCATAAATTTGAAATTTTATCCAAAATCGGCCTATTTTTCAAAAAATCATAATTCGCTACCAGTAGGAAGCGTTTTAGCAAATTCACTTCGAAGAAGAAAGTGATCCTAATACCCTAACCTTTCATTTAAGAAGTGAGCCCGATGACTTTTTTTAACATGATGTCATTTTGGGACACCCTAATAAACAGTATTCTTAAAAAAAAAATCCCATGGGAATCGGAATATATTGGCTCGAATCGTTTTGTCGAGAGGGCCGGGGTAGTGGAAGGGTATGGGGGAGGGGATCAAGGGTAAGAGAAACATCCAACCCCATATTATATCTTGCATTTGTGACTAAGGTAGTGACAATTGGTTCAGTCATCACCGAAGAGCTGATTCTGGTATATATCCAGAACCGTCGATAGTGGACAATATATTTAAAAAAATCAGTGATGTCATAGGTGGCCAATGTTGTCAAATCAACTTTGATTGGTCATAAGTGATCTAGACCTGCAAATCCAAACAATGTTGTACCCATTTTAATAATTTAGACATCATGGTGTTACCAGTTTATATGAGAACTTGTTGTGTAACCACACTCTCCAATCTGTAACTCTGGGACTGAAAGTCGGGTGAACTAAAAATTCAATAGCAGCTTATGGGAGCGCTATACCTTTCATTTCAAACTAAGTTTGTGTAAATTGGTTCAGCCATTTCTGAGAAAATTGTGTAAGTTTAAATGACACACATACACTTCCGGTATGCGGGGTCAATGAAGAGAATACGAGTGTGAGGGTGGTCCGATGGGGGGGGGGGTGATGAAGGGGTGAGGGGGGGGGGTGATGAAGGGGGAGAGAGGCGAACGATGCAACACCCAGCTGCATATTATACCATCCATTTGAGACATAGTTTGAGAAAATCGGTTCAGTCATCACCTAATAATAGATGTGACTTAAATTGTGGAATACGCCCGGATACCAGGATTTCCGGAATTGTCGATAGTGGACAATATATTCAAAGAATGTTTGATTTCCATTCAGTGATCTAGACCTGCGAATGGATGTAATTTGGTGACGATTTTAATAGTTTTTGGCCTCTGAGGTATTACGATTGTAAGGGTTTATATAGGAAATTCCAGTGTAACCTTACCAACCAACCTGAAACTTCGGAACCAAAAGTCAGAGCCGAATGAAATTTAATAGCAGTTAATGGGATTACTGTATTTTAAATTTGAAATCAAGTTTGTAAAAATTGATCAAGAATTCGCTGGGAAATAGGTATGATAGTTTAGAAACTTGGCGAGTTCCCCGGGGGCCTCAAGATCCGTCGTAGGTGGCCAATGTGGTCGAAGCTGCTTTGAATGATCATTAGTGATCTAGACCAGCAAATTCAAGTAATGTTGGACCCATTTTAATACGGATTACACCATTTGTACATCAAAGTGATACCAGTTTATATGGGAATTTGCTGTGTGACCGCACTCTTCAATCCGTAACTCCGGAATCGGAAGTCGAATCAACTAAAAATTCAATAGCAGCTTATCGGAGCGTTATACCTTTCATTTGAAATTAAGATCGTGAAAATCGGCTCGGCCATCTCTGAGAAAATTGTGTGATTTAAAATGACATACACACACAGACATTTACCGATCTCGACGAACTGAATCGAATGGTATATGACACTCGGCCCTCCGGGCCTCGGTTAAAAAGTCGATTTTTACAGTGATTGCATAGCCTTTCTTTATATGAGAAAGGCAAAACGTGTGTAAACATTGGAATTAATATACGATAAACACTAGCGCCGCCAAACCAACTTATCCCAACTATCCGTCAAATTCATTCCGGAATCGGTTCGAAATCCTGAATGGATTCAGTATGGAAACTTGCTCAAAGAAAACAATCGATTCTGACTCTATCGGTTGATACATTTGAGCTGGAATTCATACTGGAAGCAGAGATACCATATTCACAGATTTTTCTGTAATGTCACAGATTTTTTTACAATTTTTGATCACAGATTCTTTTTCACAGATGACAGGTTTTTGTCATTTTGATAAAAATTTCACAAACTTTCACAGATTTTTGGAAATATTGAGATTTTTCACAGATTTTTTGGCAATTTATCACAGATTTTCACAGATTTTTTTCCTGTTTTAGTCATCACAGATGGCAAAAAGATTTTTTTTAACCGAAACACAGATTTCAATGTGGCATCCCTGACTGGAAGTCCGAACCGGTTCCGGACTAGTTTGACTGGGTAGAGGAACAACCGCTGTCAATTCAGTCGAACTCAGCCACAAAAAACATGACGACAGTAACACAGCTGGTTTGGATATCCCAACTACCTTCGAAACCGTTAGAGATTCTACACAAGTTGAATGCTGAAGATGGACGTCTGTTCTCTGTGGCCTGGGTTTTGCTCGGTTCCTGTAAAAATTTGCCAGAAAACGCGAGCGCAACCGAGTTCGCTCTAGTTCAACTAACCCGACAGGATACACGCAAAAATCCGACAGCGCTGCCAAACCAAGATGGACAGAAATCTAGCAGAACGGTCTCGCCAGAAAATTTGGTAACTGGGGAAGTCCGAACCGGATCCGGACTGGTTTGACTGGGTGGATATATAACCGCTGTCAATTCAGTCGAGCTCAGCCATTAAAAGTATGACGACAGTAGCGCATCTGGTTTAGATTAGTTGGGATATCGTTCGAAAACGTTAGGGATTTTTACATAAGTTCAATCACAAAGAACAGACGTCCATCTTCTGAATTCAACTTGTGTAAAAATCTCTAACGTTTTTTAAGGTAGTTGGGATATCTTCACCAGGTGCGCTACTGTCGTCAGGTTTTTTAGTGGCTGAGTTCGACGGAATTGACAGCGGTTATACCTCTACCCAGTTAAACCATTTCGGAACCGGTTCGGAATTCTGAGTGAGAGCAGTATCAACCGATTGAGTCGGAATCGGTTGTTTTCTTTGAATCAGATTCCATACTGAATCCATTCAGGATTTCCGGAACGGATTGAACGGATAGTTTGGATAAGTTAGTCTGGTGGCGCTAGTGTTTTATCGTATATTAATTCAAATGTTTTCACACGTTTTTATTTAATACATTTGTTCGATCATGGATGTCTGTTCTCTGTGGTTGAATGCTGAAGATGGAAGTGTGTTCTCTGTGGTTCTAGGTTACACGCCGTAACTTGCCGTGTACTCTAAAAATAGTGTGAGATCAATCGCAGGATTCGTAAATTTATTTTCGTTCATTTGTTAATTATTTCGTAGTTTAAAATTATACAATTGCTCTTCATGGACTGCATTATTTAAATAAAATGCCAAACACAATTCGATGGATCCATCACAACAAACATCCGGACGCAGTTACCCACTGAGAAACCCAAAAAAATCGTTTCAAAATCGCTCAACACAGCTCCAACGATGGACATTTGTTAAACGGTTTTTTGGACGTCGTCCAATGTTGGTCCATCGAAAGTCCTTTATTGGACGATTTTGAAACCAACCGTTCTTAGAGGGCACCATCAGCCCATGGGCTACGCTAGTGGCTGCAGCAAAGTCAAAATCTTGCTTGCAAATGACTTTTAATTTATCGCTGTATGAAGAGCCAAAAAGGGTTGGATCCACAAGCAGAAATACTTATGCGCACTCGCCAGGGACAAGAACCTCTTTCCGACTATAAAACCCTGACGTTTGAATAGCAGCATTTGCGATACTCGTTAAGGCACTACCTGATGGTTTGTGTGAGAAGCGCGGGTCGAACTGACTATGCCGTGACAGATAGCAATATTAACCCTCTGGATGTCGCGCAAATGGCCGACTGAACGAGCAGGCGCTGGTGCCCTAACACAGTTTCGCTAGCTTTTCAGAGCAGCGTAGACCTTATTATCTTCTGATTACGGACAGGCGTTCTACGTACCCTAGTCTATGACACAGTTCGTATAATGCCCGGATGCACCCTCCTTCCCGAAATAAATGAAACACCGTTTTTGTACCTCGAAGATAAAAAAGTTGGTATAGTTACCCTAACTAATAAAAATCAGATTAATCATGTGATTCCCAAGCTGCTTTTATCCTGCTTGTCACTCATTTTAGAAGTTGTTTCACTTTTAACGAAGTTAGATAATTTTTCATACAAAATTTGGTAAATACCTACTTAATTTTCGGTGAAAAGTAAAAGTGAATAATATATAGAAAAAGACCGCACTGCAATCACTCTCACAAACCCGAATTCTTTCGGCTGGTGGTTGATTCGCAGTAAGAAACGCACTCGATTTAGCTCAGCTCGTGTTGGAAAGCTATTTGAATACAAAATTGGTAAAGAAATGTGGAGTCAGCGATCAGACAATGATTAAATCGAGGAAGACTTATCAGAATTTTCAGATTCAAGCCAATCTTAATGACATAAATCATAAATAAAAAAAATGTTCAGATAACAATATACATTAATTAATTAAATAAATGAAATACATTAATGATCAATTAATAAACCACCAAAAAATCCAAACTTCCCATGAAAAAACCGTTTTAGCCGGAAACAAACCTTGGGTTCTTAAACTAATAATTCAGTTTTTTGGTTTTTGACTTGAGTGCCAATACCTTATTTAGGACTGGTGGTATCCAACGGGGAAAACGATCGAAAATGGTGAGTGAAGCTAAGCAATCGTGTGAAAAAATTCCCCAAGAGGCGAGATTCGAACTCGCAACCTTTGAGACTCCGGCCCAATGCACTAACCTTTCGTTTAGTTAGCGCAACCGCCGGATCCTCCTCGAGTTGTTGAGTTATCAAGAAAACCCAATGATTTAACCGTTCGTTCAGCGTCCAAATCGATATCGTTCTCGAGACTTCAGGGACTCCAATGACAGCATGTTCATTGTTCAAACCTGTTTGCGTAATCAAATTTTTTCAGTTTGCAACAAACCATCTAGTTCACTTCGGATGATCTTTGCTTCCTCTACATTATCAGTGATAACGTTATCCTTAGTAATCAGTTCAGCAACCAGAGGAAAAGTAGCCACTTCGACGGTAGAAAACAGCATCAGGGATTTAGTGGTCAAAAATAGAACCGCTTTCGTACCGTAAGTAACGGTCATTTCCACCGATTGGTTTGGTGAAAACCGCCAAAGAATACTTCGCAACGGCAAATTCTTTGTCGGAACATCTTCTAAGCATCCGCGATTAGAATAATTATATTGATATTGTCGACTTCGAATAATTGTGCGCAAATTATCCTGGATGACTGATCCATTCCGCAGCACGTCGTTCAAAGCCACTCCTGTTGATGATTTGCTTGATGCGTTAAAAACCACTTTGACGCGTGCTGTTGTACCGGGTGGTGCGGAAGATAATAGCTAGTACCAACATCGAGTGGGTCTTCGGCAATCTTTCCCAAATGTTCACGATCCTTGTAAACGGCGATATAGGTATGGTATTCCTTCCTTAACAGCTCATCTCGTTCCAGTCAACGTTCGAACAGCATCATACATCGAAAAGCAGTAGATTTCAACTAACCCAATTGTGTCAAGCCATCCAAAGATATTAGTAAACCAACCACATGTCGACCATTCTCCTTTCGCTTTATCGTCTTAGCGAAATATCCTTCGCATCTAGTTTCCTAAACCGAATAGTTCGAGCGAAGTTGCTCATCCCTACGGAAACTTATATGAACGCTTCTACACAATGAAGGTTGTCGCAGCAAAACTTTTTCCTCTCGTTCAATAACAATTCGCCAAATACGGGACATATGAAAAGTAGATGCGAGTCGGGACAGGAGTAACATTTGGATTGGGTTGATTGGATCGCTCCACGGCTAGCGATATTATTAGGTGGATTAACATTTTTAACCATTGGAGAGTGGCTATGCGATGAACTACTTTGTAAAGAATCCAACACCTAAATGCGTATAAGCCAATGCTCGATAAAATCATAGAACTATTCCTGCTCCAAATTCGACGAATGTTCTTCTCAACTTCGACGCGTTTCATTATTCAGTCTTGAGCACATCACATGAATGAGCAAAAGATCCTTGTAATCTACTGAATGAATCACCTGATCTAGAAGCTTGGTAGATTCCTCCAAATCATCCACCAATGTGTGCTGTTCCGTTGCTGACTCTGCACAGTTAGTTAGCTTGCTAAATTACCAACTGACTTCTAAAATAATGGAATTCATCATGGTCCGGGAAGTCCCTTGAGAAATGAATCAAGGAAACGAACAAATCTCGAAAAGTTACCTGAAAAGGATCAGCCAAAGGCAGCTTAACATTCGGATGTGGAGGTCGAAAAGTGAACTCCAAAATCTACTAGATACTTGCAGGGCTTCGATACTTTTGAATGGTGTCGCTCGAGTTCGGGGATTGCATGAGTAACGGAGCTAGATATACGAAACTTGATCGGGAACACAGCTTGTCGACTATGGATTTAGTTATGGAATTTTCGTTTCGACTTCCTCTAATCAGAATCTGACACTAATTTCACACCAAAACAAACTGTCAAACCCGGAACTAATCGAACAAAAACAAGTAACCGACCAAATTCACCCAGCCTACTGCGCTCATAATACATACGTCCGTCATCATAACCCCGTGAGAGAATCCAATTCGATTGCGACGGCGGCGGTTGTAACGCAGCCAGCCAGCTGTCAAAGTGGCAAAGAAAGAGGAAACACACGTATACCTATCCAGCGTGCAAGTCGTAAGGCAAGTGCGCTGCGCTACACTGTGCACCAAGCGATCACAACCAACCTAAACTATATAAAGTGAGCGTTAGAAGATATGTGGGTTTATTGCATAAATGATTGGAATTCGATACAGTTTGTGCAGAACACTCCCCCCCCCCTCCTCTCCCCCCGTCCTCCGATCGGCAGCTGATCAGTTGCCGCCCTTGGAGGAAACGGTTCTGCCGGGCCGGATTCGACAGCAAGCAAAACAAGCAGGCAAGGGCCAAATCGCCGCAGATTATTAACCCAACTGCGACGACGTTGAAATGCCTACACGGTTCGTGGCAAAAATTGGCCTACTCACAAGAGACCCTCTCGGCCGTCTCGGAGGTTGGAAGCGTTGGAAAATCGAATGCAATTTATATCGTGCTCGCGCTTTGGGTGCATGGATAGAGTGACTCGAATAGGAGCGGGTTTTGTATGTCAGCCAGCCCAGCGAGGAAGCCGAATGTGTCTCTTTCGATTTTTTCCTTTCAAGGTCACAGGTGCGGAAAAGTGGCAGGCAGGCCTATTGGAATTCGCGTGCTTTGTCACTTCCCCGGTTAGTGCGTCGTTGAAAATGCATGCATTCGCGTGCATGCAGTTCAAACAGCTTCCACAACCTGCGGAGCCGCCGTAATGCGCCACTGAAGGATTGGTCTTTGAAGGCCAGCTACCGATGCCCGGCGGCAGGGTATTGACGCTGATCGCAAACGAGGAAATTGGTTTGTTTGTTTCGGAAGGGGGAGTGCCTTAAATTGTTTTCGTTCTAAAGTAAATCTTTTCCGATGGAACTTAGGTCAATATAGTTATGTTAGTAGATGAGATTTCCAATATCATTGCGATAAATTTAGAAAGGAAATTTATTAAAACTACAATACTCACTGGTAAACTGTGGTAAGCACTGAGACGGTGGCGCTAGTACGCAGATAAGACGCTGAATATTTATTGAATAACTTTTTCGGTATCTTTAATGGTTTGAAATAACTCGTTATCTGATTTCCCCCCTCCTTTCTCGTACACTTTTCCAAGGGGATTGCTATGACAAATAAATACCCATGCCATTGTCTTCCGTTGGTCATAGCCTACTTCGGTCATGGTCAGGTTTATCTCAACTCACATCTTCTCTGGGTAAGCTAAATTCAGGATACGAAATTTCCAACGAATTTAATTCGAATAACAAAGATAGAGTTATTTTCGATTCAATTCACCCGACTATCGCTTTGAATAACTGAACAGGTGCGGAAAACTTTGAAGCGTCTGGTGAATGGAGGAAAAAGTTTTATCGACTTGTTTCTACTCTCTTACCGTCGCATCTTCTTCTTCTCATCACGCAAGAAAAAGGCGCCAGAGTTGGGAAAAACTTGGTACCAAACGTCGCAAGGAAGTTTAACTTTATACATAAAGCTAATCCTCATATCCCTTTGCAGAGCCGTATTGGGAGATTGTTCCCCGGAAGGTGATAAATTATTCTCGTCGTCTCGGCAGTAGGGCTGGGCGTCATTCTAAAGTTTTGGAAATTTATCAGCTTCACGAAGCTGATTGGATGTTCATAACTCTGTTATTAAATGATAGATTTTGATTGTTTTACTACCAATCGTTTCGGGAAGTTTGGAACTAATTAATTGGTAGCAATATTGTTCTTCTGTTTAAACAGAATAATGAATCGTATGAATAAAAACTAACATGTGTTCAAAAAGTAGTTTGATGAAAGCCAAGAAACATAGCTACTGGCGCCGGTTCGTTGATAGACTCATGAGAGAAACATCGATGAGCACTAAACAGTCCTAACGATAGCGTGAAATAATCAAACCGTTGGATACTCGATTTAACCAAAAAGGTTTATCCGTACACCGCCTCGGAAAAGAAGATCCACCACATTGCGTCTCCTCACAATAGCACGAACGAAACACCTCTCTTGTCATGTATCAAAAAAGTCCCAGATTCAAATTTAACTTGTTGAAGAATGTGCCAGACTATGCCAAGAGACGCTTGTTGATTTTATTTAGTAATTTTTTGAGGACAGAATTGGCCCACATGATTGGAGACAACCCTAATAAAAATAAACTATACACGTACTATAACCCATATGGTAAAACCATATCATATATAGTTTGGATCATAGCGTGAATACGTCGTTAAGCTATTTAACCATAAGAGTTTTATTAGGGAAGTGAGTGTCATCGCACTCCACAAACCAGAAAAAACCAGCCTCCGACCACAACTCGTATTGACCGATTACAATGCTGTCCTGTACTCGATTTTTTTTTAAATTTGTGTATAAAAAATGTACGAACAAATCGAACCGGTTTCGGTCGTGAACTGAGCTCGAGGGGCTCACGATGTTGACGATACGATAGTTACCATAGTTTCTTCTCGGTTTAAATCGCCTTTCAATTCAAATCACTACCTTTGAAAAGTAAGTGCCTTCGTCTAAAGGGCGAACACGAAATTATTGCGACACCGAAAATGTCATGCCAATTTTCTTATAATGTTTAAAATCAAACCAAAATTGTAGGGTAGTTTTATACATATATTTACTTCAAAAATCAAAAGAAAAGTTAATCGATGGAGCCTTGAGCGTAAAATTGAACGCGTTTTCGCTTGATGCCCTTCATCAAAGTCTTTACAGTGTCATCCGGTACCAGTTTCTCAGTTTTTTTTTCCATTTTCTTAACATGTCTTTCTCGTCTTTGACTGCCTTCTTGCTCTTCCGAAGTTCCCGCTTCATCATTGCCCAGTACTGCTCCACCGGGCGCAGCTCCGGACAGTTTGGCGGATTCATGTCCTTTGGAACAAAATGGACAGAATTGGCCTCATACCACTCCAGGACACTTTTAGAATAGTGGCATGATGCCAAACCTGGCCAAAATAGCGTAGCTTCGTCGTGCTGCTGTAAGAACGGCAAAAGGCGCTTCTCGAGGCACTCAGATTTGTAGATGTTGTCATTTACTGTGCCCTTTGTCACGAAAGGCTCACTCCTCAGTCCGCAAGAGCAGATGGCCTGCCAAATGAGATATTTGGAGGCGAACTTCGACATTTTCTTCTTCTTAAATTTGTCGTCTACATAGAACTTGCTCTTGCCGGTGAAAAACTCCAACCCCCGAATTTGCTTAAAATCGGCTTTTATATACGTTTCGTAGTCCATCACACAGCAACCATATTTTGACAGCATCTTTTCGTAGAGCTTCCGAGCCCGAGTTTTAGTCGTCGATTGTTGCCGCTCATCGCGGTTTGGGAAGTTCTGTACCTTGTATGTATGTAGTCCAGCTCTCTTCTTTGTATTCTGGACGCGGCTCTGCTACATGCCAATCTTTTTAGCCAAATCACGGCTTGAGACGTTGGGATTTGCTTTAATCATCCGCTTCACCTTTCCCTCCGTCTTTTGTTCTCCGGTGCCGTGTTTCTTCCAGCTCCTTTGCCGTGGTCCAACGTCAACCGCTCCTGGAACCGCTTCAACACTCTGGAGACGGTTGAATGGTGAATGTTCAACATTTTCCCAACAGCCGGTGCGACAGGTCAGGAAATTCCAGGTGTTTGGAAAGAATTTGCTCTCTCGACTCGCGTTGGTTCACCTCCATTTTCGTTGAATCGAAAAACACGACTTCGAGTAGTGACAGCATGTAAACAATACACATCAATGAGAAGGTGTGCAAAATTTGGCTGATTTTTACCCAATGGTAAAAAAGTTATGCCCTGTTGAATGTGTCGCAATAATTTCGTGTTCGCCTTTGCAAATACTGAAAATGTAGAAATTTGGAATCTACGATTATTTTTGATAATTTTGTGGTGAATATTTTTTCGAAATAAATGTTTGTAGGCGTCTGAGGATGACTGAAGCGTAGTAGGCCGAAACGTTACGGAACAATGAACAAAATAGGTTTCGTTTTTAATTTTACCTAGAAAGTTCAACAAACCGAATACATAACAATTTTGCGGTGACCAATAAACCCTAAATAGATAGTTTTTGTAGTTTTTTCGATCCTACTTCACACATTGAGAGATAGAGATTTCCTGGCACCACCATTTACTTCAAATTCAAGAATATCTCAAGAAAGGCACCTGGGACCTGGTATGTTTCTGCTGTACTGTACTGTACGCAGGGCCGCAGAGAGAAAATACGGGCCCAGGGGGTCCAACGTACGGGCCCCCACCACTGTGTACAGTACAAAAAAGTTAATGTTTGAAATTCATTACTGTGGGAGTTTTTTTTAAATACCTTTTCGACAGTTTAGGTGACTTTGAAAAGCGTCATTTTTGTCAATAGTATTTATAAAAGTACGGAAATGGAAAGATTAAAAATGTAGTTATTACAAAAATTAAAAATATCTAAACGGCGATCAACGGCAAAGAAACATAAAATAAAAGAAAAACAATAAGAAAACTAAATATTAAAAGAATGTAAAAAAGAGCTAAAAACAACAAAATCAACCAAATAAACAAATTAATGTCAATTGTCAAAAAATGTTTAATCTAGAAAAACCAAAATAAAACCTATAAAAATTTGATAAAAGAAAACAGGAAACTAGAAAAAAACATATTCGAACATTATTGAACAAATGTTAAAAATAATGAAAAATCGATAAGAAAGTGGAAAAAAATTTATGAATAAATAAAAATGAAAGAAAAACTACTAAAAAGAATACAAACATTAATATAAAAAATGCATAAAACTGAAAAACTCGATAAATCAAGAATAATAAAATTTATTTAACATTTAAAACAAGACATATTTAAAGCAATAGAAAAAGTAAATAGAACGTTAAGAATGCATAAAATTACAGGAGTGTATATAAAAGACAAGAATAAAATAACCATAGAGAAATTAAAATAAATGAACGAACCGGAAAATTTTGAAAAACTGGAATGATAAAAAGACAAAAAGTAAAGAAAATTGGATAATGAATAAAAACGGAGCAAACAGACAAAATGAAAAACAAAGATAGTAGGAAAAAGCCAACATGGTATACTATAGAAACACAAAAAATGGAGAAATTAACACTAAGAAAATGAATAAAATGAATTAAATTATTTAAAGAATAGAAAAACACTAGAAATGAAATTTGAAATAAATTAAAACAACGAACTACATGTAAAATCAAGGAAAAGTGCGCATAGTGCAAAAAAAAAGATCAAATGTTTTTTAGGAAAATAAAAAAAAATCAATATAAACGTACAAGAAAATGGTCAACAGAAAAAGTACTTTCAAAATAGGTTAAATGGAAACAATAAATAAATAACAATAACGAATAAAATCTTAAGAAAAAGGTATAAGAAATAAATAAAATTATATTAAACGATCAATTGGAAAAAAAACTACGAAAAACGAAAAGTTAAAAACATAAGGAAGAAAATAGGAGAAAGGTAAAAAATAAAAAAATAAGACAAATTGGAATGAATTTGAATAAGTAAAATTGCTTATGGAAATGCAAAAAAATATGAAAAAAACGGAAATAGAAAAGGCTATGATAAGAATAAAAGTAGTAAATAGACAAATTCTAAAAATTGGATGGAATGAAAAAAGAAACAAATAAAAAAGCAGGGTATTAAAATATGAAACAATAAGCAAAATGAAATAAAGAAAGCAGAATTTTCTCGAAAAATTGTGAATAAAATGAAATAACAGAGAAAAAACTATAAATTAAAGTAAGTGATAGTGATAGCAATAGAAAAAAGCAAATGTAAGGAACGTAAAAAGATGGCTAAAATAAAAGAATGGAAATAGATAAAAAAGGCAGAATCTTAAAATTGTAGAAATACAAATACAAACAACAAATTGAAAAAATAGATAAATGAAATTTTAACAAAATAAAAAAAATCCATGCAAAAATAAAAAAAATGAGAAACATGGATCAAATTTCAAATAAGGGTTGGGGTTGGATTTTACGCTATGCTGGTTTCGAAAACATTCATAATCGTATAAAAACATGAATTATTCTTTATTTGTGTTGGTGTGTTAGCACACCTTAAAATATTTTACAAGAATGTTGTAACTGATTTCTAGTAAATAGTTCAAAAATAAAAATAAAATCGTTACGTTCAGGAAGCGACGTTCAAAATCTCACGCTCGCTCCTCCAAAACGAAAAGATTTTGTATGCGGATTTAACTTGCTACATTAGTTAGCTAATCTTGCTAACTAGTTGATTTAGTTTGGTAGCAGAGTTAAATTTTCTCTTCGAAATCAATCAAACACAATTTAGTAATTTAGTTGAACGTATGCTTCTTAGAATAATTGGCAGCTGCAAGATTGTGAACTGAGAGATCATCTCTTCATGCTCTATGACATATAAAATTCAAAACAAAACTATTAACACTATATTCCTCATAAAAGGGGCTTGTTGTGTACGCAATTTGCTGTTATAATGAAAATGTTGATAAAAGGCCGTATTTGAAAGAATTGTAAAACGTATTTATCTTTTTTCCATTCCTTGCAAGAAAATCTTCGAAAAAAGCCACTTCATTTGACTACGACTCCTAGACAAAAATGTTTCGGTATCATCTCGTATCTGAATATGATTTTTTATGGATTATGTAACAATGAACGGCAAACAAAATATATTAAATTTTAAATTTAAATTTTTGGATTATTTCGAATTATTTAGGTATATCAAGAGTTTTTGATGACTCATTTGACCAATTGAGCTCTCAAATAGAGGTAGGGTTACCGCCTCTAGTAGTACTTTCATCAGTAGAGTTTTACTGTGCAGGGGATAGACTTCAAGAGACACATGGGTATCAATTACAATTTCGAATTAAAGTGATCACTCGACAGAAGTTTGGAGCGCTTCCATTGCTTTTTATTGTATAAAACGCTTAAAAACAACTAAATATGCACTGTTTTATTTCTTATGCAGCTCGTAGCACTAGGAGGAAATATATCTTATTTTCTTCACATTCACCATAGAGTGTAATGTTTTGCTAAAGCACTCCACCTTTCTGTGCCGTTCACATTTAGTTGTATGTTTTTGCATTTGTTAACAGTTTTGTCGATTTATGTAGTTGGGTGTAGTACTTCGCTCTCCTTCCTTCCCACAAAGAATCTAAAAGCACCAGCCACTCTCGCTGTGAAGGATAACCCGAGCGAGCTTTGCTCTGCTCCTCAATAAACAAACACGGGTTGTGAAATCACACTTCAGTTTCTTTCGAGAATCTTTGTGAGGAACAATGATCCATTGAACCGAAGGTTCAGTGGGGTAAAGTAAACCCAAATGGCACTTTTATAATATTTTTTGTCAATACCAATAGGGGCCCTCCTTAACAATTAGGGCTGGACGATTCCTGGTAAAGAAAAGGGCAACGCAAAATAGCAAAATAATCCAATGGATTCTTCCGGGCGAATTCGGATTTACCTGAACGAAGACACGAAATTCGTCTCCAAAAACCGGTGTGGCAACCCTAAGCAGGGTTTTTTGTCGTGACTAACGACTTACCTTTCAATATAGGGGCCCCTTTTCAAAATTTCGGCAGAAAAATGATGTAAGATTTTGAACGCTTATATCTTTTGTTGTACTGAATGGATTTAATCAATTTCTTCGGCATTTTGTCGAAAATATTTGTACCAATGTTGTATTAAATTTTGGAATATGTAGGACATTCATTATCAACGGAAAAATAGTGTTTTGAAAAATCTTTCGAAAACGACTCGGAAAAGTGAAAATTTTCAGCCCATCCCGCACAGAGCCGTCAAAATGGTGCAGCAAATGAACAATAAAATAATGAAAAGTTTATATATAGGTTCACTACATGTTTGTTCCTTTGATTATTCGTATTGGGTTGCTTGACGAGAGCAGTTGGTGGGGGAAAGCCGGCATATTAGTTTTGGTTATGCCGTTAGAAGCCGGACGGAAAGGAAAGGCTCATGCACGCCACGAGAACGAGCGAGAAAGCGATAGTAGTGCATATTAGCGAAAGCGTTACGTACATTTTGAACCTTAATAACTTTTCTTCTACTAAACGGATTGCCAATCTTGTTTCATAAATCGGAAGGAAAACGTTCAACGCTTGCTACCGATACGTTGTTTGCTATATAAAATTTGTTTAAATAGTTCAAAAACTACTTTAAATGAGAATCAACATTAATGATAAAACCTATAAATAGGGGTGTCGCAGCTTTTCTCAAAACCAGACGTGTGTAAGACGCAGTGCATAACAGACGTGCGTGGTCGTGAGAAGCTGCATCGGACGACCAATCAAATTGGCTACCACCGGAGAGAGGAAAAACGGTGGTGGCGGTGAGAAGGCCAAAAAGCCAAAGGCTAAGAAACGCAGTCACTGAAAAGGCGGTAGTAACTGCCACTAAAAATGCTACCAAAACATCGAAGGCTGCAAAGCGTACTCATTCGGTGTGAGCTACGAAAGGGGAAAGATTGTATGGATGTACGCAGTAAAAACAATCTTCGGCAAGGTTTGAATTGTTTTAAAAGATTCCCGTCTTGTATCAACATAGACAAACCGTCCTTATTAGGACGAATGCAAAATGGAAAAAGAATTTAATTAGAAAGTTTCTTTTATTAACCAGTATTAAGTTTGCGCTTGGTAATTCTGTACTTTTACCAGTGAATCATGAGAAAATGTTTTTCTAATCTACAAATCCGAAGGTTTTTGCAAATCCTTCCAAGAAAATCAGTGAATGTGGCAACTCTGCCACTAAGCGAAAGCTACACCAAAACGAATGATGAAAATATTTTCATTTATCGAACAAAAGGACGGCCTTCCATCTGCATTGTAAAGTCTATAAATAGGAACACCATGATGAAAACTGTGCTCATTCGGTGTGAGCTGCGAAAGGGGAAAGATGTATGTACGCAGTAAAAACAATCTTCGGCAAGGTTTGAATTGTTTTAAAAGATTCCCGTCTTGTATCAACATAGACAAACCGTCCTTATTAGGACGAATGCAAAATGGAAAAAGAATTTAATTAGAAAGTTTCTTTTATTAACCAGTATTAAGTTTGCGCTTGGTAATTCTGTACTTTTACCAGTGAATCATGAGAAAATGTTTTTCTAATCTACAAATCCGAAGGTTTTTGCAAATCCTTCCAAGAAAATCAGTGAATGTGGCAACTCTGCTACTAAGCGAAAGCTACACCAAAACGAATGATGAAAATATTTTCATTTATCGAACAAAAGGACGGCCTTCCATCTGCATTGTAAAGTCTATAAATAGGAACACCATGATGAAAACTGTGCTCATTCGGTGTGAGCTGCGAAAGGGGAAAGATGTATGTACGCAGTAAAAACAATCTTCGGCAAGGTTTGAATTGTTTTAAAAGATTCCCGTCTTGTATCAACATAGACAAACCGTCCTTATCAGGACGAAGGCAAAATGGAAAAAGAATTTAATTAGAAAGTTTCTTTTATTAACTAGTATTAAGTTTGCACTTGGTAATTCTGTACTTTTACCTGTGAATCGTAAGAAAATGTTTTTCTAATCTACAAACCCGAAGGTTTTTGCAAATCCTTCCAAGAAAATCAGTGAATGTGGCAACTCTGCCACTAAGCGAAAGCTACACCAAAACGAATGATGAAAATATTTTCATTTATCGAACAAAAGGACGGCCTTCCATCTGCATTGTAAAGTCTATAAATAGGAACACCATGATGAAAACTGTGCTCATTCGGTGTGAGCTGCGAAAGGGGAAAGATGTATGTACGCAGTAAAAACAATCGTCGGCAAGGTTTGAATTGTTTTAAAAGATTCCCGTCTTGTATCAACATAGACAAACCGTCCTTATCAGGACGAAGGCAAAATGGAAAAAGAATTTAATTAGAAAGTTTCTTTTATTAACTAGTATTAAGTTTGCGCTTGGTAATTCTGTACTTTTACCAGTGAATCATGAGAAAATGTTTTTCTAATCTACAAACTCGAAGGTTTTTGCAAATCCTTCCAAGAAAATCAGTGAATGTCGCAACTCTGACACTAAGCGAAAGCTACACCAAAACGAATGATGAAAAGATGGGTTGGTGATGTATATGACATAACAGGGGTGTCGTGACCACACTTCGAAGTTATTTCAAATCTTGCAAAGCATAAATTGACATAATTTCAATGATTGTTCCTTTATGAATGAAATGACAAATTTTCAGGTCAACGCGGCAATAACTTTGCAATTTATAGAACAATTTTATATTTTTAGTTATCATATATTAACTGTCATCTCTTCCAAACAACTTAACCCTCTGCTGCCAACCCCGTGGTTTTGCAGGGTTAAGGAGAATCATTGTAAAATGTCCAATACATGATTTTATGTTGTTACCTCCACTAAAAACACTTCAGAACACTCTCACCTGTCATACATGCACATTGTCTGCTTGTTGAAATCATTATATGAAATTATTGACCTGTATTCAATGCGGAGAACTCGTTAATAAAATTGTTTTGCTGAATATACTAACGAACGGGATCCCCAGGAAAATTTCGCTGAGCCCGGTGAATCGAACTTAATGCGTAAAATTTAGCCATTTGAAAGAGATACAAGCAGAATTTTAAGAATATGATCATCGCGGTTATGTCCCGGACATTACCCGCTCCTAGGTTTTTGCTAAGTGTGTTCATTTTTGTACGAAAAAGATTCCGATGGTTGTTTCGAGAGATTTTAACATTGATATTTCAAAGGAAGAAAATTGTTCATTTCATGAATGAATGTCTCAACCAGCTTAGAATCCAGCGCATCCCCTATCAACGCAGACGCCAACAATAAAGGTTCTTTTCAAAACCACCATAATTATTATAAAGAATAACTTGAAACAATCCCACATATTTCATTGAGTATCATTCGATTTGAATTACAAGTCAAACGAGTAGTCACGACACTCCGGTTATGTCCTAGACATTACCCACCCATCTTTTTTTCAATAATTACTTTCGATACTAATCCAACGCTTTCGAAGATTGGAAATTCAATAAATCAAAAAAAAATAGAGGGTTGTCTACAAGACACGACTACTTGTTACTTGTTGTTACTTTTATTGTTATTGTTCACTGATAAAGATACAGAATTGATTATTAACAAGCACAGATTTAAGACAAGCTAATAAAAGGGATTTTTGTATAATGTATGAATATTTGTTTATGTTATGATTCACTGGTAACCCAAGTAACAATTGAAGTTTTATAGCACGCTACAAGTGCAATATAAGTTTTATGAGTGGCTATAAAACAACCTTAAAACCTAATTTGTTACTAGGGAATTGAACAGAATTAACAAGCGCACAATTAATACAAATTAATGAAAGGATTTTTCTAATTGAATTCTTTTTCCATTATGTATTCGTCCTAATAAGGACTGTTTGCTGATAACTATGTTTTGTGATACGGGACGAGAATCCTTTGAAACGATTCGAACCTTGCCGGCGATTCGCTTCTGCTACGTACACACACGAACATTTTTTGTCAAATAAGCACTGAAACAAGGTGATCTCTTTAATCAACTGGCGTACCCCAGGGTTCCCACTTAGGCCCTCTTCTTTTTATTTTGTACGTAAATGACATTACCTTTATACTCAAACATCTTAAAGTGCTTATATATGCAGATGACATGAAACTTTTCATGGAAATAAGAAATGTCAAAGACACTGAAATATTCCAAAACGAAATAAATATATTCCACACGTGGTGTAGCAAAAGTCTACTCCAACTTAATGTAAAGAAATGCAACTCAATAACCTTCAGCAGAAAAATTTCAAATGTTCCCATAGACATACACTTAGGCAATCAACTTGTAGAAAAATGCAAAATTATACGAGATTTAGGCGTAATCTTAGACTCCAAGCTCACATTTGTTGAACATTATAATACAATAATAAATAAAGCAAATAGTATGCTGGGCTTTATTAAACGTTTCACCTACAATTTTGAAGACCCTTACACAATAAAATCATTATACAATACATATGTCAGGCCAATTTTGGAATATTGCAGCATAGTATGGAACCCATACACTGTCCTGTACGAAGAACGCATTGAATCAGTCCAAAAACAATTTATTTTGTACGCGCTTCGTAAACTAAACTGGACGACATTTCCCCTTCCATCGTATAAAGCACGTTGCATGCTCATTAATATACAAACACTCAAAGAACGCCGCGAATTTTCCATGCTTTACTTTATCAACGACATTATTTCTCAACGTGTAAAATCCGCATCATTACTTTCGCAAATAAAATTTTATGTACCTAGCCGACAACTAAGAACTCGTAATTTATTCCAAGAACAATCTTTTAGGACAAACTATGCTAAAAATAGCCCCATCAATAGAATGATGCGTCATTATAATGAAAATTGTGTAATAATTGACCTTTCCATGTCTAGAAAACAAATCAAATCTGAACTAAACCGTAGAAATAATGTATAGTATATAAGTAAATATTGTAAAACCATTCTATGTAGTCTACATATGCTTGACGAAAATAAATAAATAAATTTTGGTGCAGATAGAAGGCCATCCTTTTGTACGACAAATAAAAATATTTTCATCATTCTTTTTGGGGTGGCTTTCGCTTAGTGGCATGGTTGCCACGTTTTTTCATTTTGCAAAAGACTTCTAGTTTGTAAATTATTAATTTGAATAATATTTGCTTATATTATAATTTACTGGTAAAGATACAGAATCGACAAGCACAAACTTAATACAAATTAATAAACGGAATTTTCTTCATCAATTCTTTTTCCATTATATATTCGTCATAATAAGGACGATTTTCCAATAACTGTTTTGTGATACAGGACGAGAATCCTATGAAACGATTTGAGACTTGCCGATACGACTAAACGCACTGCATAAACCAGCAATTCGCCATTTGTTCCGCCATCGTCGCTTGGAAATGCGAGCAAAATCCTCCCAGCACACAGAAACGCTCCCCTTCCACGGCTCGTATCAAATGAAAGATGTATCTGAGATCCTACCAGCCGCAGTAGCAATAACCTACCTTGTTCCATCAGCAGAGTAGGTATGGCAGTGAATTAATTCGGTCAGAAACATTCCTTTTATGTCATGCGATGAAATGTGTAAGACGTTTATGAGTGTCGAGATGAGGTCTGTGTTAAGGAAAGAGTTGCGCACATTTGGGAAAATTGTATATGTTTTCCCTGCGGATTTACGGATTTTTCAATAGTGTGCTAATAAAACACACAGATAAATTTGATAACAATTTTTTACTGCCAATTTTCTAAATCGATTGGTGTTCGAATCATGAAAATCTTTCAACAATTAATAAAATGTGAGTGAAAACTTGGTATGTCTTCTTACATTTTTCCAAAGCATTTCCAATAATACGAATTTTTCAATAGTGTACAGTTGAAATACCAATTTAAAGTTGCAATCATTTGCAAATGATGCAATTCCATCAACAATTAACAACGCTGCAGTCGTTTAAAATTATGCCACATTTTCGCGACGCGGATCGAGTTTTAGATTTTAGTTTTACACCTAGTCTCAGCCCCATATAGTGGAGTAAAGCATTTTCAATGCTAAAAATCGATTTCATATTGGCGAAATTTGAAGACAACCTCATGACTTCTAATCAAACCATTTAATTGTTTAACCCTTACAAGTCTGATCATATTTTTGTTTCGATTATAGACATTTTAATCTTAAGGTCATTCGCTTCTTAGTTCAGATTAAGAATTTTCCTATAAAAAATCTCTATTCCTGTGTTGGGATTCGAACCCAGGTGAACTGCGTACATGACATTCAATGTACAAATTCCGCTATGCCCACTAGAGTCTGATCTTGTTTCGATGCGAGAATTGGGTTGGTATAAATATAGTTGATATCAAATATGCAGTAGTTTAGAATTTTCGCTATTCTAGTTACCTCATGCACAAGATATTGAATTTTCAATTGCATTCTCAAATAAATTTTTGTCGAAATAGTATTTGTCAAAATTTTAGTTTCTGTTAAAAATCCGGGCCCCCTTCAAAACTCCGGGCCCGGGGGGAAACACCCCGGTCCCCCCCCCCTCTCGGCGGCCCTGACTGTACGTCTAATGCTGAGCACATCACGAGGATCCTTCGCGGATGATCTCAAGATATTTCGTCCGATTCTCTCAGTTGAAGATTGAAGATTTCTTCAAAACTAGCTTCCAGTTTTTGTAAAGAGGTGTAGCAAGAATTTTTCGGCGATTTCATTCTCATGAAAGAAAGCCCCGTTTGGTTACGCACCAACTGCCGAGATTGAATCCGATATGCTCTGTTCAAATCACGTCAAAGTTCCTATCGGGTACGCTCGAGTAGGAGGTACGGTCAAGTTAAGTTTGTATCAGCGGGGAGCCCCCTTACGACTAACCTGGGTTTCTACTCGTCTGAAATGGTCAGTCTTAGTAAGTAAAATAAAAAAAACCGTGCCGACCGAATTGGTGACTGCTATTTGAGAATTCGTCTGGTCATTTCATTAATTAAAAAAAAATCGATTTCAATTTCCAAAATTTCATGTATTCCTCCTTTAAAAAAAAGTTTCTTATAAGACCAAACAATTTAGCCCCTTATTTCCTGAACCACAAGTTCGTCCAAAATTCATTTATTTTGCATCATTTTGACATGATCGTGGATCCCACTTTAGATGGAAAATACTGTGTGACTTCACTCTCCAAGCCATGACTCCAGAACCAGAACTCCAATCGACAAGAAAAATCAGCAGATCATCCTCATCAACACAACGAAATGCACGGGTAGCGTGAAAGCGGTTTGTCTAATTGGCCTCCGTGTACAGATTCACCTCTAACATCGAACCCGAGCGAACGATGTACAAACTCTAGTTCAAACATCCGTGTACGTGCACCGGGTGCGTACACAAGAATGATTCGCGCAAGGCAAAAAGACTCAACGCTCACGATGACAGTGAGAAAGAGAAAACTGGTGTACACACCGTGTACGTACATGGGGTTCGGTTGTGCAGGCGAACACGTGTTTTGGTACCAGATAGCGTGTTTGAGTTCGTACACGAAGTGTGGGTTTAATATGAGCACAGAACCAGAGTGAACATTGTGTACGATGTTCATTTGGGAAGACTGTTTACAACTATTTTCCAAGAATATTTCCAATAGTCCAAGATAGTCTAAATTGATAAGTTTTATAAATTTTCAATAATAGTGCAAGACAAAGGCAGTTAAATCAAGTCTTAATTTATCACCTGAAACTGTCCCTGGCAGCACTGCTCCAACACAATCAAATGAGCCTAATTGTTATAATGTCTGTTCTACTGATAATACTAATAACTGTGAGTGTTCATATGAAAAGTAATAGCACCAGTTATCAGCCTTACTTGTTTTTGTGAACAAATATTGTCGAAAGCAAAAGTTATAGCCATTTAAAAGTACAATCGACAACTGAATGAGCGGAGTCAGCTAGCTCACCACAACAAATCAATAAGTGCAAAGTGCTTCAGCAAGTTCGGATCACCATCAGAGCATAGCAATACCGTCGAAACGAGTATTGAAATGTGTAGTTGGAAATAATAATAGACGATCAATCAAATATTAAAAACTACGTCGACTATGTGGTCCAAAGAACAGTAAGATACGTCTCCTTACTGGGGTGGCGTCTTCGATACGGATAGGGTTCCTAGTGCCAATTTTTTCTGGTGAGAATGGGTTGCACGGTACTGTTTACCTCAGTACCGGTGAAATACTGTACTGGAATGTTAAAAAAAACTAAAAAACACTAGAGCGACATAAAATGTTAAAAGGTATACTTATATTGGAAATCTTTTATATGCTTCAGTCTAGTCTAGTCGAAGCAAAAAATACTCTGTTATGGCTATCAATAAACCAAACAACCAATTTCTACTGCTTTGTAGCTTATCCACTGCACAAACAGTACATTATCGTTCCTCCGACTAAGCCATGAAATTAGACTACCACAGAAGTGAAACGTGCCTCTACAACGAAAATTACCATTGCAATTTACTTCAAACAAATTCGTATAGGACCAAATGTGCGCTTCCACTGTGAGCGTAACGTGGTACTGCTATCGTTCACAGAAGTTCAATCGAAGCGTCAATGTGAAGAATTTTATGCAGCACAGCATCGAATACCGAACAACGTTTGAACCAAAATTCCCCCGTGTAAAGGGATGATAATTAAATCAAGTTACGTCGACTTGCACCGCGCACTAATTTGGAGTTCCTGAAAAGGAATCATATCGAAAGAATTGAAATCCATTATTTGAAGAAACTATTTCCATGCATTTCCAACAGTTCATATAGCGAGAAACCACATGACGAAACACATTCCTTCTAGCCTGGCTTTGGATCCGAATCACACATAATTAAAGAACGCTAATTACAAACGCTGCCCTATTCAAATCGAGATTAGGATACTAAATCGGCGTTCGTTCTTTTATAGATCAGTACTCGCTACTGCGCTAGGAGTCACGGAAATGCGAGCCAAATGGCTCTCGGAAGCAGTAGCATAATGGCTAAGGCTAAGAAAGCAGCTAAATGACTCACGGAAAAGCAATCATTATCGGGAGAAATTCCGCCGTCGAGGAACTCTCAGTCGAAGTAGGAAAGATTCACTGCCGGGGACGATGTGAGTAGATGCTTGGAGCTAAGCTGTCCAGGTATACAGAGAATCGAAACAGCTTAAAGCATATCGAGAAGGATAAAAAGCAAAAGGAATGTCGGGAGCCTAAAGGCTCAAAAGAAAAGTGACGGATCTACATAGGCTCTGAGTTAACTGAGAAAATTTTACGACCAATAGAAAAAGGGACAATAAAGCATATTCAGCTTCCCCACAAAGTAATACTCGTGAGCATGTCCGTGGAGAAAAAAGGCTAGATATGCCCGAAAATGAGTCTCAGAGTACCAATACACTAGAGACCAGGTTTTTGAAGCTTTTGAAATCTTACTATAAAAAAAACCTGCAAGCAAAGGCACTTTCCAATCTTAAGTACCTTTAAGTATCTGTTCCAAAACGTCCATTGCAGAAGACTGACTGTTGGTGAATCCCCGTCTTGAAAGTCGCATTTTCCCGAGGCGAAAGTCTTGTATGCTGTGCCGCCTGATCACAGAATTGATAGGTAGAGTTCTGTCCTTGATATGTGCACAGATCTGAGCAATAAAGTCTCTTGTTTTTTGGGGTTTTGCGGAAAACCCAGAAAAAAATTTCTCCAAATTTCATATTGTGATGGCCCATTCATCCATTAAAACAGAAAAAAAGTCAGCGTTCGGTCAGTGCCAGATACTAATCGGACGATCGAAATTGAAAGATAACCCATGACTTACTATGTTATAGGTATTGGACGTTTTACGTGCAAAACCAGTTTTAACCCAATTTTCCCTATTGGCAACAAACATGTATCACTACATCAGAAGTGGATATAATCTTTCATCTTTAATTTTCGACCCCAAAACCACGATAGTAGTAGCTTTAGAAACCTGGTAATTGTTTCCATCCGTCACACGAGCGCAATTTTCCACGTTTCCCACCTGGAAACCAACCTTCTTTTGTATATCCAAACCTACAATCTGGACTTACTTTCAAATCCCATAAGCATACAAGTCCCAGTGCGTGAAGCAAGGATGAATTCCCATACGAATAAACACTAACGGTAGCAGCGGCCGGCTTAGAAATCCCGCACTGTAATTAGAACCGGTTCCCAAATGACCATGATCAATCACATTTAGTCCGCGCTAGGTCATAATTTCAGCCAATCAGAAAGCGCTTACTACAATCCACTCCAGATTGTACTGATTAATAACCAAACCGTCCGCCAGCCAGCCAGCAGCAGCAGCAGCTTGCCACATATGCATATATACCTGTAGTTAACAATTTCCACATGGTAATAACAAACACCTGTGCGCGTAGATGCACTTCGAACGAATCAATTTGTTAATCAATTGCATCTTTCACCTGCTAGCCGGGGCACTCAGGGCGGGTGCACTGAGGAGAAACGGGAACCCGTTTCCTATAGAACCTACCTATGACTAGAGCTCTCCAGCTCGAGAACTGGTCGTCGATAAAATTAGCAGCTCGAGCAGCGCCGAGAATATAGTAATTGATTTCGCATCCGAGTCAGCGATTAGTTCAACTAATTGATTGGGTGCGGGTGAGGGAAAAAATTGACCACCTATAAATCACACCACGGGCGGTGCAATCAAGAGAGAGAAAAAAAACTGGCAGCACTGGTTTTGTGCGTGCGAAGAAAAAATTTAACAAACAAATAAAGTGAACGGTAATTTCGCAATTTATCGAGCGTTTGTCACTTCAGAATAATTAGCTGTGGTCCTTTTCAACACCTGCTATGGTAATCGATTAATGACATGATTCCGTGATAATTCTGTTTAGTATTCCAAGTCATAAACTTGACTTTGAGACCTATAAATATCAAAAAAATACTCAGTAAAATTCAGCCGGAAAATGAATCTGGCCGGTTCTAGTTAGTCATATTCCGGTTCCAGTGACACAACCAATTCTAACTAGGATCGGTCAATATATGGGGTTAACCAAAAAAAAAAATAGAGGTAACTTACTCAAACTTCCGTTGACATGGTACTAGTTGCTCCCGCTAACGAAATCCCCATTTAGCTCACCAGTACCGAGAAACATCTATGGCACTTTTGATCGGACACTGCCCAGACCAGATCAACTTAAACTTAAACATTTTTCACTTCGATATCACTAATTAAGATATTTTCTCTCCGCCAATTGAAGCACATTTTTATCAAATTTCACTATGCACTGCTCTAGGAAAGAATTGCCTGTGATATTTCCACTAAGCAACACAATGGTGACACTTTCGACGGCTTACTTCAAACCATCAATCAACTTTCAGCTGCAATAACTAGGCGCCACTCAAGCTGCTTCTTCGTTTAAACTACGCACACTTCTAAGCGCCGCACAATACACTAATGTGGAAAACACGCACGACTCCAACTCATTCGCAGATGCTCATTCTGCATATACACGGCACGCCTGCTGTGGTAGTGGTATGGCACGCCACCGACACTTTTGCTGTCTGCTAGCATCGATAAAATGGCCGCTCGTAGACGGCTACGAATAGAAAGAGAAGCATTTTTTCCTCCGGTATTTTTCACTGCACAAAAACAACTTTTCTAGCCTTGATTACCGCACTATCGATGAAAGGTCTGATTATTTATCACTTGGATTCAGGTAACGACACAAACACTAATAAACACACATCGTTCCGGAATAGAAACGAGTCAAAATTTGCTTGAATGAAGCCGCGATCAAAAAATTTATTAATCGCGCGAAATAAGGATAAAGAACTATTTTCCGGGGAAGAGAATGACTTCCAGGACCAAATCCTACCTACTAGATGGCATCTAACACGATTTTGCGGAGAAAAACACGATTGAAAATAAAAAAACACGCTGACGCCACTCGCAATTTGATATCAACTGAACTGAACCGAAAGAGTTAAAAAAAAGCCCGGCCAAATCATCCGGAATTTGATTAGGGAATTCTGTCCGAATTCTAGCTCAACGATAACACCCGATGATTCATATTGCATTTATGCCCGGAATCCGTATAAAATCAGCCAGAATTACAGTAACATTTCGGGTGGGTTTCACTGAGTTTACCAGCAATGATATCACACACACCGCCAAACGATCTTGCTCGATCAATACAGCCATTCGCCACGGGTGGCGTGATGGTGCTGTTTTCGACATCGATCCAGCGTTATCAGATGGTTTTGATATTGAACTGATTTTTCGTAATGCAGTATTATTAGCCCTTAAATGCGCAATGTTGTTTTAAAACAATATTGCGAAAACCATCTTAAAATTATCAGAGGAACGATTTCAAGCTGAGACAATTTTCAGAAAATTTGAAAAAAATTGCTTTGCGCCTTTAAGGGTTAGACTGTCGGATTTCCCTGAATGAAGTTAACGAAAAATAAGGTATAAACGTGTGAACTTACCCGCAGATCCACTGATACCCAGTTAAACTCATTCCGGAACCGATCAAGAAAGAATCGGTTGTTGCATTTGATTTGAAATCCATACTGACGACTCCATTCAGGATTCCGAATCAAATTACGAATGGGTTGATCGGGTATGGTCTGATTTGCCCTAACAAACCACATCCTCCGGATAGCTCACCCGCACCGAGAAACATCTACGGCAATTTTGATCGAACTCTACCCAAATTCTGACCTCAGATTGATGCATGTATTTATCATTTACCTAACACTAAGATATTTCTCTTTTTCACAAAATTGCCCGTGATATTTCCACTAAGCAACACTGAAGAAACTTATTCCCCCATCACTTTCAGTGGCAATAAATTAGCGCCTCGCAACCGGCTTGCCATTTCACACTTCCAAACACCACACAACAATAATGTAATTACATCGAAAATAAACATATCTCCATCGCATCCACAAATAGCTATACACTGCATATACGCGACACGCCTGCTGTGGTAATGGTGTGACACACGACACAACTGACAACAGCGAAACACACTTCTCTTCTGCTGATGCTTGCGAACATCGACGATAAAATGGCCGCTCGCTGCTGGCCCCGAAAAGGGACGCTTTTTCTCCTTTTGTATTTTTCACTGCACACTTGATTTTAACTCTATCGATGGAGGTGGTGAACATTTATCACTTGGATTTAGGCAATAAAATTATCAGCAGAAGAACACACACACCGCTCCGAATGGAAACGAGTCGAAATTCACTTAAAAGAAACCGCAATCAAAAATTTAATTGAACGCGCAAATTAGAAAGAAATATCGCGGAGAAAAACACGATTGAAAAAAAACCCACCGACGCGACACGCAACTTGATTTCAACTGGACTGAAAGAGATAAAAAGTCTTCCCAACTAAACCACTCGGAAATCAACGAAGGAATTCTGTCAGAATTCCAAAGTAAACACAACAACCGATTGAGCGCTATTGCATTAACCCGGAATTTAGACCAAAATGCGCCTGAATTTTGAATCGTATTTCGGATGGGTTTGAGCCGCAATGATCTCACGCACACACTCGCGCAACGCTAAGCAATAATTGCGCCATCAAGGCAGCTATTCGCCGCGGAGTGGCGTGGCGGTGCTGTTTTTGATATCGATCGCGGGATTGCAGATTGTTTTTCTATTCAAAATGTTGCAACATTTACAGTTTGAAATCATATTGCTTGTGGCACTAAAAACTGGATTCTAACTGCACTTACTATTTTTCTATTAAATTCTTGTCATAGACTGGTTAGTTCGACTGATCTGTCTATGAATGTACCATCTCTATCACTTGACATACATGTGTTTTGACAGCTCGCAGTTTTCAGTAGCAGTTTGATCACTCGCACTTTGAAAGTGCGGAGTCCAGGTTGGTGGGAAGTGCGCAATATAATTAGGCATCAAAGGATTCAAAATCTTCTTGTAACAAATGGAAATTGACACACGGTCAAATACCAGCAAATATCGACATTTAAAAACTCTGGTGATCAGATTTATCAGCAGATATTACTCTTGCGTGCAGTCGGCGACGCCGAAGGAAACACCGGAAAGCTACCCTCCAACCCATTGCGGATTCTTCTCTCGTTGAGGGAAGCACTGGTAACCGAGCCAACGAAACACCTGTCGGCCTCCAAAGAGGCTAGAGATACTGCGCGTCACCTCCCGAACGGTATATAACAAGCTGTAAGCAACCTTTCTGATGGACAAAATATTGTGATTATCCCTCTACCGTACCTCAGTAAGGTCCAAGCGGCTTTAGTCACGACCTGGATATTACCGCCATGGATTCTGGAGCATTTCCGAACGAACTTAAGGAGCGGAATGTGGTCGAGATCAGAGGGATTACAACAATATAAACAACCTGCTGAGCCCCTTGCTGCTGGTTCTTTCCTTCGCTGGATCGTATTTGCCCGAGACAATACACTTAGGCCTAGTGTGTGTTAAAGTCAGGAGATGCTATCGGAATCCGATACAATGCTTTCGTTACGGAAAATTCGGGCGCGGAACGAAAGTCTTACCATAACTGCGGAGAATACCATAAAACAAGCAGAGACAACCCGCACAGAACAAATGCTTAAACAGCGGTAAAAATCACTCGCCAAGACAGGAAGTACCTCTTAGTAAGGGAGGGATGTGATCACAATTAAATCGAACTGAATCCTCTTCCCCAAAAATAGAACCCTAGCCTATCAATCCTGGAATAACCCTTCATACGCATCAGTAAAAAAGAATAACACCTGGCTTCGATGATGGAGATGATGACGAACAGGGAAACCTCTAGCGAAATCGCAACTGCCTCCCAGAGGGATCTGCTGCAGTTTCGGTTGACCTCCACGTGGAAGTCCATTCATCAGTAGCAGCAGTTCCATTCCCTGAATCTAATGATCAACGAAACCAATGCACACTGGCAATACAGTGGAGCTTAAACTGAAGAAATAATTTTGGAGCTCTGCAGAGAAACATCACCCAAACATCTGCCTGGTCTTGCAGGGAACCCTAATTCGGAGATATACCGACCCAAATTCCTCGCTCGAAGCCTGTTACTTCCTTCTGGAGCCAACATTTACCAAACAATCGCTCGAGCCATCAAATTGGACGTATCATCAACGCCGGTCGTAATCAACACAGAGTTGATAGCAATTACCCGAAGCCTCCTGATACCCATTTGCTTGTACTGTGGTTTCGATCTACATCCCCCAACCAACGAAAAGGAAATGCCACAGACATCGGCTACCCCCTCCTGAAACACCTACCTTAAGAAGGTAAAGGGGCACTGCTGGTCATTTACAACAGGATCGGGGAATGCGGGTCCTTTCCAGAGTCCTGAAGCGTCGCCCTCATTAGACCACTTTCCAGTAGGAATCAAGACGCGAGGACCCCGAAAGACATCCGACCTATAGGGCTACTGCCGTCTACCGGAAGTCATGGAACGAATAGTCAGCAGAGGACTCATTACACTTCTTGAATCAGAAGACCCGCTTGACTAAAGGCCTTTGTGTTGTTGTCCTACCTTACATTGAAAAACCTTGGATGTAAGCTACTTTACCTACCTTGTGCATACCTGCAACACATAGTCCTACCCTGATTCGTTTTGATCGTGAAAACAAGAAGCGCCGAAGAAATTAATCGTAATTTGGAATAAAGAGATGTTTAATATTTAAATCTGATGGAAATCCTGCTGACCAAATTGCTGGTGCAGCAGCGGTAGTTCCCCCACCTACTTCTTGCCATCGATTCCTTTGGCAAACGGAAGTTAAAGTGGATGCGGTGGGTGGAACGCCTTGAAACCGCTTTTCACATTAACGGACTGGCGGATGAGCAGATGAGGAAGCATTTTTTACTACACTACATGGAATCTGACACCTACGATGTCATCTGTGACAGTTTCTCCTCTAACGAGGACATAACAGCAAATCGTTGAGACATTGAAGGAATTTTTCAGTCCTCAGCCTCTGGAAACCAGCGAAAATTTTCGGTTTAAGCGTCACCATCAAGGTGATAAAGATGCTGCTTCGGCTGATGAAAAAGTTGATGAATACTTGGTGGCAGGTTTTTCCAAAACCTGAGTATGATCCTGTACCCATCGAACAACTTGCTTAAAATGACGTGCCGTTTAGTTGGACCCAACAATGCAAAGACTCTTTCAGGAAAGTGAAAGAACAAATGCAATCCGAGAACTGCCTTGTGCATTACTCACCGGAATTGCCACTGCTGCTGGCTACGGACGCATCGCCCTATGGGATGGAGGTGTGCTCAGTCACGTGTATCCCAACGGTTCGGAACAACCGATCCAGTTCGCGTCCCATACTCTTAACCGTGTGCAGCAGAATTACATGCAGGTGGACAGGGAGGCGTACGCCGTCATATTTGGCGTGAAGAAGTTCTTTCAATACATATACGGCCGGAAGTTCGTTTTGCTTACCGACAATCAAGCTATTTCGAAGCTATTCGGGGAACACAAGGGGTTGCCGGCTATGGCTGCCCTGAGAATGCAGCATTACGGTACCTACTTGCAGAGTTTCGATTATGAAATCAGATGTCGTAAGTGCGAATGCCGACGTCATGTCAAGAATTCCGTTGGAAATAACCGACCCCGAGACGAGATTGAAGAATCCGATGCTGTGGAGTTGAGTCAAACCGACACCTTGCCTTTGACAGCCGCCGAATTAGGTCAAGCTACTGATGGGGATGAATCTGTACAAAAGCTTATCCAAGGAATCAAACATGGTCAGCTGGTGGAAGCAAAGGATCGCTTTGGACTAGAACAGAACGAGTTTCACTACAAAAAGGGTGCTTACTTCAAGGAACTCGAGTATGCGTGCCTGTCGCTCTTCGAAAACTTCTGGATATCAGTCTTTCCAAATCAGCTAGGGCGGGTGCGGCTCCTAGTGTTGCACAAATGAAATTTGGGCGCCTTATTCAAAGCAGATACGCGAACCACACGAAGCCCTCATTGCGAACGTGTCCAAGTCCTGCGAGACAGTGACTGCTGTGTCTTCTCGTCTGAGACAGCTGCAATCCGATCGGCCATACGTAGGATGCAAGATAAACTTTACACCGTGAAACTATCCGACTACTTGTCAGTATTATTGGCAATCCGAACAGGAGATGGCACCCGTTTGTTCAAGGCATCGAAGCGGCTTACGATCCCCCTATCACCATATCTAGGATCCCAGGCCACAGCGGAATCGGGGGTAATAAGGACGCCAACCGCCTTGCCTCCCTCGACCAAAACATGCGAATATCTCTTACCCAAAAAGGTACCGAAAGAGGAGATCATCGAGGTTTTTCACCATAGCATTGTCCAGTACAATACTAGTTATTGAAGATCCTCTACTGGCCATCTTCACAAGATGGATCCATTGATAAATGAACGGACCGCCAGAATCAAACCGATCAAAAGGGGAACTCCAGGCTGCGCGCTGGGCACAGTAGAACAACTCAGCCGCAAACATTTTCACCAGTGGATTCATCAGAACGCAGCTCATGCAACGCTAGGCTCACCGTTGAACGCATCCTGATCAACTGCCAGGAACTGCCTGATTTGCGTCCATTTTTACAACATCCAGCTCCGATCGTAATCCATTGGATTGTTCAGTATGGCACGTCGTGAAGGCCAAGGCTTCTTCTAAACGTCACATAACACAAGCCTGAGGAAAAAAAATCATTGACCCGTACCTGGAGACGGATCCGGACAATATAAGATCCTGTCGTGCGTTCCGGAAGCGTGTTGTGGCCGTAATTGGGGCGAGCTTCTCCGTACGGCCAGAACAACAACGGCCTGGTCTATATCTGCTGGCTGCTCCGGCAGCGGTCCTTATTAATTAGCTAGGGTGGTGAGCCAGGCTCTTTTGTTGGAACCTTCCAGGCGACGGTAGTGACGAATCATCGGACTCTTTGCTTTGGATTGTTTGGTGTTTTTACCAGGGGAGTTCCTGTCCAACCTGCTTCGCCGTTCCTGGCTATTAGCTGGGAAGGGGAGCCAGACTCGTTCGGCTTATCCTTCCCAGCAAGGGCGGATTGGTGCGTATGGCTCTTTTACAATAAGCCGGGGAAACGAAAACTCCTTGGTATTTAGCTTCCCCGATGGCGAACACAAGCGCCAGAACTATGCACCGGCACTTCCACCGCCACACGCGCACTTCACGACTGTTCTTGTGGCGATAAACAATTGTGAAAATTATCAGCGACGTCTTCTCGTCGCTGTGATTCGTCACTAACTTATCATTGCGATGGCCGCCTTCCACACGACCAAAACAAAAACAACAAACCGCCTCGGCACAGTCTCTACGCATCGCTCGATCGAGATAGAAGTGTTTTGTTTTCGGTCTGTTGGAAAAAGAACAGTGCAGTAATCCGCGTTCAAGGTTATTTTGCCATTCTCTGCCTCTTCGAGGTTTGGACTTTTATTTTCTTTTGTGCGTGTGTTAACTGTTAGGCCACATTCCTCAACCTTTTGTTCGTAAAGCGAGGATTGAACAATAACCAGCTATTTAAGCTGGACTGGTGCGTCGTGGGAAACGAGTATACAGATAAGTGAAATCTACCTTTTTGATACATTTACGGCTTTTTCCCGTCTGCGCGGGTGCTGACCCCGTGCGTTGACGGTGTCGATGGCTTCCTCCCCGGATGGCCAAATGGAGATCGAATCGACTCCTAAGGCTCTCCCCCGACCCAAACAATATCCAGAGCTCTCGACCGGTCTTCTGTGGTCTTCTTTCGGCCCAAAACAAAATCGCTGAATCTATTACAGATTTCAAAAGACCTGACGGAACGGTTCTCGGCTGTGATCGAAATAAAAAAGGTCCGCTCAGACAGGCTGAGGGTCGTGCTGACTAACTCAAAGCAGGCAAACGATATTGCTTGCTGCGAGCACTTTACGAAGGACTATCACGTGTATATTCCAGCTGTGAAAGTACAGTCTGAAGGCGTTGTCACCGATGACAGTTTGACATGCGAGGATCTGCTGCAGTACGGGGTTGGCCGTTTCAGAGACCGCTTACTTCAGCCAGTGAAAATACTCGAGTGCAAGCGTTTGCACTCAGTAGTAGTCGCGGGGGATGGTTCAAAAACGTACCCCCAATCAAACTCTTATCGGTTGACCTTCGCTGGTACCGCTTTGCCAAATTACGTCCTCTTGCACAAGGTTCGTCTGCCTGTGCGTCTGTTTGTGCCGCGGGTCATGAATTGCACAAAGTGTAAACAATTGGGTCACACAGCCACCCATTGTAGCAATAAGGCCCGCTGTGGAAAATGCGGGGAGAATCATCTAGATGATTCGTGCAGTAAGCAAGCCGAAAAGTGTCCTTACTGTGCGGAGAGTCTGCATGATATCTCGGCATGTCCCGCGTACAAACTACGCGGGGATAAACTAAAACGTTCCCTTGCTGGACGATCCGAACGTTCTTTCGCAGAAATGCTAAAGAAAGCTACACCACCAACCTCAACAAACATCTATGCTCACTTGCCTCCTAACGAGGGCGAGGCTGATGACCCACAAGAGGGAACATCTACTAGGGCGCCTAGAAGTTATAGGAAGAGGAGGAACATTTCCTCTCCTAAAGTTCGTTGTAAAGGCCAGAAGGTATCCCTTGACGGGACTCAGAAAGTCACATCTATTGGAAGTGTTGCAACCAAACCGAAGCAATTAGCTCCTGGTCTCGGAGGATTAAACTCAGAGAAGGAGTTCCCAGCACTTCCCGGAACATCAAAAATCCCAAGTGTTCCTCTGTTTCAGTTCGAGAATAATCGCGGCACTGGAATTATCAAACTCTCGGACATAGTGGACTGGATAATAAAAACTTTCAATATAACTGATCCTATTAAAAATCTTATGTTAGCTTTTCTCCCTACAGTAAGAACATTTTTGAAGCAGTTGACTGCTAAATGGCCCCTCCTTTCAGCGATTGTATCCTTCGATGGCTAACTCATCGAACGAGGTCACGGATTTGATCACTGTTCTACAGTGGAATTGCAGAAGTATCATCCCGAAAATCGATTCCTTCAAAATTTTAATAAATAATTTGAGTTGCGATGCATTTGCATTATGTGAAACTTGGTTAACTTCCGACATAGATCTCAACTTCCACGACTTTAATATTATTCGCCTGGATCGAGACACCCCCCATGGAGGAGTGCTTTTGGGGATCAAAAAGCGCTATTCCTTCTACAGAATTAACCTTCCCTCGATAACAGGTATTGAAGTTGTCGCTTGTCAAGTAACAACCAAAGGCAAAGATCTTTGCATAGCTTCCATATATATTCCCCCCAACACCGCGATTGGGCATCGCCGGCTACATGACATCATAGAATCCCTGCCTGCACCGCGACTAGTTTTAGGCGACTTTAACTCTCACGGTGCGGAATGGGGTTGCCTTTATGATGATAACCGTTCCTCTTTAATTCACAATATTTGCGACAACTTCAACATGACAATTCTAAACACGGGTGAAATGACACGGATTCCTCCCCCACCAGCGCGCCCAAGCGCATTAGATTTATCCCTTTGCTCGACCTCGCTAAAGTTAGAATGCGCGTGGAAGGTAATCCCTGATCCCCACGGTAGCGACCATCTGCCGATCATAGTCTCAATCAATAACGGCTCAAGGCCATTGGAAACAATCAATATTTCGTATGACCTCACACGAAATATCGATTGGAAGAGCTATGCTGCCGCGATATCCGACAACATCGAATCTACCCAAGAACTTCCTCCGGAGGAAGAGTACAGCTTTTTGGCTGGCTTGATTCTCGACAGCGCGAATCAAGCTCAGACTAAGCCAGTACCCGGCGCGAACATACAAAAACGTTCTCCCAATCCCTGGTGGGATAAAGAGTGCTCAGACGTGTACGCAGAGAAGGCCGCCGCGTTTAAGACCTTCCGGAACGACGGGTTACCCGCTAGTTTTCGACAGTACGCGACGTTAGACAAGCGAATGAAGAGTTTGATGAAAGCCAAAAAACGCGGTTATTGGCGCCGGTTCGTCGACGGATTAACGAGAGAAACATCGATGAGCACTCTTTGGGGAACAGCCCGACGTATGCGAAATCGAAACAGTACTAATGAGAGCGTGGAATATTCAAACCGTTGGATATTCGATTTCGCCAAGAAGGTTTGTCCGGATTCCGCCCCGGCACAGAAGATCTACCGCGCCGCGTCCCGTCACGATAACGCGAACGAAACACCTTTTTCGATGGTGGAGTTCTCACTTGCTCTCTTGTCGTGTAACAATAAAGCTCCAGGGCCAGACAGAATCAAATTCAACTTGTTGAAGAATCTGCCAGACTCTGCCAAGAGACGCTTGTTGAACTTATTTAATAAGTTTCTTGAGGCACACGATTGGAGGCAAGTGAAGGTCATCGCCATCCAAAAACCAGGAAAACCAGCCTCCGACCACAATTCGTATCGACCGATCGCAATGCTATCTTGTATCCGGAAGTTGTTCGAGAAAATGATCCTATCCCGCCTCGACAATTGGGTCGAAGCAAATGGCTTACTGTCAGATACACAATTTGGCTTTCGCAAAGGCAAAGGGACGAATGATTGTCTTGCGTTGCTCTCAACCGAAATTCAAATGGCCTATGCTAGTAACGAGCAGATGGCATCAGTGTTCCTAGATATAAAGGGGGCTTTTGATTCAGTTTCTATCAACATTCTTTCAGAGAAGCTGCACCAGCATGGTCTTTCAGCGACTTTAAACAACTTTTTACTAAACTTGTTGTCGGAAAAGCACATGCATTTTTCGCATGGTGACTTATCGACATCACGATTTAGCTACATGGGCCTTCCCCAGGGCTCATGTCTAAGCCCCCTGTTATACAATTTCTACGTCAACGACATTGATGAATGTCTTGACAATTCCTGCACGTTAAGACAACTTGCAGACGATGGCGTGGTGTCTGTTACGGGACCCAAAGCTGTCGATCTACAAGGACCATTACAGAATACCTTGGACAATTTGTCTGCATGGGCTATTAAGCTGGGTATCGAATTCTCCACGGAGAAAACTGAGCTAGTTGTATTTTCTAGGAAGCGTGAACCAGCACAACTACAGCTTCTATTAATGGGTCAAACTATAGCTCAGGTCTTCACAGTAAAATATCTAGGGGTCTGGTTCGACTCGAAAGGTACTTGGGGATGCCATATTCGGTATCTGAAACAGAAATGCCAGCAAAGGATCAACTTTCTTCGTACAATAACCGGAACGTGGTGGGGTGCCCACCCAGGAGACCTAATTAGGTTGTATCAAACAACGATACTGTCGGTACTGGAATACGGATGCTTCTGCTTTCGATCCGCCGCGAACATACATTTCATCAAACTCGAAAGAATTCAGTATCGTTGTTTGCGTATCGCCTTAGGGTGCATGCAGTCGACCCATACGATGAGTCTCGAAGTCCTGTCGGGCGTTCTCCCGCTGAAAAATCGATTTTGGGAACTCTCATATCGATTGCTCATTCGATGCGATATCTTGAACCCGTTGGTGATTGAAAATTTCGAAAGGCTTGTTGAGCTCAATTCTCAGACCCGTTTTATGTCCCTGTACTTTGACTACATGGCGCAAAATATTAATCCTTCTTCTTACAATCCCAACCGTGTGCATTTCATAAATACTTCTGAATCTACTGTTTTCTTCGACACATCCATGAAAGACGAGATTAGTGGAATTCCGGACCACATACGCCCACAAGTGGTTCCAAACATTTTTTATAATAAATTCCGAGAAGTCGACTGTGCTAAGATGTTTTATACTGACGGATCAAACCTCGAAGGATCCACTGGCTTCGGTATTTTCAATCAAAAGTTCACCGCCTCCTACAAACTCAGTGACCCTGCTTCAGTTTACGCCGCAGAACTAGCTGCTATTCAGTATACCCTTGGAGTCATTGACACATTACCCGCAGACCATTACTTCATCGTCTCGGATAGTCTGAGTTCTATTGACGCTATTCGCTCGATGAAACATGGAAAGCATTCCTCGTATTTTTTGGGGAAAATACGGGAGCTACTGAGTGCTTTATCTGACAAATCTTTCCAGATTACCTTGGTGTGGGTCCCTTCTCATTGCTCCATTCCGGGCAATGAGAAGGCGGACTCCTTAGCTAAGGTGGGTGCCATTGAAGGTGACGTTTTTGAAAGACCAATTTGCTTCCACGAATTTTTCAGTATTACTCATCAGAGAACCCTCGAAAGTTGGCAAATCTCGTGGAGCAATGGGGAGCTAGGAAGGTGGCTACATTCGATAGTCCCTAAGGTATCGACGAAACCTTGGTTCAAGGGGATGGATGTGGGTCGTGACTTCATTCGTGTGATGTCCCGACTCATGGCGAACCATTACACGCTGGATGCACATCTCCGACGTATTGGGCTCGTGGAGAGTGGTATCTGCGCTTGTGGCGACGGTTATCACGATATAGAGCACATAGTCTGGGCGTGCACCGAGTACAGTTCCGCCAGGTCTCGGCTTATGGACACCCTCCGGGCCCGAGGAAGACCACCCAACGTCCCGGTTCGAGATGTGTTGGCAAGCCGCGATGTCCTCTATATGTCCCTTATATACACCTTCATAAAAACCATCAATATCCAACTTTAACTGCCCCTTTTTCCTTATCATTCTCAGAAATGCTCTCTTCCACCTGTACCATACACCCACGATGGTTTGATGCGACTCCAAGGCGACACAAAACATCCCTGTCGAATGAGCCAACAAACACGGGACCTAAAGCACGAACATCACACGCACAATTCGAAATGTAGCCGATCAACATCTGAGCCGCACTACGAAATCGTCTGGAGAAACCCCTGCCATCTCGAGAACGACCACCCGGCGTCCCAGTACATGATTCTTCCTGATGAAGACCACCCTGATTCTGTAATCCATCCGGTGATCTCCCGAAGTCTGAAACTGAAACAATGTTCTCCCCCTGCCATGTTTGTCCACCCTACTTCCCCTGACTCTTATACACAGAAGTAACACCCCCCCCCCCCCCCCCCAAATATCTTCATGAAGCATTTAGCTCTTCTTGCCTTTTCTAGTTTTAACTATTATATTATATGATCTCGTTTAAAATGCCCAACTCTACTACCACGTAAAATAACTCTAATTAATGTCTCCGAATCTTTACAAAATTTAATCACGCCCTCTAATTATTTCTACTTTTAAGATAGTCGTAAAAATTTTCCCCCTTAGTTAAACATTATTTGCTCCAATAATCTCATTGCTAAAAATGTCAAACCATATTGCCATAAAAACTAAATGACCCCTCTAATCTTACGAAAATTATACTACCCCCTTGTGTATATGTATAGCTATAAATTAGCCTTAGTTTAATTTCAAAAATCAATATGTAAGCCCCTAGTTTTAAGTAATTTAAAATGTGAAACAAAACAAAATTGGCACCTTTAAGCTAACGCAAACCTGCCTTATCAAATAAACGAATTGAAAAAAAAAAAAACCGCCTCGGCACATAGCTGTCATCGCCCATCAGCAGCATAGTCAGTACACTTATTTCAGCGAAAAGAGAGCGGTGTCCTGTCCAAACAAAAATTACTACATCTATTCGCACGAAAATAACCGTTCACTAACGCGAAAATGAACTAAAAATTACAAATTATTGTGAACAATACAGAATAATGTTGCGTAGACAAATACACTCTACGAAGTGTATATACAAAACATGGATTACACGTCGGGTTGACAGGTTACACAATTGCGATTATTAAATTTTCACGATTGAAACTGACAACCAACTCCAGATGCCTTATCGCCTACTATGTTTTCCAGATACTCGCTCTCCATAAAAACTACAGTGTTGTGAGGTGTTCGGATACAAAATAAAAAAGTCACTCACTGCTTTCGGTTTATACAATTGAGTAATGTAATATTTTATTTTCTTACTGATCGATTTTAGATAAACTGTTCACATTTTTTCTGAATTCCCCATTATACAAGGGGTAAGCGAAATATCTACTTTTCCAAAGAACATCATAATTAGTACAAATATCAAGTAACATAGCTTACACTGTTTGGTTACCCTTCGTGTTCATCCTTTTAATCGCGCTTGCATTCCATTGCACCCCCGCCGCCTTACTACTACAATATCTGATATGACTCTCTATAAAAACCTATATAACCTTGATTGGAACAAGAATAAAAACCGAACTTACTCGAACTCGTGAACAGGAAATTAAAACTAGCCCGCCGCCTCTCCCCACCCCTCCAAATCATCGTCGTTGCGCAGGAAAAGCAACCATTAAAAAGGAGAAAGGGGAGAAAAACTTGATTGCGAAGGGCCAAATAAAAAAAATTACTGTTGGTACAATAATAATATTAGTCGGGAACGTAACCTTACTCCCCTGCTTTTTTATGCTTCTTGTTTAACCTTGTAAAACGGCGTTTATGGCTCTCCTAACTCCTAGTAGTAGCAGCAGTAGTATAAAAGCGGTGCGTGACATGCAAACGGTAAAACTATCTTCAACACACTCAAGCAACTGGCTATCTGTAGCTAGGATGATGCTATCGTTGGGGTGGTTGAAAAGTGGAAAAATCTAACCAGCGACAATCGGTTTACGTCTTGTTTTTGTGCAAGTACATCACGTCGAAAGACGTGATACACTTGCTTAGAACAGAACTGATTTTTTTTTCAAGTTTTCAACGGCAACCGATTACGAAAATAGTAGCAAATGCGAAGCAATAGAACTATTCAATAATAATGATAATAATCAGAATAATGACAGCGAAAATACTCGCGCGAATTATATATTAAGTCTACATTGGCGGAAAGATAAGCATATTATGTCAAGTAGTATAATTCTGTTTGTTTTTTAATCACAAAACTTAATTACTAACGGTTCTCGGTCTCGCTGTCCGAATTTCCCGGTTACTGCTGGTTTTCATTTCATCAAATTTTTCATCTGTTCGCTCAAGACTTTCGATGAACGCGACTTTTTCTTCTTTGTTTGGACTAGAATAATTGGTTTTGCTTGTTTAAATTGTATTGTAATAATCGGTAATAAGTTTTCTTCCCTAATCCGATTTGAGTTTGGTTAGTTGAAATCCGATTCATGATTGGTTTCTGCTCTCATTTCGAGAGCTGTTTTGCAACCGTACCCATTTAGGGGTAAGGAATGGTTTTTCTTTTCTGAGTGCACTTCCGCACTTCGTCATCCGTTTTTTTTCTAGTAGGTTACTGAAATGTTTGTCTTGAACTTGAAGATGGGGTATACAGAACCGAAATAAAAAAATCTCATGTTGAAGGAACCTTGTTGGAGCAATTGTTTTTCTGCTACTGATTTTTAAATTATACAATAAAATTAATGGGTAGAAAAACGTAAAACAAATATCTCAGAGCTTTGCCGAAGCTCGCGTCGTTGTTTCGAGACAGCACTGTTGACTTTTTACAAGCTTCAAATCAAGTTTTAATACGGGTATATCCTTCGCATTAATGCGAACTGTGGTCGACTGTTTAAAATAGCACAAGACATGGTTGAAATCTGAAAGAAAAACAGTAAATAATTAGATATCGTGTGAAAGTAGAAAATTTGAGACTTTATTGTTGGTACTTTTAGTTTACCGCAACTAGTACTACTTCTGTATTAGAATGTAAACTTCTGACTAAAAGTAATGATTGAGAACCGTAATCCAGGACTCCTAAGAAGTTTTGAGTCAATATACATGGAATCTTTTGACATATGGTCATTTCGCATAATGTGAATCATTATTTGGCATAATGGCCATTTGATATAATTGGAAGATTTGACATAATTGATTTCATCTCTAGGAAAACGGTCATGTGGCATGATTTCTGCGAAAACTGAAGGTCATTTAGCATGATGGACATTTGGTATAATTTCAAGATGTGCTTATGGTAAGGGTCGTTTGACAGAACGGGTATTTTGCATATGTATTGTCATGCGCTATGATGTTGTTTTTGTTAATCAAAATAACCTACAATGATATTAGGCTTTCAGGGCTGAATTTTACAAGGCTGCCTTCGGTTGTTCAAAAAGAGCTCCCGACAGAAGAATCATGCTATCCCGAATGGAGAATGCTTTTGTTGTTGCAGAAAACTTTCGAAATCCCCACTTCTAAATGTTGTTCTGTTGTCCGTAATCAGCGAAGTCTCCTTGGCCGAACCAGATTTACGTTCCTGCACTTCAAGCACCGCAAGTTTCGTAACTAACCACCCAAACTCACCTCACGACGTCTTCACTAGGGCTTGCCTGATTCTACCGTCCGAACCTCGCTGTAGACTTCGACGACGATACCATGAATCGATTTGTCGGCGATGTACAACAGATCACTACTCGCTAGTGGAAATGTCTGCATATACCCCCATTTGTCCGCTAATTTATCGACGGCAAGTATTTGGAAACGCTTCGAGTCCACAGTCTGTTCGCTAACAATTGGAACCGCTTGTAACGGTCACTTCTCAACTTTTTCGAGAAGTCAGCAGCACTTCGTTGTCTATTGCTCTTTCATCATCGATCACGGTCGTACCAGCCTCTCCCAAGCCCCGCCCATGTACGGTGCGCTGGACGGATTACGACCTCTTTGCTGGCAGCTAGGAAAACGGTTCAGTTGTTCAACTCCAATGGTTTGCTTCTGCGGCACACGAAATGGTGTATGGCCATCAAGTACGCTTGAGTCGTCAGGCTATCAGCAACCTCAAGGTGTACGGCTCTTGTTGTCAGTTGAACAAAGAGACGTACCTCTTGTCCGATCTAGAACTCTTCCAGTTTGTCGATTACCGGGTGCCTTTTCGGTAGGATGATCGGAAATTTAAGCTCGAATGGCAACACGATGATCCTCGAGCGACTCCATCCTGGGCACATTCTTTTCGTCCATGAAGAACTCATGCTGTATAGATAACAATCTTTATCTGACAGCTCTCGGTTCTCCTTCAGCACCTTTATCTCGTCAGGAAATCTGTCGGCTTGTGCTGATCTCCAGAGATATGCCTTCATTGCCTAGTACTTCCTGCTTAGATGCTGTTGAAGAGACCGGTGTCTGTAAGGAGGCTTAGGACGATTTCTTTCCTTATGGAGCCGTTGGCCAGGGCGTCGCGATTTGAGTGTGGGATGTCGTGTCTTAGACGGAAGTCCTGGTCCCGCATGTGGTGCAGATAGGGGGTAGTACATACGAGGTTGTGTGTTCTTGCGTGGTCTGTCCGCAATCGAGACAGGCCTTTCTATACCTTTCAGCCCCTCGGTCGTCCCATTTTACGAGCACCTCCTTAATTTTCTGCACTGACACTTCCTTGGTTAGGGTCCTCCTGGCTCTCTGACCCAACGCTGCCTGATGATCTACTTCGACGTTCCATTTATACTGCAGTGCCCGTGGATCCGCGAAGTACCGAGATGAAATCGGTGAAGATCGTGGTTACTGTACCTTCTGACTTCCGAGACAAGGCGCGATGACTGCAGCTTAGGCGGAAGACTTACTTGATCAGTCGGTGCTCCACTAGTTGATTTTAGACTGAACAGGCGACTTGGGGGGCTCCTTCGACCCAGATCGTCTAGGACAGGCTTGTGTCGATATGGGGGGATCTGGCGTCCCATGGTCGAGGCCATACCCGGTGCAGTTGAGCTAGGAGAGATCCGGCGAATTCAACGAACACCTCTTTGGCTATTCTCATCGTTGCCAATTCGTCATCTCCTGACGACGTGCGCTCGAGAACCCCTAGCGCCCGCTGTAAGGTGTAGGGTAAGGTTCTTCCACCTAAATGGAAGGACGCCGGCCTCGACGCAGTCGTTTTCGGCGGATCTATTGGGCGGTAGTTTCGATGCAGCCCATGGTACAGAGGGGCCAATATGCTGTTCATCTCCGCGAGGTTCCGTCCGGTAATCTCGATACCGTAATAAATCTGTGCTGCCATGTTCCAGGTATACTTCGGGTGCTTTTTCTGGTTGGGGCAGTCGGTCCTTAGTTTCTGGAAATGGAGGGCGAATGAGGAACAAGTTTGTCTAAAGATGGTTCAGCTGCTGTACGTTGGATGTGGCGAACGCTGACTAGCATTCTACCATGTCGAGCATGTCGTGTTGAGGGTGGGATGTCGCGTCTTATCCGGAGGTCCTGGAGCTCGAGGCAGTTGGAGAGGATGTGTTCCACTTTTGTCCTGGTCCTACATGTGGTGCAGATAGGTGGTAGTACATACCAGGTTGTGTGTTCGTGCGAAGGTCTGTCTGCAATCGAGACAGGCCTTTCTATACCTTCCAGTCGCTCGATCGTCCCTTAATGTTCTGCAGATGTCCCTGGGACGACTGCCAGTGGTCGATGAAGTTATGGTTAAGGACTTCGCCGAAGTCCCGAATGATGCCCACGGCTGACACTTTCTTGGTTAGGGTCCTCCTCGATCTCCGACCCAGCGCTGCCAGATGGTCTGCTTCGATGTTCCTCTATATGCTGCCGTGCCCGGGCATCCGCGGAATACCGAGAGGGTGTCGTTGAAAATCGTTGTTGCTGTGTCTTCTTGCATTCGAAACAGGTGTAACACAAGTTTGCCTATCACCCAAAACAGACAGAGAATGCATAATACTCCCAAAATATATATTTAATAGCAAGGGCTAGTAAGGGGAGGTGAGAATGTCAATAGTGTGCACGCTTACCTGATGATGCTGACGTCATACCTTTGGATTTCAGTTAAGATTCCTTCCATCCGACATTCCCGTCAGTAATCACAGTCTTCTCGCATTAGCACGTAACTCCGCCGTGCCGTGATATTTTGGGGATGAATCTAAACCAACCGCTGAAACAGGTCAAGGCGGATCTACTGGTGCTGAGGCAGTGGTCCTGGATGAAGATTTCGACGTGTAGGAAAGCAAACCTTTCCCGATGATGTGCTTCTGTGGTGAAACGTCTCACGTGTAGCGCTTGCCAGTGGAAATCACGTTGCTTCGCTTGCATTGTTGGTGCTTAACCTCACCTCCTTCCAAAAGGCGTAGAGGGTCCAACTCACCCTCACAATCGACTATGGTCGTGGTTACGGAACACTGGGGAATTGTTTCTGGAGATTGGGCACTGCTGGAGGACTTTCTAATCAACCCTCCGCCTATCGAATCTTTTTTCCGAGCCGAGATTCGCACCATTGGAGCCACATTGGACATTGCCTTCGATGGGGCAGTCAATCCCAGACACTTTCCCTGGCTAGAGCGTTCTCCTCGGGTCTCTCTTAACTCAACTCGCATAGCCTGGACGAATTCAATTTTGCCCGGCAAAACAACCACCAAGAATCACTTCACGTCGCCTTTTCCCGTTTTTTTCCTTCTCCTTTTCCCACGCGCACCACGAACAATGATCCTCCACCTTTTTTCCTCTTTTTCCGCTGAAGCCAAAAAGCTGCTCCCGACCGTACTCGGTCAACCCTTTTCTCCGACTACCTATTTTTATTTTGTCACCCGTTCTTCCGGGGATTTGTTTTAAAGCAAATTGTGCAGCGATCTTTTGTTTTCAAGCGGTCTGTCAAATGCCCATCTCTTGCAGTACACACTAATCTCTTATTCCTCCCTTTTAACATTTAAATACACATTTTACTGTAACACAGGGCCAGGGCAATGGCTGCGGCTTCGGCGGAAAAGACTGAGCACCCTGTCAGGAGGCGGAAGGCCGAGCCCGTCCCGCCGTTGTGGACTTCAACTCCTTCCTGGTTTCGTCGGTGTAGATCCGAGAATGATTCGAGAATCGCCACTTCACTAGTTGAGGCTTGTAGGCTGGGCGGGCGACTACAGGCGCTCCTCCGGCCCGGATCGTCTTGAACAGCCTTGTGTCCATCTGGGGAGATTTGCTGTTCCATTGTCGAGACCCGGTGCAGTCGGGCTAGGTGTGGTAGGGGGGATCCAGCGAATTTGACGTACACATCACTGGCTATACATACCCACCGTTGCTGATTCGTCATCTCTTGACGTGTGCTCGAGGTACATCCAGAACCATCTTCGCTTCGTTATTCTTCAATAACAATTGCGAAGCAACGTTCTCCTAGTAACAAGTGCTGGGGGAACTTCAACGAATTGGGACACCATTCGTGGATGGGAAAGACAACGCGTGTGAGGAGTTGCTTCTGTTGCCATTGTGATTCGATAGCCTCCGACACCGATTCGGCACCAGAAAGCGTTTTATCCATGTAGATCTCGTTTTGAATAATTTCGGCTGCTATCAGGTAGACCTCCTTTTCTTCCTTGTCCAGGAAGGAATCGCGTTGAATAATGTGGTACCAATGCTGTGCCGTGAGTGGAAATAGTGCTAACGAACTCGCACTGATTGCGAGTTTTATTCTCGTCAAAAGATTTACTGATATTGTGTTCCAATATTTCCTAATCAATCAGCCGTGAAATCCTTTGCTGTATCAAAAAATCTTCTCCAGTTCACTCAGTCCTTAGCTGTTTGTCGCCAGCCTCGTAGGGCGGTTGTTCTCTGGTGTCACCTGAATCCGACGGTACATTTTTGAAGTATTCGCTAAACAGGCGCAGCAAAGGAGCTCGATTTCGTTTTATGCCACCAAATCGACAAGGAGTATGTCAATCAATGCCTCATTTGATGGGAGCTCTCCAGTTCTGGATCTCGACGGTCGTCCAGCTTGACTACGGTTTTTTGATGAATGTTGGACAACAAACCTTCCTGCCGGATCACGTTAGCAGGTTGTCAGAAAGAAGCATTCGCACACTACTGCTTTGAAGGTTGATGAATGTCTCGCAATTCCTCGACTTGCCGGAACCAGCTACATAATGGTTTCGGCCACTTCGAAAGAGGTCACGGTGGAAGCCAAATTGTTTCCCAAGAAGGAAGCGAAACAATGCGCCTTCAAAATCAGGTTTAGATTTGTCTGTTTCTCATCAGCAAACAGAACTTCTGTACTTGACGGACACCCTTCTGACCAGTAGTTTAGTGTACATAAAAATGGGGTCCTTTTTTAATTTGGCATCTATCTGGCACTAAGACGATGTCAGACATGTTGAAATGTAGCACCGGTATCTCGACGGCGACTCTTCTTAAGGATACCTGTCACCATTCATCGCAGTTCATGGGTTTTGCTCAACTTTGGTAGTTTGTTGAACAGATGGTGTCAGGTCTTGAATTCAAGAAATTACTCACCATCACACAGCTCATCCTATTAGGTTTGTGTGGAACGCTGCATCGATAAAACATGCTCGGCAGACGTATATCTTGTCGATTGGAATTTTGACCATCCCTTTGGTTGTGATCGGACACTCGAGGTTGCAGAAGCATGTAGACATCCTGGATCGGAGATTGACCAAAAATTTCTCGTGAACGTCTGGCTTCGCCACTCATTGACATCAGCGATGTGAGCTGTTTCTTTCTCGCTGTTCCTTGACGCCTAAATGGTTGGCTATTTTGCTTCGTAGTAAAATTTACATGGGGATCGCCATTGAGGAAGACGCGACAGTGATTAGATTGACAGTGCTTGTGACCTAATGATACGACGAATGATGCAAATCATTCGTCATTATTTCGAAGAAATTCTCAGTTTTCCTGTTGATGCCGCTCATTAACCGACGTTCACCTTCCTCGGTCACCGTCTTGCCTAATCATAATTTTGTTCGCTAACTGCTCCGTGAAAACAAACCAGACACATTGCTATGAGCCGGATCCTTGAACAATTTGAGCTCCTGGATTTGCATGAAATCGAATTTCGCATGGGTTAATCGTCCATCACGTTTCGTCACCAATTGGTCGTGCAGCTTACGGTTCCGAGCTCTAGCTACTGTTTGATGTTTGAGGCCTCGGTTGGGCTATTTATTTGCTCGGTAACATTTATAGCCTTCTCGGGGACGGATTCGCAGCACAGTACAACGGCTAGGTTTAGATTTTTTTCGGCCAATAATCCGAGATGTTGGGAGCAGCCTTGACTTTTCGAATGATCAAGCGCAATTAATGATAAACGGATCAGATGCGTGCGCAGTAAAGCGATTTAAAGGTAGTATCCGCCCCTGACGTTTTCTGTTATTCAGAAGATGCATCCTAGCCGTCTTGATGCCGTGAATGCAGCTTTATCAGTGCTGTCAAGGAGCATGATCAAGTACAATTCACTTCGCATCACAGAATCGACGAGGAATACATCGTTCTAATCCAGGTTGGACGAAAACGACTGCATGCTGGCATCCAATATTCGCTACAACACCCCCTCTCATTCGGTCAATCCAATGCCTGGACAGAACTCCATCAGTTGTACAGCATTCGCAGGTTCAGTAAACAAATTCGTCAATTAATTATTGATGCTTACGTACTTTACTACTATTCATCCATTGTTTATATGGTTTTTAATGAAACGATGCTTGATGTCGATGTGCTTTGATTTCTTGCCGTATCTTCTACTCCTGGGTTGTCTTCATAAACTCCGACCGGTTCAGATGGCCGCTTAAGGTTACGATCTTCCGGTACTCTTGAAAGCCAGAACTTAAGGGCACGTACTCTGCTTCACTTGAGGCTGTGGCAACGGTCACCTTTTTCTTACTTGATCATGACACAGCATTGCCGAACTCTGCAAATAGGTAGCCACCAACTGATGCGGCAGCGTATCCTGGTTGAATCGATTCATCACGCACGAACTACACAGCATTACACATATTACCGCTACTATAGGGTTCCTGTGTCGGTTTATCGTCTCGAGACAACATGCAAGCTCTTTTGCGTGGGTGGCTTGGTGGGGCTATAATCCGTCATTTTTAAATTTCTCAATAGCTTTTCGATATTCGTTTCTTGGCTAAGGTTCATTAGAATTGCCAACTCATTCAACCAGCATCGTCCAAAACATCGTTTTCTTTTTTTGTACCAGCTACTCTCGATCAGCACCTTGGATTCTAGGACTTGAACTACATCAATGTCAGCAGCAGCTCTGGAAATAACCCTTGAACCAAAACGTTCCGCAGGATATTGATGATCCGCTGCCGAATTAGTTACTGCTGACAAAAAAAACTGCCGTCAGTTCCTTCGGCTCTGCATTTACTCCCAGGTTCATGTGCAAAATCATTATTTTCATTTCTGCCGGTGGTACCGAAACGAGATTATGCCAAAGTGTCCAAAATAACATCAAAATCGTTAAACACCAGCTCACTCCTAGTAGTTTAACCGTAAAACGGTGCCACATTTTTGTATTTAGTGTCTAGCTGCTGGCCAAGACGGTCTGTTAGGTACTGATGAGATGACGTCAAAACATAATTTATTAAACTCACCTTAAAATCGTTCAAAACACAGATCCGTACCCTCCCAGCAAATCCTTCTCACTCCAGCTTATCTCGGTGCTAGAAATGTTGCAGTCATACGTCACACGAATCGCTTCAAGCGCAATAAGCAGGGAAAGGTGGTGTCCAACAGTCTTCGACAGGGGGAACGGTGCAGCGTTAATTTTTGACGCGTAGTCAGATTTGCTCGAAATGTAGAGATCGAGGATTCAGTTCTACTCGTTCATCACATTATTTGTTTGGCGCAGCAGATTTAGACTGTAGCAGTCGAACAAACTGATGATACCAGCATGGAAAGATAACAGTTCGGGATCTGCAAACATAAATCCGTCGGAAGCAGAGCGCCATTTTAATCCGAAGAAGTTGAAATCACTAACAATAACGATCTCGTCAACCGGGATTACTCAGGACTCAGCCAGTTTGATTCGCACCCAGACCTGCTCGATACACACCCCCAAAAATCAATCATTTGCGCTTTTAATCCATGATGGACAGCCACAAGTACCCCGCCGCCGCTGGTCTTAAGACTGTTGCGTGAGCTGCGATCTGTACGGAAAACATCGTAGTTGGCACCAAATGCTTGCACTGACAGAGTGCTATCGCTAAGCCACGTCTCTGTGAGGGCGATTATATCGAAACATTCATCCGAACTTGCTACCAAATAATCGTCGGTGCCTGTATTCATACCGCCGGCGTTCTGGTAATATATTTAAAGGCTTTGAATGCTGCAGTTGACTGGAAGCAAGCAGCTGATCAGTGCTTGCATAAACAAAATCAGGATCGTACGTGCCGTTGGTATCAATTTGGAAGACCCCTTCACCACTCCTGCACACAGGACTACCGCGCATATCCATAGGTCGCCATTCTGCTTGAACACTGCTAGATCAATTTTTTCTCAAAAATTTCTTATTTCTATCCGTTTTAGGTTCTGGAAAATCCCTATTAAAAATCCCTCTTGCTTCGGTTAGCTCCTTCCACGCACGATTCCCAGAATTTTGAAGATTTAGTGCCGTTTTGCGTTTTCGACTTCTCTTTACAGCTGTGATTGTGGTCCTCTACATTGCATTTTTCAATTGGTTTCAGCCTTGCTACGGTAGTCTCGATTTGTTTTACGTCATAACTGTACTTAGGGCGCACGTTCTGGCTTCTACAGATAGAAATTTCAGTTGCCATATGATAACTATCAACGCCGTATGCTAGTGTCTAATATTGAACTAGCCACACCATTCACCTCTCTTCGTCTCGTTCGCAGGCGATGGTATTGTTCCGTTTTTCAGTTGCCTCATCCGAATTCGTGTTTGGTTTCCTTTTTTAAAGTGTTGTCTATCTGATGATTTTCCCGTGAATTTTCGTTTGGCAGTTCTGCAATTTGCGATGCAATGATTTGTGCGTAAGCTGTCCAGTCTGATCATTACTTTTGTAAGAATGGGTGAACGCAGCTTAAGCAGCCGAACAATCTTATTCTGGCCCAGAAGACTTTTAGGACTCGAGCTGCTCCTCCAACGAGGGCCTCATCGAGACACCACAGTTTCGTAGTTTCACTCCATTTGACATTCAGATCTAAAAAAAATGACCTTTAATTTTGGCCAATTGTTGTAATGTAAGGGAATTAGCGCTGTTAAATGATGGTTTGTGGCTTTGAAACTTGCTGATGGGCCTGGTCGTTATTTCACAACCAGAAGCAGCTCCTCTACCGTCGATGAGATCAGGTCGAAGGTCTTGTCCGTTCACAGTCGCACCCCGATTAAGAGCTATCATCTTGCTGTGAAATCCATCGTGATCCTGATATTCTGCGGACACCTTGTGCTACATCACTGTCAGCAGCTCTAGAAAGGATTGTCCCTGAACGAAAGCGTTCGACATAATGTTGATGATCCGCTGACAAAAAAAACCGCCGTCAGTTCCTTCGGTTCTGCGTTTGCAGCCTAGTTCATATCCGAAAACTCCATGAAGGATTCCTCTCGTCTTTGGATTGATTGGATTAACAATCCTCATCGCAAACATTTTTTCATTTCCGCCGGTCGCATCGAAAAAAAAACAAATTTTGTCAACAATTTCTCCAAATTATGCCAAAATGTCCGTTATGTCAAATGTCCATTATGTTAAATGACAAAGAAAACTAAACAAAGCTGCGAAAAACAAGTAATGCGACATTTTTTTAATTTACTGTCTAGCGAGCGGCCAAGACGATCCGTCAGCTACTGATGAGACGAAGTTAGAACACAATTTATTAAACTCACCTTAAAATCGTCCAAAGCAGAGATCCTACCTACTCTTAGGCAATCCCTCTCGCCACACTTTATCGCGTCCCAGTCTTCACCGCCAACGCGGCCGTTCGTACGAACGCATTCCTAACTCCCTCCAACTTTCCCTTCAGCACATCCGGATTAGATTTCATCGTCAGATTCGTACGCTTGGGTAGTACTAGACCGCTCTTCCGACGCATCGGTATCATCGAACCGGGACTGGTCGGAGTGGTAACGACACCACCACCACCACCACCACCGTTCACAATCTGCTCGTTCGACGAGTTAGAACTGATCGGAGTACTCAACCGACCGGTGTTCGGTTTCTTGTAATCGACTAGCGACGTTCGCGCCGAAGACAGTCGGAAGCGACTGCTTAACGGAGTGCCTTCCCCGCTGGGTGTTCCCGGCGTCGGAGTACCCGGAACGGTCTTGCTGGCGTCCATACTGATACTTTTGTGCAAACTTAGACGAGTTTTGGTAGTGTTGGAGAGGCGCGACGAGGATGCCGAGTTCGGAATCATCGATCCCGGTCGGCGTAGAATTTTTGCCGGTGTTGAAGGTGCGGACGTTACGATCGGTACTTCCGGGATGGTCGGTTCGTCCTGGGTGAAGGTACCCTGGCGGATTAGGTGCGGTTCCGTTGTTACCTGATTTGAATAACATCAGTTAATGTTTAGTTGCGAGGAAAGACCGAACAGTAACTTACCTTCGCTTTGGTCCCTCCAATCACGCCACAGGAAGACTGCCGTTCACGAATCTTAGGAATGTCAGAACTGCTACTACTACTACTACTTCTAACCGATCCATTTCCGTTCATTTCGAGCGAATTGCGCTTTGAGCCGATGCTAGCCCGGGCTCGTAGCGGTTGTGGCCGCGTTTTCGCTTCCACAAGTGAGCTTTGGCTTCTCAGTTTCGGAGTGGTCAGTGGTGCCAGAGGTTCTTTTTTAGTCGTTCCTCCTACACTAGCAGCTCGGGCAGGAACCGGTGGAGCAGAACTCGCCTGCCGTCGGTAAGGGGAAACGTACGCCGGTTTCTTCGTCCCTCGAATAGCTTTGGTGGAATCCGGAACAGGGGCGGGAGAAGGATTAATTTTACCGGCAATTTTCGCGGGATTAGGACCTTTGCTCGGACTAGCCTGAGGAGTTTTGACGTGTGTCTGAGCCGGTTCCTGTGCGGGGATAGTTGGAAGCTTATGTTCATAGGAGTTCCTTCTGTGGCTTTCCGGAATGGTATAGGTAATGGGTTCGTAATCGTCGTCAGCGTGATCTAGGGTGGGGTCCGGCGAGAGGACCCGTTCCAGAGACATTGGAGCCGGCGATTGTAGTACCAAAGGAGAGAACGCTGCCGGGGTAGCGATTATTGTGGCTATCGGAGTGCGAGGAAGATTATCAGCCGTCGGAAGATTGCTGGCGTTGATGACTTGAGTCTCGTAGCGGGATTTGTTCTCCTGTCGGCGTTCCTTTGAAGTTTTCTTGGGAGAGGGCGTCGATGGTAGACTAGGCGTTGGAGTCTAGAAGAAAATAAATTAAGATTAGAAGAGGTTAGGTGTCTGGAATCCCTGCAATCAACTCACCTGACAATCGGAAGCGTTAGCTTCCTCCGCTGCCTGATTCAAATCAACCAAGTTCACAGTCGGAATAGTATAAGTCTTATAGCGATCCTTCATCGCTTGCCGTCGCTCGGCTCTCTTCGGACTCATCGGAGTACTTATCCCTCCGGGAGCCACGATCAAGCCAGCATTCATAGTAGGAGAAAACTTAATCAAATTTTCGACGCTGCTGTTCAACGTCAAGCTAGAATTTCCGGAGGAAAAGTTTTGATCCGATGCCGCTGAAATGGTCCCCGCATGACCACTGTCCATGTCTACCACCTCCGAGGTTATACTGGCCACACTGATCATCGAATCCATCAGTTCATCCATCAGCGATGGCGGTCCAATACTGTCCAGGTTATGCAACGAATTTAAACTATCGTTGAAGGTTTGACCGAGTGCCCGCTTGGCCACAAACCCGCTGGGTAGTGAAATCTTCCGGGAATCGTTCCTAAACGTCATATCCGAATCCGAGCAGTCGGAAATCAGAATACTCTCCGAGCCGTAGAAGGGAGGATTGATCTTACTCAAATCGACATCGGCACTCTCAACGATGGCCATGTTTTGTAGCTGATTTGCCACCCGAGTTGCTTCCATAGCAATGACGGTCGAATTGGTCAACGTTGACACGGTACTGAATCCTGACAAACCGTCGGAACCTTGCCCGGGGCGACCACCACCAACCACCGACTGATGCTGCACTTGTCCTCCCAACTGGAAACGGATTTCATCACGCGATAACTCCTCGTTGCTCCCTCCAAATTCGGCTACCGGAGCTTGATCCTCCAAAGCGTCCAAGGCTTTCGAGTCAACCTAAACAAGGGACATTATTAACAAATTGACTTAAGAAAAAAAACCACAAACCTCATCACTGATCGTCGCCGTATCATCATCATCCCCAACCGAGTACTGAATCTTCGGTGCCTGCACGCTCAGGCTCGGAAAGGAAACATCATTCGAGCAGGTAACGTCCTCATCCCAGGTATTACCGCCACCGGTCGTTCCACCACCGCCGCCCCCACTGGAAGAAACCGTCCGCAGATATTCCGCCGTTGACACCAGCTCCTGGGTGAGCCGTTCGACCGACTTCAACATCAGATCCGGATCCTTATGTTTATCCTGGGGACCACAATCGGACGCGACACTTTCCTCGATCATAAATTCGTTGGAAATCTGCATCTCGCTACTGACTCCCAGCGCTCCTCCACCGGACGCAAGCGGAGAAAGCAACCCTCCCAAGCTGGAAGCGTCCGAACTGGTGGCGAATCCGGCCGGGAACTCGTTCGAACGATCCAACATGTTCTCAAATCCACTCTGAACCGGCGTGGTGGAAGAAACTAGCGGCAGGGGCTGATGCCGAGGTGGCGCCTGATGTTGCTGCTGCTGCTGCGGCTGCAGCGGCCGCGCTGGTTGGGATTGAGACAATTGCTGCCGTCGGTATTGAGGAACTGGTTCGTTTCTTGTGGTGATGGTGGGAGTGATGCTGACCGTGGTGGGGATAGTGGAGGATGGGATGGTGCTGTTGCTGCTGCTGATGATGTCGGTGACGTCCTGCTGTCGTTGGGTTCGCGGATGATGATCCGCTGACGTGTTGATGATGGAGAAGCTGCTGCCTCCGACTGTTGTGTCTGCTGCTGCTGTGATTGCTACTACGCCTGCTGACATTACGTTGGTGGCACCGGCATCCTTCGTAACCACAGGCGTAGTGTCCACGTTTTTTGGATTCGACGGAACGTGATTCAGGACGTGCGCAGGATTGGCGGCGGCAGCAGCACCGGAAATAGCTAAACGCTGAAGATTCTGCGTCAACTCGATCGCCAGCTGACTGTTTCTTCCTTTGGGCATGCCACTCTTGATACATTCCATCAGCAGGTCGTAGTCTCTATCCGAGTCCGGGATACTTTCGTCCGGTGCCGGAACCGGAGCTGCTGCCGCAGCAGCAGCAGCGGCCGTTCGCATACCCAACTGGGTAAAGTTCATACCGGCTCGCAGTTCAAATCCTTCTTCAATGTGCTTTTCCGTCAGCTTCTTCATTCCGCTTTCGATGCATTCTTCCAACAGGGAATTATTCTGGGGATCATTGGAGTCAACTGAATCAATGGAATCGAGTGAATCATTGGCATCGGCAGCTGCCGAAGTCATTCGGTTACCCACTGGAAGTAGATCACGTACATGCTGGAATGTCGACTGACTGTTCTTGGCTTTGTTGGTGGAGAAATCAATTCCTGCTGCGATCGCTTCATCCACCAAGTGATCATCCGAATCTACGGAAAGCGAACTCAGTGATCCATTGGAAGCTGAAGCTCTAACAAGAGGTTGTGTTGGTGGCGGAGGTAACGGTTCCAATTGTTTACCTTTCAACGTCGAGATTCGTAGCACTTTCTGAGCTCCTTCTCCAGTCGCTTCAGTAGCCACCGTCAAATCGGACAACGCCGACACCGTCGACATGGCGCACGGACTATCCTCCACATAAAAATTATTCATTTCATCGTTAGCATACAACGGTTCCATATGGACAGGATTTCTCATCATATTCATTGGATTTTCCTTGACAACCGTCGGAACACCATTAACTTTCCTCGGCTGATCCGTATTCTTCGGTTGTGGCATACCACTTCGAATACACTCCTCCAACAGCCGATCGTTCCGATCGGATCCGTTCGAACTTTCATCCGATTCGTGCCCATTCTCCATCGACAGCACACTCAAATCGCAATTGCTGGTCGCCTTCGACAATCTAGCTGGAGTATCCTCCGTGCAGAACCGTCGCAGCGAATCCTCCGGCTCACGATGACCCCCATCCATCTGATACTCCGAATTTCTCACTATTCTGCTACTATTCATTCCCATACTGATACAGGACGCCAGCAAGAGATCATCATCCCCACCTGCATCATCATCATCATCGTCATCCGAATCGTCACCTTCTTCAGAACCACAAGCAACGGGAACCGCCGGTAGCACCGGCGGTCCTTCCGCCGCTTGAACCGAAACCAACTTCGATTCATCATCCTCCTTATCGTCGATGCTGAGATTGCTTAAACTTGTCGCACAGGAAAAAGCCGCCGGTGTATTCTCCACGTTAAACTTACTGACCGTATCCTCGAAGGCGCTCTTCCTTGCGTCTGTCGATTGATGATGATTTTGTTTCACTTCTACCGGTTTCACAACCATGCAGCGTCTCGGCGAGTGCGGCATACTTTGCGTCGGTGAATCCGGTAGTTCCGAGGGTGACATAACACCGGACGTCAGCCGGCTGAACTCGCTGATGATGGAACTTTTGTCGTCGGCACCGACCGCCGGTTCCGCGCTGCCCAGTGAGCCCATCGAGCTGGTACGTGAGAACATCAGTGGAGTTTCTTCGGCGGTGTTCAGGAAGGAAACTTGTTTACTGCAAGTGCCGTGGGCGCCGCCGATTCCGGTGCCGCCGCCAGGTGTGGTCGGTACGGTTTGATCCGGTGGTTCCGATTCCGGGGGTTTGGCGGAAAGGGTGTGTTCCTGTTGGAGGAAGAAGGAAAAAAGTTGATTTAATTCAGCGTACAATTCGTTTTTGCTCGAAGCTCTGTGGCTTGAATTCTGCATCCTGCATTTCCCGACAACTCGGCCGGACCCTCCGGACAATGACCCTTAAATCAAATACTACAATTCAGAAAATAGCTCAGCGAGAACTTATGAAGAGTTCTATTTTGGCCTTCATTGTACCCGTTCATAGCGCACGCCATCTCGTGATGAGCATTTTCTTGAATTGTATTTCTTCTCATTGGTATCTGGTACTGACTTGGTACAAGATAAACGCTTAATCCAATAACAATGAAGTAACTCAAACTAAATCCTGTCTTGACTACAATTCAAAATATAATAAACGCTATACTGCCGCTAGAAGCATACCTGTCCCGTGTGCTATGGGAATCCCTATACACATGGGACAATTATGCTTCTAGCGGCAGTATATCGAACTTTTATACGAGGTCCACATAGTGGATCGTCAGATATGGAATGTAGGGACTCCCATACTACCTCAAGGTATATCATTCTATACGGATGGTTCCAAAATGGGTGAGCTGACTGGTTCGGGAATCTACGGTACAAGAATTAAAGAAGCGATATCAATGGGAAAGTGGCCTACAGTTTTCCACGTAGAGATGTATGCATTATACACCTGCTCGGAGGTCTGTAGGAAACGAAACTACAGATATGAAAAAAGCGCAATCTTCTCGGACAGCCAAGCAGCACTGTTGGCATTAAGGTCGTCGGAATGTGAGTCCAAACTGATTTGGGAGTGCATCACATCTTTACAACAAATGGCAACTCGGAATAAAGTAATGATATTCTGGATACCTGGCCACCAAGGCATCGATGGTAACGAAGTGGCCGATGAATTAGCCAGGCGTGGTTCATCAAACATGTTTGTTGGAACAGAGCCATTTCTAGGCACCTGTGCCATTAAACTAGAACTTTCGGCTTGGGCAAAAGACCAACTACTAAACGACTGGCTAACGTAGTAGGCGCTCGACAAGCTAAGAAATTCATCCATTTACCGGCACAGTTAACCTCACTTTTTTGACAGTTCGCTTGTACTGTTTACATTAACTTGGAAAAAAATCGTAAAGAGGCTGGAGGGCTAAACTATGCCTCAGACCAACTGATGAATGATGAATTCTTTGTTCGAACAGCAAAAAAATAGCATACCTTGAAGAGGTCAAACGGATTATCGCAGATTGCCGTGTAGCGTTAAGATTCCTGCAAAGAACAACCACCGAGAGACCGCTGAAAGACCATCAAAGAAAAGTTGGAATGTCTTCCTCGAGTGCATCTCATTCGAATCGACTGCATCCTAATTATGGAAGAGACCGAATGCTTCCTAATCTTGATCAACGGAAACACTACGATTGACACGTGAGAAATTTCTGACTGGGACGTCTCCGGGAATGAGAATCTAGGAATTGATTCCACTGGATACAGGACTGAATTTTAACAGTGTGTTCTCAGATTTGAAATTAACAGTTAGACAGTTAGCCGAGAGGAAGTTTACCGACAACTACGTAGCCATGAAGTTACCAGGATAGTTTGTCGCGGTTCGCTCTTGGTGCGATAAATTAGCAGTGGAAATATTCTAGGATAATCCAAAGTACCGAATGAGCATAGGCACGTAAGTCTTTTACTAAACGCAGCTAAGTAAATTGATGAGCTAGATGTACCGAAATCCTTCTCTAAGGGATGACAGTAATACCGACGTATATGCTGTTATCGGTAACGCGTATGGTAAGTACAATCCCGACGGAGAGATGACTGTGAGGTTTTCCTGGGCGCCCAAAAGAAAGTTGGCGGTCTCTTAACCATTTTGTCGTCGAGCGAGCAAGTCCTGATTTGCAGAAGTAGTGGCCAAAGAAGTTGCGAAGTTGTGCGCGGTGTTACGGTGTGAAAGTTGATACAAGTGAAGTTTTCCCGCTTTGAATCTTGCGTATATAACGTGAAATAACGCGAATTTTCGATCGCGCTCCGCGAATGGCAAAGTGACTAGAAGCGATCTAGAGGGCAGAAAGGCTTACGGAACAGCCATTTGTCCAAACCGCGGAAAAGATTGATTGTGCGTCGTTTGCGAGACGGAGGACAGTGCATTTGGTAAGTCTTTTTACTTCTGCTGTTTTTTTGAGATTATCTCTTTTATTTATTTATTTATTAACATATTAAGGCCGAAGTGGCCTGTGCCGTATACAAAAGATTCCTCCATTCCACTCGGTCCATGGCCGCGCGTCGCCAGCCACGCAGTCTGCGAAGGGTCCGCAAATCGTCTTCCACCTGGTCGATCCATCGTGCTCGCTGCGCGCCACGTCTTCTTGTACCGGTCGGATTGCAATTGAGAACCGTTTTCACCGGGCTATTGTCCGACATTCTGGCTACGTGCCCGGCCCACCGTAGTCGTCCGATTTTCGCGGTATGACAGATGGGCGGCTCCCCCAACAGCTGATGCAACTCATGGTTCATTCGCCGTCTCCATGTGCCGTCTTCCATCTGCACTCCACCGTAGATGGTACGCAGCACTTTCCGTTCGAAGACACCAAGTGCGCGTTGGTCCTCCACGAGCATGGTCCAGGTCTTGTGCCCGTAGAGAACTACCGGTCTAATCAGCATCTTGTAGATGGTCAACTTCGTACGACGGCGAACTCTGTTCGACCGAAGTGTCTTGCGGAGGCCAAAGTAAGCACGATTTCCTGCCACGATGCGTCTACGAATCTCTCTGCTGGTATCATTGTCGGCAGTCACCAGTGAGCCCAAGTACACGAACTCTTCAACCACCTCGATTTCGTCGCCACCGATGCAAACTCGAAGCGGGCGGTTCTCATTCTCTTCTCGTGAACCTCTTCCTATCATGTACTTTGTCTTCGACGTGTTGATGGCAAGTCCGACGCGCTTGGCAGTCTGATGTAGGCTTCCTCCATCTTCTCAAAGTTTCGTGCAATAATATCAACGTCATCGGCGAAGCCAAGTAGCTGAACGGACTTTGTGAAAATCGTACCACTCGTGTCGATCCCTGCTCTTCTTATTACACCTTCCAGCGCGATGTTGAATAACAGACACGAGAGACCATCACCTTGCCGTAACCCTCTGCGTGATTCGAAGAGACTCGAGAGCGTCCCTGAGACACGTACTATGCACTTCACCCGATCCATCGTCGCCTTCACTAATCGCGTCAGTTTGTCCGGGAATCCGTACTCGTGCATAATCTGCCATAGCTGATCTCGATCGATAGTGTCGTATGCGGCTTTGAAGTCGATGAACAAATGATGTGTGGGCACATTGTACTCGCGGCATTTCTGCAGTACTTGACGAAGAGCGAACACCTGGTCCGTGGTAGATCGTTCGCTCATGAAACCCGCCTGGTACTGCCCCACGAACTCTTTCAATTGGTGATAGTCGACGGCATAGTATTTGGGAGAGTACCTTGTAGGCGGCGTTCAGCAGGGTGATTGCTCGGTAATTACAGCAATCCAGCTTGTCGCCCTTTTTGTAGATAGGACACACGATACCTTCCATCCACTCCGGTAAAATCTCCTCCTCCCAAATCTTGGTAATCACCCAGTGCAGCGCTTCAGCCAGTGGCTCGCCACCGTGTTTTAGTAGCTCGTTTGGTATTTGGTCAACCCCAGCGGCTTTATTATTTTTGAGCCGGCTGATCTCCTCCTGGATTTCTTGGAGATCCGGAGCCGGTAGTGTAATGTCTTCCGCGCGTGCTCCCAGGTGCGTTACCGTGCCATCCTCGTCGTCTGCTGCATCGCCGTTCAGGTGTTCTTCGTAGTGCTGCTGAAACCTCTGGATCACCTCACACTGGTCCGTGAGAAGATTCCCGTTTGTATCTGAGATTATCTCTGAGCTGTGCCTATTGGAAATGGTATTGCGAATTCCGGCGAATATTTCCACTGCGGATCCGCCGCGTTTCTTTTAAAGTTGCTGCACCGACACCATTTTGTGCGAGTCTCCATTGAACCTCCCCTGGAAGCGAGTCCGGGCATAAAACGCTATCGGCACATCCACTGCAATACAGTGGATGGCGCAAAAGTGTCGATGGTTTAAAGTCTACATTTTGCAGCATAATTGGTCTGCTTCCGGAGGCTCAAATGTTGGTTTGTTGCGGCAATAATTGTTTTCCGCTGCAGCATTCATAACGCTGGGTATCCGTGAGAGACGCAAAAACGGTACAAGTTTCATAAATTACTTCGTCCGTAATCGCACCTTCCTTTAGGAAATTGACGATCCACAATCCGGGATCTTCGAAGAAGAAAAGCATGTCCTCGAGTATCTGTGGTACCTGTTTCGCTCCTCTGGATTAGCATGAATTCGCTATTCTCCTCCCTGCAGGAGAGTGGCCACATTTCTGTCTAATCTCCTCCTATAAAATTCTATTTCCGTAATAACTGCTCTTGAGATTGATAAGTTACGTCATCCATCTGTGTAAGCCGTAGAGACCTACCGCAACGGAAATACTACCGTCCTGGATATTGTGGGATAATCAGGAACGAAGAGGTCGATCGATGTGGAGACATGAATGTGAAATACATCCTGATGGTGCCAGTGTACTAACTCAAACAGCCTGACTATTTCTTCCCCCAGCAATTCTCGATTCAATGCCAACCGAGGTAGCTGAGATTATCTGATGTGAAAAGTCTCTCCTATCACGTCTTCCTTCGGAGGGCAAGTGAAGCCGTTGTTCCTGGTCCTTATATTGATGGGCATATATCTAGGTTCCAGATGATAAAATCGCCTCTCTGGCGTCGGTGAGATGTGATATGCTACTGTACGACTGGATGGTTCACAATGTGCGAAGCCGACAAACTACTTTCTTTACGTATTCTTAGTTCCAAACTGGGAATATTGGTCGATACTGCCAATCGCATCCAATGTGTACAAATAAAAAAGTAGCACTAGAAATGTCTGCCCGTTGGGTCTTGTTGGCGCAGTTTGCTGTTGCGTGTTGAGATCTTCATCCTTGGTGGTGAAATATTAGCTGCGTTACCCGCAGCCACTTGGGGATTATTCAGTCTGTCGTCTGTCGTGAAATCCCGATCATTGGTTCTTCTTGTTTATTACGACACTTTTCACCGGAAGAAAATTAATTTCAAATTTCGCATTCGTTAACATTAATATAGCAATACAATTAAATTTTCACATTTGTTTGTACAAATTTGTTTACTTGAGGAAGTTCAGCATTTTCCATTCGTTTTCTCCGTCGTTGCATAAAACCACTCGTAGACTCGTCGATTAAATGTCATTCTCTTTTCTAGCATCGTCGTACCTCCTACAATGGAGGATCACGGACGTAGACAGTTACCCCGCAGCAGTCGCAAACTGGTGGGGCTTCTTTTTTCAGCAGGAACTCGTGCGTCAATCGGGTATACCCTATTCAGTTAGTACTCGCTGGTCGGTCGAAATCTCGCGGTCAGTCCACTTCGTCGTGTCGAATTTTACTTCGCGTAGTTTTACCTCCGTGGACACTGACCACCGATGGTACCATTGATTTCGGATAGCTGTTTTAATTTGACTAACGGCGTCTGTTCCCGGGTCGGATATATTCAATGGGGCAATGTCCCTTGCTTCTCCTGCTAGTCGGTCTGCCTCTTCGTTACCGCGGATGCCAGCGTGACCTGGGATCCAACAAAAATTGATTGGGCGGCTCCGAAGCATGTTATCGATCTGCTGGATCTACGGGTGCTGGGATGTGCCGACTTCGATTGCTGATAAACAGCTAGCCGAATCTGACATGATCAGCAAACCGCTAGACGTGTGGTATGCTGTTAGCGCTGTTTTTATTGCAAATGCCTCGGCTGAGAAGACGCTGCATTGCTGTGGAAGGCCTAGCGACTGTTGAAAGTGTTCTCCGAAAACTCCCGCGCCGTCAGCGATATCGTCTTTCAAGCCATCTGTGTAGACGACTGTTGAACGGCTAAAACGCTCTGTCAGTAGCTCCTGAACGACTGGGCGGACAATTTCCGAAGGGTCTCCAGTTTTCACGTGCTTCTTTACGTCCCACACGATCTGGGGTTTGAATTCGTACTACAAATGTTGGGAAGGGGCGTTCCGACTATCTCTGTCAAACGACCGGAAGCTCGATGTCCCAAGAGAAGATCAGCGTTATCCTTGCTTTTTTCTATCATCACGGATTGCCAATCCTATTTTTTTAAAGAACGAGTAGATCGAACGGCAAAGTACCTATCATCCTGTTGTAGGCAGGTGCGAGAGTTTGGATGACGGCATCTCCTCCTCTGCTTACGAGCTCCTATATTCTTGCTGCTCGATGTCTGTATGTGTTTTTTTGTTCTTTTTTGTTAAAAACCACTGTTTAACTGTCTTCCTCATTCGAATTTTGCGATAGAATTCACGTATATCTTCTCAAAACGCTACTGATGATTCTCGAAACTGTTGAATAATGACTGCCAATGACGTCAGAAAATCAGGTTTAGGCAAAAGCTTTGAATTTATTGAAGTATCTTTCATTTGAGCCGCCGCATCCTAAACGATACGCACTTTATTACGCTTCTGTTGATGACGAGCCACGCTTAGGGATAGGGACCAGACTTTTTTTCAAATCCGCCAACAATAACTCTTCTGTCATAGCGTTTCATTTGATAATCCTCTATAAGTTACCTAAAGGTTCTTTGAGGCGCCGCTCGAAGCTGATGAGTTGACTCAGCGCCATATTGTAGCTATCTGGTAGTTTAAAATCGTCCTGCTTCCAATGAAGGCCCGTCTCGAATCGACCATCAACACATAGCACAAAGTTGTACTATGCAGAAGATCTCTGGCTCAAGGAATAGCTTCGGACTCCGTTCACAGTAATTTCAGCTTCTACAACTGAACAATACTCTCGCATCAAACCGTGTAATTGTTGGTTCGTGTGTCCATAACAACAGTCCAGACATTCCCTTGTAGGTGTATGTCCATAAAGGTCCATAAATTGTCCAACCAAGCTGCGACCTAACTCCCATCGGTTAGTTGACCTTTGCTATGCGAGGCTCAATGGGAGCCAGTAAGCGGATGGTGGCGAGTCCTATGAGAACTTTAGATTCGTCTCCGACAAGTTCATCTGCATACGAACCGTTTAGGTGGGGATAGTGACTGACGATTGCTTCGAAGTTAATCTCCTGATTTGGTAGGTACAGCTTCTACACCATTCGAGCTTCGTTCAAATCCTTTCCATTTCGTCCATTAGATTCTGATATTTGTAACGACAAGTATAAGTACCAACGCATTTTCCTGGCGGACGATGTTGCTGGTCCACTCCAATTGTTAACGGGTGCGGTGTGTCGATAGCTCCCAGTTCTTCAATGAGACTTTCCTCCACAAGTGTCATAGATGATCCCTCGTATAAGTAAGCGAGTGTAGATAACGCAGGAAACCGGTGGTCGCAGTTTTATGCTGAAGTGGCTACCGCCACTAAGAACGTATACGAAGTCCTTGTTCTTCGCCTTTATTTTGTCCAGCTTGTTTAGAAATTGAGTTCTTTAATCGACAATAAGAGTAACTTCACTGGCTTCCGAGACAACTTTGGTAGTGAAATCAGCGAAGGTTCGAAGTGTTACGATATCTGAATTCTCCTCTTGTAGCAGCCGGAAGCTTATCGAGCAGGCATCTGTTTTTTTGACCTTTGTCAGCAATGCTTGAATCAGCTGGTCAGGCCTACCCTAGAGCATGCGAAGGGTCCGAAATACCAGCGGAACCGGTTTCGACAGTAACAGTCGGCTGCGTATAGATTCCATCGCAGGGCCCTTGAGGTCCTCCGTGTGACTGAGCCCGCATGCCTTCGTAGAGTTGACAAAGTTACTACATATAAAAAAGTGACTATTCCTCAATCCTTCCACCAAATGTGAACGGCTTCTTAGACAGGATTTGCCGGGCAGTGTGATGAGATTTCGTTAGCCTTGACCCGTGTTCAATAGGTGTACACTCTTCATACTCGAAACAGATGCGCATTCTTTCTCAAATCCTTGAACAAAAGTGTATGTCGTGCTGCCGTTTTGGAATACATCTTTGTCGTTTAACGATGGACGCGGAGCATTGTGATTTTGAGTCCCCTGATCTTTCAGTTCCTGTTGCTTAGTAGAATAGATCAGGGGCCTTTTTCTCAGTCACGTCACCTATTGAATAGAAGACAATTTCTTTCTAGTTATTAAGTAACGTGACTGGGACCCCAGAACTTCATTTGATGTCAACATTTTTTTTTCTCCATGATTCGATTGGGAGAACTTATTCCGTCCTAGCCGATCACAGATCGTTCGGCAGCTGTCTTGGTTGTCGTCATTAGCACGAAGATACGCCACCGACAGCGACTTCGTCGATTCCCAATTCTTTTGCAAGCATTTCAAGCCGCCCCGCTGAAATTTCTCTTTCAATATGCGGTGCTGGCGTCTAAAACCCAATTTCTTCATCATCATTTCTAGCATTTTTTATTGCAGCTCATGTTGGAGCTTCTTTTGCGCTAGATTTTGGTCTATTTCCAACTGTTTCTCCCGGATGTTTTTATCTTCCTCTTGCATCTTTCCTTCGCAGCGAGCTTTTCTTGTATTCGACTGTTTTCCAAATACAATCGCGAAACAGATCTTTCGTTAGCAACAGATGCCGCTGATTTGTTGTCGTCTTTTACGATAGGTGGCATCATAAGTCTAATGGTGGCGATTTTGAGCCTGAAGAAGCTTGTTTATCTCCTGTGTCCATCCTTGGAGTTGGACTCGTGTAATTCTGCGCCAGAGGTAAGGTCACCAGTTCTTTTCCCCTTTTTCTTCCTCTTTAATGCGCATTTATCACACACACAAGCTCGCAGTTCTCCACTCCAGGCGATTCAAATCCACCGTCACCAGACCGATCGGTATTTGGTACAGCTTTCCATCTCGAAGTGAGGTTAAATTATTTTGAGAAATGTTTCGTGCAGGCGAAAGAAACTATATACTTGCAGCAGTTTGTTTGAATCAGCTCAAACTGAAAATGTTAAATGTTTTTTTGCATTAGTATTTAGAACAATATTGGCGGATAATATAAACTTACATACATAAGTTAGTTCCTGTTTATGACAAGCAGTTAGCTCGAACTCTCAATGCTTCTGCCTACGGTTTCCGGTTAGTAAGCAATATTTGTAAGTATCCTGCAATCAGTGCGCTGGCTGTTGGTTTGGAAGCACTAGAGGCTAGATGTAATCGTTGTTACTGCGCTATTGGTTGTGTGTGGGTGGCTGTTTGTGGTTTATCTGTACGTGTTGATGTCTGCTTGTTAGAGTTGTCTATAGTAGATGAATTTTCATTGGCTCACTTACAGATTACTCCTTCCCTTGATAATTTGCATTCGATAGCCCAATAACATTAGTCATCAGCAATGTAACGACACGAACATCGTTGGGAATAACGGCGAAGAAACTTCTCCAAGTGTCTCTAGAAACAGATTCCACTTTTCCGTATTTTGACATAATTCGTTTTATATTATCTGCTTTAGTGCGCTGTGCTGGGTCAACTTATTATCTTTCATACACACTAGGATCTTGGTTTTAATATTGTTGTATTCGATGTGATGTTCCATGTAGTTATTCCCAAGTTTTCTGCATGAGCTAAGCTTCTAAACCTTATCAAAACACAGTTTCTCACGTGATGTAGTTGTATGTAGGCTCCATTTTTGTTATCCCGTAGTACGAGCACTTTTATTTTCTGCGGCTGACTCGTTGCACGCGCAGCTGGAGGAAACGATACTACACTTCACGGCAATAGATAAGTAACAAAGGGCGGTAAGTAGTTTTCTCCTGCTTGCATCACTGATGTCTAAAGCGGTGCGATTTTTTGCTTCGGCTGTGCACGAGATGAGAAGATAGACTGAATTCTGAAAGTCGTCGTAATCTACTCCGAATAGTTGCGAAAAACCCTTGCGCTACAAACTTTGCTTTGTATCGCGCAGCATTACCGCTCTTATTCTCTTTTTTTTGTAGGTCCATTAACAGCCAACTGCTATTCTTCTAGCAAGCTGTAACACCAACATCCAGGTTCGTGAGCTCTATTCGCTCTCCGCAATTGCAGCGCTACCATACAGCTTTCTCGGGACTACTAATCGCATCGAAATAACGCCACGATTCGTTGGGACTGTGCTTTGCAACGTCTGTAACTTCTTCATGTCGCTGTGATGGAATGCCTGTCGTCGCTGAAATCTTAAAAATCCCGATCGCAGCCTTGCGCCTGTTCAACTGCCGAGTCGTACTCGAGGGCGTAATCTGATCTGGACTGCGCATCTGTGTTCTTTGAATAGATATGAAAATAATAATCACTGGTGGCCTCGATCTGATCGCCGATTTTTCCTTTTCCCGTTCACTTTCCACGAAGCTAGCGTCTCTGCTCACTACCGAATATCTGACAATAATTAATTCTGTGCAGTATAGGAGTACATCTTCCTCTTCTGTTTGTGGATGTGGACCAACGCGTTGCTTCTAAAAATTCGACGGGTGATCCACGTTCAGTTTTTGTTGAGATCCACAACTCTTACCGCGTGACCTTGATTGGTTGCATCAGAAGTCTATTTCGGATGTGAATAGCAGTGTCTAAAGGCACGTCATACAATATTTAGTACAATATGGCGCCAAATAGAAGACATTCTTCCATTTTACTGATAACTAAAACGAGTCGAAAACCGCTTCTTTAGGCCTGCTCGTCCATCAGAAGTTCGCAGCCTGTCCGCCGTATAGTCTCCTATTTGATCCGAATGTACTGCTTTGGGTTTCCACCAAAACTGGCTTTTTTTGATTGTCACACATCCTTCTATCTTTGCTGACACCACTGACGTAGTTTTGAGGAAGTAGAGAACACAGAATCAAGAAAAGCGTCGATTTAGATTTCGACTTCTGCGGAAAAGAGATAGGTGATTTTTTTACCTTGACTGGACTATCTAATTTCTGTGTTATGTTTGCTTCCCCCTTTTAACATTCACTCGAGTGATCGTATCATCTTGGTAAGGGCTTTTGACATCTTGGATTAGCGCTTCATTTGCAATATATTGCCCAGTAATGAACATACGAAACCTCTAAATTCTCGGCAGCCGGTTGCCCAGAGCAATTGCTACATGATAAATCCATTGGCGCATTAACAGCTATCCCCTTCCCGTGATACATGTGAAGATGCAATGGATTCTTCGGTCTCTAGCAGCGACATATATCAGACTAACATTCATTCCTTCCCCAGAAGAGCTGCATTCCGACCTGGTCGTCGTCGGTATCGATCAGCATGTAGGAATAAACACAGGTTGAAAAATGTGGACCAATCTCCCGTGCCACACCTATTGGTAATCGTTATTGTGGCCGATTCCACCAGCTAACACTGCTTTGTTAGATATCCTCTGCCAGTAGAGCCCCTTCGCCACAGCTACAGTAGTTTCGCCTTGATATATTCTGCATCGATTGGCAGCATACTCCACTGTTACCTACTATTGTGTCAGCACCGGGGCATCGATGATAGAATAATTGCCAAAGTTGGTGTGTACAAAACGACACGCTGTATCGTCTGTCGCCGTTGGTAGCAATGAGTCGAACCGAAACCTTCGTCTTCGACGTATTTTCCGTTTGCAAAATTGACGGATTTTGCGTCACTCACTGGTGCACAGTGTGACTTGTGGCAAAAAGATCGATAAGTCATGGTCATGGTCTCTCTCTTCACCCAATAGGGTTGAGAAGAATCTCCACTCTAATGTTCATGACATCGTGAATGTGTGAAGAAAACACCACTCTGATGTTCATGACATCTTGAATGTGTGTTTCAGTATAAAAAACCTTGGTTATAAAAAGATATTACTGTGAGAACTTTGGGTAACACTGATTTAACCCAAACTACTAGCAATAACAAACAAGCATAAGGGAACCCAGTTACAAATGCCCGCAAACATATACTCACCCTCTCTCCGTTCAGTTCCAACGCATTCAAAGACGCATCCCGGCTGAAATCCGGTGTACCTTCCTCGCAGTAATTGAACGGTCTATCAGGTGTGTTTTCACCTTCAGCAACAGCGGCCGATGCACCCGTTCCATCAATCTGTTCACCCCCGTTCGTAACCTCCAGCGGTTCTAATTTAGGAACCTCACCTCCCTCAGGTTCCTCCTCCTTCGGAGAGGCAATAGCTGCGGAAGCCGGCGTCGTCCCACCTACCATCAACTGTACCCGCAGATCACTCATCGATGTTGCACTGGAAATGATCTGTGGCGTCCCCTCCGTGTAGTAACACTTAACCGAATCTTCTGCCATCAGAATGCCGTTGACTCGATTCGATTGCCGATAGTTTTCCACCTTCTCATCATCCGACTCTTCAGATTGATTCTCCGCGTAACGCAACGAATAATCTGTGATTTGATCAATATCAGTCTCCTGATAGTCCTGATAAACTTCCTCTTCCTTCAAACTGTAATTCACCGGTCTTTCAGAGTCCTCCTCCTGAGGCTGATCATCCGACACCAGTCGAATATGAACAGCTTCGTGACTCACTACATCCTGTTCACCTTCCTCATCCTGTCTACCAGGTGATCGCCTATCGGAACAAACCTCCTTCTCCTCCCCGCGCAAACCTTTCGGAAGAAACTTATCTTCCAGTTCCTGTTCCAGTGCCTTTTTCTTCCTCGCATTCAAACTAGGCAATTCCTTTACATCAACCGAACCCCCAACAACAGTCTGCTTCTGTTGAATCGCAATCGGAAGACTGACGGGAGCTGCTGCCATGGCCGGGGAGGCAACCGTCGGTGGCTTGAGAAGATTCTTTAAAGCCATGCTACTTCCGTTGGAAATCATTTTATGTTTACTGTAGATCAATGATCGAAGCATCGGAATAGCACCGTTTTCTCGCAGAAATCGTTGATCTTCGTAGTTCTCTCCCGATAAGTTACCCAACGTTCCACAAGCATTGCTGACCACGGTCAAACTAGGGCTCTTTAACTGTTCCAGTAAAATTTTCAAACAATTCTTCTTCCTCAAAATCTTTCGGTAGTCCTCCCGCAGCGCAATGTGAGAGGAAATGTTCCGTAGGATTCCTCCAGCATTTTCAATAACGCTCATCGTCTTGCTAGCAGCTTCATAACTAAGCATATCAATCAGAAACTCGAGCGATCCTTCCACCTCGCAAAACTCCGAACGGTTCGGAGGACAGTGATTGGAAAGGTTCCACAGAGCCGATAAAATCGCTTTCAGTGTGTTTTCAATCGAACAGATCATGGCAGCTCGCGTCAGGACTTTAACGGTACCAATCTCGCTGAGAGTTTGCTTAATGGTGCTATCCGCACGCCAGGAAAGATTTCGCAGCACGGAAGCCGTAACCTGTACCAACTCATCGCTGCTGGACTGAATCTGTGCCACCAGAGCGCGCATAAAGCTTTTGTTGGAACAGAGCAGCGATTTGTTGTTCCCATCGCCAAAGGTTAGATTCGTTAGGATCATTCCCGCGTATCGTCGCATGGTAACGCACTTGGGCGTACTCGGGTTCGCTCCGTGAACGGAGTGGTCTAGCTGGATGAGGGTGGAGATCGTTTGCAGCGCTCCGAGTTGGCACATGGCATGGCGATGTTCCTCGTCGAAACTGATCTTCATTAGTGTTGTAATCGATTGGATTGGATGCTTTTCCGGGTCTTCGATTACGTCTCGAACCTCCAGTGGGCTTTCCTCGGTGTAGTCTCTCAGCAGATCGGAGTAGTCGATGAGCTGTTCGATTAGTTTCATAACGCGAACCTCTCGGCGACCGGCTTTGTCGTCCGGGTGGCAACAGACCACGTTGTTTAGGGCTTGACGGGCATTTTTCCTTGCCGTTTCGTTTGGGTCGTTGTGAATGATTTGAACCAGTAGTGGGATTGAGCAGCGCAGAGCGCTGCATGTTTCCCGATTTTTCGACAGTTGCATTAATTTGGTAGATCGCTCTAGCGAGTTAGTTGAGCCGAGCATTGAGAACAGTGAATAAACGCACTCGAATCGAGTGGCATCGGAGATGCTACCGGCACTGTTCTGACCCGTGCTGGATGAGGACCCCGCGGAAGGCCACGTACCACGACCAACATCCTTCAAACCTCGCAGACTGGCTGCCCCTTCGCTTTCGATGACAACGCTTTGTGAGATCGCATCTTCTCTTCCTTCGTCCGTGGTTCGACCGTTGTTCCGTCTTCGCCGATTAGGTTGCCCTACGAATACCACTTGATCTTCCAACCCCGCCGGTGGTTTATTGTCGTAGTCCAGAAAGTGAGGCTTTCGGACGGCCCCACCTCCACTACCTTCAGAGCCGTCCATGGCACCTTCCTCGACTTCGTCTTCACCAAGATCGCCGTACTCTTCCAGATCGTCCAGGGATGAGTCCGGGGGTGAAAGGGCACTGGCACTGGAATATCTTAGATCGGGATCGGTTGCAGAGCCGTCTGTTGCGGTTGCTTCCGGGGCTTCGACTGCCGACGACGATTGCATTGTGATAGCGGTGATGAGTCAACGATGTGATGATTGTGGTGATGTCGGTGATTTGTGCCAATTTTGTTGTTGGTGGAAGTTATCTGGAAAAGGGTAGAGGAGATAAAATTAATCGCGGTTTTGTGTATTTGCAAATATTGAGTCAGTCAGACGATTATTTTGTTAGTCATTTGCTAAAAATTTGACAGGGGTGTACCCCAATCGATATAAAGTCGTTGTGTCGTAAGCATAGTGTTGACGTAGGACTACGACTTCGTATTCGGTATAGAGAGACGCACATTTCGTAAAAATTATACAAAAATTAACCAAACATTTTAACCCTAACTGCTGTCAAAATGTATGAACTGGTAGCGAATGGGGGTAGAACCTGACTCAGTTTCGGGGTCTGGTGAAAATGGCATTAGTCCACAGAACTATTGTAGGGGTAGTTTTACGATTCAACCGATCGCTAAGAATCCTGTATTGGACTCGAACACGCCAGTGCCTTACCCTCGGAACCGTCAACCCAGGGTAATTTCTTTATATTATGGTGCTGAGAATATGAATATTGTAAAACATAGTCGAACCATTATTTATTTCCACTAAAAGATTACGCATTACAATTCTTGGACGACAGATCTAGACCTCGCTCTCAAAAATACTTTGTAGATTAACGTGAGAACGGCCGAGAACTCGCAATTGTGCTAAAGCAGGGCAGTTGCATATCAGACGATATGAAGGTCCGTAGTCGGATTCACAAAGATCACATGAAAAACACTCAGCACGCTGAATAGTTGCCATGTGATAATTGAGTTTGCAGTGGCCGGTTAAAGCCCCGGTCAGCATGCCGCAGTGGAGTTTCGAAAAATGTAGATTTTTCGAAATCACTGGGCACGGTTGTTCTATGAACGCCTTTGTTTGGCGACACGTTTGTAGATTTCTCCAATAATTGCGGTGCTCGGACGAAACCCAGGACCGTATTTTTTCCCTTATCCAACTTGTCGAAATTGGCAGCGCGGGCTCAGGACCAACGAAGTCAATCGCTGAACCTACCCTGCCCAATTCGTCAGCCCATTCATTTCCAGTAATACTGCAATGTCCGGCCACCCAGACAAGGTAGATACTGTTGACAATGCTTAGTTCTTCGATTTGGGTTCGGCACGCGATCACTAGCTTGGACCGGGATTTGTCTGAGCTAAGGGCCTTGATTGCAGCCTGACTATCGGAGCAGAATTTTATAACTCTGTCGGACAAACTCAGTTGAAGGGCCGATTGTACCCCGCACATAATCGCAAAGATTTCTGCTTGGAATACAGTACAGTATCTACCTAGTGAGTGAGATTGTTCCAATCGCATTTCACGACAGTAGACACCAGCACCAGCACGTCCCTCCATCAGAGAACCGTCAGTGTAACAGACCACTTGCGTTTGTTGTTGTCATTCCATATAGCCAGACAAGCACTCCTCTCGAGAGGGAATCTTCACATGGAATGTCCTGTAAGGAAAAATACATGTGAGTGTAAAATCACTAGCAAGAATATCTTCACCGCATGTAATCATTTGTGACCACAGTCGTGTATGAGCGCCATTCTTTGCAGATGGTTTAGCTTTGACTGGACTGTCATCACCTTTTCCCTCTGCCACTGCACCAGGCATCCGTATGTCAATTGTTGTGTAAATCCAATAGATGTATTTAGGTTTGAGAACCCAGGTCTTTCCAAAAGTTCGTCTGCACTCTTCCTTGACTGTGAACTCAATGTGAGCAGACTAATTCAGTTTACAGTTCAATATAACTCCAACGTATTTGATTTGATCTGCACACAGTAGCTCAGAATCAAAGAACTGCGAGAAACAAACGCCGGTTATTATTCGCTTCTTCGTGAAAATAATCATTGAAGTTTTGTGTTGGTTAACTGATAATTTAACTTGTCGACACCGCTGCTTGGAAGCTTGCGATGGCAAATGTGATAGAACGCCACCCCAAGGACAACCGCACGCACCGCATTTCCAATCTCAGTGACGAGCAAAGAATGCGGTTACTAAGCATTGCGTTTATCCAACTCGAGATACATGCAGATATCCCATGACCGCTCGTCGCTTCCAGAAAACACTGGAAGGACACGCTTCCATCTGCTCTTTTGGACAATAACAAATGGATCCGATACCAGAGTGATGCCAAATTATGAAGGAAACAGTACCTGATGTCGATGTGTTTCGACTTCCGAGACATCCTGTTCATCGTCGAAAGTGTGCAATGCAGTTATTCTGGTTATCTTTATTAACCACAATGGGCTACACCAGACGCTCACCCAAGTCATTTACCAATCGTCGCAGCCATTGCAGCTTTTGTAAGCTATCGGCTGGTGCGGTCTACTCCGCTTTAGTGCTAGAAAATGATACGCGCACATCTGCTTCCCCAACCAACGAAGCCATCATCGAACTTGAAAATGTAACCAGTGTTCGACATTCTGTTGACGACGAGCCCGGTCAGCGTCCACGAAGTATTCCAGTTGAAGGCGGCTGAGCAGCTTGCGATCTGCCTTCGGTTCGTTCCAATCCGTTGTTGTTGGTTTGATGATGCGCACCCGACGGTAATGTATAGCAAATCCCCGACAAGACTTTTTTTTTAATTGCAATGCATCTACTAGCGAATCACTAGATTTTTCCTTTAGTTGAACCAAACCCTAAACATGACAATAGGAGGCACTTGGCAGTTCTCCTTATTAAACCGCACTAAAATCATCTTCGCTTGTGTCGAACGTGGATTCTAAGGACGAACTTCAAATCTTCTAGCTCCGCCATCTTGAAACTCTTGCTTAAAGCTTGGACAAGTCCGGTCAACATAGTCCACGTAGATCAGTATATACGTATACACACTGGAACGGACGGAACCCCGTGCTCTTCAATCCGCCTCTTACAGCAAGCTATACAGGTACGCGGATTTATTGATGATGTGCCTAAAGAGCAATCGCCATCGTCAGGACTTTACCGGATTTTATTTGCTTCATCGCCGGAGTCAAAACCTGATCGTAATCGGTTCCCCATTTATGATAAAATCCCTCTGCGACCAACCTAGCCTTGTATCGCACCACCTGTCCGGACTTGTCCTTCTTACACTTCTACACCTATTTGGAGCCAACGACGTTGCGTTGTCGGGGTTTCTTGGTAATAGCTTAAGTTCCGTTTTCAAGGAATACTGCAATCTTTTCATCCATGGCCACATTCTACTTCTCGCTGTCCGGTCTCGAATTCGCCTCAACCCACTCACGTCATTGTACCATATCAGGGGAACGCCGAAGTTCGCTCTCTGTGAGCGCATTATCACTAACCGCGAGAATCGCTGCAGGTTCCTCCCCTGCACTGGTACCTCCTTTCTAGGATCGTCTTCGTAATCTTCGGCGAATCCAAACAATTCAGCATCGTCGTACTTTTTCGTATATTTGTTGTATCAGCACCAACAGACTCCTTGGTTCCAATGGCGGTACTTAACCTAGTTACACTTAATGATAGATCAAAGCTTCGAGGCAACTCTATTGAAAATCCGCTGGAGTACGGTAACTGCGCTTTGACGACCGTAGCTGGTTCTCCTGAAAGGTTGGGAGAAGTTATTACGTAGTTCTCGAATGCGGACTTTGCAGATCCAGGTATTTGAAAATTGTAGAACGACTCATTCTGGCACACAGTAAGTCCTGGACGAAAAGGGCTGGCTGGCAAATAACTGGGCAATGGGTAGGTATAGACCCGGTGGTTCGCCACAGTGGTTCTTAGCTGGGGTACGAGTAACCATAGGAAAGATCGGGTAACCAACTCGTTGGGATTATGGTCGTATGCTGACAGGGAAGGGGGGCCGTGTAGTGGCCGGCATACAATAGCGCTACGGATCTCCCGTTCCGGTGGTATGAGCCCACCAAACGGGATAACCCCAATTCCAAGGCGTGAAGTGACCCGTGCTCCGCCAGACTGTTCGAGTCGCAAGACAAGAACAGGAATCCTATATGAAAAGGGTGGCGAAAAGAGAGAAGGCCGATAGAGCCATCCAAATCGAGGCCTTCTACTTCATCGGTGGAGCGACGATGGCACAAGAGGCGACAGTTGATTTCGCTTTATCGGCCACACAGCGCTTAATGGAGGGCAAGACTGCGAAGCGGCCCAGGCAGTCACCAGATGAAGGTGCGTGGGCCAACGCGTAACGACGTGCAACCACTAAGGCCAAACGTCGCTTGGAAGGTGCGGATTTGGGTGCGAAGGATCCCGTAGGGCGGCGATCCAAGAAGGCGACTTCTCAGCCCAAAAAGGCGAAAGTCACCAACCGAGTGCAAAGCGTTGGGCCACAAGGTACCAACCAGCCGGTGCCATCGGCACAACTAAGTCAGTAGAACCTAGCGGAAGTCGAACGCACCTCGACCCGCGAAGAAGGATCAAGCCAGAGGAGAGGCCTTGTTGTTGAAAACCGACAAGGCCAGTTATGCCGAAGTCCTTAAATCGATGCGGGTGGCCGAAAGCCTCTCGAAATTAGGACAGCATGTGCGCAGCGTTAGACGCACCAAGAATGGTGAAATGATCTTGGTGCTGAAACGTGGTGCACAATCCAGCGGGGTGTCGTATAGGAGGTTGGCCCAAGAGGTCTTAGGAGACGGCGTGAGATCGTTGGATGCGGAAGTGACCCTCCAGTGTACGCAACTGGATGAGGTTACAAACGCAGAAGACGTCGTCTCGGCCGTAAAGGAGCAGTGTGGCGTAGAGATCGATCGGACCTATGTACGTCTAAGCGAGCGAATGTTTAGCACGCAGGTAGCCTACTTCAAGCTAATGATTGCGGAAGCCAAAAAGGTGACCGAAAAAGGGAAGCTGAAGATCAGCTGGTCAGTATGCCCAGTAAGCATACCCCAGCCGCCTTCAGTGGACCGGTGTTATTGGTCACAAGACCTTACATAAAGTATGTTTTTTTTTGTTTCAGTGTATCGGATTGCGTTTCCACGTGAACGTGACGATTGAGCATTTTCTCGGATTTAAAGCTCTCCAGTTCACTCTGAAGAAACGCAGCATCGATTTTATCCCGTAATTGTCGAAAAATTTGCATGTCATCGGCGCAAGAAAGGCGGGATCCTTGTAATTTAGTATTGACGCCATTAAAGTAGAGGAAGAATATTACAGAGCTGAGTTGACTTCCTTGCGGGATGCCGGATGTAGCAAGCAATGGATAGATTGCAAATTCGCTCAAGTAAGGCGCGTCTACTTTGCTGTAGAAGAAATTCCGCTGCCGAGAAACTCTCATTCGGATTAAGGTGACTATCCGCGTATATCTCGACAAAACTGGAAACTAAATTGCTGACAGAAACTGGAACTAGATACCTCATGGAGCTATATGTCTCATTGAGACGAGAGTTAAATAGCTCACGAAAGCGAGAGCTACACGGCTCACAGAAACCAGAGATAAATGAGTTGTGGTAACTTACCGCTGGGTGATACCCGAGTGAAGTTCGAGACTAAACTGATCAAGCACGCAGAAGATCTATATAGCGTAATAGATGGAGCGAATGACGGACAGCAAGAAGAATGTCGGGAACTAAATTGATGAATGGTCGAGTCATTTCATGGATCAAGCGAGGCTCCGAGTTAACTACAGAAAACTCGTGAGCAAAAAGCTGCGTCATCGCCAAAATCAACGGCGTCTTCATGTGCAGCTGGTACGCAACTCCAAGGTGGATAGTGCAGCTGTTCAGTTTAATGTTTGAACAGTTCATTGAGCAATTGATCGGCTGAAAGCCTGTAATCATTGTGCAGTAGGCATTGTAGTACGATTGTGCGAATAAGGTTCCGTAAGCACATTTTGGAGAGACGGGAGGGAGTCTACCAACGACGTCACATTCTGCAGGTGATTCGCTACCGCATCGACCAACCTTGCTGCGGCACGGCGAAGGACGACCAGTAAGTGAATGTGGAAAACGAGTCTTCAACAAAAACCTCTTCGATGAGCCACTTCGGCCGAACGGCGGGACCGGGAGCGTTGATACAGCTGATCTAACAAAAAGGATTGTGAGACCACGATGCCGCGAAAACTGGAGCTACACAGTAGACGATGTCCAGCTAACTGGCGGAACGAGATGCTCAGTGCGCTACGTGCTACTTGTCTCAGAGCCAGAAAGCGTGCTAAGAGAGCAGAGCCGGAGAAGAGAAGCGCAATGTAGCGTTTCGGGAAGGTTGGGCCGCTTTAAAACGGGAGATTGAGTTTAGCAAGCCAGCTTACCATAAGAAGCTGTTCCGAGAAGTAGACACCAATCTCTTGGGGGACGCATACCGTGTCGTGATGGCGAAGACGAAGGGGCCCGTCGACGCCAACTGAAATGTGCGCTGGTGAGCTATCGTTAATGGTCCCTTCCCGAAGCACGATCCAACTACCTGGCTACCGACCCCGTAAGGCGATGAAGATGCAGTTCGCATTCCGCAAAGGATTAACGGCAGTTGAGACAATTCGGAAAATGCTCGAGTGCTGAGAAAGCACTCTTAACAGAAGCGAAGAGGAGGTCGATACTGCGCTGTGATAACGATAGATGTGAAGAGTGCGTTTTACAGCGTCAGCTGGGAATCCATCGCCGCAGCGCTGCACAGAATGAGACTACCCGACTATCTATGCTAGATCCTGAAAAGCTACTTCTAGAGCAGAGTGCTGCTGTACGAGACGAACGAATGGCAGAACTTAATGCGAGTTACAGTGGGCGTTCCCCAGGGCTCCATTGTCGGTCTTGTACGATGGGGTCTTGATAAAGCGGCTGCCCTCTCTCCGCTAGCTCGATTGAGAGCTGGATGAACGGAGTCAAACTGCAGATAGCCTACCACAAAACGGACCTGTTGTTGGTCAGCAACTGTAAAGCAGTTCAGCGGATGCAGATCGATGTCGGAGGGCAAGTGATTGCATCGAAGCGTGCACGGATGTAATTAGGGGTGATAGTAAACGACCGGTTGAGCATCAACAACCACTGCTAGCTAGTGTTTCATCATTGATACTGCGATATGGGGTTCCTTTCTGGGGTGCGGCGCTAAAAACCAAGCGGATCGCCAAAAACTGAACAAGCAGCTAATGGCCGTACGAATCATGAGCGTGTATAGAACAATATCGGGGATGATCCCCATCTGCATCACCCTGACGGAGGATATCGGATCAGAGAAACAATAGAAACGTGAGGAAAATTGTAAGCATCGGTTCGATTGCGAGGTAGCAGCAAGAATGATACAATACGGAGAAAGGAAGGTGGACCTACCGACTCATCCCAAACCAGTCGACGTGGGTCAATGACAAGCACGGAGAGGTGAACTTCCACCTAACAGCTCCTGCTGGGCCACAATTGCTTCAGAAAGTATCTTCATCGGTTCAGTGCGTGGTCTTCGAATGTCCGAGGTTCGAGGCGACACGTAGGGAGATCGTTGAAACGGGAGGACCGAACATCAACTCGGATAAGGTCGTTTACAGGATGACAAGCGATGTAAGCACGTGGAACGCGGTCGACAGAGTGGTGACGCAGATCATGACCGCCCTACAGTGAAAATGGCGTGATGAACAGTGAGCAACGGTTTCGGAAGAGCAATCACCGTGGGAGCTCTCTGCCAAAGTAGGATAAATCCACCGCCAGGTACTAGTCGAGTAAACCGCAACAGAGCACCGGACATGGGTGGTCAAGGCGCCAGTGAAGCGGACGCTACGCTCCATCCGGCATCGCAGGATCGACCACGGCACCCTACCGGTAGGTCCGAGAGAAATATTGCGCAAACAGAAGAATCGAGTTCGGGAGAATTTTTCACGCTGGGGAATTCTCCGTCGTAGTAGACTAGGTCCACCGTCGAGGACTAGAACGGGTAGTTCGCGAACAAGACGAAAGCAGTTTGCCTCTCGGAATTTCCAGCACTTGCACGCTAGTTTCAACCACGAGCGTTTTACGCCTTCCTTTTTCGGGTTCGTACTTAAACAGTAACTCACCGCTTCTTCCACTAATAGCTATACTTAATTCCTCGTTGTGCTGTTGCTTCACGTACACACTGAACCGACTATTTCAGTAATAGAACAAAAAATCGCCACCACCGACTTGTCAAATTTGATTTGCACAACCGCGTCCAGTTCAGGTATGGGGAAATAAGAAACTTTTGTGGATCCGGATCGATTTGAAGGTTTCTTGCTTCAAATATACTTCTTGGCCATCGTTGTCGTTGGTATTCATTCCTACCGCTATGCATGTCCATAATTTTAGGGTATTGTGGTCCTTAATCAGGTTTCAATTCATGTTTTGTTCCAAAGATGATGAATTTCTGAATTTTTCTTTTTCAATACTATTCCTATTACTTTTTCATGTTATTTAACTCGTAACTCTATGAAAAGAAATGTAAACAATATATTAGCATCTTAATATTCGTAATATTAATATTATATAGGCGTACTACCCGACCGAAAATATTGAACGAATTTTAAGTTTCTTCTGACCAAACTTTTTCCAATCGTCTTCAAGAAACTGAAAATGTAAGCAGGTAGCTAAAAAGTGTAAGTGAATATCTGAAGACCATCCTCCGATCGCTTAAATCTAACATTCTACGCGATAGTCGATAACCAGCTTTCGTTTTCGCCAACCGTTCAAGATGTACGATCGTGACAAAAGTATTTATCTTCCGTACACAATGTCCTAATGCCATCTTTTCTTGGTTTACAGTTTGACTAAAATATACCAAATGGCAAATGGAATGAATAATGACTGTGATGTACGTGTCGAAAAGAAGCATATACAAATTTCTTGCCACTCATCATAGTCCACCTCGATGGCAAACCAAACGACAATCGCAGGGATGTGAGGAGTGTAAACACTCTGCCATTAGAAGTCGTGAGCATATCTGCTTGACAGAAACAAATTATCGTCTCAATTTTTCCTAGCCTTGGAAAGATATGATCCTACATAGCACTGGGGCACTTTAGTTTATTTATAAACCTCGGGAACGGTTGAATAATGGAAGTAAAATTTTAAAGTTCGCTACTTCGATTCGCTCGCTAGAAAACCACAACGGAGTTAGCGAAATCGGCGGTCTCTTATTGATCGTTTCAAGTCCAACTTAATATTTGAGTACTTGCGTTTTGGAATTAAGTTAAATTTTGAAATGAAAGCCATATTTTAGTATAATTGAATTTCATTATAACATAATAACATCCTATCACCAAAACTTTTTGTTTCAATACTTTTTATTTTGCGAATCGCGCAGCGGTCTTCGCAAGCTACCAATTAACCATATTCATATTATACTCATTACACAGCTCTCCCAGCTCAAGACCAACTGAATTCATTCAATATATTCTTATCACCTTATATGCTTGAAAATTACCTTTGAACATCGACCTAACATCCCTTTCCGTAGTCCAGAAAAAAAGATATTGATTTTCATCGGTAAACCTTACTTTCAACACGGCCCTCAAGGACAAAAAGAATCCTATATTTAGCCCTTCAATCTGTTTACTTTTGTCAACAATTCCCAGCACCGAAACTTCTCTGCAAGAGGGTGGGGCTCCTCCACCGCGATTTCCCATCTATACAGAAGATAGTCCCAAATGCAAAAAAAAACCGAGCATCGGGTCAAGTGCGTCAATGCAGATATCGGCCTAATCATAAAGCACTTCCCGTGAAATTAAAACTAATCAACTCAATTACCTGAAAACGCTATCACACAGAATATTATTCTCCCCGAGCTAGAATTTTGCTTTCGGCCATCTTTCCGCAAGTGATTCAGAGCCGAACCGAACATTGTGGGGGGATCGACCAAAGCACTCTCACTTTTCCCCATTTTTTCCTGTTTTCGGTCATCATAGACATATCAGAGAAAAAGGAACTTACATGCATTTTCTCGAACTCTAATCCGATCCAGATGCGGCTGGCATAGTCCAGGGTCCGCCGAAAAAAAATCTCTCCCCTGGTTGTTTTCCGGTTACTATCGATTAAAACATTAAAACACTGTACACACAACGAATTCAAAATACACAACAGCTAATTTTCGAGGACCGTCTGTTGTTCCACCATTGTTAAAACCGTTTTTTCGTTCCTTCCTGCACTGTGCACACTGCTCTTTTGACAAGATCAATTTTTTTTCTTCCTGATGGTCGTGTTCGCAGTCAGACATCAGAGCTCCAAAAGGTAAAAGCAAAAAAAAAACGAGCAAGGGAACCGAACACCGCGCGCACACGCACAAGACAATCGCAACGACGACGACGAATATTTTGAAACTGTTTCACTCGCTCTTTCGTTCGTCGCTGATGGCTGGCGGCTGGCCGCACATCAACGTCAGCTTTGTTGTGGTTCATCCAAAAGAAAATCGAACGGCGAGAAAAGAACTCACGAGACGTTCATCTGATGCAGAGCTGCCAGAGAAATTTGTTGAAAAGCCGGAGTTTGTATTCCTAATTAAAAATCTGTACTTTTTCTGTGTTAGGTGCAAAAAAGATATTTTGTTAATTTTAAAGTAGAATACTTCAATATAGTGGTTCTATTTCAAAATATTTGGCCGGAATTTTACCCGATTTTTTGAACGTGAATATCTATCGTTGTATAGAATAAAAAAATAGATGTTTGCACCATCTGATTGGAAATGTGCGCATTTTTTTTTTAAATTTCATGCAAACTTTGGATTTGAACTGTCAAGCTCCGTTTCATTTTTTTCAAAAATTTCTTCACAATAATTTAGTTGGAACCGTAAACCCTGGCAATATTTAGATTTGTTCTGCCCCCAAGCCCAGTTCGTCAGAAAAATTCGATGGTCAAATTTTTCCAAATTCAAAGAGAGACTATTTTAAATAAAAAGAATATCACAAAAAATATGTTTCTTTTTACCACTAAGAATTTTTTTTTCTTTGTTACTTTTTTGCTTTGACACCAGATCTTGACGGTTCATGCATTTTAAAATCATTTCGCATTCCAAGAAAATTTTAGATTTCCGATGTTTTTTTTCTAAAATCCTTGGTGCTAAGTTTTTTTTATTTGTTTTTTTGCGGTTCGATGTAATAAGCTTTGACACCTTTCGAGATAATTTTAGATGACTTATCTTAGTTCTCCATAAAAACTGGTTTTAAATTATGAAGCCTTGCTTCAAATTTTTTTCAAAAATGTCTTCAAGGGTTTCGCAGGACCCCAAAATTTCACCATTTTTATTCGTTCTGCTCCCAATTTTTTATTGCTTTTGTTTCGCAGTGGTATTTGTCAGAGCCATTCCAAACGAGTTCAATCCATGTAAATTGAGAGATCGTTTGTTCGGACGGCGCCGGTGGTTGAGTGGTAAGCGTGACCGCCACTCATTCCAGATTTTTCTGAGTTGAAAAAATCTGTGGTCGCGTCTTCCTTCGGAAGGGATGTAAAGCCGTTGGTCCCTGGTCAATGAAATTGGTGGATCGATATCTAGTCCAGGTAGTGGAATCACCTCTCTGACGTCGGTAAAGAAGAAGTAGATCCAACTTCTATACTCTTACTAACAAAAATATCCTTCTCCCGTGATACTTGTGGAGTGCACAGTAGTATTTACGGCCTCTAGCAAAAGCAAGTATCGGACTAACCATTTGGCCGGCGCCGGTATTGATCAAAAACACTTTAGGATTACCAGGAGTTGCACATTGAAAGATGTTTCGCTACTCCCAAGCATAATTATCTACTGATTCTCTGTGCAACTTCAGATAGTCCCGATCGATAACGGAGTAGAAGCCAGGGTGGTCGCACAAGCTCAAGCTGTAAATTGAGAGATCGTTCGTTCGTTTGGAATCATACAGACATAATCATGACCGGTATCTTCACTCTCCTGCACTCTAGTTATTATAAGCTACAGAGCCTAAAAACAAACATTAATTGGGTCATTAAGCTATATATAGTTTTCCGTTCCACTCGATAAATTTTAGGTCCAGTATACATAATATAACATTATTTCAAAAAAAATTTCGTTGTAATACGTAAAAACGATTTTTTGATTTTTAAAATATATCTTATGTAAACTTGGCAACCATACATAGGAAAACTGCGGTTGTTTACATCTGGCCTATCAGGACAACACCCAAAATGAAAAAAAAAAAAAACTAAATGCAATGGATGGTGTTTATGTCAAATATAAATAACCCTCCGGGAAAACCGAGAAAACATGCCCTAATTTTTTCTGACAGGGCATCATTTGTCGTGAAATTCGATATGTCAAATCCTTCCTATAGTGTCAAATCCAGACTGTCAACATATTTCTTTATTTTAAATTTTAATATTATTTTCACGTTTCCTGAGTTGGAAAAAAACATTGTTGCAATCACGAAAATCAGCTTTAGCGATGTAAGTAATAAAAAACGACTTTTTTATTCTAATTTAATGACCCAATTAAACCGAAGAATTAAACCGAAGAGACGACCGAGCTCTGGAAAAGGTATAGATTTCTTTACAGGTAACTGCACTATGTGAGCAAACTGAGTTATGGCTCGTTTATGTTGCCTAGACAGGATTATCATTGTGGGGGCATCTGGTGTAGTGGGTAAAAAAGTCAAATTATTTTTATTATTATTTATAATAGTGGGTAAAAAGTCAACTTCTTTAATTGTTACTACTGTCGTGATTCGCTGGTTGGACATTTTTTAACTGGACCGCTTTTTAGTTGGACCGCCGATAGTTGGACCATTGTCCAACTAAAAAGCATCTGAACGCCAAAATCTCATGTCAAATTAACTTTGGGACGATCCATAAATGACGTAGCATTTTTTGAACGATTTTTAACACCCCCCTCCCCCATCGTAGCATTTCGTCACAAACCTCTAAATGCACCCCCTGGTAAATACGTAGCTTGACGGTGATTCCCCCCCCCCCCTTGTCCCCGTAAAACTATTTAAAAATATAAAAAAACGATAGTAGTTATTCCCCTTTAAAAAGCTACGTAGCATGACATGACCCCCTACCCCCCTGTCGTTACACATCATCACATAATACAAAACTCCCCCCTCCCCCATATAATGCTACGTCATTTATGGATGATCCCTTTGACAATCAATCTGATAATATTTAGATGTGAATAGATGCATTTACACTGCCTACATCCCCTTTGGAGAGTTTTTGGCAATTGTCAGTCGGTCCAATTAGCGAATCAAATTCGTTAGTTGGACAAGGCTATGGCCCAACCAGCGAACCACGACTGTATTGAACCTGTAGCATAGTCTCCCGCAATCTCGGTGGCCACGCTGACTTCTTCTGTTTTAAACAGCCAGGCATTCCTCGCGCGTATTGCAATCTATCGGCAACTTAAATAGCGTTTTTAAAATTGGCGAACACGATAACTCAAAAACCAATCAACGATTCGATTTGATTTTTTTATGGGAATTCATAATTTGTGTAGCCTGTCGATGAGCGACTGAATAAAGAAAATTCTTTCTAATATTTTAAAGAAAAGTGTGCGAATTTTACAGTGAAATATGGGATTTTTCGGTGTTCATGAAACCCGAACTTTTTTCTGATTCTTTTTTTCATTCATTGAGAAACTACAAGTCTGAACTTTAAAAATCTGTTTGAATTTCCTGTGTCAGACAATTTTATCAAGAGTTATCGTGTTCGCCGCTCTTCGACGTGGCAATGTTTGGACGTCTAGTCTTGAAACGCTCGTATGTGTGGCTCTGCGTGATTGAAAATATATATTTTTTCGTACACAATGAATGTATAAATAAATCTTAACACTACACAAAAGATCCATTGTTGCCTAATATTTTAAAATCGTAAAACAAAATAACTTCCGATTTGAGCACTTTACACCAGACGCCCCCCTTAACACTTAAAGGGATATGCACAGTTTAATTATTCCGTAAATGTGAACTGGTCCTCACAACTCCGCTGCTGAAGATAATGAAAAGTGCTTAAACCATTGTTTTCGATATTTAACTGAAATTGATGAATAAAATGTTTCCGACCAATGTGCGATCTACCAAAATCGTCGTTGTTGCGGTGCAATTTGATGAGCACTAATGTCTTCAAACAACTTCCTCAAACATTGACACCATCGGATTATTATAGAGCACGACATAAGCATATTTCAGATATTTTTCTATACGTAATAAAGAGATGAATCGGGATCCCAAAAATGGGATTCATAATACGACTTATCCAGCACAAAGGCATTAATTTCAAGTCATTTGTTTAGCATTTTCCCGCTTGCACGTTTTTTAAAAATTCGGGCCCTAAATCTGTCTTCTGTAATGTTTGACCTAGTGCCAAAAACTTAAGTTTTTTTTTCCGATTCCTTAGAACGATAGCATTCGGCTTACGTAGGATTTTTTTCGCTATTTTAATTTTACGCGAAACGCTGAAAATATCATTAAAATCAATACCCCATCATTCATAGAATACCTATCCGTCAAATGCAGCCAGTTCATTAAAACTATGTGAGACAAAAAGAGAGGCCATGTGAGACGAACGGTAGAATGAAAAGGAAAAAAAGAAAAAGAAAACATCTATCAGCAAGTTCCGCCCCAGGGTTCTCTTAGTCTTAAATTTGCCGAAAATAGCCAACGAAATCGATACAGACATTATTTATTAAAAAAAAAAACTAAAATCCTTCATACGTCACTGGAGAAAATATTTTTAAATATGCTGTGAATATTTCAAAACGATCAAAAAAGATTGGTTGGAGGTACATTTCCGGGCAGCTTGTGGTTTCAAGTGGATTTGAAAAAAAACGCGTTTGAAGTTCTTAGTACGCTTGGAGTTTACCTAAAAACGATAGGACCGAATTGAAAATATAAACAATTAGGTATTCTGTTCGCCTTCCATTTTCTGTTGCATCGTTTTAATTCAATAACATAATTTCGAAATCTTAAAGAATCTACAGTGGTGCATTATGCTTTGACCCGAAGATTATCAAGCGACGAAATCGATTCAAAATTGTAAAAGAATTGAAAACATACCATTTTAACCGAATCTGCAAAATTTGGAACAAATATCAGGCAAAATATAGGGCCTGTTGGTCAGGAATTAGACGGTTATTTATTCACCCCTTCCCTACCTGCGGTGAGAAAATCGGAAAGTATTTGTTACTATTTTGGTATTTAATAGGGATCTTTAGGGGTGTGCGAGTTAAGGCATTTTCTAATGCAGATTAGCACCGTGAGTTAATATCTCAGTCCTTTTTCAATTTTTACGCTATTGAAAAAAAAAAAATTTTTAGTTGGTTTCCTTTTAGGACAATAACACATCCAAACCCATGCGCCTTGCACGACTTTATAGGTTGCCCTGTCAGATCTACGATAGTTTGCAGATGAAACTTGGGATGGCAGGCTGCTAGCGGATAGCAAAAGTACCAGATCATGCTGGGTGCTGTCCCGGTTAACAATGAAGCGAACGAGATATTTGCAGATACGTCATTTAGTAGGACAACTGGCAGTTTTTTGGTTGAATTTAATTTGGTTTTTCTAAATTTAAACATCAGAAAAGAATAATTAAAGTTTAAGAATGGTATGAGTGCACTCGTAAGGACACCCGCTATCAATACCCATGTAAAACTGACACAATTTTTCCAAATTAAAGAAGTCTATATATTGATATACCACCCAGTGTGGTGCATTTTATTCCCCACTTGATTTTTTAAATCCTGAATGACAATATAGCTACTTGTATTGTTAAGAGAATAAAAATTTTAAAGCAGCTAGCATTGTAAATTCATGGTTGAGGTGCGATCTTTGAGGTACAATTCTTTTCAGCAATTGCGAAATGCATACAAAAGGAATCTGGCAACGGCTTGTTGTCTTTAGATATACGGCAGAGCCTGGTCGAGAAAATTAAGAAGAGCAAGAAGCCTGTTGCCGTCTCTTCTCTAAGGTCGTAACGACAGAGTAATTAACAGAGGAAAAAGATTCCAAAGAGAATCTCTCATTGTTATTGTGCTTTGCACCGAAGATTAGCACGCGATGGAATCGAACCAAAATAGCGAAAGAATTGAAAATATAATACTGTGGGCTCCAACCGCAAAGTTTAGAACAGGGCATGTATTGACAGTTCATGGATTTATTCACCTCTTCACTATACCTGCTGATCGAAAATTGGAAAGTATTTGCTACTATTAATTTAGTTCTAATGTAATTTATTGATTATTCACCTTTTTTTATTCCCCCCTTTGCATCCTCTTAAGTTTTTTTTCTTGGTTCAAGACCAATAGTCGTTCGAAATCTGTTCATATATCAATTAATTTTTTTCTTTGTAACATTGCGGAATTGAAATAGTTAAATCTTAAAAATGGCCGTTTCGTAATCTTATCGCAATCTTGTTTTTTCGAAATTTTTGCTAATTACCAGTGATAACTACAATACTTACGTCCTATTCTAAATTTTCTCTAGAAATAAAGTTCTGACGCTGTAAACTTTCTGAAAGAGGGTGCGTGTTGCGTGGGATAAAAAAGGTTGAAAACCACTGATGGAACTCACGCACGTAGAGAACTCACAACATGATCATCTGCTACTGTCAACATGCAGTGCCAGCGTTGCCAATATTGCAGTTTTTTGTCCTGACTGCTTGATTTACCTTTCAATATAGGGGACCTTCAAAACAAGTGTTTTTGAACGTTAGTAACATTAAATAAATGTTATTGTACTGAACGAAATTATGCAATGTTATCACCAATCAGTCGGAAAAGTGTGCACCAATGTTATATTAAATTTCAAAGTATCTATCACTTCTATAAACAACGCAAAAACTGATGTTCAGAAATCTTTTGGAAGCAACACGGAAAATCTAAATTTCCCAGTTTATTTCAGACAGAGCCGTTAATGTCGCTAAGAAAATGAAACTATAAACGTACTATAACGCATATGGTAAAACCGATTGGAAGATATCCTGAACACGTCGTTAACCTTCCGGAAGTGGTGCTGGTGCACTGAGCTGCTCTGAAAATCTAGCGAAATCGTCTTACGCACCAACGGCTGCTCGTTCAGTGGGCCATTTGTGCGACTTCCGGAGGGTTGTTATTCAACCATAACCCTAGAACGTTGCACTGGGGTAAAAATGTACCCCACGCCTTCTTTGGAGCCGTGTGAAAACGAGAATTCGGCGTTTACCGACCTGGGACCCTAACCATAATTCAATTTAGAGTTCATAGAAAGAGTAGGAAAAGGTTGTATAGCCTGTTTGCTTATAGCCTTTGTGGAAGCAGGTGTCCAAGTTGGCGTGGGGTACATTTGTACCCCAGTGTACGGTTGCCGTTAGTGTTTCGTGCTGTCAGTGGAAATGTGATTCGTGACAATACCAGTTTAAATACTGGTTGTTTTACTACGTAAGTAACAATTAGTATTATATAGTAGTTTTTAATCATTTATTAAATTTTTTTATTTTAATATTGAAGCGGAACAAAAAATCGTTCTCATTTTTGCTGATTTTTATTGTTTTATTGTTTATTTTTTATAGTTTTTCAAAGCAATGACTCGCAAGTATAATTTGCGCACAATAACTGCTGTAACAGTAACGTTGCGTGTTACCAATGTATTACTGGTCAGAAATATTTTTTCATTTTAATTTCCACCTCATTTCGTGATATTTTTCAAAACACGATTTTTAAACTTTCACTCCTCAAAATAATTGCACTTTTTCAAAAATATCGAAATTCCATTTTATGTCGTTTCAAGACCATTCAACTTTTGGAATCATTTGAATTTTTTCAAATCGGTTGAAAATTTGCAAAGTTATAGCATTTTTTGTAAAAAAAAAGTCCAAAACGTGAGTTTTTCACTTTTTTTTGGTTCAAACCAATTTATGTACCATTGATTCATTAAATTACTTACTTTCACCTACACAGATGTTTTCACAATTAAAAAACGAAGAAAATGATGTATTATACATTTCTTTTGTTTGCATTTTTACCTGCGAAAATTGCGATCAAATGCGTGGGGTACATTTATACCCCAGTGCAACGTTCTAGGGTTAAGATACATGTGCTACATTCGATTTTTATTTGTCGAATGAGAAGCACACGCTGATTCGAGATCAGACGGTGGGATAAGAAGGCAAACTAAATTTTCGTCGCGCATGAGGCGCATGTTATTATTGTTAGTCCGTCTTATTCTGCATCATGGAAGATTGTCTTTTTGAACGAATATGATTTGCATTCTCGACAACGTCAGCAAAAGAAAAACGGGTGTCAGATTCAAACGAACCACATTCGTCGCCGGTAATACAGAAAAAAGGCTGAATCTTTGTGAGATGCTCTACATTATAATGATCAAATTCCGATAATTAGTTATTCGTGGGGAGTTTATTTACTGGGTTGATTACCGATCTGGTTGCTGTTCATAACCTCAAGCAAAGCCAGTAATAAAAATTTCGATTCGATCGGATGTTTTATCAATCGGATTTTTACATTAAACTATCAAAAATTTGAAGTATTGATAATAGTATTTATCGTGCAATGGCAACTATTAGATTTCAATTACCAACCCTGAGAGCAGTCACGACGCACCAGTTGTGTCCCAGACATTTCCCTTCCATCTTTTAAACAAATCAAATTCACATAGATTCGACTTGAATCTAATTATCGAAGAAAATTACATTGTCTGGAATATTTTTAAAGAAATTCAGGATAGCGGCAGACTCCGAATTCATTTTCAGTGGGTCTGCAGTTAAACGGGGATAAAAGGCAACAAGATCGTTGATCAAGTATGTAGCAGACACGAAAATACTCCAAATACAGTTAGGCTAACATAGGGGGATCATACCATGATGTGAAGCAACCTAGCTCGGCCCGGTCATAGCTATTCTGCCAACACCGTACAGGGCGTTCATGAGTCCTCATGTTCGAAAAACGTCACTTTTGAAGTGATTCATCCTTGTAAATTTGTCCGTCGACAATTTCAGATGTGATGGAGTTGACTCATTTAACCACATTCGCTGATCGCTTGCCAGACACGGAATTTCGTGGCGAATTTCTACCGCTTCTTTTTTCGTATTCTATCAAGAACAACCAAATAAAATATGACTCCGTAGTGTTCCCGTTTCGGCTTTTGTGTTCTATTTGTCTCTACAGTGTTTTCGAACAATGTATCTATCTGTCGATGAGGGGCGTTTGAATTTTCGAACTGACATTTTCTTGTTTTTTATTCAATTATTTTCGTTACAGTCGTTAGAAAGCGAACAGGCGGTGAAATATTATAAATTTGCATATTATTGCAAAACGTTGAAAGATATCATAGGAAGAATGAAACACTCCATATACTAAATCTTATACAGAGCTGCGATCAAATCCGGCTTCTGTTTCTTCTGGCTAATGTTCTTGTTGGAATTACAAATCCCGTTTTGTCGACAAATAGATCTATCGTACTGAATGAAAGGTACATGGTAATCGTTTCCAGTGTGCGTTCGGACTTTGCTTTAGGGACACCAAACTAATCTCTCGCTTCCGATTGAATGTGTCTTGTGTGATTGCATTTTCCATTCTAATTTTAACATCTCTTTTAGTGATTTGTTTCGCTGCTTCCGTTTTTTTTTATTTTTTTTTTTAGTTGTGAAGTTATCAGTTATTTTTATAACATACATTTGTCTGTGTAGAAATTCTGTGTTATTCTTCTGTTACATGTTATCCAAGCTTCTCTACCTTTTTCTATATAGCTTACTGATATAATTGATTTCTTTTTTTGTGTCTGTGGGTGCGGTTTCCTTGTGTGTTTATGTATTGTGTCTGTGTTGTTGTTGTTGTTGCTGTTTTGGGTGGGGGTGCAATCAATATATTGCGGTGCTAATTATTGCATCTTCAGTGTGTGTATGGGGATATCGATCTTATCGCCTATAGGTGTAGTCAATAACACGCTTCTAAATAATACACTTTTTCCAGTTATTTTAGATAGTTTATATGTTCCTACGTTATACTCATCGCTCTATATAGTATTGTTTGGTGACGATAATATGGCGGTGTTATCGCAATGGCAGCCTACATATGTGTATGAACAACGCGGCTACTACTCTCGATACTGCTGTTTTTAGGTGATTGTTTGACTTTTCCAAATACATTGAATCTACAAATTGTCAAAGGATAAAGAAACACTTCACCGCGTACTTTTATACATAGCGATGGATGTGTTTAAAATGATTCACGCCAAAACGGAGAATCCGCGTTCAACTGATGAGTCTTAATATACGTTGGATACTGCATTGGATGTAACTGGAAAAAATACTGATATTTCCTCGCGCTAATCGCGATGTTTTGGGGTGAGGTTTCTGTCGGACCAAACTAATCGAAACAGGAAGGGAAGCTATAAATAAAGGAATATTGTTCGGCTTATAAAGTCAACAAAAAGTTAATTTTAGTTAAAACAATTGAACTCAGTACGTATTATAATGTTTGATTGAGGATAAAATTTGCAAAGTTTTTAACTTATATCATTCGTGTTAGATTTTAAAATAATTAAAACAAAAACAGCACTCTGTTAGTATTTTTTCTTAAGCACGATTTGACAACTTTACGTTAATAGGTTCAGTAGTAAAACTATAGCTATCTTGTGTTTAAGTCATAACACCACTTCGTTTCCTTCGAAGGATTGATAGAAACGACTGTTCTTGGGAGAGATTGAATTAGCATCAGATCCCGCCAAGCGAATTCAATTTACGGACGAGTTCAAGCGAATGGAGCGCTGGGAAGAGTATAAGATCTAACAAAATACTTCGGTATCTGACGTCGCATCATACCCAATTTTGAACAATTTCTACGCTGCGGCAAAAAAAAATCGCTCGCCTTAAATTCATGGTTTGGCAGACTTTTCAAATCGGCCTTCGACGCACTGTTGCACCCTTATGGATGGGGAAGGAAACTAGGACAGACCTAAATAAGATTGTAGTCAATAAAGCAGCATTTCCGTTGCCGGACATTGAACGACATTTGTCACGCCAAGCTCCAGATGTCAAGCGTCAGTCAACAAGAATTATGGCTTTGCTTCGCGTATTTTTGAACAAACATTCAGCCTTATTCTGCATTACGACGATTTGGCTGACGTTATTATGATTACAAATCACATCACATTCGTTCGAAAAAAAAACCGTCGTAGTACAGGTAAGGCTGATCACCAAGTCCCAGGTGTCCAAAAAACGTCTTACGCTGATCCACTTTGTTCGACGTTTTTTGTTGAATGTAGGGCCAGTTTTTTTGGTAGGGTTTTGACGTTTTACACGCAACGCAAAATACATTATGAATTTTGTTATGTTTGCACATAATGGTTAAGATATTGCTTGTGGCACTAAAAACTGGATTTTAACCGCACTGCGCACTTACCATTCTTCCATTAAATTCTTCTCATAGACCGGTTAGTTCGACTGGTCTGTCTATGAAAGTACCATCTCTATCACAGAGCCTAAAAAAAATGACATTTCTACGTGAACTTGAAAGAAAACAAAATTCAATTCACCCCCGCTGCGATGAATGAAATGTTTGCTTCGTTTCTCTCGTCATTCGTTCTCCCGACGCAGCGCAGTCAGGTTCGAACATGTTCGGTTTCAGAAGCAAAGTGAATTTTGTTTCTATGCTAGCACTGAGAGGGATTATTGAGCAAAAGTGCACCAGATATAGATTACGCAGTTCTCTTAGGCTCGAAAATGTAGAAGATGCTAACTTCTGCCTTCAAACTGTCGACATAATAACAAAAGAATGCTTTGGTTGGTGAATGAATTTATATTTCCTCTGCACTCAAGCATTCGATTCTGCATGAAATTTCAGTCAGTTGGAAAGTGAATGAATGAGGGAGGCGTTGAATCTGAATGTCGGTTTCGGTAAATGCAAGCAGAAATAGGTAACTGATTTTGAAATTTCGTGGCTCTGCTCTATCACTTGAAATACATGTTTTTGACAGCTCGCAGTTTTGAGATCACTCGCACTTTAAAAGTGCGGAGTCCAGGTTGGTGTGGAAGTGCGCAATAATGTGCATATTGAATTAAATTATAAAATTAAATTATGGTTCATTGAGGTAATTATGATAAGCGTGCACGGCATACCCGACAGAAGAAGGCAAGTAAAACACTCGCTTGACAAAAACAAATGTCTGGCAACAAAAACCGGACGTAGGCAAAAAACGTCAAAAAGGGAGAAAAAAGGAAAAAAAAACGTGGAAAAAAAGTCAGTAGAGAGGTTAGCGTTCAATCCTAGGGGCAGATCACTTGTGATGCATTTTCAAAAATCAGCGAAATTAAATGCATTTATTTCCATCAAAATAGAAATTCATAATGTATTTTGCGTTGCGTGTAAGACGTCAAAACCCTACAGAAAAACTAACCCTACATTTAACAAAACGTCGAACAAAGTGGATCAGCGTAGAACGTTTGTTAAACAAACTTTTCTGCGAGGGAGTGCAAAGCTGATGCAAAAATGGAAATTAAATGCATTTTTTCTAATTTGATGCAAATTTGTTATACATTCTTAGAGTGATCTGCCCCTAGGTTCAATCAAAAAGAGTGCGAGTACGAGCAAACGGGGGCTGATCCTACGGACGGCTTAAAAGGAGGCCTGTCGAGTTATCAGCAGTCGCCGGGAACACCTACGATACCATTAACACCGAAGCCACCACTCTCGCATCCGTACCATCATAGGCAGGAGATAAATAAAACATCCCCATCGTCACGAGGCGTGAGTATAAAAGTGCAGTGCAGTCCGGCTCTTCCCAGGTCGGCAACACTCGTAGTAGCAACAATCACCACGACATTTCGGTTCGATCGCAACAGCCAGAGTCCGGTGCGGCTGGCCAAATCCTGAGGTGAACCGGTTTGGTCCACCGAGTACGTGATCAAGTTTCCGAACAAGGCGATCGAAACCTGTACAGTGGATCCGGATCTGCAAAGAAGACAACATTACAGACCTCAATTGTTCAGACTGCCCGGCAAAGCAACCACAGCGCGGGTGGAAAACGGTGGGAAAACAACCGCCACTACCAATGCAACGGCAAAGCAGCAGATTCATTTGCGGCAACAGAGCGGTTATTGTGAAATTTGTCGGATCGAGTATGTTGTGTCGGCGAACCATCTAGTCGCGGAAGAGCGCTGTGTATTTGTGAGGAATGACTAATTTGCTTAGGATAAATAAACCAGTGACGGTGGTCCGGAATAGGCAGCCCTCAAGCAATTCCCGGGGTCACATGATGACGACGGCCAACATCATTAAGGTGAGTGCACCTCTTTTTACCTCCTTCTAAGAACCATATGTGTTTTGGGGCAATTTTGGGACACGATTTGCGTATATTCAACTTTCATTTTACATATTCTTTGTGCCGTTCAATGTTGTTCTACAGCTAAAAACCGCTTTTCTGTCAAAATCATCCTGGTGCAATGAAATGATCTTCCGTGGTACGTGATACAACAAGGCGATCAAAATTACTCCACTTGCCGTACCCTCCACTTGGCGAGGTGGTGGTGCTTTGGTTGGAATCAAAAAGAACCTCAAAGTAATTTTTGTCGATGAAGCCGACCGTCTAGAGCAGATAGCCGCTCGTATATCTTACGGAACAATATCTTCTGAGCAATATACCCAGCCCCAAGTTCTAACGTCGCTGTTACATTTAAAGTGGATATTGCGCACTTTCCACCAACCTGGATTCCGCGCTTTCAAACTGCGAGTGGTGAAACTGCTACTGAAAACTGCGAGCTGTCAAAACATATGTATTTCAAGTGATGGAGATGGTGCTTTCATAGACAGACAAGTCGAACTAACCAGTCTATAAGAAAAATTTAAGAGAAGAATAGTAAGTGCGTAGTGCGGTTGGAATCCAATTTTTATTGCCACAAGCAATAAAAGGTAATCATAAGTACAACAATGTGGTGTTAGATGGGAGTGTTTAGCACGCAGTCGAAAAAGACAAGAGGACGTGAACGCACCCCACCAGAGATGGGTTTTCAGTCGCCAATGTGGTATAAATAGATGTGGTAAATCACATGGTTTGTTAAAGTTGGAAACCAAAAATATGTAAACAATCCAGAGGCAAAATGGGAGCTAGACGAACGGTATGCCACCCAGCGATGCCACATGTTTTTTTGAAATGTCTGTAGAAGAATAACTAAAATGTCTGTAAAAGTCTGTAGATGGTTGTGTAAATCCTAGTTACACTAAACTTTTACTTTAAAAATAGATTGAAAGTAGAATTCTATTGTGAAGGAATCACTCGTATTCGAAAACCGTTATTCTAGTGCAATTTTACTAAACACTATTACCCTTTTAAAAGTCTGTAGATCTCTGGCTACGTCTGTAGGAGACATCAAAAGTCTGTAAAATACAGACATGTCTGTAAATCTGGCATCGCTGGCCACCACTCATCTTTCGAACACCAAAGTGCCATTTTAGCCACACCTGTATATACTACATTGGTCGCTCGCGGGAAGACGGCAGCACTGGAGCTGTCAAAACAAAAAAAAAACCGCATGGGTCAGAAAAAGTTACAACCGGTTCAGTACGGACGTGTGGCGAGAGCAGCCAAGGACGGAAAAACTAACTCACGGTTGAAAAGTTTTTGGGAGTCACCAAGAAGAGTTCGCGTACGCAATGCAAAAATCGGATCCCGATTCGATTTGCTCGTGTACGCAATGCAAAGGCCGGTACGCATTCTTACTCGCAAAAGTACTTTTTCGTCGATGAAAAATAGTTCGAAACTGATCCCAGAATTGATGGTTGTGGTTTTCCCGCAAAGAATTATGCTATATTTCACCCTAAGGAGGAAAATTTGGTAAACACCGTAAATAATTCCCAGAAGGATCATCTGTTCCCGGTGTGGTGCTGTCAAGTAGTTCTTTTGTGCTTGCGTTAAGGAGCTCTCGTGATAGGTCAAAAAAACCACGATACGGAACAAGACGAAAGAGGCCCGGAATGAGAAAGCTGTAGATGTGCGTTCTGGCCAACTATTAGGCGGTAAATCTACACAAATATCTCCCAACCCTCTTGCTTTTTGCTTCATTTTCGTGTTCGGGTCAGCTAGCCTTTTTCTAGTTTAACATCGCTTTGTACGAACAGCATGCTGCTGCTGTGTCGAAGAGTTGTGTCATGAATTTGGTACCCGCGATAGGATTATCGTTTTAGACAACTATAATTTACATTTGATGGAGCTTTGAAGTCGTATATTTTATTCTAGTCAATGTATCTTTGGAACACGAAATATTAATAGTCGAAACCATAATCGCCTCACGATGAATTAAATGCGACAAATTCACGAATAATTTGGCTTGCGATATTAACGCTAGGAGCTTTGGATAAGTCTGTCCGGGTAATAAACGACCTTGTTGGAATAGGAAGGCTTGAACTGGAATTGAGTAGTTTGACAAGCTCGAAGGACCCGAGGTTAGAAGGGCTCCAACCATTGTTCACCAACAATTCCTTTTCATCTCTGGTTCTACCGGCATCTTTGCTGTTCAATCGCTCTATTACTTAGAATATTTTTTTCACGAATTGAAAGGGTCTTTCAATAACAACAGTCTACAAAACCGACAACGTACCTAAATGGCAGAACTTATTAGAGGAATTTCAATCCAAAGCTACCTCTCCAAGTCATTGAAAGTACGTTGTTTTGTTATCTATCCCGCATTAAATGACATCACTTCTGACCAGCCTTAGGGGTTAGTGAGAAAGTACTCGCCAACTACGAAACTGCTTAGCTCTTCTGGTCGACGATGATTGAGAAAGTGAAGCAGTTCCTCGTCAATTTAATGTAAAAAAAACTATGGCGGCGACCTGAATTTCCGAAGTGACTGACTAATTGGATCTCGTACCTTTCAAAGTAACTGTAGTGTTTCTTTTCGACTTGGAACTACACTTTCAGATCGATTCCACAATAACATGGGGCGTCCCTCAAGAAAGTAATCTCGGACCTCTTCTTTTTATGCCTTTTGTGAATCTCAGTAATTCAATTTTGCTGTGGTTTTAAGAAAGCAAGTTACATTCGGTGAAAAAAGCAACGGTTCTTAAAATAGAATGAGGCTGCATATATGTAGCTTATAATCGAAACATTTGAAAGTCTTGACGGACAAGTCCTGCTGTTTTAGTTTAAATGAATAACCCAAGCTAGTTACCAACTGATCATTCATTTTAAACTCTTTTCTTTACAGGTTTTTATCGCAGTATAGCCAATCTCACTGATATGTTGTTACATTCGAAATGGGGTCCCGGTTTCTTCGCTCACTACGTACAACGCAGACACTCAAGGACTCGATCGATAGCTTGGAGGTGGTGGAGCAAACAAGTGTTCGCCGAAATAGAAATAGAATTCAAAAAGAAAGTAATCAATTGAATCGTCTTCCGGAAATCGGTGCCGTAATGGGGTAAGTAAAGATGCCAACACAAATCAAAATCGCAATAATAAGTCGATTATGCTCTTCATTAGTTGCTGTTAGATATTAGTTTTCATTTTGTACTTTTGAAATCTCAAGCATATTTTTATATGAATCGTTTTTTTTTTTTCTATATTTTGTTTTAGCTATTTACAATCGGCGATTTACACTGACAGATGCGTATTTGAGTTCCGCCAGTTTTTATGTTTTATACAAATGCTGTCTGTTGTTTAAAATATAGTTATTTATCAATCTGGAAACATGGCAAATCTGAATGTTCTTACTCGCGCGGCGGATCTATTTCCTACCAATGCTAAAAACTGTCATTATTTTGTATATTGTATGTTGCAGGCAAGCATTGCTGAATAATCAAATTTTGCAATAAGCTTTAAGGTTGCCCCTGGCAAAGCCTATACAGAGAGCGCTAGTTTGTCCCAAACATGAACGAAGAAGGCAAAATTAATAACGGGTTTAACGCTAAATTCCTAAAGCTAGAAAAAAAAATAAACTATGAAGCTCAATCTATTGCAGGTTCTCGGTGGCGCCCCCAGTTAGTAACAATTTAGTAACTAATTATCGCACTGCGATAGGTTTTGCATTTTTTGTTAACCAAAACAAATAATAAGCTGAATGATGAACTATACCAACGGCGTCACACATCACAGAAATCGATTCTGCACTTTTCCCTTAGCCCTTCGCCTAAATCTAAAAATACACACAGGTCACACTAATCCTGGATTAGTGTGTGCTTTAAAATGCTATACCCCCCACGCCTCACTTCATTCAGTACGGTTTTCACTTTTTCCGAACCTTCAACGAATTAGTCGCGCAAATGGAACTACCTTCCTGCACCTTCGCCGAGCCCATTTTCCGATTCAACGAGCTACTGCTGAATGTGTTTCTCGTCAAGCTCGAGGTCGGCGTGCTGGCAGCGGAGGTAATACTCTCCGTGCTTGCACCCTTCGAATCGCCGCCAGCTCGAACCCCCCCGCCGGTTGCCACCACCGGGATACCACTACTACCGGTGGTACCACCTCCTCCTACCATTCCTCCATTCTTCCGCAGCACCTTACTGCCCTTTTCGTCCAGCTTTTCCTTCTCAATCTTTGTACTACTGCGAGATCGTTTGTTACGCTTGATGACACCACCGCCAGCTACTAGGCTGGTCAGTTCCAGATTGATGTCACCGTTGTTGTTTTTGTGGTCGTCTCCGCTTAGCGTGAGTTCCGCCGTTGTGAGTCCGCCTGTGAAAAATGATTTAAAGTTTTAATTCTGTGACAAATTACGAGTCGAATTAGAAAGCCCAACCTCCTCCGTTCCCATTCAGCTCGTCAGCGGAAGCCGTCGATGGACTGGTACCTATCAACTGTGACGGAGCCGTTCCTCCGCCGGAATTACGAGTTCGCCGCGTTGTCGGTTTGTTCAGAATCAGTTGGATGGAGTCCGAATCGTCCTTTCTTCCGGAGGTGGTGGTTGTCGTGGTGGTGACATTTGTACCAGTTCCACCGGTGGTAGCGGCGTTTGCATTCTCGGCCGCTAAGCTTGACCGCAACCGTGCCGAGGCGGGAATCTTCGAGCGGCCACGCTTGTACGTGATGATGTTCGGGATGTTGATGTACTGGTAGTGATGATGATAGCTTTCCAGGCTGTTGTTCCGAACCGTTCGAACCGAGGCTCGCTGCTTAACCTCGTCCTTCATGGTTAGCTTGATGAGGGGGTTGGGACTTGGTGCTACCGAGCCGGTGATGGCGTTGGTGGTGGTTGTTGTTGTCGATGAGTTCGTTCCGGTACCGGTGAGCGAAGGCTGCTGGGTTTGGGTAGCTTCCGCCATGTTTTGTACATTCTTTTTGTTCTTTTGCTGGTTGGTAGAGACGGACCTGCGGGAGGAAGGTTTTTCAGATTTATTGAAGGTTTTTTGAATATGGAATGGGACTCACCTCTTACTGAACAACCGATTGTTCTGCCGCGTGGAGCACGGAACCAGCAGACTCGTCGCATAGCATCCTCCTCCGGTCGTGCTTGTTACCGGCGTTGTAGTAGTCGCTGCAGGTGTATCTTTGCCATTGGCACTATTGTTAGTGTTTGTAATGGTAGTAATAGTAGTAGTACTTGTAACTGTTAACTGCTCCTCTCCTGCACCACTGTTCTCTTCCTGAAGGCCCTTCGATCTAGTGCTGCTTGTGAGCGTCGCCACTGTCTGATGTCGGGTAACACCCGAAGCAGGAACTACTCCGGATGAATCGGATGGCACTTTGTCTAACAACGACGACGTCGTCGTCGACGCCGCCACCGCTTCCACCGTTGACTGTTTTGGGGGCACCGTCGCCACTGCATCCATCGTCGTCGTCGTCGATGATAAGGATGATGTGGTTTGAGGTGGTGGAGGATGGCGATTGCAGGATGAGGCGATTTGATTCAAGAGATTATTGGCTTGCACACTGGCAACACTGGATGCACCAGCAGCAGCAGCGATTCGATCACTGTTGTTGTTGTTGTTGATAATGTTGTTCGTGATGGCATTGTTGTTGTTGTTGTGATTGTTGTTCGGATTAATAGCGGTAGTATTGCGGAATGGTTGAGATTTAGCACGGGTGTGATGGTGATGGTAGTGATGATGATGGTGGTGATAGTGCTGATGCAGTTGGTTCAGATTGAACCGATTGTTAGTGGGCGGTTCGTCGTGACTGTTCGGGATGACGATGGAGGGATGTTATGTACATACGTGAGCATTGTACAGTGAGTTACCGGTGAAACCAGCCAAGTAGTCGTTTTATAGTGACGAAGCCAAGAGGATATTGAGAAATGATACAAAATCACGGTATTAGTTGATAGTAATTTGCATGAGTAATTGATGACTGGTTGTATAACAAGTCCCCGATCTGCATAAATTAGATTAGCATGTTGGATACAGTCGACAGTGAATCATTCACTGAATTTGAAATGAGGATGAATTATACAACCATTCATCAACTCCGTAGAACGCGTCGAATATCTACCAAGGGAACTGATTACTAACGCATGAAATTTTGACAGGCAAAAAGCGATGAGTGAATTTGGCTATTCTGGGACAAACTCCGCTGCTCAAAGTGTGTGGAATTAGAATCTACCGAAACCTTAATTAGTCCAAAAAACAGTGCGAGAAAGTAATTCAAATCCAACACCATTCTCACTCATCACCCAGCGCATTTTCTGTTCCGAAACAAACCCCCTAAAAGCATTTCCCCTCTAAACCAAATCAACGAACAAGGAAAACACCACACTCACCACTGGGTAATAACATTCGCGGACCGCGACGGTCTCCTCCTCATGGCCTTGATCTGATTAAGTTTATCGCCCTGCGTTTGCTGGGACTGTTCCAGCGAGATCAACCGACTCGTGCGAACCGTCTTAGACCGCCTGGTCACCGGTATGGTAGCACATTTCCGATCCACACTCAACGTCGTCGGTGAGTCCATCCCACCAGGCCCGTCAACGACATCCACCACCGCTGCTGTTAGCCTTGTCCCACCGTCAAAATTATTATTCAACTGATTGTTCTGCTCTTGCTGCTCTTCCTCATCGTTCAACCGCATCGTGTCCACCTTGTGGGATATTCCACGGACCCGTTCCTTCAGCAGCATCTGCCCCCGGCAGGTACTGCTTATGTTACTGTGATCGGTAGCCTTACTCGTCACCGGTGTCGCCGATGAGGACGATGTTGCCGACGAGGCAGACGACGACGAACCGGAGGACGTCGACAGACTACTCCGAACCGCTTCCGGACAAGACTGCTGCAGTTCCTCCCTCCGACCGGCATACTGTTTAACGCTGTAGATTCCGTACTCGTGCTTGATCGGTTTACCGATCGCATGTCGTTTACGATACGCATTCCCTTCATTCATTAGGAAAGCTTCCTTACTCAGCATCCACTGCTGCTGATGGCCAATAACGGAACCCGGGCGGCACAGCCGCAACCAGGCAATCGCTTCCAGCGCGTTAAAATTGTAGTGTTTGATGAGGTACGCCCCGATCAGTGTTCCCGTTCGACCGAGACCGGCTGAAAAATGAAGTTTTCTGACTCATCTTAACTTTATTAGTACAAATCAATGACTCCGAACTTACCCTTACAGTGCACCGCGATTCCTCCCTCCGTCTGTTCGCAGATCGTTAAAAATTTCTTCAGTATGGCATCGTTCGGTGTACTCCCATCGACGAAAAACAAATCATGATGGGTAAATCCCGCCCCGGTAAACCTCGCCGCATCGTAAATCTTCACATTCAACCGAATAATCGTCGTCACGTTGTACTTCCGAAAATACTCAAAGTAAGTCTCCGGGGCATGAATCGGATAGCCATTGTCCAACCGGGACTTACTATGGGGACCACAAAAAGCCAAAAACTTATCCGGTACGATCCAGTTAAAATCACCATTCTCTACCCTCTCATAATACTCGTACTGTTGCGAATCGAAATCCGCAAAATTAAAGAACCCCGCTTCCAGCGCTTTCGCCACCGCATGAATACAATCGTACAGCGATATCCGGTAGCCGGAGTACACGTACGAAGCATCACAAAACTTCGTATAAGTCAACACGTTACACCCACTGGTCAGTGGTTTCAACGCCTCATCCGGCGTTCGCTTCAGATAGATCACCGAGTACGCACCGATCAGGTAGGCCGCATTCAGTCGCTTCGAGGCATCCATCGAGGTGTAGTGGACGATCTTTTTGCGGGCGTGCTGTGCCGAACGGAGTTTCTCGTTCAGCAGTTGACAGTACCGGTACAGCATGCAGATGTTTAGCGGGCCGAAGTCGTTGTAGAAGTTCTCGTACACCAGCTCGTCGTCGATGGTGAAGTAGTGCGTGTTGGACGTACCCCTCGGTTTGAAGTCCTTCTTGAAGGCCACGAAGTACAGTCGATCTGTAAGGGGTGGGAGAAGGGAGTTTTTAAAGTTAGTGTCGTGGTTTGCGTCATGTATCGAACGGGCAATCGTTAAGCTAGGAATTCAGTACTCAGTGGAATTAACCGTAATTTTTATTCTAATCGTTTCTTAGATTTATTTTTTTTTCACTCAAAATACCCTTAACGACAAGGACAAACTCCGGCAACCTCCCGAGCAAGTGCAGAAACAGGATACCACCGAGGCAAGTACACCGTGTATAACCCGTACATATCAACATATGATTCCGTTTCCCTTCTACCCTCAGATATCTACCGACGAATGCTCCGGTGGCCAACGAAGTCATCACTCGATACTGGACAACAAAAAGCTAGTCGGGAAGGCCCCAAATGACATAAACTATCACATTCACGAGCGCGCTGGTGTCTCTTAGTATAGGGCTGCTCTGACTCCGGGAAGTTGTGGATTAGTTCGCGATGAGCTCCTGGTGGCAATTTGAACAAGAAACCTCGGGTGAACACTAAGCTACAATGTACCAACACAGATCACTGGTTAGTCGCTTTCCAATCTATTCCAGTATCTTCTATATCAGATCAAAGCCCCTCGTCTCAGGATATAAAACAATCGCGCGTTCCTTGCAACACCACCAGTTCTATGAAAAACTCTGCCGAGGATCGTCGACCGCCCTTACAACGATAGTTCCACGAATCTACAGTCGCTTCAGTGCTTCGTTCCCTCATCCAGCAGGGATAATACCCTAATATGAGCTGTACAATAGAATACGAATGAATTGAGAAACAACCTTAATTAGGATATTGTAGCTGCGTCCGTCTACTTGGCCTTCCAGGAGGACTACATAGGAACGAAGTGATCGGTTCAACATCTATCAACCTGTTGGCCTTGGGACTCAAGACGATGTTTCCACCGAACTGGTCTTACGATCTTACGGTAAGCAACCCACCCAAAACACCCACGGAAATTGAGTGACGAAACGCTAGAACCTCCAGAGCGTGCAACTTTTATTTTTTGCTAAAGGAACTTGGATGCACCAAGTTTCGTGCCCTTGAGCGCCAATTGATACATGCATTTTTTTTTTTACTTTAGGAAAAAATAAAGGTTGCATACTCACAGGCTTTTACCTCTAGTGCCATTGGACAAGAGTTCGGTTCCCTATACTCGTCAGCGACATAGAGCTTCTGTGCATGGCCAACCGAGACATCACTCGGTACCAGCCAGTTGCTTTGGGCGTTCAAATATGTTGTGTGAACTGTTTGAATTTAGCGTCTAACGCCAATTATTCGGTGTTAGTTTGGATATATCGTTTGACAGCAAGTTGGTGTCAGTTACTGACGAGTGGAACACGAAACATGCAACAAATCCAACGTCTTCAGATCGCGCTGGAGCGTAGTAGTGTCACGAATCGCAAATCGCTATAAAACGAGCGGTATAACTGCGATCGCCATCGTGGAGTCAATGCCGACGCCATTCCAATCGGCATCCTTAGAGCTGCCTGGATTCGTTACCACATCCAGGCCAGCGCAGACGGGGTTACCGAGGTCCTTCTACAGGCAACGAGAACGTCGTTAGTCAGTAGCCAAAATTCCGCGGCCGCTCGCGAGCTACGGAGAAACCGTGGACATCAAGGAAGCAGTGCTGACATCGGCACCCGAGGTAGGAGTAACCTAAGAAAGTGGGTGGAAAAGTGCAACGGAAACAAAAACCAAATAAAAGTGACATCGATATTCGGAATCAAGTGGGTTTTCTTGAAGGTCAAACAAGTACTCCTTGATAGCAGCTTGCGATCGCAAGCCTTCGCTGAAAAGTGTGGAGGGGGGTCTCATAAGTGCTGGGAGTAACGACTCCGCCAGAGACAGACGTTGCACATACCCTACGTCAGGTTATGCGTCCCCTTGGAGATCGTTGATACAACAAACTCCTGGAATTCATCAAGAAGTTGGCCAAATTTCCAAGTACGTCCACGCTACATCGATACTTGTATCAGCCCCATTCCCGGCGCCCGTTAGACGGTCTACGTTCTGCGTAACAGGCACAAATGGTCACTACCCCGTTATGGTCCACGTTAACTGTACATCATCCCCAACGTGTAGTACACTAGTCGAATTTTGAGGTAGCCGTAGCCCTCAAAACGCGTGAAAAGCTCTACGACTGTTAGTAAATAAGGCGGCTAGTAATCCTCCTCCTCAGGCACGGAACAGGCAGAACTCGGTTTTCCGGACCAAAAAGCGCCAGCAGCAAGACCGAGATCGCGAAGCGATGGAGCAGCTGTACCGCGCTAAAGACACACGGAAATTCTACGAGAAGTTGAACCGCTCGCGCAGGGGCCACGTACCACAGGCCGACATGTGCAGAGATACAAACGGGAATCTTCTCACGGACCAGTGTGAGGTGATCCAGAGGTGGCGGCAGCACTACGAAGAACACCTGAACGGCGATGCAGCAGACGACGAGGATGGCACGGTAACGCACCTGGGAGCACGCGCGGAAGACATTACACTACCGGCTCCGGATCTCCAAGAAATCCAGGAGGAGATTAGCCGGCTCAAAAATAATAAAGCCACTGGGGTTGACCAAATACCAAGCGAGCTACTAAAACACGGTGGCGAGCCACTGGCTAAAGCGCTGCACTGGGTGATTACCAAGATTTGGGAGGAGATTTTACCGGAGGAGTGGATGGAAGGTGTCGTGTGTCCTATCTACAAAAAGGGCGACAAGCTGGATTGTTGTAATTACCGAGCAATCACCCTGCTGAACGCTGCCTACAAGGTACTGTCCCAAATACTATGCCGTCGACTATCACCAATTGCAAGAGAGTTCGTGGGGCAGTACCAGGTGGGTTTCATGAGCGAACGATCTACCACGGACCAGGTGTTCGCTCTTCGTCAAGTACTGCAGAAATGCCGCGAGTACAATGTGCCCACACATCATTTGTTCATCGACTTCAAAGCCGCATACGACACTATCGATCGAGACCAGCTATGGCAGATTATGCACGAGTACGGATTCCCGGACAAACTGACGCGATTAGTGAAGGCGACGATGGATCGGGTGATGCGCGTAGTACGTGTCTCAGGGACGCTCTCGAGTCCCTTCGAATCACGCAGAGGGTTACGGCAAGGTGATGGTCTCTCGTGTCTGTTATTCAACATCGCGCTGGAAGGTGTAATGAGAAGAGCAGGGATCGACACGAGTGGTACGATGTTCACAAAGTCCGTTCAGCTACTTGGCTTCGCCGATGACGTTGATATTATTGCACGAAACTTTGAGAAGATGGAGGAAGCCTACATCAGACTGAAAAGAGAAGCCAAGCGCGTCGGACTTGCCATCAACACGGCGAAGACAAAGTACATGATAGGAAGGGGTTCACGAGAAGAGAATGAGAACCGCCCGCTTCGAGTTTGCATCGGTGGCGACGAAATCGAGGTGGTTGAAGAGTTCGTGTACTTGGGCTCACTGGTGACCGCCGACAATGATACCAGCAGAGAGATTCGTAGACGCATCGCAAGACACTTCGATCGAACAGAGTTCGCCGTCGTACGAAGCTGACCATCTACAAGACGCTGATTAGACCGGTAGTTCTCTACGGGCACGAGACCTGGACCATGCTCGTGGAGGACCAACGCGCACTTGGTGTCTTCGAACGGAAAGTGTTGCGTACCATCTACGGTGGAGTGCAGATGGAAGACGACACATGGAAACGGCGAATGAACCATGAGCTGCATCAGCTGTTGGGGGAGCCGCCCATCTGTCATACCGCGAAAATCGGACGACTACGGTGGGCCGGGCACGTAGCCAGAATGTCGGACAATAGCCCGGTGAAAACGGTTCTCAATTGCAATCCGACCGGTACAAGAGGACGTGGCGCGCAGCGAGCACGATGGATCGACCAGGTGGAAGACGATTTGCGGACCCTTCGCAGACTGCGTGGCTGGCGACGCGCGGCCATGGACCGAGTGGAATGGAGGAATCTTTTGTATACGGCACAGGCCACTTCGGCCTTAATCTGTTAATAAATAAAAAAAAAATGATGATATCCATGACGCCAAACCCAGTATAATTCTGGTGGTAGATGGTATAGTTCCCTTGTCCGTTACGGTACAGTCACAAATGGCGGTTATTCAAATCTGGCTATCAAGCCCATGGGAGCTTGAGCAATTAGTGCCGCTATGGTGTCACAGCTAGGTCGGTTCGATTGCAGATTCCTACCATCAAACGCGTGGTGTGTACTGATATGCGGGCTCTGATATAGTAGGATATACGGGTTTCCCCTTTCCAGCAGTGGTTGTTTGCCGTTGGATTCTTTTGCCTTTCGGAAACCAAACCATTGCATGTCCCACTGTTGTCGCATCGCGTTTTTTTTTTGCTCTCCAAGCATCTTAAGCTGGGATCGATAGATCAATGGCCGGCTGTGCTCTTGTCTCGTTCGCAGGTCGATCTGCCTCGTCGTTACCTGTTATGCCACTATGTCCTGGGATCCAAACGAATCGAACAGGTTTGCTCTGCTCTAACACTTGTGTCCCCGGGATCCATGGATGCTTCCATTTGCCGCCTTTTAAGACCAATGTGCAGCTTGCAGAGTCTGTTAGAACGACCAGTTCGTTCTGAATGTTCCGAATTGACAAACCCATCCTAATAGCATACACTCGCGCAGAAAAAAAGCTTTAGTGTTACGGAAGACTGTGTTCCCGGAAGACCATGGAGTCCGGCACCCACTGTATTTGGAGCTGTCGGAGTATAATACAGTCGATTGCTGAAATCAGTTAATCAACATTTCTTCGACGACTGATCGAACTTTGCCGGGTGGGTCTCCGGCCCGTACAACTTTCTTCACGTCCCAAACAATCGTCAGTTTCGCTGTGTGCCACCCTGGATCCCTTCTTCGGGTAAGCGTGCCTGCGTAAACTCCGACGCTCGTCGGATCAGTGGGAGACCGCTGTTGTTACGGTCTTTCTCCAGCACTCGAAAAGCAATCCGCGCAATCGACTGTACCGCTATGATAGAAGGGAATTGGCCTTGTAACAAATGCACTAGAGGCGATACGAACCATTTTGTTGTAAGCAGGAGCAAGTGTCTGCAGCGATATTTGGCCTCCTCTGCTCACTAGGCCAATCTCATAAATTATCTTCGAAGTGATCATCGCCGATCCCACTTGATGTAATGGCGATCGTTTACCACGCGGAAGTTTGGCACCTATCATTTTAAGAATCCGGTGCCTGGAGTCGCTGAACTTTTTCACCATCTTGCAATGCGCTTTAAAATTCAAAGTCCGGTTCAACTTTACACCGAGGATCCTCAATCCGTTTGTTTTCGGGACAACTACACGGTCGATGGTGATGTCACGCATTGGGTCTCGACGTGTGTTGGGACTGCAGTAAAAGATGTTCGACTTTGTAGCAGAAATCGCGAATCCAACATTCTTCGTCCATTTTTCGACAGCCTTAACCGCGGCCTGCAGTTTTCGACGTAGCCCTTCTGTTTTGCGACCTCGCACCACAAGGAGTATGTCGTCTGCATACAAAAGTATTTCCACGCCAGCTGGGATTACTTTGAAAATCGGTTGCATCGCGACAAGGAATAATAATGCTATTAAACCGGCTGTACCTGACGATTCTTCGGCTTCCAGCTGTGCAACTCCAAGCAGTATGTACTACCAAAACGTACACGGATTAAGGACCAAAATAGACGCATTTTTCTTGACTGCTTCGGAAGCCGAGTACGAATATTCGTCCTTACGGGAACCTGGCTGAATGACCAAATCTCACTCTGCACTAGAGTGACAGAAAAAAATGACCCCCCTCGGCCCACCCCTGAGTCGATTCCTAGTCCCACCAGGAGTGTCTGCTCCAAATTTGAGCCAAATCGAACAAATCTAGCTACCGGACCAACGTGCTTGAAGTTTGTATGGGATTTTTCGACAATTTACATGGGGAAACCCCACTTTCGCACATTTTCCCCGCTAGGTGGCACTGTATACATCAGCTTATCACCAAAAAGTAAAACTTAAGAAGACAATTCTATTATCTACAACTTTGTTGAAGACTGCAAAGCGATCCGACTCGAACAAGAAAAGTTATTAAACTTTTAACAAAGTGATGTCTGAGTCAGTTTTGCATGGGGCCTAGCAGTGCATGGTAGTGTATCAGTACTAGGTTCTAACAAGCTAAACATTTTGTGGAATAATGGTTAGATTTAGCTCAATAGCATGTTCGGAAGAATTGTAGAACATAATACGAGTTATGTTTTGGTTAGAAAATTTTGGTTCCACCTGTGACAGCATAGATGGCGCCAACACTAACTTTTCAACGAAGAGATAGAAATTAGGTGTCTTCTACAAAGTTGTAGAACAAGCCTTTTGCAGTAATTCTTCCAAACATCTCGATATTTTATCTCTCTCCGTTGAAAAGTTAGTGTTGGCGCCATCTATGCGGTCACAGGTGGAACTAAAATTTTCTAACCAAAACATAATTCGTATTATGTACTGCAATTCTTCCGAACACACTATTCAGCTTAATCTAACCATTATTCCACAAATATGTTTAGTTTGTTAGAACCTAGTACTGTTACACTACCATGTACTGCTAGGCCCCATGCAAAACTGACTCAGATATCACTTCGCTAAAAGTTTAATAACTTCTTTCAACAAAGCCGGATTGACTAGCAGTCTTCGACAAAGTTGTAGACAATTAAATTATCTTTATTTTCACTTGCAGTGACAATACTATAGTGCCACCTAGCAGTGAAAATGCGAACTAGTGGGTTTTCTCCATGTAAATTGTCGAAAAATCTCATACAAACTTCGGGCACGTTGGTCCGGTAGCTAGACTTGTCCGATTTGCTTCAAATTTGGAGCAAGTACTCCTGGTGGGACTCGGAATTGACTCAGTGGTGGGCCGAGCGAGTTTTCAAAAATTCTTTATTTTTCTGGGCACTCTACTCTGCACAACTGTTTGGACATCAATCCGCCGTTTTTAGGCATGACCGTTTCCCTTTGAACAGCCTTACGACTCGCGCGGGGGGCGCTTTATAATTTTTTAAAAATTTATTTCGTCTTCGGCATATACCGTACAGATTGCTCTTAATACTATTGCTAATGTCAATATTAAACATTTTAATTGCTAACTTAGATTTACAAACTAATATAGTTTAGATGAATTTGCTACAACATTTGTCCACCGGATTATTGTGGCCATAAGCTGTACAATGTCTAGAAATCCACAGAGGCGGACGATTCCTTATACCATGAGGAGGAACAAACAAATTAATCCTAGAAAGAATTTCAGTACAGCCAATATTGTTCGATAACATATCGTAGATGAACATTCTATGCAAGAAATCTAGCAAAATGCACCTATTATTATCCGGCGGAAGACGGATAGGATCGTTTTCTGAGAGCAAATCGTACAAAGCTTCTCTGAACACGCCGATTACTTTGGACAGCGTGATTTTGTGGCCCATACTTGTACAGCATACTCTAAGGTACTCCGGACCAGTGAGCATGATATTGTTTTCAACGCGTAGAAATCCACAAAATCAACTGTGTTCCGTTTTACAAAAACCCAGTGTGGCAAAAGCCTTCGCCTTTGTTTGCAGTGATGTGGTCGGCGAAACGAAGTTTTCTGACCAACAACATTCCTAAGTCACGGATGGCATCCACCCTCTCGATGACACAGGCAGTCTATTCACAACGCCTTACGATTGCCAAGCACCCGAAACTTATCACCTTACAATTATCGACGTTGATCTACATGTCGTTTAGTAAGCGCCATTCCTCTATATTGTCTATATCGTTTTGAAGCACAGCAGAATCGAGTCCTGAGGCAATTGAACGAAAGATTTTCAGATCATCAGCGTAGAGTAGTCCAAACTTGATGCGGGTGCAAAGATCGTTGATGAATAAGAGAAAGGTATGTGATCCTAGGTGACTTCCTTGAGGTATACCGGTTGGCGTTTCGAACGTGTGATTCTAGCGAAAGCGGATCACTCGGAAAGGTAGCAATGCAGCCATCTGGTTACCCATCCAGGAAAACCTACTCGCTCAAGTTTCAAAACGGCAATGTTGTGAGGTACCTTGCCGAATGATTTCGTAAATTAACAAAATATATTGCGTCCATTCGTTGACGATTCTCGACAGCTGGAATCACGTCATCAAGTTTGAAGTGGCGGAACGTTTTTTTTGTTGTAAATTCGTGCTGACATTCGTCAATTATGCTGGAAAATGCAGCGCACATTGCATTATAAACTCTTCCAGAACTAGCTTTATTTTTGTTTGAAGATAGACATTTTTGGGTATACCCCCGGAACGTTTTCTGGTCTTTCTAAATGTCCAGAATGTAGAGGGATTATTTCAAATGCTGCGATGGATTTGGTTCAGCTATTCACCGAATGCACTGTTACGGCTGTTTTATATTGAAGTTCCATTTGACGAATAGTTTTGTTGTCGTCAGTCCTACGACGAAAGTATCGCTTTCGTTGTTTCCGGAGTACGTTGCGTAGGTGACCAAGCTCGGGATTCCCCCACGGAAACTTATAATCTGCTTTTCTGTTGATACGTTTTTTATGAACATTCTTTCGGCGTCGAAACGAGGACATACGAACAGTATGTGTTGGGCAGTTTCGTCGACACCTGGGCAGTCAGGGCAGACGGAGACCTCCGCGTGCCCGAACCTGTGGAAGTACTGTCGGAAGCAGCCATGGCCTGACCCTGACAGGAATTGTGTCAGATGGAAGTGAACTTCCCCATGGGGTCTACCCACCCTACTCGATATGTTAGGTATCAGCCGGTTGGTCCACCTACCTTTCGAGGAGTTATCCCACTCACGCTGCCATCTGGCGACCGAGGTCACCCTGGTGCGCTCGCGGGCTCCTCTATTTCCACGTAACTCGAAGCACTCCTCATCTTCCCGGATGACCAGCCCAACTGGCATCATGCTCGCTATCACGCAGGATGCATCGTGTGATACCGTGCGGTAGGCAGATATCACTCTGAGGCACATCACGCGGTAGGTGCTCTCCAATTTCCGTAGGTAACTGGTTACCCTCAGTGCTCTTGACCATGACGGGCCGCCGTACCTGAGGTTAGATACGGCAACGCCAGCCAGTAGCCTACGTCTACTGGCGCACACCTTTGAGCTGTTGGACATCATCCTCGATAGAGCCACAACAGCAGTCGACGCTCTCTTGCATGTGTAGTCGACGTGGCTGCCGAAGGTCAGCTTGTCGTCTATGACTCCGAGAGACTTCAGACTTCGCTGTGAGATGATCACTTCTCCCACATGGATAACTGCATGTTGTGTCGACTTGCGGTTGTTAACGATAACTACCTCCGTCTTATGCTGAGCGAGCTCATCAATTCCTCCACCGTGTTGATCACGTGTTCTGCAGTTAGTTCTACCTCAGAGACTGACTCTCCATAGACCTCCAAGGTAACGTCGTCGGTAAAGCCGTCGATCTTGACCCCAGGAGGGAACTTCAGTCTCAGAACCCCGTCATACATGAGGTTCCATAGCACCGGGCCTAGGATCGAGCCCTGCGGGACTCTGGAAGTAGCTTTCCAGGATCCGGTACAGACCCACTGGTAGGCTAAGCCGGTGTAACGAGAGCGCGATGGCATCCCAGCTTGCGCTGTTGAATGCGTTCTTCACGTCAAGTGTCACTTCACGTCAAGTGTCACAGTATCGAATGCCTCGCCTTTTTCGTTGGATCGTTATCTCGACAGACTTTATCACTGAGTTGATAGCGTCCACTGTGGACTTACCCTTCCGAAAGCCAAACTGGTTGCTTGACAGGCCGTCCGTACCTTCTGCGTACGGGGTTAGCCTGTTGAGGATGATCCTCTCGAGCAATTTGCCAGTCGTGTCGATCAGTCAGATTGGTCTGTATGCCGATAAGTCGCCTGGCGGCTTCCCGGGCTTCGTCAACAACACCAATTTCGGCCTTTTCCATCTATCGGGGAAGCGGCACTCGTCAAGGCATCTCTGCATAGCTAGCCTGAACATGTTCGGGTTCGCTATGATCGCTGCCTTGAGAACGCTGTTTGGAACTCCATCCGGCCCTGGAGCTTTGTTCATTGCTAGGGAATTAGCCACTGCGAGTAGTTCTTCATTCGTCACCGGAGCCACCATTTCGGCCGTGCCCGCACTGTTTCGTAGTGCAGGTGGCCAGGGGCTTGTGGCTCGAGACGGGAAGAGTACTTCGATAATCGTTGCCAACCGGTCCGGAGACCGTTCTGGGGGTGGAGAGCCTGCTCCTGTCTGTACCCTTACATTCGTACGATTTATGGCCGGACTGAAGGCACCGGTAGCACCTATCCACTGAAGGCGGCTGGGGTATGCTAATTGGGCATACTGACCAGCCGATCTTTAGTTTACCTATCACGGTAACCTTTTTGGCATCTGCCTTCAGTAGCCTGAGGTAGGCTACTTGGGTGCCGGAGGGTCCCCCTCTCAAGTGCACAGAGGCCCGCTCGATTCTTACGTCGCATTGCTCCTTGACGGCTGCGACGACATCGTCTGCGGTCGTGAACTCGTCCAGATGCTTAAACTGGAGTCATTTACGCCCCTAATGACGCCTTCACCCAGGACCTCTTGGGCCAAGGCCTTATAGACAGCACTGGATTGTGCGCCTTGCTTAAGCACTAAAAGCATTTCGCCTGTATTGGTGCGTCTCACGCTGCGCAGGTCTTGCCCGAGTCTTTCGGCCGCCCTCATCGACTTTAGGACGTCGGCATATTTGTCCTTGTCGGTCTTTAACCACAAGGCCTCGCCTCTGTCCTTGGCCCTCATCGCGGGCCGCGGTGCATCCGGTGTCGGTGCCGGCTTCTTCTTGGTAACCAGCGTCCAGGGGTTTACACCCCCTGCCCCGGTTGCACCGAGTTGCTGGTACCTTCTCTCTGCCTGGCGGGGTCATTTTCGTCCCCGGTTTACCTCGACCAAACGGCGTTTGGCGTTTGGGGTGCTCCATAGAAGGGGAAGGCCCCTGTCTGGGTACCTATGTCGGCCTTCTCCCTTCCCTCCCTCTTGGAGGCCACTATCTGGGTTCCTCTGTCGGACTTTTCTCCGCACTCCACCCTCTTGGCGTAAGCCTGCTGTTCCTGTCTTGCGACACGAACAGCCTTCCGGAGCACCAGCAGGATCTGTTTCAGCTCCTTGCGGATATTTTGCTTCGCGTTAGTGAACTCGATTATAGTATCGAGCTGCTCCACCACTTTACGCATCGCGGATAGTGGCCCGTCCAGCGCGTTGGTAGGGCTATTTTCTACCACTGCTGGGGGGTCACTTGTGCTGTCGGATACAGCCCTCGTCGCTCCACTACTCTCCCCACTGGGGGGAGACCTCATCAAACCACCTTTAGCAAGGGGGGTTCGGCACCTCTGTTTGTTTGTTTTTGTTCTTCACGTCGCTCATTGATCTTACGAGTCGCGCGAGAAAGAAAGGTCCGCCACGCCAGAGCTCCGCAGTAACGTGGTAAGGGACGCTTACTGTGGGGGTTGCCCAGGTACTCCACAGGCTCCGTTAACGATCGAGCATCTTTATCACCCCCTCGATTATTCATCCCTCGGCACGGGTCGCTTCACGCCTTGGACTTGGGGTTATGACCTATTTTGCTTTACGTGGTGACCGCGGCCCAGATCATCACAACCATCCTCCTTTACCAGGACTTTGGACCTGTAGCTCTAGTTCTCAATAGTTCCAAGTACGTAGGTTATTACAGACATGATACTATTGTGATCCGTCGTTCGCTAGCGGAGTTGATAGCAGTCTACAATAAGAAATGTGATTAAATGGTCTTTGAAGAGGATTGAGGGAAACTTAGCTTCGTTCGGTGCATATGGTGCAGCACCGATTCGTTCGCGAATCCTTAAAATTATGTTGTGATCTAGGAATGGCCAGATCTCAAAGATTGAGCTGCACTCGTTGAAGATACGGTGACGGTTTTTGGCAGACGTTGTGACTTGATCAGTACAGCAATTTCGTGCGTGAAGACCACAATTTGCGCCATCCCACACAGCGCGTATTCAGCTCGGTAAAGCTCATCCTGGGAAAGCATACTGAGTTCCACATGTTGACTCTTGCTCTTCCGAAGTAGGTGGTCGAGGTAACAGAAAATATAAGCCGTGTAACTATGCAACCTGGTTCATAAGCTAAACCAAGCGACGTTTATGTTTGTAGCGAAATGACTGATATTGAAATGGATGACGCGAAAATTTCAGAAAATAATTGTTCTTCGGACTACTGAGCCCTAAGCTTCTGTAGAATATCTAGAGCTCGGAATCACGGATTGTTAATTGAAATCGGAGGCTCAGCATCCATTGCGTTACGACATCTGCCGGGTGAAGTTACGGCGAAGACAAGTTTCCAATCTCTCGATCATCAACTGCCGGGTACGAGTGATGACTTTTAACCGTGTTCAGCATTCAAATACCGAATGAAGCCGCCATCCGTTCGAGTTTCGGGACCGACTCGTGCGCAAGTCTATGAGTAAAGTGTCCCCTTCCTCGTTCTATCTTTCGTCAGGACAAAGTTACAACAAACTGTGTTTGGTTAGTGTAGAAAACGAAGTTCCGATGGTTCACAATTGAAATGCGACCAGGCACAGACCATAAGCGGTTGAGACAATCAAGTGCACGGTTAGACGATTCATCCACATTTCAACCCATAACGCAAGTATTTTTTTAAATTGAAATTTGGGTAAACTGAGCTTTGCTGAGAATAATTTCGTTCTTTTTGAAAGTAACTAATTTGAATTATTTACAAGAAATCAGTTCCTTTTCTATTGTAATCTGCCTTTTTTGGAAGATGTTATCTGTTGTAGTAAATGAGAAAACAAAACATTCTTACATGATTGCTGGACATAACCAAAAATCTTAAAACATGTATTCGCACTTACGTCAACAATAAAAAATGAAGTGCACAAAGAAAAATAGATTTTTGTCGAACAACTTTCCGTGTACGATATAACATATATTAGCAGCAGCAGCACCACCACCCGGGCGAACCATTTCCCGCAGTCAATCAAATGTCGTCCTCTAACGTGTGTGAAATGGGTTGGAAAGGCGATAGGAACCGACACCGGAATGGAATGGTATTTATAGTTTGTAATAACATCAGCTAACTATATTATTTCCGAATATACATACACATACACACACATAATAAAGTAACATATTTTCACTTACTCTCGACAATCTCCGAGGCCGACTGTAAACATTCGTTCAGATCCATCCTTTCGCTCTTTTGTCCGAACATGAAGACCCTTCGAATCAGCTGGTGCTGCTTCTGCTGCTGTTTCAGGTTGCTACTAATATATTCCCCCGCACCTTTAGTACGTCTGCTGTGGGACTACTGCAACAGTTTCGCGTCCGGAGTTCGCGTGTTAAGCTACCGAACTTTATAGGCCAATGTTATTTCCAGTAGGGGCCGAAGCTGACCTTCCGCTACTTTGAAGAGTTTTGTTGTCCAACGCGTTGAGTCCAATTGTCCTTTTACCCACGTACGAACGAACGAACGAGTTGCTTCACTCCCAACCTCCCCAAAGGAAAGGGCACCACCACCAGCTGCTGCTGCAGCAGCTCGGGGTTGAGATCGCAAGGAAAGGAAAGCGACGTGTGTGCTTTATGACCTGTTGTGGTGGTGGCGGCTTCCTGCTACTACTACTACTACTTCTGGGTGTTGTGTTTCTTCCTCCGGCCTCCGATCCCGAGCCCGCCGTTCCCGTCACCACTGTTGTTGTTGTTGTCCGGTGATGGGGGTTGTTCTCTTTCTAACATTGCGTGGTGGCTGCATCTCGTTAACCTAGAATAAAGCCAGGAGAAGAAGAAAAAAGGATTATGTTTCTGTTGCTGTCGGCGGTGGTTGGTGTGAACTTTACACAAATAGAGAGGATTTGAAAATCGATCGACAATCATGGGATACTACCTACTACTGTTTGCAAGCTTTGTGTCTGTTGGGGGCTTTTAAAACGGTGTCCATGTAGGGTTTGTTTTGAACAATTTTGAGTGGAGGATATTCCGAGTTCGATAAACGTGTTTAATTTTTCTTTTAATGTTTGGAAATATTTCTGCCTTTTTAGACCTTTCCATACTGCCTTGCAACCTTGCCAAAATCGTTTGGAATGTCCATGTTAGGTTTAAAGCATTTTAGATAATTTACCTTCTTAATCGTTTTAAACTTAATTTAACTTTTCTGACGAGTTTTTTGCTTTTTATGCCTAAACAAGGTCCAAAGGGTTGTACAACCTCTAAAAAGACTACATAACTACTTTCTTCAATTTAAACCCATTCAGCCTATGCTGGAATTTTGCTGCATGTTTAACATTTTTTCACGTTTTGAGAGTTTCTGTAAGCTTTTTTGGTGTGTTTGTGTGATTTAGTGGCATTTTTAAAAACTTTACAAATTATGTAATAATGCATATAAAATAAACGATTAATAATTAATAAATAATATTTCGTTTGGCAAGCAATTAGTAGTCACACCTTTTTCTGACCTGACTTATAAAGTTGCTATTTAATTTTTGGTATCTACAACTCTAAGCTAGCTCGATTATCGAAATGATACATTCTACTAGTGAATGCATTTGACCCATCCACATGTCGAGCTTTCGCATGTGAGATTTTCGATATATTAAGGTTTAAAGAGCATCAATTGTCTGACCTGTAATTTATTGGCACTGTATGGTATGCACGTTTATTGCAAGTCACACTAAAACTCCTTCCCTTTTGCTCACGGAACTACAATAAAGTATCACTTAGTGGAAAGGCTCATTAAACTTGTTCGCGTTATTTGATCCATTCAATTGCTCATCTTTGAGTCATTGGTAAATTGTACTCACTGGGCACGTTTTCGTCTCGAAAGTGGCCCACCGTAAATTTTCTTCCACGGTGACCATGCGTTTCGTAAAACCCTACAACACGCTCGCGGAGTGCTTGCTGTTTCGACGCCATCTTCGATTGAACTGACAGCACTCGAGCGGAAAGACACATGACACCCATTTCTAGGGAGTCCAGAAAGCAATTATTTTCGAGAGAAAAAAAATTACGCTCTTTTCTTTAATTACAGAAAGGTATTGGAATAATTCTCATTTTTATTGAACGCCGTTACTTTAGACTATTTAGATCCTCTACATACTTAAGCCAATTACCTCCGAATATCAACTCGGATCGCTACCATTTACTCCTCAGCGGTGGATCTAGTCTATTAACGAGCTTTCCGGTAGGGTGCTGGGATCGGTTCTGTGATCACAGGCAAAGCGTGACATCTGGTACATTGGCGCCTCGACGAACTGCTACCAGTGCATCTACGCAAACTACTCGAGCTAGCGAGCTCCGGCGGAATGGAACTAGCCAACTACACGGGACAACCGGTAGGGTGTGCATATTAGGAATGTCTGCTCTGGTCGCTTACTTCATTGATGTCTTCTCTATTTCATCTATAGCTCAACTAGAATCTCTGCAACCATTCTCCACGGCTTTTCACATCCCTTTGACGATATTCTCATTTCCTTGAATCTGAGGAGTTCATTCCATACCTTTTCATTCCGGTAAACAATAGGTTGAAGGTGCGTGACCAAACTGATGTAGATACTTCCTAAAGCAGTAGCAACCTGATAAAAACTGCGTTCTTTTCGTATTCCACCAACGACACATTCAGATTTCTTCGATCTTCCGATCTGTGCATTATGCCGAACATGTTGCCATTTGACCATCGAGACGGCTCTTTCCATCCTCCTTGCGAGGTTTCCAAAAACTGTTTCGTTTGGCATGTAATCTGTAATTGTAAATTTGGTTTTTGGGCGCTTTTTATTTATTGACAGATTAAGGCCGAAGTGGCCTGTGCCGTATACAAAAGATTCCTCCATTCCACTCGGTCCATGGCCGCGCGTCGCCAGCCACGCAGTCTGCGAAGGGTCCGCAAATCGTCTTCCACCTGGTCGATCCATCGTGCTCGCTGCGCGCCACGTCTTCTTGTACCGGTCGGATTGCAATTGAGAACCGTTTTCACCGAGCTATTGTCCGACATTCTGGCTACGTGCCCGGCCCACCGTAGTCGTCCGATTTTCGCGGTATGACAGATGGGCGGCTCCCCCAACAGCTGATGCAACTCATGGTTCATTCGCCGTCTCCATGTGCCGTCTTCCATCTGCACTGCACCGTAGATGGTACGCAGCACTTTCCGTTCGAAGACACCAAGTGCGCGTTGGTCCTCCACGAGCATGGTCCAGGTCTCGTGCCCGTAGAGAACTACCGGTCTAATCAGCGTCTTGTAGATGGTCAGCTTCGTACGACGGTGAACTCTGTTCGACCGAAGTGTCTTGCGGAGGCCAAAGTAAGCACGATTTCCTGCCACGATGCGTCTACGAATCTCTCTGCTGGTATCATTGTCGGCGGTCACCAGTGAGCCCAAGTACACAAACTCTTCAACCACCTCGATTTCGTCGCCACCAATGCAAACTCGAAGCGGGCGGTTCTCATTCTCTTCTCGTGAACCTCTTCCTATCATGTACTTTGTCTTCGACGTGTTGATGGCAAGTCCGACGCGCTTGGCTTCTCTTTTCAGTCTGATGTAGGCTTCCTCCATCTTCTCAAAGTTTCGTGCAATAATATCAACGTCATCGGCGAAGCCAAGTAGCTGAACGGACTTTGTGAAAATCGTACCACTCGTGTCGATCCCTGCTCTTCTTATTACACCTTCCAGCGCGATGTTGAATAACAGACACGAGAGACCATCACCTTGCCGTAACCCTCTGCGTGATTCGAAGGGACTCGAGAGCGTCCCTGAGACACGTACTACGCACATCACCCGATCCATCGCCGCCTTCACTAATCGCGTCAGTTTGTCCGGGAATCCGTACTCGTGCATAATCTGCCATAGCTGATCTCGATCGATAGTGTCGTATGCGGCTTTGAAGTCGATGAACAAATGATGTGTGGGCACATTGTACTCGCGGCATTTCTGCAGTACTTGACGAAGAGCGAACACCTGGTCCGTGGTAGATCGTTCGCTCATGAAACCCGCCTGGTACTGCCCCACGAACTCTCTTGCAATTGGTGATAGTCGACGGCATAGTATTTGGGAGAGTACCTTGTAGGCGGTGTTCAGCAGGGTGATTGCTCGGTAATTACAGCAATCCAGCTTGTCGCCCTTTTTGTAGATAGGACACAGGACACCTTCCATCCACTCCTCCGGTAAAATCTCCTCCTCCCAAATCTTGGTAATCACCCAGTGCAGCGCTTTAGCCAGTGGCTCGCCACCGTGTTTTAGTAGCTCGTTTGGTATTTGGTCAACCCCAGCGGCTTTATTATTTTTGAGCCGGCTGATCTCCTCCTGGATTTCTTGGAGATCCGGAGCCGGTAGTGTAATGTCTTCCGCGCGTGCTCCCAGGTGCGTTACCGTGCCATCCTCGTCGTCTGCTGCATCGCCGTTCAGGTGTTCTTCGTAGTGCTGCCGCCACCTCTGGATCACCTCACACTGGTCCGTGAGAAGATTCCCGTTTGTATCTCTGCACATGTCGGCCTGTGGTACGTGGCCCCTGCGCGAGCGGTTCAACTTCTCGTAGAATTTCCGTGTGTCTTTAGCGCGGTACAGCTGCTCCATCGCTTCGCGATCTCGGTCTTCCTGCTGGCGCTTTGTGGTCCGGAAAACCGAGTTCTGCCTGTTCCGTGCCTGTTTATATCGCGCCTCGTTCGCCCTCGTGCGGTGTTGCAGCATTCTCGCCCATGCTGCATTCTTCTCTTCGACTAACTGCTCGCATTCGCCGTCGTACCAGTCGCTTCTTCGGTCCGGACCCACCGTACCTAGTGCAGTGGCTGCGGTGCTACCTATGGCGGATCGGATATCTCTCCAGCCATCTTCAAGGGCAACTGCGCCTAGCTGCTCTTCCGTTGGTAGTGCCACTTCCAGCTGCTGCGCGTATTCTTGAGCCACTCTGCCATCTTGTAGCCGCTCGATGTTTAACCGCGGCGTTCGGCTTCGACGAGAGCTATGCACTGTCGAAAGTTTTGAGCGTAAGCATACTGCAACCAGGTGGTGGTCCGAATCTATATTCGCACTGCGATAAGTGCGGACGTTTGTGATGTCCGAGAAGAATCTACCGTCGATTAGAACGTGGTCGATTTGATTTTTTGTTACTTGGTTCGGTGATCTCCAGGTGACTTTGTGGATATCTTTGCGAGGGAAGAAGGTGCTTCGGATTACCATTCCACGGGAGGCAGCGAAGTTCACACATCGTTGGCCGTTGTCATTTGATACGGGATGCAGGCTGTTAGGCCCGATCACCGGTCTGTACATTGCCTCCCTTTCTACCTGTGCGTTCATGTCGCCGATGACAATTTTCACGTCTCGCAGAGGGCACCCGTCGTATGTCTGCTCCAGCTGCATGTAGAACGCTTCTTTCTCGTCGTCGGGTCTCCCTTCGTGTGGGCAGTGCACGTTGATGATGCTGTAGTTGAAGAAACGGCCTTTGATCCTCAACTTGCACATCCTTGCGTTGATCGGCTGCCACCCGATCACACGTTGGCGCATCTTGCCCAGCACTATGAAGCCGGTTCCCAGCTCGTTGGTTGTACCACAGCTCTGGTAGAAGGTAGCCGCTCGATGCCCGCTTTTCCACACCTTCTGTCCCGTCCAGCAAAGTTCCTGCAGCGCCACGATATCGAAGTTTCGGGGGTGTAGTTCGTCGTAGATTATCCTGCCACATCCTGCGAAGCCGAGCGATCTGCAGTTCCATGTTCCGAGTTTCCAATCGTGATCCTTTATTCGTCGCCTGGGTCGTTGCCGATTGTTCTGGGTCGTATTCTCTTCTGTATTGTTCGTTATGTGGGTTTTTTAAGGGGCGGCTTATAGGGCCTATGCCAACCACCTGTCTCGCCGGTGGGCCATCGTGCCAGGACTGCTTAAGGTCCCACCTGGGCACCAGGACAGGTTTATACCTTCCGAAGAAGGGTAACCCCCCCCCCCCCCTTCCCTGCCAGCATACGACCAAAGTTCCCACCGGGGTTGGTTACCCGATCTTTACAAAGGTTACTCGTATCCCAGTCGACGCCACGAGGAGGCCAGGACTAGGAGTTACTGGGCAGGAAGCTAAGGACCGCAAGTGGGGTCTATTTTATGCCTTCAGGTACAAAAGGCTTACGCACTGCCCAGTCATTGTCGGTTTTTAGGCGTACTATATCTTTTATACATCTTCTTTCGAGCCTTGATGGGCAAAGACATATGCTAACTGAAACTAAAAGGCTTTAGAACCAAAAACGCCCAAAAAGTTGTCAAGAGCAGTTGTAACTAAGTTGTACCTTAGTCGTGAACACGATCACCAAAAAAAAACTATGCAACCAATCCAACTAGGCCAACTCGTATAGCCAGCCAGCTTTGGAGATAGAACGCTATTATGTAAATATTAAGTTACCAAAAAGCTTTGGGCCAGGTATAGCGGCTTGTGGCACTCCCACCGTGACCCTCATCGACTTTTACTCTGAATTGGTGTCGTAGACCAGTACTCGGCTCTAGCTTTTCAGAATATCGTAAACCATGTTGACGTTTATCGTTATCTGGTCCTGTTCTATGACTACCCGAATTTCTTCGATCGTTGATCTGGAAGCCGAACTGTCTGACAGACCCCTTTCTCGCTCCGTGCAAAGATATTCAGCAGGCCTGGAGGATGGTGAATCCTTCGACAGTTTTCCTGATTTTGACCGAAGCTCCAGCATTTTGGATCCTTCATCCATCTAGTAAGTAGCCATCTTTGAGGCATTTCATTACTGTCCTGAACACATCCGGGAATGTCAGAATCAAATTGTTCAATGCCACCTTAGGGATTCCATCCAGACCTGGAGCCTTAACTTTTAAAGCTTTCGTCATTGTTTGAAGTTCGACATTGGGGACCTGCACATCTTCGATTATTTCTGCTTCTATCTTGCCGTATCATGCTTCGGAAAAAAACCCTTAATGATTAGCCTTCCGTCATGTGATTATTCTCGTCCTCCTTTGCACAGAATATGCACTTCGATTACTTATCGTGCAGTTTCTTGCAATGTGTAGGTACACATTGTGTCTCACCACATATTCTACTCAAAATAGATCTGTCGGGGCCTTTGGAATTTTGCATTTCAAGCGCCTTTTCATTTGATCGCTAAATTTACGAACAGTTCAATGAACACACTGATCACCAAACCTTGATTCGGCATATTTCAACAATTTGCTTGTGCTCCTGCCTCATCCGAATTACCATATCCATCTGGTGTATTTCCCAGATCACATTGCTGCTTCAGCGCACATCTCAACTCGTCTTGTGCTGTGATGTTGAAGTTCCTGCACTGTTAACCACTGTCACGTGGGATAGGGTTGCTTCATTGACCAACGACTTTTCAATGAAGCCTAAGTTCATGATCGCAGAGTCTTTCTTCAGTGCGAAGAGCATCTCGCCTTTCTGAATGCGGTGGGTTTTTGTCACATTCCTTCCCAACTACTTCAACTCAGATCGATACTCACTTTATAAAGGGGGCGCAGTAGGTTACCATTCCTTACTTCATCTCGACGTTCAGCGCTTTCTTCCTGAGCCTCGCCGAGTTGGTCCTCCCAAATCTCAGTCCTTCATTGGGTATGCTACTACTGGTTTTAGGTGCTAACATCAGATTCAGCACAAGACCTGCCTCTCCTGCAGACGCTTGTCACTCACTACTCGCACTCGAAGTGGCCACCTGGTTCGTCGCTATTGTTTGGAGTTTAATTTGCACTCTTTGTACGTAGTCACATTTCATGATCCCATGGTGGTTGTATACCATTCCTCAGAGAGCCATTTCCCAGAAATCCATTGCCCAGAATGAACCGTTCCCTAGAAAAGTTAATGTTTGTAATCATTTTGTTGTTGTGGGGCCTAAGGTTTGCTCAGTACCTAAAATGCGGTGTGGGGCTGCTAAGGTCATGCCGCCGAATGTGGCTACCTCTCACAAGCAAACCTGGTATCCACTCGTATAACCGTATTAGAGCAATCTACAGCACTGGCGTGTCTAAGTCCATTCAAAAGACACTAAGGGAATATTCGTCAAAGGTTCAGAAACAGATATCCGAGTTTGAAGTTTGTTGAACGCGCGCACGAAATTTTGCACACAGATGAAAACCTATTGATGTTCATGGGAAGACTGGTAATGGAAGAGCTAAAATGTTTGCTACTCATAAGAACTTGCGACGACTTGAACAGACTAAATATTATGTTGCGGGTCACAGAAACTTTTTTTTTCCATTCTTTATTTCATGAGTTGCATTCTGTCGTCCTATGACTTCTGTAAATAACCAAAAAACAGATTTGTTTGTATTGTCTTTCGATGCTACGTGTTTGAATGTCGCTTCGGAGTACCCATTCGTGATACTTTGTATGATGCTCGGTTAACGTAACGGCTCATATGAAATAGTAATCATCTACCCTACAAACGGCTAAAGCACAAAAATTTTCACGTGTAAAAAAACACAACGGACCCTTAGAAGATTCAAAGATTGAATTCGAATTTTTGATGCTAAAGGGCTTAGGATGTAATGAAACGTCGAGATCTACTGGCACCCTTATTTTTTAAGATAGCCTTTATGGAACTTGGATTCTGGATTTGAGTCGATACCGGGATTTGAAAATGCTGATTTTAAATTATTTCCTATACCAAATGTCTTAGAAATGCTTGAAACAACGAATCTTGTATCTCCTCGCAGAAAAATTGTTATGACAAAAGTAATTTTTAATCTGAGATTTTCAAATAATTTTTTTTTGTTTTGAATTGACAGCAGATTTCAACATTTCATAGATTTGTAAAAACCCATAGCGACAACCAGGCGATTCGCTACCGTATTGGCTAACGAAATCCTACTGCAGCACGGAGAACGATGACCGGCGATCGAAAGTTGGAGATGAAAGCCTTTAACAAAGATCTCTTCGTGGAAGTACTACGGCTGGACAGCGGGATCGAGAACGTTGATGCGGCTGATCTAACCGGAAGGATGGTGACGGCCTATGATGCCACAATGCCGCGAAAACTTGAATAACGCAGTAGACGGCGTCCAGCTTACTCGTGGAATGAGACGCCCAGTACGCTGCCTGTCTCAGAGCGAGAAGCCGTGCTCAGAGAGCGATATTCCAGTTATAAGTGAGTGCCATAAAACCAGCGTGAAAGTGCCATAAAAATCCATAAGGTGGTATAGAAAGCTTTTCAAGATGTCCTATAAAGTACGTTGGAACTCTCATTATAAAATAAAATGTAGCACCAAGGAACAAAATGTAGCACCAAGGAACCACTACTGAACTCGGGAAGGTGTTTGCTGAAATCAGCACACAATGAACTGAACTGTGTGAATGCGCGAACGGGTTTGTCCGGTTGGGGATCCGGTCGATGATTCGGTAATTGCTGGCGACCTCTGAACTTCGTCTCGACGATTGCTAGCTACGAGACTAACGGTAGATGCATCAACTAGCATCTTTAATAGCACAGTAGAACAGCTTTTGCACTCTTTCTCATCGCTTCCGGCCTCTTACAAAAAAATTCTAGGCGTTGATGTGATTCTATCGTCGACTGCTTCTTTCCGATCCGACGAAATGAATACAGCGTTGATTGTCGTTAAGCATTTCTACAGGATCAATTTGAGGTTATTCAAAATCTCACCGCATATTTCGAAACCAAACTGCTTCTTGACTGGCCTTGCGCACTGCAACCTACTTCATTGACGACAAAGTATGAACACAGCTATCATCCCTAGCTCCTTCATATACTCGCCAGTCAGCCGTTCCGTTCTCGATTTACGAAAGTTCGCTCTAACCATCAATTCAACCCACAACGAACGCCTTTGCACCGATGAGGGTCATTAGATTTTCTACTTTATTCAGCTGTTGGCGGTACGAGCCGAGTGGACGATGGCTCACTATTTTTATTAGTGTTTAAGCTAGCGTTTGCCTGCTCTTGGAGGTCAGCGCCAAATGAAGTAAACGATACAAAAGTATCTTCTGCTAGCTAACGTTCCACGGGGAGAAGCTAAGGCAATATTAATCATCGATCAGCTTCGTTAGGCTAATCGTTAACGTAGACGATGTCCAAACTGATTTTTGATTGGAGTTAACAGGTGAACAAAATTTGTACAGACACAATTTCGCTGCCGGATGTTTGACCATCCGGTTCAAAATAGTTGGCATAAAGAACAATATACGACCAACGAAAGAAAAAACATTTCCAGCCCGAGACTCAAATGGTTTAAACTGACTAAGCATTCGATCTGGAAACCAGCACGTGCCACGGATTCTGCATGTGGGTGATCATCCGATGTATAATAATTTGCGTTAACTCCTACGTATCTTCGCCGTGGCTGTTGCAAATAGTGTCTTGATTGGATGTAAACAATACCGTTGAGTTTTTGACACTTAAAGGTTTCTTCTTTTCCAATTTTGTGAATATTCCACCAAAGCTGATTATTTGAAGATATTTTTGCAATATTGTTTTAAACCATCATTGCGCATCTAAGGGTTAAATAGGCAAAAGTAAAGCAACACTTGTTATAATGTATATTTATAGAGGATTACCTGCATTCCATCTTCTCCAAGCGACGACCAGTCAGAACACGGTCACACAGCTGCCAATACATCGTCATATTTTGATGATAGTTTGTGAAGGTCCAGTGACATTTTAACGGCTTGTCCATTATTTATTCGCCATCATCCGCTAAAAATGCATGTATTGTGATATAACCACTGCGAAATATCATTTTAGTTGTGTCGAAGGCCCACTCAAAACTCCTACCTAATCTAATATTGGACAAGTGTAGCAAAAATTGTGTCTACCCGAATTGATACCTAAATATTTATTCAGCAGTTTGGGAATGAAGCTCTAATTTAAAACTTATCCGTACTCCCAGAAAATTCACCCGACGCAGAGAGCGATACTAACAACTTCTGCTATTAAAATCCTACAGTTGCACCTTTTTAGACCACATCTCAAGGAACTGAAATCAGTTCCATCAACACAATAAGCGAAGCTTGTTGACAGGCTATGCCGCAATCGCGCGAACATTTTAAACAAATAAAAAGCAAACCCGACGCTGATGTGACTCAATTATCAATATCCCACCCCCTCGTGCTGGAAACCGGCTGCGTCGTAACTTCATGTGATCGCACAAAATACCGCCAAACCCTCCCACGCACCTGCTGGCGCTGTATAAATGTAGTATAAGAATACCTACCCGTTTCGATCACCAATGGAACAATCGCCGCCTCTGCTGTTTGAAGTAATTTTTAGTTTTAGTTGGCTGGCGAATTTTTTTTCCCTTTCGCCCACTCGTTTGCGCCGCGCGGTTTTTGCTCACAGCGAAATACACTTCCGAAAGTGTTGTCACTCCGCCGTCGCCGCCGCCACGTTTACAAAAAAAATCTCATTAGCAAGCTAGTAATCCTTGACATTCGAACCCGACCGACGACGATGATGATGATGATGATACATTTGGACTGCTATGCTAATTATCCTTTCCCCGTTTTCCAGAATCGTCACTTTCCCTGTTTGATCGCTTTTTTTCTGTCGACAAACCAATAAGCACGCTTTTGTTGAATCGGAATATTTTTATTTTATTTCAAACAGGAAAAACCTGACACTCCACTATCGCGTACGGCACCTTTCCGAAGAAAACATTGCACTTTAAAATTTGATCCGAATTTGCTTCTTCGTCGGTCTTCTTTATTCAACACCACCGAAGTCTATACGCTGTTTGATCGCACTCTGATGTTATCCATAAGCACGCTCGCTCTCGTTCTCTCCCATCGGACGTGATTCTTTTCTCTCTATCCCTCTCTCGTGAAAGCACTCATTCGCCCATATTGTTTGTGGCTGTGGCTATTTAAATTGTAATTGTTACACTTTTTCCAACATTCACTTGACGAATACTAGCGCTCAATAGGAACCACCGAATTGCACCGAAAGATAATGCACTTTTCTCGGTACCTTTTCGCGACGGTCACAACCGATTAGCAGCACCCCGCACAAGACGCGACGACGACGACGATGATTCAATTTTCTTTTCACTGCGCTTTGCTGTTCAGGTTCATCTACCATACCTTACAATACCGCGACGCACCACACAAAACACACCATCAGCACCGTTCTTCTGCTTGCTTGCGTATGCGACGCGAGTATGCGAATGCGATGCGACCGACCGACGGGCGACGACGAATAGTGTTTGCGATCCGAACTTGGCGACGGTTGGTTGGTTTTTTTTGTTCTTCTCTCGCTGGCTCGAGTCTGCACTTCAGTCGATCGCTTCGCTGCGAAAGAGAAAGTGAGAGAACAAACTCGTCCGCTCGCTCGGATAATGAGGGAATGTCAAAAATTGCTTTACCAATCCCGGTTTTCGGGTTGTTGGCCACACTGGTGTGTTGTTAAGCGCCCGGGTGGGCGTAACGTGTACGCTTAGTGCGAATATTCAAATATTGGGCTGAAAGATTCATTTTTGAATCAAACTTCGGTTCTTGTGAAATAAGATGACTTCTCAACAAACATATGAGTAAGGCTCAAAATCCAATTGGGTCATTAAATGACGAATAAAATTCCTATTTTATTGTGTCTGCAGACAAAAATCAGAAGTCGCTTCTGATCGCAGAAAAAAATAGTAAAAATAAACAAATTTTGGTTTTAAATAATTTTCCCGTTTGATATAGTAACAAACAAGATTCAAGTTTGATTCAATCAATACTGTTGGTTGAAATTACCAACAAATTCATTTGTTGACTTTTTAGTAGTTTCAACAAAAATTTCGTTTGAAACAACAAAATCATGATAAGTTTAACCGAACAAACAAGTTCGATGAAACAAAAACAAATCTTTTGTATTAACCAAAGGAGAGAACAACTCAAATTTAGTTGAAATTAAACAAAGATTCTGTTGGATTTTAACAAAGGGATCAGTTAGATCTAACAAATTTTATTTTGATTCAACAATGTTTCTATTTAAAATGTAAACAGTAGTATTTGTTGAACTAAACCAAATACATGCTTTCGAAAAACGTCCATTTCAGTTTGAAACAGTCATTCGCCATGTTTTAGATTCAACTAAACGTTTTATTGATTCAAAAGGCCTGATTCTTCTGCGTGCTCGTCAGCATACGTTACCCCAGCGAAGTTCATTTCTTGATGTAGTGTAGACTTTGTTAAATGTGTTGATTATAAACAAATAATTCAAAACCAATCTTTTTGCGATTCTTAAGGAAAAAAATTCAAATTAGAGCCATACATTCGCATTTAAAAGTTTTATATTATGATATTCATTTGTCATGATCTCACATGATTAAAATAAATAAGAAAGTGATTGATTTTTAGTAGTCGACTATAATTATGAGAACACAAAATATGAGATTAACTATAGTTTTATTGACGAAAATTCCTTTGTTTATTTTATTCATTTACAGTAGGTGGTTCTTGCCGCTTTATATGTGAGGTTTAATAACAAATGGAACGAGTAAGTAACATTTACATTTCGAGATACAAATTCCTTCATAACTTATGTTGTTAAAAACAGGTACGAGGAGGAGGAATATTTGGAAGACCTTGAAGATACGGACACTGAATATTTTCCTTCTCAACAATGGAAACCCTCTTCACCTTCTTTCCAAGACACGTTGCATGTTCAGAATGACTTAATTGAAGATCCGCCAATTGGATTTCAAGATCTTGACCCTTCAAAAGACGATGATGTTAATATGCTGGAAGTAGCTAAGGAGAAATATTTGTACTTCGAAGGTTTATTCTTTCGTCGGTTATTCCGTGGACAAATGCGCCCTAGAGTAGTGGGAACCAGAACGGTTGTTGGAGATTCTCCAAAGGACGTGATGGATTGCATTTGGAAATTTGCTGCCAGGCATGTATCGAGGCAAATAGAATTTGATAACAATGGGCCGAAATGGGCTTAAAAGCCAAAACCGTGAAGATTTTCATTCATGCATACTCCGTAAACGTCGAGACCAACGCGCAGTCCTCAAACAATTAATGTCACCAAACAATCCCGATTGTTCTGGAGCCTATTACACCCGTGATGATGCGGAATTAGCCACTGAGTTAAAACAGAGTCATCCTGAATTGGAAGGCCACCATAGTTCTTGGTTATTGTGGGCTAATACAATTCACTCGTCAGCTGCGCACAAACAGGAGGAAATGAAGAAGGCTTCTTCGCCTCCATTGGAACTCGCCAAATATTTCAGGTGGACAGGTATTTCAGAAGCCGCAAGAATGCAATCCGTTCATCGCGGTGCATCGGTTGCACAAGTAGTGAATGTGGACTGGTTAAAAGACGTCGAGGAAATATATAACGGAGATACTTCAGCGGTTTCCATTTTGTCAAATGTTGCGCAGAAGCTGGAGGGAATGATTTCAAAGGGAAGATCCGCAGAGGAGATTATTGTTGCTGTGCAATTCGCAGTGCGTCCGGTGGAGTCAGAGCTATGTAAGGTTTTAGCTGATAGTGTGACAAACTGTCCGGACATCGATCACACATAATGCATATCCGCTTAGCGTCATCAGAATAGGACCGATGCTTTACCCGATTCGCGAACTTCTGCAGCACTTGGAACACTAACTTTCTTTTTAATATTATTTTGAATAATAAATAATCATCGCTATTTTAGTAAATTAGTGGTATATGTTTAGTCCAATAGTCCAACTGTTTTTGGAATTGAAGTATTAATTGTAAGATAGTATAACACAGTCACTCAGGAATCATGTTCAAACCTATATTCGCTGGATCTTGTTGTAGTCCTTTTTCGGGGTAGAAATTTTCCTCGTAATAGTAACCGCAATGAGCGAACAGGCTTTCACAGGAATATTGATTAAAATAGCTTATAGTTTCGCATACGTCACTCATAATTGGTGTATTCTCTTGTCGTGTTCGTTGCAAGCGTTTTTTCATAAGACCGAAAACTATTTCTATGGGATTGAAGAAGGGACAGTACGCCGGAAGGAATATTGGTATTATGCCTATTGATCGCAGATATCTATACTAATGTTAGCATCGCAGTGAATTCTTGTCCCACACAGAAAAAAATGTTGGTAAAAATAAGATTTTTCCACTCTTAGCAAAAAACAACCAACGCATACTCTTAGTTTGAAAATAAAACATTTATTTTGACTACTATTCTTCATTAGCCTAAAAGGAAAACTTTTATTTTGATTATTATTCTTGATTAATTTAATAGTTTTACTTTCAACCTAATAGTAGGCGTTGGTTGTTTTTTGCTAAGAGCGGAACATTCTTAATTTTACCAATATTTTTTTATCCAAACTGAATGCAATCCTGGATATTGATAGACTTTCGGATTTCGTAGTGCGAACTCGCGAACGCAGTCTAAAGTTTAGTGCGGTTAAACGTTCCATCCGTCCAAAAACTATCCAAAATTCTGTCTGATCCCAAGAAACACAAGAAAGATAAACGTGGTCTGCGGCAAAATTCACCACTATAAATAACTTTTTGCCCCCATAACACCATATCCCTTACGGCGTAACATATCCCTGTTGTCAAAACTCACTTCGTCCAAGAACACCAAATGATAAAGGTCCCACGGAATAGCCAGAAGTTCTTGCATGAATCTAACTATCTCTGCCTCCCGTATTTGAATAGCCCTTCTTTCAACCGTCTTCCACGAGAGTCCAGCTTCATGCAGAATGAAACAAACCGAGGAGACACTTATGCTTATTTGAAAGTGCTTCTGAAACTTCTCCTTAGCTTCGTCCAAAAATAGCAAAGGATGCTCCTGGTACAATTGCACTAACCATAATCTCATTTCCGCGTTGAACTTCTTGTAGATTTGGATCCACTTTTTCCGTTGGTAGACACCCTCATTTTCGAACTTTCTTAACCACGAATAAATTGTGGACAAGTTCTTGCCGTAAATTGTAGCAATATCTTTTTTGCTCATTCTCAAATAATAATGTGCATAAAGGGCATGATACACGGTGTTCGGTACTGCATGCTGTTGTTGGACTGCATGAATGACATTGACCATATTTATACCACTATTTAGATAACGATTAATTATCACTTGCTTTTATCTTGAAATTTTAATATTGTTTATTCAGATCAGAATATATTTCTTTATTTCAAAACAAAAATGTCAAAACATGAAATGACAATTCCACTGACGTCGGTAGAAATCTTCGCGTCGCTGGACTGTTCAGCGCATTGCAGAATAGTGCTGCAGCGACAATATTACAAAAACCGACAGAGCTCATCTTTTTAAATAAAACTATAAATCTAGCCAAACATGTCAAATGGTCCTAAGTGCAAATGACAGTTTCTCTTTGTTCACTTTCTCTTTCGCTAATAACTCGGCAGTTTATACGTTTGTTACTCAACTCTTAGCAGAATAAGCTGGTCGAAATCAGAGTTTTTCGATATATCCTGAAATAATATTGAAAAGTTTAAAGATGACGCAATAATAATCAAAAGAGAAAGTAAACAAAGAGAGGCTCTCATTTGCACTTAGCACTATTTGACATGTTTGTCGAGAAATAAGTTTGAAACTTTAGAATATTTTTTTATTGATTTTCTACAAAAATCTTAACACGTCCTCGTTTGACAGTATCTGTCTTCCTTGACAATGAATTTAGCCACATGGGTTAGCATTTTTGACAGTTCTCAGCAAAATGATAGGGATCAAAGTAGTAAATAAACATAACTGCTTCTCGTTACTAATGATTCCGATGATGGAACGTACTCACTACTGTCTGAACATTTCCCGCCGCCTAATGCCGAGGCAACCGCCGCTCGGGAGCGTAACTCGCAACCTCTCTGCACCGGCCATATGCTCACCGTCGATCACAACGCTTGCACTGCTCGTATGATTGGCCAACAGTCCCTCGGAAGCAGGGATCAGCAACGATGTGACGATCAATCTGCGTCGGTCAGTCGAATGAAAGAACGGAATAAAGAAAAAACGCCGACATTGCACAATCATTTATCTAACAGCATAGCATGGCGGTGTCCTACCCTTATCTTCGGGGCGCTTTGCCAAGTGGATGATTGTTACAGGTTTACGGCTTGCAAGCCTTCTGTCAGGTTCTTTTTCAACTTGCTGTCTTCCACTTCTTATGGGCTAAAAGTTCGATAAAATTGTTGTAATTTACCTGTTCGATCTGTTTCTACCGTCTTCGTGCAACGGACGACATAGCTGCTGACCGACCGGGAAGATCTGTGGGTAATGTCGAATTATGACTGTGACTTAAACGATGCTTTTAAGTTTGAATTATGCGTCCTACGATCCTGTCACGTATGCGCCGCTTCGTTTTGCTGAACTCGAAATTAACAACCGTGGATTCTAGTGAGGAGGATTCCGGGCTAAAATCTGCACGGTTTGAAACTCTCTCTTGCAATGACGTCGACCAAGTTTCTTACCGATGACTTGTGTTGCGGATTTTTCCAAGCGGAAAATGTGCTCTTCTCTCGTTTCTTTACTCTTCGTGTGACGTTTCTTGTTTCAATGCATTCCCCGTAGCAAATCATCCCAATTTTCCCACCGACTTAATCATCTTGCGTTTGCACAATCGGGCGAGTATGCCTCCAATTAATCGGTTGATTGATGCACCGAACCGGGTTAAACTCCCGTAACCCGGGCGTCTACCGATGCGACAACCGATTAAACATGACCGACTAAATCTGTTGAAATCGTTCTATTTATACTGCAATCAAATATCAAGAAAAGCTCTTCTACGAGTTGATAAAGACCGATCATTCTCTCGTAAGTGCATCTCGCTCGGAACTACAGATACACTGGAATTAAATTCTGTATACCGGAACCGGCGTAGTACCCAGTGAATCCAACCAATAAATGACTCTCTCTGATGAATAACCAGACATTGATGGTATAATCGCCAGCAGCCGGCAAAAATTCCGCGGAAGAATGAAGTGTCCAATTGAGTAATTTCGAGGAAGTCTGTGCAGAGTGCTGCATAGCATTATGGCAAACCTAACCATTGAGACAGAACTGCTACCAGTCATAGGTTCTTGGTTTGCGGTTTTCCGGTCCTAGATTGCCAACCAAAGAGCCGGTAGAAAATAGTTATGTTATTGCTGTTAGTTTGCACCCAAAGCTAGATTCATCGAATGATTATGATAGTTGAAACGAAAGTATTTTTCCTTAATTGCTGTAGGTAAAATTTCGAGAGTGCGCTGTAATACTGATTTCAGGAGTATATGATATTGAGCGGGGTTTGTTCCGCGAGCTGACCATCTCAATCCACTAGACCGCTAGGAACTGATCCCAGAGCGTGATAATGGCGATCGGTTTCATAACAGTTTTCTCGAGCTGTTGGGTTCGAATATGGATTGTATAACAATGCAATTATCTAATGGGAAAGAATACTTGAATCTGAATTATTAGTATTTCCAACTCTCTCTAATTAAGAAAATTATCATCTAGCAACGAGAAACAAAGCAGTTGTTGAGTTGGTTGAGATCTTCAAAGAAGGTTTTAACATCATGACTTGTTTACGTTCCAGTTGCGCGTAAAACTCGACCTTATTGTCATCGCTGCTTCCAAGGAATGGGATGCACATGTATTATGCTGATGTTGAAGAAACGACTTATATTCCTTAAACGTTACTACAAAAAATCTGTATATTCTTTAGTATAAAATATGAATCTGGATCAAAAAACGTCGATCAGCGTGTCGCTTGGAAAAATTACCTGTTACTCGTCGAGATGCTGACGGAAACTGTTACCATGACCTTTTGAGAATTCATGACAAGAGTTTGTCATTTAGTCAACATAGCAACTCTATTGTTCTAACACTTTCAACCATGGAAGCATTGAACTTTTGATATTAAATATCAAGCTAACCCTCGCAAAAGGTGAGTAATTTCTTGGGATCCGCCGGAACGAATAAAAAAATAAAAGCTTTTATCAAAGCAAAGCATTCCGTAACAGAATTTGACCTTCATTTTCGACAAACTTCGTTTCCAATTCATAACTTAAGTGACATTACATGTTAACCATGGTAGGATCCTACTGTTACTAAGAATCCTTCTTAGTTGGAACTCGATCTACGACGACTGGCTTATGAGACCATTGCCGTATACCCTCTGAACCGCTAGACCACGGGTGAAAGATTCTTCGACATACAAATTTGTTTGTGTTAGCAAAATTGAAATGTTAGGACCATTCAGTAGGTATAATTCGTATTTTAGTTGTAGTGCTAGAGCTTGGAACGGTGACAAAAACTACAAGTTTGCAAACTAGAACGTTCTCCGAATATAAATGTACAGTAATAAAACCATGATTTTCACTGTGACAGTACAGTAATTTTACAATAATTTACGGTAAGTTCTAGTGTTATGCTACAATACAAAAACAGTAAACTTTAACGTTTCTACAGTAACTTTCAATGTAAACTCGACTTTTACAGTAAAAAAGAGGGATGGTTATGTATCTTAACATTAAAAAAAATGATTTTACTCTATACATTTTTTCTCGAAGCAGTAAAATTTAATGTGATTTTGTATCAGTTTTTTGCTGAACAGTAAAATTGATTGTAACATGAAATTTTATAGTAAATCTACTGCGAGAACTCTGCGTCGAACAATGTTGAAACAGTAACAACTATAATAATCATTGTTTTATGATTGTTGGTGGTGTAAATGCTATTGTAAATTTCTATCCGGGTGAACTGTGTTTAGAATTATATCGGATTTTGAGTAAAAAACTCTTACCGTATTTTAAAATAGGGTGGGCATAACTGAAAGAGTTTGTTTATATAATTTTGACATTCCTTCATCCCATTGCATTTCTTGATTTGTTTTCATTCTGGTGTTGGTAACCATCGATCGCGTAAACGAGATCGACCCAGAGGCAAACAAATATAACCGATGCGAAATAGTTTTTCATCTTAAAAAAATAGTCTATTTTAAGCTTATCTCCCGCTCACCATTCCAGTTCAGGGTCAGGGTCACATCCAGACACTCACAGGTAAGTCGTTATGCAAGCTCTTATCACAATTTTGCATCTATCATCCAAAAAAGTACCTTCACATAACGAAAACACTCCACAGGCAGCAACCCGTCGACCGACACACGCAATGGCAAACGTTCCGACCGCAGCAACACCTTCGCAAACCGCCGCCCAGCAGCAAGCGGAACTGGAATGGATCCAGATGCGTGCCGACTACGCGGACATACACGCCGAAACGACTAGGGAAAAAATGGCCCGTAAACTGCACGAAAATCCACTGGTACCGGTCGGGTGCGGAGCAACACTACTCGCGCTCGGGTTCGGTCTGTGGAACTTTCGGCAGGGTAAAACGCAAATGTCCCAGTACATGATGCGGGCCCGAATCCTGGCGCAAGGTTTCACCGTGGTGGCACTGATCGTCGGTGTTGGGATGACTTATGCGAAGAAGAACAAGGAATAATCGCTGTTAATTAGCGGCGTGACTCAGCTGGTTTTGAAACTGATCTGCACAGATCTAATAGTGTGTCTAATAAATGTTACTCAATTTAGCTTCCGTTCGTTTTATTTTTTCTATCGATTCGATTCATAACATCGTCAAGATCCACTTCATCGTAGACATCAGGAATGTCCGTCGTTCCAAAGCCATCGCCGTCTTCCGGTTTGAGAAAAATTAATCCATCCTGTCCCATTCGCATGCACTCGAAGTGCAGTATTAGCAGCGGAAAGCTCCAAACGCGTGCCTCAACATCCAGACAAGCGTGCAGATTCTGCCGCGGAGTGTAGATGTCGAACAGCTTCAGACACAAATCGGCATTCAACGGAATGTACGGAATTGGAACCGGCAAACAAACAGGAGGTGGATTTTTGGCTGAGATCCTGTTTTTATAGATGCTGCTTCGGTTCATCAGGACCTCTACGTTGATTGCGAATTCGTATGGTTCGTAGGCTAGATTGGTGCAAACTGTAAAAAAAAACTTATTACGAAGATCTTATCTAAATAACTAAGAAACAAAACACTCACAATGTTGATTGAAGCTCAGCTGATTGATCTTCATTCCCATGCAACATCCGCACTGCAACTCCTGACAGTAGCACGTGTTTCCAACCGGCTCCTCGAGTCTGGTTCGATCCTCGTGTTCACCGGCGGGACCGAACGTAACCATTGGATAACTGAACGTCCGGTTCGTGCGTAGATCGTAGAAGCTTATATCATAGCGGTGACTTTCTTGGTGCCGCAATAGTTCCTCCGACCTGGACCGTGTCAACAAGCAGAACCATACCAAAGTGGCAAGAAGTTTAATTGAAAGCATCTCGCTGGAATACCCGTTAGGGTTTGAGTGAGGATTGCAACTGGAAATCGATTTCGTGCAACGCGTTTGAAATTACTGTCACTTGCGCGCGAGGTGAGTGTGGGAGTACGCGAATTTATCTTCAAAGCAAACGCGTGAAACCCGAAATTGTTTGAATATCATTACAGCGACACCATCCCACAGTAAAGTTAAAGAGTAAGAGTACAGAACAAGATTAGCTGGTAATCAATCAAATCTTTTGACGAGAAATGGGTTCGATCGGTCGATGGATGATGGACAATCTGTGTGGGGACTTTTGAATCGCTGGCATTGTTCGGTAAGAATCGTTAAAATTAACATAATTACGTGTTTTCACATGCGAGGAATGATAGGTGGAAGAAATTATTTTGATTGAGCTATCGTCATGTGAGGCGCGTTTCATAGGACAGTTACTAGACGGCGAGGGTTGCATAGAAATGAGCGAATTAAGACACTTTCGCTGTCATGTTTGCAGTTGAGACGAGGACAATCCGAACGGTCTACCGTCTGATCCCACACAGTGTCTAGCGGGGTTGACTTTCACGAGCAGCTAGAGTGGCAAGATACAGTGATCTGTAGAGTCCTACACCAGAATCAGCTCTTACTTTTGTTGAGGTAGGTACATTTAAAGCATTTAAGGACTAGTACTGACGCCGGCGTCGGTGGCAAAACATGACAATCAGTTATGTTCTATCACTGACCATGCGGTAGACTTGAGTTGGACGACCAACTCCTCCAAGCAGAAGGCAAAATTTTTTTCACATTTCCTTTCGATCAAGTCCATATGAGCCTGCCTGGTCCTAGCCTTCCATTCAAAGTTTATCGCGAATCAGCTGCTCTAGAATATCTATCTGTCTTTCAATTTCATAGCTTGCGTTTCTCTTAGTTTTCAATTTGCCGAAAATAGCCAACAAAATCGATACAGTTTGATTTTCTACGAAAATGTAAACACGTCCTTGTTTGACACTTCAGTCTTATACTTGTCAATGGTTTTAGCCACATGGGTTAGAATTTTTGACAGGGTAGGGTCAAGGTAGTTGAATTGAAGGTGTAGGCCCATTAATTTTTTTTTATTTATATTACATTTATCATTTTACGTATTGATCCAACTCTCAAACGTCACTTTGAACTGGTGTGAGCCAGAACCCAGTTAAGCTCAGCCGGAAATGAACCGGGATTCTGGCTGGTTCCAGTTCGTATTCCGGCTCCAGTGACACAACCGATTCTAGTTAGAATCGGTTGTTGCACTGGAGCCGGAATACGAACTGGAACCAGCCAGAATTCCAGTTCATTTCCGGCTGAACTTTACTGGGAATGAGAGAGCAGGTCAATAATATGTGAACCAGAATGAGAGCGTATGTGAACAGTGTGTGAAACGAAACATAAAAAATGAAAGAAAAAAATTCATTCGCGAGTCCCGTCCCAGGATTTGATGTACTGTCAGTAGAAGTCAGCTGACCAAGTGTAGGGTGACCATACGTCCTGGTTTCCCAGGACATGTCCTGGTTTTTCACTGACTGTCCTGGTGTCCTGGAAAGTCAAGGAAAACGCTTGATTTGTCCTGGTTTTTGCCCTGTAAGCCTAAAATATTTTTCTTTACTGAGTCTTCGCTTTATTTTCTCCGGTTCAGATCGCTGTTATGACCGATCGCAACCATAATTGCAACGTAAATTCACCCTCAAGCAAAATATGACAAACAAAATTTTAAATACTCGAATCTCTCAATTGTACAATCCGTTGTCTTTTTTAATCTCTCAACTTTCTGCTCTTACGTGGAAAATGAAAAGAAAAACATGAGGCGTTCGTACATAACATGTGAATGACCTGTACTACTGTGATAAGCATAACAGTCCCATATGTATAGAAAATCGATAGTAAATGGGACTCTTATGCGTATCACGGCAGTGTGATCCGTTTTCAAGGAAATTTGGCAGCCGAACAAATCGAAATAGTTCCAGTTGTGGACCAATGTATGCAGCTGTTTCGATCATAGTTCTCAGATCGAGAGATAATGATTGTCATTGGAGATTGATAGCTTAAAATCAAGAATGAAGTAGGGAAGTTACTTTGGACCGTTGATGTTTCTACTTTACTTCAATGACCCCTCGCCGGTGCTGCACAGATGATTTCAGAATATTTCGTATCTTCCGCTAAATTGATGATAGCCGATGTATCCAACAACATCATGTTACATTTGCTGATGGTAATGTAACAAGAACTGCGTGTGTGTAAATCCGAAAAAAGAGCTCGGTGATCGAATTCTCATGCAAGACTTTTTGGCTGAGCTTTGCCTGTAAGACCCCAGAACTGTTTTACTGCCGAATAGAACGTTTTAAGCTGCCGAACCCGTGGGGAGAAGGCACAATCGATTAAGAGGTGATGGAGGGTGGTAGTCCTTTTTGGACTGTCCTGGTTTTTCACTCGCTTGATATGGTCACCCTAACCAAGTGACCGGTTTAGCAGAGGTTAATTGGGCGACTAGTCCTGATGATCGTAACTCTGTATCTGGGTATGTTTTCCAAACACATGGAGCTGCTACATCATGGAGCACCAGTAAGCAAAGAGCGTTTGTACTTTCCTCGACTGAATAGGAATGCAGCGCTTTAGCGGACTGTGTTTGCGAGACGCTTTGGATCAGTAAACTCTTTCCGGAACAGGAAATTCGTGAGAAGCGATCTATATCTAGATCCAAAGACAATGGATAATTCGCACCGAGGACAAACAGAAGCAACGGAGGGAAAATCCGGCGGATCCAGCAAGCATGTACGTCAAAGAAGTAGCGACTTTTGGATCGTTGAATTCTCTACCTGCTCAGCCCAATTTGTCAATAATCGGAACGCAGAAGAGTTTGCTGCGTCATATCCCGAAGCATCTGCTGCTATCATTCATCGACACGTCTATGATCAGTTTACAATGTCGACATGATAGAAGAGGCAGTTAGGCTGACGCAGATGACTCTACTGGTCCCCCAAAAAGTGGGTTACGAGATCTATCTAACGCCAGAAGGAACAACCTGCTATGCCGGACGTAACAAGCGAACGAGGAGAGATTACTAAGGGTGATCTGGGAACCAAATAAAGACCGGTTTTAAATCTCAGCGGCACCATGAAGTGTTGTAACTGTTTGAGAGAAAATGACCGATAAAAATGGGCCCCTCGTAATCTGCGTAATAATTATACAGCACCTGTGGTGTTCCAACTACGATTGGGAGCAAAAAATTGACTCCAATTTCTAAGAACTTTGGAAGCGGTGAACAAGTTATTACCGGGTGTCGAGATTCCCCGAAGTTACCTCGGCGGCGCCAAGCCCGTCGCAGTAGATTCGCTGAAATCACATATATTCACTGATACCAGCAAGAACGCATATTTACGACGGGCTATAAACGGAGAAGTCCACTGTAGTCTGATGATGTCTCGGGTTAAAGGGGCCCCTATAAAACACCTGTCAATTCTCCGCCTGGAACTGATGGGTGCCGTTCAGGTAACACGGTTGAGTCTAACGATCATGAGTCTTCACTCGTACCAGATTACTCACACTGTTTTCTGGACGGACTCTTGCACCGTATGTACCTGACTTAATTCGAATCAGTTCGTTGCATTTGGGGTCGGCGAGATACAAGAGTCGACAAAGCTGACAGGCTGTTGATGGAAGCCGATCGAACTCAACATCGCGGGCATGCTGACGAAATGGGAGCTAGGTCTTCCGTTGCAAAGCGAGAGAGGGTAGTTCAACCCCGTCGGTACTGTACCGGCTCCAGGAAGTTTGATCAACACCAGTACCGGCGATCGAAGAGACTGGCTGGCTGACGAAAGAGAAGCGTCAAGCCACTATGCGAGCTACGGAAAAGCAGCGGCTACTGGTAGAAGTGATGGTGGTTATTTACGTGTCAGTGACTGCAGCACTCGAGCCGGAGGAGCTCCAGCGGACGGACAGAATCCTGTGGCAGCAGACTTAGTGAGACAGCTTGTTATCTAGAGAGAAAAAAGGCTCACTGACCTACTAATAAAACCAAACAGAGTGCCTGAGGTAAGATGAGAAATGCGAAGACTTACCGCTCCTTTCAGGGGTTCCGGTACTCAGAATCGATGGAAATGGTTGCAGCCTTTCAACATTGGCCCGTCTGTTGGTTGCAGTTTTCACCTGTTTGACTATAAGCACAGAGAACAGACATCCATGATCGAACAAAAATATTTTAAAAACGTGTGTAAACATTTGAATTTATATACGATAAACACTAGCGCCGCCACACCAACCTATCCCAACTATCCGTCAAATCCATTCCGGAACCGATTCGAAATCCTGAATGGATTCTGTAGGGAATCTTGCTCAAAGAAAACAACCGATTCCGACTCTATCGGTTGATGTATTTGAGCTGGAATTCATGCTGGAAGTCCGAACCGGTTCCGGACTAGTTTGACTGGATAGAGGAATAACCGCTGTCAATTCTGTCGAACTCAGCCACAAAAAAACATGACGACAGTAGCGCACCTGGTTTAGATATCTCAACTACTTTCGAAACCGTTAGAAATTTTACACAAGTTGAACATTGAAGATGGACGTCTGCTCTCTGTGATTTTAGTACGGCCGGTCCTCAGTCTGGAGAGGACTCTCTGTCCCTTCCAGTCCCGGCGGTCGTTCCATTTTACGGGGAGTCTTAATTGTCCGGGACGCCCGTCAGTGACGGAGAAAATTCTTGTTGAGGGCCTCAACCAGATGGCGGATTATGTCTGCGGCTGATACTTCATTGGTGAGGGTTTTTCTGGGTCTGCGAATGCGAGCTGCCAGGTAGTCTGCTTCAGCGTTTGTATACCACAGTGTGGTGAAGGAATCGGCATCTATCTCTATGGCCTGGATGAAAAGGGATCGTGAGCTGTTCTACTACAAACTGGTACTTTATTCCGCCTATAATAGCGCACATAAGAGGTGTCCGGGAGGCGATGCGCGCTCTCGACGAGTACCTGGTAACAACGCTTATTGAACAATACTTGCCGCAATACATGAACCAACCTGAATAGCTGACGCCGACAGCCCAATCATTTCCTAGGATGTACTAGGGTCTGGTGCAGACATGTAGTTAAACCACAGACTAACAGACATAACACTATGAAGGAATTCCCTCAAAAAACATCGATCCGACAATTTTCCCAGAACACTAGCTCTACCTTTTATTCACAATCCCAAACACTCATTTACTGGTGGGTTACCCCTCAGATTTGCGAACAATTTTTCACTAGTGGTCTATCCTCCATATGCTTGTCCATATGTCAGTGGCGCCATAATTTCAAATGTGGCCACAGTCCCAACTACAAATATATTTAAAATGACCGTTAAAGCGGGCGAAGCTTTGTTTTTGAGTGTTATGTCTGTTATTCTGTGGTTAAACGACAGACCTCGCAGCAGCACTGTGGAACATGCCTAAGCGATCTTAGCATCTTCCAAATCGAATGTGGGAGAGGTGGAGCAAGAAGTCCGACGATCAACTAACGGTCCAAATGGTTCGACAGCAAAAAACGACTGGAAGAAGGCGACTGGAAATCTGGGAGTATCGATGAGTCGGTAATCATGGGTTCAGACGGACAAGTTCTAAGGGTGAATGTAAGAACTGCTGACGGTAAGATACAGTAATGAGGTGTAGTGAATCTAGCGGCGCTGGTAAAGGTAAATCCGAGAATACCGAAAAAATGCGGTGAATCCGAAAATACGAACCAGAGTGTTGCGACGCCACTTGGGCATCCCTTGTTGCGGCAGTTGTGGGGTCTGGTAGCTTCGCTATGTTTATAGCAATAGGAATCTTAAGGGGTGTGCGGGTTAGTGCATTTTCTGATGCAGATTAGCACCGTGAATTAATATCTTTTTCAATTTTTAGGCCCGAAACTATTGAAAAAAAATAATTTTTTTGGTTTGTTTCCTTTTAGGACAATAACACATCCAAACCCATGCGACTTGCACGACTCTGTAGGTTGCCTCATCAGATTTAGCATACACGGTAAAAAAAACTTTACCCATTTTATGTATTCAAATTGCCCATTTTCGCAAGTTATTCGAGCTGTCAAAAAATGGGTATTTTTTGTTTCTAACAATGAGTGCTTTTTACGCATTTCACAACTACTTGATGAGGTAATGTCAATGGGTATATTGATCTTAACAATGTGAAAAATCCTTTAGAATTATTTCAAGCTAGTTAACCTGCAAATTAAGGATCGTAGCGGAACCTGAAAATTATCGGTCTGCATCGGAGTCCGTGGCGGAAACGGTACATTTCGGCAATGCTCCGAAAACAACGGCTGTTTAGACTACTGAGTATGTTGCAAATATGCACCAGTTCGACATTTTTAGAACAGCCAAAAGATCCAGCCATCAAAAATATATCCAGTTGGCGGATTTATTTTGTTAAGGAGCTTTGGAGTAGGATCTCTATCTAGATTCCTATACTTTTTTAAGGAAACAATAATGTGAAATGAATGTTATTTTATGTTTATTTGTTTAATTCAGAAATAATTCTATTGACAGTATTTTTCATTCTGGCGCGATGTTCATGAATGGGTATTTTTTACGCATTTTTCTGTAACAGTTCTGCGAAACATAATGGGTAAAACATACCCAGGTTGACGTACAAGGTCTGCACTCATTTATGGGTACAAACTCTTTACCCATTTAATGGGTTATTCCACTTTTATTGAAAATGCGTAGTTTTCTACGCATTAATGGGTGCTTTATTTTATCAGTGTAGTTTGCAGATGAAACTTGGGTTGGCAGGCTGCTAGCGGATTGCAAAAGTATCAGATTATGCTATGTGGGGTGTTGTCCCGGTTAACAATGAGGCGAACGAGATATTTACAGATACGTCATTTAGTAAGACAACTGTCAGTTTGTTGGCGGAATTTAATTTGCTTTTTTTTATTTAAAAGTCAGAAAAGAAGACACCCGCTATCAATAATATGAACAATTGACACAATTTTTCAAAATTAAACTATTCATGAAAATAACAGTAAACAGTGTCGTCAGTAATGAGAAAACAAAAATGAAAATTAAGTCGAACGCCGGTCCGTTAATTATAGTCCCTGATTCCGGTAGGCGCTAGGATTGATTTGATGTTTCAGCATCAGGACTATATTTGCGGATTATAAATCGGGAAAAAAATATAAACGAAGTCAGTAGGCGAAAGAAAATCATTTTTTGTGAGTATATGTAAATTTTATCAACAAAAACCTTATAAAAACGGATTATTTTCATAAAATTACAGTTTTAGGTGTTATCCTAAACCAGTTGACTAAAAAACTTAGTTTTCCTCTAGGGAACACTACTTGAATAAGGAAGTTTCCATATATTTAAATCAAAAGTTTATATACTCTGCAAAAAAAACCAACGCAAGCTCTTAAATTTACCATCTTCTTTAATTTACAAGTTTTATTTTTTGTGTAAGGAGATGAACATTAGGGTGATATAAAACGAATTCTAAAGTATCTTCAAGGAACCGAGAAAGCACGTCTGGTCTGATGATGAGACGAACTGGACGTGCCCTTGGAAGGCTATATACAGACGCATATCTTGCCAACAATAACGAGGAACCAGGCCGGGGACAACTTGACAGCTCCCATATATTGAACTCACAAGCAAATTTTGTGGTTTAAAAAAGGCACATTGTTTTATTTTTTCCAGAGCCTTTAAAATGAATATAATTCAAGTACGTGAGCTCAGAATTTATTGTGCCGTTTGTATGAAAAACAGAAAATATGGATTGAAAAACCTTATGAAATGAATCGATGTTTAGTGGCTCGAATTTGAAAGTTCAAACCAAATTTCCCCAGACACCGAATCATCCCGTAGGAATTGTTCCGTAGGGCTTTTGTCAGTCTTTTGGTTTAGCAGCCCCGCCAAAAATAGCAGCACGTATCCTGCTGGTTCAGACAAACAAGATAATAGATTTTTGGTTCTTAACGCGAGAAGAATCGAAACCGTATCATAAACCTTGACAATACCTTCCGGGCAGAATTATTGTTGTGGAATAGAAAATCGATCGAAAATTCTGGCTAAAATTGAGTAATGCTGGTTAGCTTCATAGTTTTTTCCTCGTTCTTTCCTGAACTGGTTGCTGCTTTTGAGCTAATTTTCTGCCGAAACTCTGACTGAAACCAATTTCCCTTTACTCTACTTCAGCTAAGGTTTTGTCAGGGAGCGATGATGGGTATTTTTGCTAATTGGGTCATTAAATCATATGCTGTTTTCGATTTTTTTTCCGACGCAGCTGCGCAATCGAATCTTATTATCGTTTTTTGTACGCAAGATTGACTTACTACGACCACACCTTCCATTAAACTACCTTAATCCCTGTTCTTTTGTTGGGATAACTGTCAAAAATGCTAATCCATTCACTGTCAAGGAAGATCGATGGTGTCAAACGAGGAAGTGTTACCCAGATTTTTTACAATCAAATAAAAATTATTCTGAAGTTTTAAATGTTGAACATATATATTGTTACATTTAGAAAGATGAGCTCTATCGCTTTATGAAATAAAAGGAGAATTTTATTCTTCATTTAATGACCCAATTGTGTGAAAATCCTATTTATCATAATATTTATTATTTATTAAATAACAGAGTTTATATTTCTGACCAAAATACTAGAATTATTTACGTTCTTAATTTATTTGAAACAAGTAGTACTTTGCTCAACGAATTGTAGAGGTTGTTGATTTATTTCCATACGACAAAACCGTCTTTCATTTTCATTATTCGCACCCACGAATTGAAAGATTAGAGTTCTACAAACAACCTATATATCCAACTAAATTAGAAGATTTATGTTACTTTGCTAACATTTTTCAATTAGTGAAAAATTTATTCTCGAAAAATAGAATTATTCATTCACATTCAGGAACACGCTTTTTCTAAATTCTAATATCATTGAAATGAATAGCAAATCTCGTGATGTTATTAAAAGTATGACACAAGGTTTAAACAGGGCCACACACCGTACGCCGAATTTCGGAAGCCCCTCGGTTGACATCGCGCATGAAGAACAAAAAATCTCTCTCACTCTCTGCCTCTCGCACAAGAAAAGTTCACATATCTCACATCTCTCGCGCACAGCACAGCTTTTGCTTCGGCCGACCTCCGCTGGTTTGCTCATTTCGCTCAGTCAGACAGAACGAAGGAAGATGGCGTATCGAACGTCCACCGTACGTACGGCGGTCTCCTGAAGTTGTCTCTCCAGTCAGTCAGTGTAGAAGAGTGTTTTGTACGGTGCAAAGTGTGTTGTCTGTCGTTCTTCGGTCCACCATCACATCGATCAAAGAAGAAAAAAATAGGGAAAAATCCTGACTGGTGAATGTGGTGCGTGTTGTTTTAATTTCGCAAATTATCGGCTGAAAAGTGACTGAAATCGTACCCGCGGATTGTGCAACGGATTCGCGAAACTCGCCGGGACACTTTCCGACTGTTGGTTCCAGTGACCGTGCATGTTTCGAGCGTGAAAAGTGGACCTGAACCTGAAGTGGAATTTCGATTCAATGGCCATAGCCTCCTGCTACTGGTGCTGCTGCTGGAAGGGAACGAGAGGTGTGGTGTTGGTAGCGGCGACAGCGACGTGAAGAAGAGTAGGTTTCCTTCCTTTGGTTTTGATTTTCCTTTGCCCGCTTGCTGGCTGGCTGGCTGCTGCTCTCGAATCTGGAATCGCTTCTTCTCATTCACCTATAAGTGCAAACACAAGTCCCGTACATACATACACGCACACACACACATATGGGACGACGATGGTGGCAGAAGAATGTGAAAGATTTGCGATCGGGAAATAGGTGCGCGCGGGGTTGGTTGGTGTGGGATGGGTTCCTCGTTTTGGGTTGTCGGTAGAAGAGGGTTGCTGAGGGGAGGACTCGAATTTTCATCTGTCTCACGATCCTGCACAAACACAATCGCGCATGCACATCATCATGCAACGATTAACGGGGCTGTATAGTGGGAGAGCTCCGCCGACAGGAGGTGTCAGGGTTGCCAGTTTGGTGGATGAATGTGTTTTTTGTAAGTTTATATTATATTAAAAATTCCTTTTGATGTTTTTTTTGTAAATATGACATTTTAAACACGTTTTTCGCTTCAATTAATATTGTTTTTCATGCCTAATTTTTTAAGACTCACCGTGCTTGGCAGTGTATTTCATAAAAAATGAGATCTTTTATTTTAGGAAAAATAAATCAGGTCCAATTAAATGCAGAATTTTTTTCTATAAAACGCACAAATCTCATGAACGAAAATGTGATCTTTTTAAGGAAACACCTTGTAAGAGTTTGCATTTCATTCGAAAAAAAGTGCATTTTATTGGGAGAGTCACTGAGTCGGGGTTTTCCGTTAAGTAAATACCAATAATTGTTTTCTAATATCCCAAATTATGGAACAGATGGTCATGATCCGTAATGGTGTCTCTCAGACCAAGTTCTCACTTGGGTCGGCGAAATAGTTATTTTCAAACATTGTTCCTCAAGTAGTCTGTGGGAATGAGAGTCATCATTTTGTAATCTGCAAAGTATATCGTGTAGTATTCGTGAAACCTGATACACGCAACGCAAAATACATTTCGATTTTTTTCTCAGAAATGCGATAATTTTGCTTAACGAAATTAGAAATTTTGTGAACAAAAATTTCTCGATTTTTTTTTTGATTTATAGATCAAAAAATTGAAAGCTTCACCGATCCTGACTACAAATTGCCTCCATCGGTATCAGTAGCAAAGTCGGCAACCACCGTGTCACCGCTTCGACAGTGTTCGTTTGCCGAAGGTACTACTGCACACAGCAGGCTGCTGCCTTTTTCTTCGGCCCCTTATTTTCGGCGCAGTAGCCCCCCCCCCCCGCGTGTATTGGTGTCAGGAAGCTGTCTGTGTTTGACTGTGTGCGTGGTGGGTTCCTTTTTTTATCTTCTTGTCTGCTGCGGAGCCCGAAAGCTGTTGTCAATGTTGTGTCGTCGGGTTGGTGAGGGATGCGGTGCGGGCGGGCGGGTTGGTTGGTTGGACTATACACGAAGCGAAAGGTGTTCCAGCCGAGCTTGAGAGGGTGGATTGACTCGCGCGACGATGGTTTCACTGCGAACAGAGGAAAAGCAATAACAACAACAACAGCACTAGCAAGAGTGGAGAGCGAAGGAAGAAAAATGTCAGCTACGATTCTCGTTCGCACTAGCGCAAGAAGTCAGTCTCGTTCGATCGCTCAATAACGTTGGGTAGTGTTTGTGTACGGACGGGTACGTGTCTCTTTTTCGGGCTCCTGTGGGAAGAAGGTACAGGGAAGGTGGTGGCAAGAATCCTGTGTGTGTGGAGGGTGAAGAAAATACCGCCGGTGGACGGGTCCCGCTTGCAGCGATTTATGTGTTTAGGATGGGTTGAAGATTTTTCGGTGTTTTGCATTCGGGCTTGGGTGGAAGGACATTCTGCACGTACGGTACGTATTCGGGTTTTGACAGGAGTGCCGAGAGGCTGTGTATGTGCGAGATAGTGAGGGAGGGGTTGCCTTTTGTGTGAGTTCATTTTCATTGTATAAAAGAAAAGCTTCTTGAAATATTGTCCTTGGGATGAAGATGCAGATTGCAGGTAGAGTCCCGCGAACCAGGTGGAATTGGAAACTTGTGCAAAAAAGTGAAAACGAGCGGTGTATTATGGATTTCTGATGAAGTGACAAGAAAGTGATGTGCAGTGCTTTGGGTTTGTGCTGTTTTGAAATTAATTGAAAGTAGTTGCGCCGATGTTTAGCAATAAAGGAAAATGGACGGGAATGCCGCAAAAAATCGCTTGTGAGCTGGATGCTATTGAGATAGTGATTTATTATTTTTCGAACTACAATTTATTCTGTTTTCTTAGACAAAATAATTTTAAACAATTTATCTCTAAACTGATATTTAACTAGGTGAGTACTTTTAATAATCAACCACTTTGTCTGAATAAAATGAAGGAAACGAAAAATACTGCGCATAGCGAAAACGCCACAAAAAGCCCAGAATTTTGAAGAATTGACTGTGGAGATCTTACAACAAATTTTACGCCATAGTTTGAAATCGTCATGATCAAGTTATCATCAACATACAGGGCAATCTAGTGCTTAATCGGAAGAAACCCGCCTTAGCCAAAGAACAAGAGTTCGTTTTCGCTTTCTCATCTTCAAACCAGACCATAGTCGCTAGTCAGTCCCATGCTCTTTGGGATTCTCTATCTAGATGGATATTGTGAGACCGGTTGGATTTAGTGTCTAACTTGTGCTAGTTTAGAAGTTGCGTATACATGCTCCAAGTTGGTGCTAGTTACTGACGAGATTAATTCGGCACACTAAAATCAGCCTTTGCGTTATTTATATAACTCTACAAACATCGGATTTCAATATAGTTTTCGGTTATGGAAAATGGACAAAAATATTTTTTTTTCCCCGGATGCTAGTCCAGCAAAATGCTTTTGATGTAAGAAAAAGATTTCATTTTATATTTTTTTTCTTTTATTTATTTTTCATCACGAGAAAATGCTGCATTCTTTTGACCTTCCAAATTCCGTCTACTTCGATTAACAGTTTGTTGCGTTCCAACAAATAAAATAAAACAAACTGACCGAACTCGGTTTAAAACGCAAGCGACAGTTTAGAGCATTCTACGGCATGTCGATAAAATTACTTTGTCGTGTAAGCCACACCAATACTCGATTCGTTGGTAACAAGGCGTCTGTAGTTCAATTTTCCCTTGTAGGCTAATGCTAGGACTGCTAATCCAAATCTAATATTTAATAATAATAATAATACGTTTGCGCGGAGAATTTTCAAATCGTTAATAATCATATTTATGGTCAAAGAACCTGTGTAATTAGCGTTATTGTTGATGTGGGATGAACTGGATTCGGTACTCGTTGGATGCTCTGCGATGTTCTCAAATTTGATTCTTAAAATGTAACGAAAATTTAAGATCTCATTTGATTTAATTTGGTGTATAGTAGGAAAAGGCCAATAGTTTTTTGAGAGTTGTCTTGTTAGAGCTATAGAGCTAGGTTCTAGGCTCCCCGTCAGAATCACTCACTACAGTTGCAGACGGGACGGGAAATGTCCCCTCTAAAACATTGCTTAAGAGGACCTTCTGTGCTCGACGGAAATTCAAGCAATATTTGAGAATTTTTTGCAGAAAAATGAAAAGACATTCGAATTTCTGCTTTTGATTTTTAATTTGTTATTTATCGATAATTAGAAAACGATTTTTTTCTTCGAAACTTCAGAATGGCTGAATCCAGGAGAACGTTTCCTTAAGGCCAATTGCAACGGGCCCCGTGATTCTGAATGTGATATTTATTGTACGGTTCAGATGTGTGCTGGCGTAGGGACTTTGCGATTGCGTGTATCATCGCGAAGGGCTCTCGAGCGTTTGTACGTTAGCGTGTTCGATCACGTAACCGTGTTCCATTCGCATATTCGCGTGTGCTCTTGGATGACCGAGCGCAGACCGCGAATCTGGTATTTAATTTTCGGTGCACAGTTCAGATGCTAGAAGAGAGTGAGTTCTTCCATATCACTAGAGTTCCCTGTCATGTCGCCATGGAACGAACGTGTTGTCTAGTGGATGTGAGTGTCATTTTTTATTGGTCAAACTGGAGACACGGGCCTAGACTGCTAGGGCCCGGGAGTAGGGATGTAACCGATTCATGATCGCGAGCACACGGGCGTTTGTATGTTCACTCTTGAGACCGCGTTTGTGAATTTATAAGTGTTAAAACGTACACTTATTCACTGGGGTGTTTTCATATCGGCAAGGTCGCGGGCGTAGTTGAACGTGGATGATCGCGAAAGGCTCGAGCGTTTGTACATTAGCGTGTTCGATTACGTAACCGTGTTCCATTCGCATATTTGCGTGTGCTCTTGGATCTGGAATCTGGTATTTAATTTTCGGTGCACAGTTCAGATGCTAGAAGAGAGTGAGTTCTTCCATATCACTAGAGTTCCCTGTCACGTCGCCAGGGAACGTGTTGTCTAGTGGATATGAGTGTAATTTTATGTTGGTCACACTCCAGACACGGGCCTAGACTGCTAGGGCCGGGAGTGGGGATGTAACCGATTCATGATCGCGAGCACACGGGCGTTTGAATGTTCACTCTTGAGCCCGCGTTTTGTAAATTTATAAATGCTAAAACGTACACTTATTCACTGGGGTGTTTTCATATTGGCGCGATCGCGGGCGTAGATGAGCGTGGATGATCGCGAAAGACTCGAGCGTTTGTATGTTAACGTGTTTGTCACTTGCGCTAGAGTGTATGTAACTTCGCGTGGATAAATTCGATTTTATAACCATTCGCATATTTGCGTGTGTTATTGAATGATCGCGCACGGACCGTGAATCTGATGCTTAATTTTTTATGTATGGTACATATATTGGAAGAGTCAGTTTCCCCATATCACTAGAGTCATGTCGCCATGGAACGTATTTTTTAGTGGATTTGAGCGTCGATTTTCGATTGGCCCAACTGAGTTTGGGCTGCTAGGACCGAGGGTAGAGATTTCCGGACGTGACCGCTTCATGATCGCGCGAGGTGTGGGTTAATGCTTGAGACCGCGTACCTTTTCAGGTGCCAAAACATTCACTTAATTATTGTTGGCGAGATTGCGGGCGTAAGTATGTGTATATGATTGCATTTGCATGGTCGTGTTTGTTACCAGGTTTTCTGTTATCGCGAAGGCCACAAGCGTTTGTACGCTTGGAGTGGGAGAGATTGTGAGTGTATATGAGAGAATATGCAATTGATTGTGTTAGTGAGTGTTTAATTAAAAAAAAGTAAAAATGAAAAATTAAGAAAAAAATAACTCCCATATCCACTAGAGCAAAAGGTTCCATGGCGACATGACCGGGAACTCTTGTGATATGGGATAACTCACTCCCTGTCAGAATGTGATCCGTGCACCGAAAACCAAATATCAAAATGGCGTTCCGCGAATATATAAATGGCCGCAGGGCTTCAAAATCGAACTTATACACGCGAAGTCACATACGCGCGAGCACACGCGACAAACACGCCAACATACGAACGGTAATTATGCGAACGTTTTAGTACTTACGAAGTTACAAACGATGTTGCAAACGCGAACCCGCAAACGCGCGCGATCATGAATCGGTCACTTCCGGAAATCTTTAGTCTTCATTCTAGCAATTTAGTCATGACGATCCTTAATTACGCTTAAAAGGTACTCTCCCGTGTTCTGTTTAGTTGACTGCATCCGATGTATGAATTCTTTGTCGGTAAATACCAAAGCGGGTTTCAAGAAGGACAAACTATGATGTTTACTCTGCGATAAATTCTGGATAAATTTCGGGAATACAACTTGCGATCTCACCATCTGTTTATTGAATTTTAAGGTGACGTACGTTTCAGTGAAACGATACGAACTGTGGCAGATAATGTTTGAACATGGCTGTCCGATAAAACCGATTACAATTGCATGCTCCTGTTTGTTACCACGTTTTCTGTTATCGCGAAGGCCACAAGCGTTTGTACGCTTGGAGTGGGAGAGATTGTGAGTGTATATGAGAGAATATGCAATTGATTGTGTTAGTGAGTGTTTAATTAAATAAAAAAGTAAAATTGAAAAATTAAGAAAAAAATAACTCCCATATCCACTAGACCAAAAGGTTCCATGGCGACATGACCGGGAACTCTAGTGATATAGGGTAACTCACTCCCTGTCAGAATGTGATCCGTACACCGAAAACCAAATATCAGAATGGCGTTCCGCGAATATATAAATGGCCGCAGTGTTTCAAAATCAAATTTATACACGCGAGCACACGCGCAAACACGTCAACATGCGAACGCTTAAGCCCTTCGCGATCATCTACGCACAGCTATGCCCACGATCGCACAAACTTGACAACACTCCGGTAATTATGTGAACGTTTTAATACTTACGATGTTGCAAACGCGAACCCGCAAACGCGCGCGATCATGAATCGGTCACGTCCGGTAATCTTTAGCCTTCATTCTAGCAATTCAGGTTCATACATTCAGTTGGACCAATCAAAGAAATAAAGCTCATATGCACTGGACCACACGTTCTACAGGAACTCTAATGATATGGAAGAACCCACTTTCTTCTAGAATCTGAACCGCACACAAAAAATTAAGTATCAGATTCACGGTCCGCGCGCGATCATTCTAGAGCACACGCGAATATGCGAAAGGCACACGGTTATAAAAAAGAATTTATACACGCGAAGTTACATACACGTTAGCACACGCGACATACAAACGAACACACGATCGAGCACGTTAACGTACAAACGCTCGAGCCCTTCGCGATGATACACGCGATCGCGAGTCCCTACGCCCGCACGTACCTGAACCGTACAATGAATATCACATTCAGAATCACGGCCCGCTACAATTGGCCTAAAGCAGTGTTTTAGTGGGCGACATTGCCTGTCTCGTCTGCAAATTGTAGTATGTGATTCTGACGGGGAGCCCTTCCGAGAACCTAGCTCTACAGCTCCAGAAGGACAACTCTAGAGTTTCATATTCTAATAGCAAGGAACCTGGTCACGATTGAACATGTTCACACACAAACGCTCGAGCCCTTCGCGATGATACACGTGATCGTGAAGTCCCTACTCCCGCATATATCGGAACCGTACAATGTATACCGCATTCAGAATCACGGCCCGCTGAAATTGGCCTTGAGCAGTGTTTTAGTGGGCAACTTTTCCCGTCTCGTCTGCAATTATAAAGAGTGATTCTGATGGGAAGCTTCTGCGAAACCCTAGCTCTACAGCTTCAGTAGGACAACTCTGAGAAGAAAAAAAACCTGGGGTGGCATTGTGCATCTCGAATCGAAAGGTTTATTGTATGCAAACTTGTATGAAAAAGTCGATTCGAAATGGTTCCATAATGTCGCCCCTGGTCGCAGCAAATTGTCCGATGAAGCAAAACTCGGTGAGAACGAAAAGTTTCAATCCTTCGCAAGCAATGATGGCTGTAGATAGCGGGAATCAAGAAGATTGGTTTTTCGATTCGGCTGCAAGTTCTCATATGACCAAATGCGAGAAAGAATGTCACAAACAAGCGGATTCAAACGGCACACAATCATTCAATACAGGCTGTTGCAAATTGTGAAACTGGTGTTGAATGAAGGACCGATTGTGATTGGTATTGTTATCGATCAGCGAAATTTGTAAAAAAAAGGACTGTACGTTGACTTTCTAGTGAATACATTTTATAACTGGTTTTGCCTTCTTTAAAATATGAGCAGTTCTTTTGATTCACCAGACGTATGTTTTGTTTCGGTTATCATTATTAGGATCGCCAGTGAGTTAGTTTTGCATACAGCGTTTCAATAATTAAAATTATCCCTATTATCCTTCTTTATATCATGAGCTGTTTTTTTTAATTATACCGTTCCATCCAGACGATAGCCATATCAATTGTAGATATGGCCAATTTTTTCAAACGACAATTTGTGGAAGGAATTTACATATATTGAGTCATCGGTTGTCACATTGCTCTTACACTTGTGCCGAAGGCAGTGTAATGCGCTATGTCACATAACCGAGACCATCGATTCGAAGCGACGCAAAACCGCTTAAGTTTCCCCAGACGAGGTGGCCTGTCGTCGGAAGTGGCGTCCCTTGTGATCCACTCGTTTGCACGGATTACTCAAAAATGGCAAATGATCTCCAGCGTGATTACTTCTCAAAATAGTGCCAAACGACCTTCAGTGTAGAAGGAAATGTTGATGTAATACCTACTTAAGGAAGGCCACCGACTCAGTGACGCTTCCATAGATATTACGGAGTTGGATTGAAGGACAGGTATGGGGCTAGGATTTGCCACAAGCAGGCAACGCGACCACGGAATGAGTATATTTTTATGCGGTGGGATGGTCAATCTCCGAGTACACGTATACTCAGAGAAAAGAGATAATTGGTTATGTGTTTCTTGTGCTTAAACTCTGGATGGCCGACCATCGAGAGTGATGTGCTTTTTCTCTAAGCTACTGCAATTTGAACCCCAAACAGCCGGCTGTGGGAGTATTGCTACAACTGTGAGCTAGCCCAATTCATTTTTTTTTTGAAATTATCAAGTGTCAATTGTGAAGACTAACAAAGTTAAATTACGGCATGTGGAACCTTCCCGGAATTTGAAGTGAAGAAGCTGCACCACGTAGATATTTTGGGATTGCCTATCTGTGGTGCGATTGTACGGGTGGGGAAGATTACTATTGCTAAGGTTTCTAGGCAACGCTTTGTCATCGGCGTCTGTCGAAGTTAAAAATGTGGGCTATAGACGGACGATCAACTCGCGTAACCGTTCGGATCTAGAAGCACTAGTTAGCAATACTGAATAAGGATTACTTATGAGATTAAAACAGGACAGGAAGTGTTGATGCTCCACCTACTTAACGGAAGGACGACGATTCATCAGACTCTTCCATAGGTGTCGCGGAGTTGGTAGTTTTTCGCTCCAAGCAAGCGATGCGACCTATCTATCTATCTATCTATCTATCTATATAAAAGTCAATGTTTGTATGTATCTGATTTATGGACTCCCAAACGGCTTAACCGATTGCCGTAAAAATTTATACATAGTAGGCATTTGTTGTGGGGCGTGTTTGTGTACTATTGATTGGAGATCATTTGCCCGCCAGATGGCGCTTCAGAACAAATTATGTTTTCTCCTATTTCTTTGAAAGTCGCAGCAACGCGCTATGGGTATTAGCTAGTAAAGTATATTTTATTAGGTAGTTGTTTAGTTAGTCTTCGAGTGACTCGAAAAAGGAAAGATCTTGTTTAGTTTTTGGTTCTTTTTAAACTCTGGGCAGCCGGCTACCGAGAGTATCCTATGTTCCCTAAACAAAAGCAATTTGAAGTCCACACAGCCGACCGTGGGAGTATTGCTTAGGTAAGCTAATCTTATCTGCGTAATGGGCCGGATCACTATTTATTGAAACAGTATTTAGACGGAATTTGTTACTTCTTCTAGACGGAATTTGTTACTTCTTCTCTAATAACACATTACAAAGCAAAGATAGCGTGAGATGTTATAAATCATGGAAAGTATTTCTTATTTTCCATATCGGATTGTTTTTGGAATACAAGTATACGAGCGATAATAACGACTACTGAAGGGAAATATAAAGGATTGTTAACCTGATGCACGGGCTTGTTAGCAATAACGGAGCTTGAAATTATGTTCATAAAAACAGACGCGGCGAATTTTCAATACGTATTGACCCGTGATCATCGATACTAGTCAGATCAGTCGTATTGGGGCTAATTTCCGGTCAACAATTAATTTTTACGGCAATGTTTTCTCGAGTAGATCTGTTCACACCCTCACATTCTGCTACTATCGCAGAAGGCTGATAGCACTCAGTCGCCGCCGGTCTAAGGACCAAATGTCATCAATAGACTTAGACTCGCGTGGAGGCATGAGATAGGAAACTTTTGAGAATTTTGTTATCTCACCATTTGACGACCAGTGTACACTTAAGATTTAGATGTGGCACAGCCACAAGATAATCACGTCAAATTTCTACTTTTGAAGAAATTTTCAGCAACAAGAAAAAATGCTTCCGTTTCGTTCAATGCCTACTCTTCCAATCGACGATTATGCCAAATAACCGTTATGCAAAAAGTCCGTTATGCTAAATGACCTTCTCCCAACTGCACCAGACCCAAAAGTATGCATGTTTTTCTTTAGATAAAAAAATTGCAAATAACCTAGTATGATCACTTCTCAAAATTATGCCATATGTGCGTTATGCCAAATGTCCTTTACACAAATGACCCTTACTTTACGCAAAATTTGAAATTACATCAAATGACCGTTATCCTGGAGATAAAATAAATTATGCCAAATTGACTCGGTTTATTACTCTACGATTAAAAGCTCAGCCTTCAAGACGCTCATTGAAAAATTGTTAGACAAAAATCGCAGCCGTAAGAGTTCCATCCCAAGATATATGAATTGGAGTGCAGGAGAAGCTGGACGTGAGAATCCATCAACAAAGTAACGTTCTGCAGTTCGTCGATAGTGAGAAACATGAACTGGAGAGTTAGTGCGAAGTAGAGTGACTATCAGGCGAAGATCAAAGGTGCGTCGACGCCGGTTAAAATAAGGTAATCAAGGGGGATTTCCGTGGCCAACTCATGTCCGGACCAACCAGACACGCAAAATCTTCAGTCAAAGTCATTCACACAACTGACAAACTCGTTTGATTCTTCAACATAGTCTTCCACTACAATTCCTTTTCATTAATTCGTAAGATGCTACAACCAGGCATTGAGACCTTGAAAGTATTTTTGTCGTGGCTACCGTAGAATTACCTGTTTCAAAATATCGAAAGAATCAGAAGTTAGAGTTTTTGAATGTTTGTAACTTCCATTGTACTGAGCGGAATAACACATTGTTTGCAGCAAATAGCCGGAAAATGTGCACAAATGTTGGCTTCAACACACAACGCAAAAATTGATTTTCAGACATTCTTTCGGAAGCGACATGAGAAACCGAAATTTCCCAGTCTGCTTCATATAGAGCCATCAAACAAAATAAAACACATTTTTCATGACAAAACCAAAATATCTGGCAGCCCTGCTCGCAACTCGGAACGATCATTAATCGATTAACTTTTCCCATCGGATCAGGCAGGCGAATCGATCGGAACCCAATCAAAGGTGATGATGCCTGATGTGATGTGAGTGCGCAGAACCTCTCGGTGTTAATTCGAAATTAACTAATTAAATCGTCTAATCGTTTTGATATTACCTCTTCAATCGGGTAAGTGCTTCGATGCTGTAGGGGGAGAAACGGGAAATAAGACGTAATCCAGTTTTTTTTTGTTGGTTCAACCGGAGTGAAAGGTTGTGTATTTCTTTTTTCGCACCACCACCACCATCGAGAACCCGTCAGTCGTTCGTTCGTCGGTTACATCGGCAACCCATCACAAAACCATCTCGAATCGGCGAAAGATGATTTAAAGTGGATTAACTAATTGTGTGCGTGTATTGTGAACTGGGAGAAGAGGAAGAAAAACTAGAGTCGAATGGGCAGCATTTCTGTGCACTGGAATTACCGATCGGTTAGGGAGGGTCCACTGATATTTGCTTAAATCTTTCCTAATAGTTTTACCTTAATTTCCAGACGCGAATGTTTTTGTGTTTCGTGATGCAGGTTGTCGTCATTTCTCGTTTTTTAAATGGTCTTTTTTCGATAAAAGTTACTTGCGCTACATTTTTGAGGGCGAACTTATGAATACAGAAACGTGATATTCGACCAAAGTGACTTACAACTAAAGCGATGAAAAAGTACCATACTCACCAATGATCCATACTAACACCACTTCGTAGTTAAAATTGAAGTACCCCTCGAATTCACTTGAATAGTGCGCAGCGAGCGGCTTTTAATTTTTGCCGTATAGGTGCTTAGGTATGCCGGACTCCCAGCGAAAGTTCATGCTTCGCGCTAATGAATGATCCCAACCGTAGGTTTCGAATCGGGAGTCGAGGAGCTCCAAAGTTCGGTCCTAATACCGAAAACGACGTTTTTTTTTGCTTCCTCGAGTACAGATGAGTGTCATCATTTCTTGATCATGCTGGGAGTGCAAAAACTACTGTGTGCGATTTTTTCGGTGTGGATTGTTGTATTGTTACTGTCCGGCTCGCTCGGCTGGGGAATTGAATTACTCTAGCCCGACCGGCGCACAGTGGTCCCAAAGAGCAAAAAAGGGGGTTTTTTAGATTGCGTCAAAACGGTTAACTTTAGCAATATGATGTCTTTGAAAAAGATTCTTGGAGTAGAACTCCCCTTCTTTCTGTCTTATCGGATTGATGAATAATCCTCCTAAAAGTGAGTTACGAAATTTATTTTCTTCAATAATTCAGATAGACATATACTTACTTCAGCAAAGTAGTAGAGAAACTCGTTACAAACATTTTACCCGAAGACTTCAACTCTATCTTTTAAGGTTTTTGGGATATGGGATATTATTTGTAAAAGGCCCCTTAAAAACAGTTTTTTCCTCATAAGTTTTCTTCTATATTTTTTCCATTATATAAATGTTCTAGAACATTTTTTGGACTATTAAACTGCATTACTTTGCCGAAGACGGAAACTTGCTATCGCTAGTATGTGTGGAGATATTCACATTTTTTTATTGAAAATAGCTCTTTTTCCAATGCCGATAACTTTTAAACGGGCAAACCACTTTGTAAACAAATTAAAGTGCAAGAAAAGCACAATAAATGCTGGAAAAATCAGATCTCCCCAAGGCGGCCCTCTATGGAAATACTAGAGCCTAAGTTTGTCCATACTAGAGCTGTTCCGGCATTAAATACATCATCATATATTACTGTTAGTTTTTTATTTCGATTATAGAGGTTTTAACCTTAAGATCTTACGCCTCTTCGGGTTAGAAAAATCTCTTATGAAAAATTTCTAACGCTATGTGCGGGGTCGGGACTAGAACCCAGGTGCGCTGCGTGCAAGGCAATCGATTTACCAACTACGCTACACCCACCCCCTACTGTTAGTTCTGAAATAAAGGGTTAAAGTCGTAATAATTAGCCTTTCTTACTTTTGTAAGAACGTCTTGAGTAAATACCCAAGCAACCAAAATTTGATATAAAGGAGTTACATAAGCTTCTCGTTTTAAGTAATTTTGCAATACGTTTTATATTCTAATAGCGGGTTAAGCAGTTCTATTAAAGCTTGAGCAGCTTGAAAGTTAGCTAAGAACTTTTTGTGAATTTTAAAGTGTGCTTTAAGTATTATCCGAACTTCTGTTTGCTTGGGTCAAACGTTATAGTTGGTCAAAAACTCAATGCATACGCCTGACATCGGAAACTGACAATTCCCTTGCGCCTACTTCATAACAATGGCGCAAGTGCAACCAAACGGCGAGTAATCAATTGCATTGGATGACGGAATGAGACAAACTTCAGCTCAAGTATTTCCATAGAGGGCCGCCTTGGGGAGATCTGATTTTTCCAGCATTTGTTGTGCTTTTCTTGCACTTTAATTTGTTTACAAAGTGGTTTGCCCGTTTTTGCCCGTTTAAAAGTTATCGGCATTGGAAAAAGAGCTATTTTCATTCAAAAAATGTGAATATCTCCGCACATACTAGCGATAGCAAGTTTCCGTCTTCGGCAAAGTAATGCAGTTTAATAGTCCAAACAATGTTCTAGAACATTCATATAATGGAAAAAATCTAGAAGAAAACTTATGAGGAAAAAACTGTTTTTAAGGGGCCTTTTACAAATAATGTCCCATATCTCAAAAACCTTAAAAATGTTTGTAACGAGTTTCTCTACTACTTTGCTGAAGTAAGTATTTGTCTATCTGAATTATTGAAGAAAATAAATTTCGTAACTCACTTTTAGGAGGATTATTCATCAATCCGATAAGACAGAAAGAAGGGGAGTTCTACTCCAAGAAACTTTCTCAAAGACACCATATTACTAAAGTCAACCGTTTTGACGCAATCTAAAAAACCCCCTTTTTTGCTCTTTGGGACCACTGTGCGGCGACCAGGCTGTCAGGTCGTCATGTTTTTTTCGCCTGCCTTAAAATAACCACTACAGTAGTTTCTGAACAGTGACAGCTTTAGTGTGATTCGATGGGTAACTTCCGTCGGTGATTTGTTGGTATGTGGAGGGGTTGATTGGAAAAACAAGTTCAAGCATTATCTGTTACAGATCGTTTCGTTTGACTGAATCGTACATCGCCTTGAAATTCAATGAACAGATGGTGAGACCGCAAATTGTATTCCCGAAATGTATGCAGAGTGGCTGTGGTCCACTAGGAGGTTGATAACAGTCTATTATCTTTCTGCGGACAAAACCAGTCTAGAGGCCGTGTGGTATCCGGTGGGTTGAATTATCTCAACCAAGAATTGATCCACTGAGTTCATGCTTCCCATTTCGTAAGAGGTGACTGAACACATGACGTCTCAAGTCAAGTTGTTTCTCCGTGCCGACAGAACTGAAATACGGTCAACGTGGTGGGTTTTACACTTGCTATGTAAGGCGAATCTCAGACACAGTGGACGTTTGATTCTTCGCAAATCGAGGGATTCAAATGTTGGTCATGTCTCTAATACCCATTTCGTGGTTCGCTGTAGACGATTATAAGCCAACATATTTGAGATCTTCTAGTTGTTGTACAACAAGTGCTGACGATGAAATTTTGATTTGAAACCGTCCTTCTGTTCGCAATGTGGAACATTTATTGATAATGAAAATGGATCTTCAGCTAACGGAAGTCAGCGTTATACAGTTTCACCACATGCGAAATTCTGTAACCCTACGTTCGATATTGCAACCGAAGAAGGAAGCATTGTTGTGTCATCACCGCATACTTCTCAGAAACTTGGTGCACCTTGTTCAATCTGCAGAGGGGTGGAGTCGGTTTGGTTTGTATACTGTTGAAACTGCTTCCCCATGTATCCAATGGTGTTTAGTGTTGTGAGTGACCCGACTTGCTTTTTATCTGAGCCCACAATACCAAATAGAAGGTGTTATTTGTTTTATCATTTACAGCGAGAAAAATATGGATGAATAACTCATGAGATGACCTTCAAATACAGTAGCAAATGTTGTACATAGATGCTTGTACCCCGGTTGACACCGTGGTGAGGTAAGGAATAGGACTTCTGTATCAGAGATAAATGGCACCATAGTTTGACCTCATTTTGCACGATAATGCAAATTTGCTAACCTTTTGGCAACTTTTTTTTGTGTTCTATTCATTAATTCTACTCGTTTTATTTATTTTGTTTATTTTATTTCTTTCAATTATTGCATTGATGTTGTTCGTTGGAAATAATATAAGAAATGTCTCGTGTCTTCATCAAAAATATCACTCATCACCAAATAATATTTACGAATAACAAATAAACGGTAGCAAACATTTTTGATGAACTCCCTGAATGGGAAAACAATTGAACGATAATATTTGTGCATGGGGCCACAACACCAAACTTAAAAGAGTTGGATTTAAGTTACTCATCAATAACTGACACCAACTTGGCGCCAGCTAGACACTGAATCCAAACAGTTCACGTGGTATATGTGAACGCCGGTCCCGATTGTAGTTTCGGGTAGCCAAGCATAGCAGCTCTGGTTAGCTGACAAGAAAGCGAAACCGAACCCTGGTCTTTTGGCTTGAGAGCTTTTCAGGCTTGCTCTTTCTTCTATAGTACACTCAGTTTCACTTCACAGTTGAAGCAAAAACACTATACTGCTTGTACAGTGAATAAGCAACAAAGTGGTGGACAGAATTAAGTGCTTGCCATAATGATAGCTTTAGCGGAGCGATTTTTAGCTTCTGCTCTGAACGAGATGAGTCTGTTTGGCCCATTTATTGATTCTACATGAAATTATAACCGGTCGGCGACCTACATCTACACCGATCATGTCATGTTGACAGAAGTCAGCAGCATCTAACGATCTTCGAATTCAACGTATCACCCATCAAATCCAACGCAAACATCAAAGGGTCTTTTCTGAACCACCATAATTATTATTAAGAATAATTTGACAATTTCCTGATTTGAAATAACATTCCGAAGTGTAATCATAAAATAGATGATTTTTTTCATTTTTAGCCGTATTTCTATTGCTATACAGTGCCATCTACATACGCCACTAACAAAAGATAGTACTGATCTGTATCGGTTTCAAGTTGTCTAGATCAAAACCAAAACTGTCAAAACGGCTAAATTTGACTCAATGTACTTCACCGAAGACTCTAAACCGACAAAGAGCATACCTAGAGCTCTATCGATTCTGTTCCGTCCAAAATAGCTTCCTGCACCCTTGTGTATCATGTCTGACTAGTAGCTCCAACAGAGCTCCTGTTCCAAAGACCAGTAACTTGTAGTTTGTACATAAAAAAATTATTTTGTATTTGGGTTTGAGACCCCAAGTTTTCCGATAAGTTAATCGGGACTTCCGCCGGCCATGCATGCTTTGTTGACTCTGTAGAGTAGAATTGGGTCGAATAGGTACAATAGGGCATTATCTTTGCTACGTTATTGTAGAGGTCGCTCGAGTTGCATGAATTAGATACACGGTAGAGAACATCGTTGACGACTGTCATTTCGGCTGTTACCGTGAATGAGCTGTATTAGTTACGGCATCGTTTATGTTTTCGTGTGTAATGCTGCGAAAACGAATTGTCGTTTGTCCTCAGTACGATTCATTTAATCGAGGTAAACCAAATGTCAAGTGAGTTTTTTCTTGCGTAAAAATTAATGCTGAACACAAGCTTTGTGTTGGTTTTTCGATATTTTTGCTTTTGAAACGAAAAAAACATGATCGAAAAAGAGAAAGAAACCGAAACGCAACCGTGATCGTCGCACAGTTAAACAACTACGTGAGCCGGAATGCACAACTTCAATTCCACACTCTGGCGACGACGAGGACACTGGAGAAGTCATTCGCAAGTACAAGGCCAGACGCAACTGCTAAAAAACTGTTTTTTCAACATTTCTTTTCGCGATTTCATGATTTTCCACATCATTTTCTTACCTGAGTGACGTCAATGGATTGCATTTATCTTTTGCGTTATCAATTTTTAAATTGTCTGCGGTATTCATACTACTTAAATAAAAGTTGAACCGCTGATTTTCTAGGCGTGTACATTGTTTTATTTAACCTCGATTATAGTAACTTACCGTACCCATAGATTTTAAAAATATCGAAAAAGTACCTTCGCCTTATTAGATGTAGCTTGAAAAATATTAGGCCCGGCATAAAATCATTACAGCCAAAACTTTGCCAGATGTATAACCTTTCCAACGAGTTGTGCAAAAATACCACCACACGAGATCGCCAAAAAACTGACCTAATTAACCCCACTCAACTCTACTCATAGTGAGCAGACTAGTTCTGTTTGGAATGCGATATAACTGTAACGTACGTGTCTCGATCGTCACGCAGTAATTTAGAGTCAAAGAACTGCAAATGACGCGTCCCGGTTGTTATTAGCTTCTTCGTGAAAAGAACCCTTGCTTGGAGTAATTGCTAACTTAACTTGCCGACAACTCTTAATGCTTGTTGCACTGGGCCAAAGATTGTTTTAACCCTTTCATGCCCAACTTTTTTCTAGTGCATGTAGGGTTTCAAAACTATTTTTCCTTTAAAACGGTGGGGTCAAGAAGCTCGAAAAACCTTTTTTCATAAAGGTGGGTGCTTTCCTTGCAGTGCTAGAAGCTGCTCAATTTTTACCTTCTAATGCTCACTACAGTTCTAGAATATTCACAATAGTCCAACGGCGTGGAAAACGTAGCCAAAAATAGCCTAAATTGATAAGTTTTATCAGTTTTCACTAATATTGCAACAGAACAAATTTATGTGAAAAAATCATTTTCCGTCGTCAACGTTAACGGTCCCTGGCAGCACTGCTCCATCGGAGACTAATTGCAATAACTTCAGTTCTAGGGCTTATCCTTGTAACTGTTAATACTCAAATGAAAGCCAATAGTCACATTTATTAGCCTTACTTGTTTTTGTGGGCAAATCTTGCCTCAATCAAAAGTTATAGCTGTTTAAAAACGTTGTTGTCCACAAACAACATGGGCATGAATGGGTTAATGCAAAGTCCAATAATTAGTATTTGGTAATTGTCCGCCAAACCCCTTAGGTTGGTTACAGAACACCGGCTTGAGGACAACCGCAACTACTCAACTTTATTCTCTTTGTCTGTTTCAGTGACGAGCAAAAAATGCGATTGCTAAGCATTGCGTTAATCCAATCCGACATACATGCGGCCATTCCATGATCGTCTCTCTTCCGCAATAGACTGGAAGGATACGCTGATATGCATGGTGCATTTTGTACAGCGAATGCTTCACTAAACTCACGTTCATGATGTACTGATCGACTAATCGTTCCAAATGTTTTAGAAGGAAATAGCTTACCAAACGCTTGGCTTCTTCATAGCTTGAGGTGGAATGCTTTCGGGATGTACCCGGCAGCAGGATCTCCTAAAACCATCATATAACCGAAAAATTTCGGTCACGTTGAAAAGCCATAGGGCAAACAGAATCAACATATTCAGATACATTTTTTGAGTGATTTTTACCACCCCCTACCCCATCGTAGCATTTCGTCACAAACCTCTAAATATCCCCCTCCTGGCAATTACGTAGCTTGACGGTAATTCTCACCTCCCCCTTGTCACCGTAAAATTAAAAAAAAAAAACAAGTTATTCCCCTTTAAAAAAGCTACGTAGCATGACATGACTCCCTACCCCCCTGTCGTCACACATCATCACAAAATACAATACTCCCCCCTCCCCCATATAATGCTACGTCATTCATGGATGATCCCTAACTAATTTTGACATTCCAGTCATGTGCGCTGTACCGGTGACGAAAGATTAGCGGATCGTGTGAATGGCGCTTTACTCTGCACTACAATCGATGCGAGATCCGAATAACTAATGATCAACTTTCTTCAACTTACCAAAAAACAAACATTATTTCGTAGATCTAGAAGACAATCTGACAGCCGAATCTCTGACCAGTACAAATCAATCAACCCTGTCCGAGCCCCAAAACGCATTGCATATCGCCAGGTTTTCCATCGCCCTCGAAACAGATCGAACGCACCACAGTAAGCCAGCAAGATTACGCATAAAGTCGCCGATTGAGGCTTCTGGTGTTAGTGCCACCGTGCGTATGGAATTAAGAAAAAACTCCTGAACTGGGCACCGCTGTATTGGTGCGACAGAGCCCAAACATTGAAATATTATGAGAGTGCGTTGTGTACACCCCTCCATCCCAGTTCCTCCATGATTGCAAACGCTTGCAGAGAGACACAGAGAAAGAGATAAACGAAAAGCATCCAAATGGACAGAAAAAGAGACGAAGCCCGCGAACGATCGATCTCTGCGTGGTGAAATGCAGCGATCGTTTTTACGTACCAGATTCGACGAAGCACAGCGGAGACAAGATGGCCAAGATTGTGTATTACCTTAGTGCGGGTAGATTTATAAGTTCACAGTGTAGAGCGAACGCAAAAACTCGAAAATGAAGATCTTAATCGTGGTAGGGATCGCGGCAAAATTACTCTTCCCTTTTCCGCTTTTTTTTGTTGTTATTATGCAGATCAGTAGAAAACAGAGAGGAAGAGAGGTCAAAAGACAAGCTGAACTAAAACGGAAAATTAGGTGAGTTGTTTTGAACCATTTCTCGCCGGGTGAAATGTCTGGTAAAGCTTCTTCATTCGTGCACGGAAATTAAAAACATTTATTTTGAGTGCGCCGCCACGGACCACGGGCAAATTTAAATAGTTTTCTTTATCGTTTTTTTTTTTTGATAAGCAAGCCGTACGGATCTAAACCAATAGACCATTCCGATTTTTATTACCCGGAGTAAAAATAATAAAAACCGTTTGGCCATTAGAAAAAAAGGGTTTTGTTTACGTTTGTATAGGCAATAAAATCCAGCAACAACGAGAAAACCGACGGCAGCTAAGCCCACCATCAACTAAAACCAAACTATTTCGGTTGGGTTCGGAATGGTTTAGATCCGGGAAGCGGACAGGAAAGGTTTGATTTTTATCGTACATACACAAATTCATAGACAAAATGGTCTGATTTGTTTTCTTTTTTTTGTTTTCGTTTAACCATTTGGACTGTTTGTGATGTGGTTATTAAAAAAGTTGTGAAAACAATGTTTACGTTTTTCACCTTTCCTCAACTGACATGCGCTGCAGGGATAGATGGATGGATGGCTGGTAGACGATGATGGGGTGTGTGCCTCCTCCCACACTGTACGCCACCCGGGGTGGCAACTAAAGGGTAAGGTAACTAACTGCGGAGAACGGGGAAAACGGCCTTTGTTTGCGATTGATCGGGACGACGACGGCGGCGGCGGAGCCTGGAGCGAATAATTTTTTGGATTCGATTCGGGTAAAATCGCTGTTTAATCTCCTGTCTGGCGCTTTGAAGTTGTTGTATTTACTGTAAATCAGTTGAGGATGGGCAAGGCTCCGGGGGCCCGCCGGAATGGAAAACAATCGATCGTAAAAAAAAAAACACAGTCAGCCATGATTCATGAGGCTGGCGGGAAATTGAAGGTTGTTGTTACACACTCTTTGCTTTCACTAGGATGCATCCGGGGCATGTAATTTGTTGTTGTTGTTGTTGTTTGTCGTTAATAAATGGTTGCTTGGAAAGAAAAAAGCCTGTCTTATTTTTAATGACAGCTCACGATAGTGGTACAATTATTTGACATGGTTCCATTTGGGGGTACGAATCGTGATGGTTTCTAATTGCTATTGTCATGCGAGAGTACGACAGCATAATTAGTGTCCTAGACTAATTGTGTAGTATTTCTTGCATTGCAATTAAGTGGGTTATTGTAAAATTTATGTAAACAATGAATTACTCAATTGATGATTTGACGGCATGTTCTGGTTCGGGGCAGCCAAATTGATCTGTAGGTCGATACACTTTTCGGAGTACGTCACCATCATGGTGATCTTATCTAAACCGGGTAATATCAATCTTCATAGTTATTCACATTTTTACTGAGGACCAAAATTTTATAATTATAATGCACTCGAAGCTATAAAGCGTTGATCCCTTTAAACTTTTTTTACCGCAACTTCGTACATATCGTAGGTAGAGCTTCTGAATGTTCCAGAAAATTATGCGTCATGTCAAGATACGTTTACGAGGAGATCATTGGGCTATCTCTTGCAACTTAGAAGTTATTGGGTATCTTTCGATAAAATTAGCGAAAGTTTCAAAAGTATGTAATAATTTTTGAACGGGCAAAACGGGCAGCCAGCTCTAGTTGCAATTAGAAGTTCAAAAAAAAATTGTCTTCAGCAAAGTTGCTGGCAAATGCTTGCTCTACAACTTTGCCGAAGACATACTCTTAATTTATGTATTTGCAAGAAAGTTGATAAATATATCTCACTTTTGAGGAGAATAATCATTAAAATCACAACGCCTTATGAAAGCGCTTGTAATGTCCACAAATTTCTCCGAAGGCGACAAAGATCCAAATTTAACGTTGTAGGCGTAATTAATAGATCGCATGGTTTTGGCAAAGAAAACCACTGTGCAGTGGTGCAACGCTGACGACATTGCCCTACCCGAAAGCAATCAACATTCAGCATCCATACCTTCAACACCATTAGTAGAATCTCAAATTTGCACCCAACCTGAACAACCTGCTCAACAACCAACGAAAAGTCAGCCAACAACAGAATACAACCAGTACTGCAAAACCAACATCCAGTGATTACACGACTACAACAACCAAAGAAGGAATAAAACTTACCTCAAACGGAACACACTGCTACCTTGTATCAAATAATGACAGCGATAACAAAATGGAACAAGACGGATGCGAGCTGAGGGACCCACGAAATTCCCCGCCGAGGAAAAAAACGTCCGCGTGCAATGGTAAATTGCCCGCGCGAGATTCAAAGGACTATCATTAGATTAGTATTTTTTGAATATTTAACTACTATTATAAATATACAAAAGACCCACGGCTCAGTCAAGCTAACGCAATGAGCCGTGTCAAATAAACAGAATTAAAAAATGGGCTACTATTTACACAGTTTTTGTATTTTTTCATTCTTTATTTTTTTATTTTTGACATTTTCTGATTATTTTTTCATGCATCTTCTTTTTTATCGACATTTTTTCTATGTTTTCCAAGTTTATCATATTTTACAATCTGCGCACTTTTTAGTTTTTACATTATTTTAAACATGTTTTCTATTTCCCGTGTTTACCTTCCTTGTTTCTGATTTTTTCTATTCATTTTATTTTTTAATTGCCACAAATATCTTATTTTCCGATTTTGTTTTATTTCTCTGATTTCGCATTTTATAATCCATTTGGATTTAACTTCCTTTCTATGCTGGGAGTTCAAAACTCCATGAAGAAACTATTCAAAGTTTAATTTCATTGGCTAAAAAACCACATGAAACAAAAGAGTAGGGGGTTGGCGTAGCGTAGTTGGTAAATCATTTGCCTTGTACGCAGCGCACCTAGGTTCGAGTCCCGACCCCCGCACATAGGGTTAGAAATTTTTCACAAGAGATTTTTCTAACCCAAAAAGGCGAATGACCTTAAGGTTAAAACCTCTATAATCGAAATGAAAAAAACAAAAGAGTATACCGAAAAAAATCGTATGAAATTACTTAGTGTACTAAGATTTTTCTATTCTGCTTTTTCCGATTCCATTTTATTTTAGTTTTGCCTTTTCAATGTTTTCTTTTATTTTCTGTTTGCTCAATTTTTTAATTGTTTCGCTTAATTTTTTGTGATTTTTTTTTATTTTCTTTTTTCTCAGGCTTAAATTGCGTCATTTTTATTTTTTCTCAGTTATTAAATATTTTTCGCTCTTCCTTAATTTTGATATTTTTCGTAGTTTTCATTTTTCTAGACGTATTTTCCATCCATTCCAGTTTTGATTTCAACATTTTCGTAGATCAGTGATTTGCTGCAATTAGACGAGTTAAAGTAGTTTGATTGCATGTTACATGTGTTCTTCTCTTCTACTTAATTAGTCTGTTTCTTTTGTACTTCTATTAGTTTGATTTTCCATTACTCATGTATACCAAAAGAGAATCGGTCAATTTATACACTTCTAATCAATCTCTTTGCATCTTTTTTTTATTCGACATGTTATGATTCCTTTTATATAATTCATATACTCACAAACGCTCGTGGCCTTCGCGATAACACAAACCTGGTCACTTAACGAGCGTACATTTGCTATCATCTACACATACTTGCGCCGGCGATTTCGCCAACATTTTAACATCCCAGTAGTTGAGTAAACGTTGTAGCACCTATAAACTTACAAACTCGGTCTCTAGCATTAACCCACCACTCGCGTGATCAAGAAACGGTCACGTCCGGAAGTCTAACCTCGGTCCTAGCAGCCTGGACCCATGCCTTCAGTTGGTGCCATCAAAAAACTGAGAAACTGATTCTCTTCTACCATCTGTACCATTCACTAAAAATTAGACATCTGATTCACGCTCCGCGCGCGATCATTCATAAATACACGCCACATGATTATAAAATCGAATTTATACACGCAAAGTCACACGTTAACATACAAATGCTTGAACCCTTCGCGACCATCCACGGTACCTACACCCGCGATCTCGCAAACATAACATCCCACTGATAAGGTGAACGTCTCAGCGCTAATAAATTTTCAAACGCGATTTCAAGCGTGAACCTAAAAACTCCAGCGCTCGCACGGCTATGAATAGGTCATTTCCGGAAGTGTCCATCCTTGGTATCAGCAGACTAGGGCTATGCCTTCAATTGGACCAATTAAAAATAGAAAGCTTCATATCCACTGCACGACACATTCCATGGCGACATGACCGGGAACTCACTCCCTGTCAGAATGTGAATTGTACACCGAAAACTAAATATCAGAATGACGGTATATACGCACGCGAATATGTGAATGGACACTGGGTTACAAAATCGAATTTATACATGCGAAGTCACATGCACCCGAGCACACCCGACAAACACGTTAACATACGAACGCTTAAGCCCTTCGCGATCAACAACGCACAGCTACGCCCGCGTTCGCGCAAACTTGATAACACCCCGGTAATAAGGTGAACGTTCTAGCATTTTCGAAGTTTCAAACGTGGTCTCAAACGCGAACCTTCAAAACGTCCGTGTTCGCGTGATCATGAATCGGTCACGTACGGAAATCATTACCTTCCGCCATAGCAACTTAGGTCCGTACACTCAGTTGGACCAATTAAAAAATAAAGCTCATATTCACTTCACAACAACTTCCATGGCGACATGACCGGGAACTCTAGTGATATGGAAGATCTCACTTTCTTCGCATCTGAGCCATTCAGAAAAAATTAAGTTTTAGATTCACGGTTCGCGCGCGATCATCGAAGAACACACGCGGCTATGCGAAAGGTTATAAAATAGAACTTATACAAGCAAAGGTATATACGCGTTAGCACACGCGACCTACAAACGCACACGCCATTGAACACATTAACGTACAAATGCTCGATCCCTTCGCGATGATACACGCGATCGCGAAGTCTCTACGCCCGCACATATCTGAACCGTACAAAGAATGTCACATTCAGAATCACGACCCGCTGCAATTGGCCTAAAGCAGTGTTTTAGTGGGCGACATTGCCTGTCTCATCTGCAATTGTAGTATGATTCTAAAGGGGAGCTTTCCCGAAAACCTAACTCAACAGCTCCAGTAGGACAACTATCGAAAAAAAGGTTCATGTTTCATTTCGTTTGTATTTTTTTCTATTAATCAATTGTTATTAAAATATTTAGAATTTTATTTCTTCTACATCGCATTTTTTCCTTTTTTTTCATTCTTTTTGCTAAAGAAAAATTGCTATTTTTTCACAATTAAGATATTTATTCCATTTTTTCCTATGTTTTCTTTGTTCTATTGCTTCTATTCTTAATATTTGTTTGGTTTAGCATAATGAGCCTATTTTCGTCATATTCCTGTTATCACCCAACCAATTTGAAGCTGTTGGTTTGAAAAGCGTCTCCCATGTTAGCCATTTTCATATTATTTTTTTCATTTTGCCGTTTTTTACATATATTTAAAGTATTTTATCTTTCAGTTTCGTTCATTGTTTGCCTTTTATCATAGTATTGGTGTTGGATCATTTTTATCCATTTTCATTTCATCATCAAATCCAAAAATGATTTTTTTTATATCTATTATGTATTTTTCTTGTGTCTTGAGAAAGCGGAAACGAGCTGTTGTATGTTGGCTTGAGAAGAAAACGCCTGGAAGTATGGACTATTTGAATTTGGTGTATAACTAACTGGCTTCAAGTTGGTGTCAGTTACTGACAGTTGGAACACTCAATATTGAAAGTCAACTTGTTTAGGTTGGGTGTTGGGATGTCATGCATAAATTATTTCATCCAAATTTTTCCTTTTCGGAAGTATACGAATGTTGTATACTAATGACCTAATAATTCTCTTTTTCCTAGCATTGTCGGCTGTATTGATGTCTTAACAATATTCCGTAATGAAGATCACATCACATTGATGATAGAGAAGTGGGTACAGGGTCAAGTACCCCATAGAGGTACATAATGATGTTTGATTCTGAGATGGAACGCATCGATACTACAATCGAGTGCAATTTTGACTTTAATCGATGTAATTCGCAGTACGGGAATCGTACCCGAGTGCTTTGCCACCGCACAACTTGAATTTAGTATTATATTTGGCTGTTCTCGCCAAATTGTAGTCACCCCACCTCTAAGGGAGCAAAACGCGATCATTTGCCACTTCCGTTTGTTAAAAAATGTGTGACACAGGCCAGTCAACTGGAACCATGGCCATTCATTTCGTTTATAAATGATCATGGCACTGTTTTGAAAATGTATGATTGCTGTTGGTTTGAAATTCTACCAGCTAATAAAATCCATGGAGAATTGTAAATTGCTTCAACTGAACATTGACTGTTGGCTTGGTGTAGCATCAACGGAATGAAGGTTTAAACAGAAAAATGCTAATCCCTTACATTTACTCGAATCCTATCGCCGAAGACTTTCAACTATAAAATGTCCAAGAATTTTTGAGGATCGTGTCCACTGGAAACCAGACAGAGGAAGAATGACCGGAACGGTGAGAATGAAGAAACGGTTAAAATTCTCCTTTTTGTTGGAAACACTGAGAAAAGATATGTCCTCAAGCAGGAATCGAACCTGCGATCTCCCAGTCTCTAGTTGGGTGCGTTAACCACTCCGCCAATGAGAAACTGTGGTGATGCCATCACATATTCCCCGACAGTATCGTGATCGCCGCCACAACCTCCAATATCTACTAATTGACCTATCGACCCCCAATGTCTCCTATAAGCAGATCGTTACCTCTCCCTCTCCTCGATCGGGCCAAATCTCTCTCGTTAGCTATTTTTAGGTCCAGTGGACTGCGCTCAGGCTTGATATAGTTATTATCACTGTTTGCCCCCTTAACTAGGTCAATCGCCGAATCGATTTTGGGAGTGGGTAGAGCTATGGAGGGGCGGAGAGGATTATCACAACATTGAGCGTGTTGTTTGGTCGTGCACTGACTATCGTGAAGTCAGATTTAACCTATCAAATACACTCAAGAATCTTAGACCTGAATGAAATACAAGAATATAAGAAAACAGTGAAACTTCAAATGATGATCATCATAGTAGTGTTAGTTTTAGACAAATTAATACAGTGAAGACCCGTTTTTCTCAGCCCCTTGGTGAATTTGAGGCTGACAAAACGGGGACATTAACAAAATCGGGTCATATATTTTTCTTTCTTTTTAAGAAACCGATGCTCTTAAAATATTTTTATTTGGTTCCTAAGTATAGCCTCATAAGCATTTATGAAATTTAAGCTAAATAAATTTCTCTTAAGGGGGTCTGACAGGGCTAAATCAAAAAAAAAATTTTTTTGCATATTTCGGATCTCTAAAATAAGAAAACTATGCTCAAGAAAGAATTTACTCGAATTCAACTTGGTTCGTCTGCTAGATATTAATTTTCATATGAAGCTAATAAAATCAGGTCAAAAAGCTGATAAAATCGGGTCTTCACTGTATATTGATAATATGTTAGTCTTGAGAGGTTACGCCACAGTAGAACACGAAAAAATAGGCACATTTCAAGGATTTTTCTTGACGCAATAAAGAACATCTCTTTATTTAACCGAGATTTTTAAAATGAGTTTTATAATACTAGTGTGAAGCATAAAACATGTTTTTTAAGTAATTTTGTCACAAGATGGCAGCTGGGCAGCACGTAATTTTTGACCTAGAGCTTAAAGCTAAAGTTTTTTTTCGGTTAGAAGCGACGTACGAAGGATTGTTTCGATATTTTGTTTTTTTTTTAGAAATGGCACCCTTTTTAGTATCATACTGTGTTGCGTTTCGGCTTCGCCTCATCAGAAACCAACACTAACTTATTGTCGGAATAGATAAGCGACGGCTTGACGCAAATCCCTTAAAACTAAAACACACTTTGTGTTTCAATCGAACGACTGATCAAACGTGATGTCCCGTTCGAGCAGAAGTTCGGTTTATGCCGATGAGACACAGTGAAACTTAAACACTAACAATAAGTTAGTGTTGGTTTCTGATGAGGCGAAGCCGAAACGCAACACAGTATGAAATAATGAAATAGCGAGAAATTTTGGTTTTTACCAAATTTTCCTCCTTAGGGTGAAATATAGCATAGTGCCCTTTTTAGTGAAAACACAGTGCAAACGTCATTAAAATCGTAAAAAAAATTGATTATTAAAAAAAATTGATCATTCAAAAAATATAATTCTGCGTACTTCGCTGGAGAGAAAGGAACTCTTATTGCACTGAAAATTTTTTCAGAACGATCAAAAATCATTTGTCCTGTTACATTTTAGGCCAGCTCAAAAAAGTGGGCTGTTACGGTAAAGTTGAAAATTTGTATATTATTGTTGCCACCCATATTATGACATGTAAGACCCTAAAGCATGTTTAAGGCCAATAAAAACAGTATATTCTACGGTGGTACCCGTAGGGATTCAATTTTTTCTCACCATTTCATTATTTCAAATATTGCCTTTTTCTAAAAAAACGGTTATTTTTCGATGGGCCTTAGTTGGCTTCGTACCACTCCAGGAAAACACTTGAATAGTGGCACGAAGCTAGATCCGGCCAGAAGACCGTAGGGCTCTCGTGTTGCTTCAACAGGGGAGGCAGACACTTCTGTAGACACTCCTTGAGGTAGATCTCCCTGTTTAGAGTCCCAGTAGTCATGAACGGCGCACCCCGTTTGCCACATCAGCAGATCGCTTGCCAAATCATGTATTTATTGTATTGATAAACTTTAAGTTTCCGCTTGCTTACTTCCTCCGGAACATCAAACTTGTGCTGGGTGGTGAAGAAGCTGTCGGAAGTCGTCCTTGACGTAAGTCCAATCATCCATGATGAGCAAGTGACGCTTCGTCAGCATCTGGATGTAGTTTCCGGGCCCGTGCCTTTCCCACCATATGCAGTCATTGGCTCTCTGAACGAAAGACTTGGACAGATTTTTGGCCACCTTGGGATGCCGCTTAAACGCTTTCACTACATGTCCCAATGAGAGAGTTGAAGATTTTTCAGGCGCTTGCGCAAAATCAATTCGCGATATTACTTTTCGAGTGACGCAATTTTTTGCAATTTTCGAAAAACTGACAGCGATAAAAATACAGTGCAAACAATACACTCAAAATTACTTCTACCCAAAATTTCAAGCGAAAATACACAATGTCTACAGCGTTTTTTTTCTGTAATGCACTTTGATGTGGGGCACCCTTTATATATCTAATATATTTACGTATATCTAAGAATTCGATATGACACCTGGTACTGAAAGTGCACTAATGACCAGATGTTTCAGATAGAACACCTTCAGAAACGCTAGCGAAATTAATTGTGCATCGTGCATAACTAGTAAGTCGCTTAACAGACCATATTTATACTTATTTCGTTTGGTGTAGATATGATGGGAAATACGCATTGTTTGGTCTGAGTGGGATGATTGGACGATTTTTCATATTTCTATTAAATAAATGGTACCTTGAAGAGTTAGGGACAGACGAACACACACGTTATTAAAATCTGAACAGTTCGTAGTACGGTGCTGGGCCTGTGGCCTTCGACTGGCATGGTGCATTCTTATTGATTCGGTTGCCATGTGAGGAATTCCACGAAGATCCGTCCGAAAATCTTTAAAATCGTGACCGACCATCTTAGATTCAAATGAAACTTTACACGTTTCACCGTCATGCAAGACTAAATATTTTCCACAGGTAATAAGATTATTTTGACTCAAGAGCAACTTTTCAAAAGGGCGTAAACGTTTCTACGCGTATGAATTTCATTTTTTTTTTGTTCGATTACTGTATTTTATACAGCAAAACTATCTGAGAACGAGTTACAAGGAATGAATACTTGTCTGAACAAAATATACACTGAAAAAAATGTTTTTTTAATCTTTTTATATTTTGTTACCAAAAACCTAAAGAGAAAAGAAACATTTTGATTGTGATTGCATGATGGAGAAAAAATCGGTAAAAAAGTTTTCCTAACAATAACTTCGTACATGTTTTTAAATTTCATACTAATAGACATACAAAATTGTAATTCTATTACAGAATATAATTCTAAGCACCATTTAAAATCAAAATGCATTTAACAAAAATATTCCAAAATGCGATAGTTTTCGAGATATTTGAAATTTTGCTCCTTCAAAAACAATTATTTCGTGTAATTATGCTCTTTTTAAAAGTTATTCGCGTTACCCCATCAAAAAATGTCAAAAATTTAATGTTTATCGTTTTAAAGACGTAAAAGCAACTTTTTTAGTGTATTTGGATCCTGGAGAAGCTTTCAATAAAAAAGTTTTCCTAACAACAAATTTTGACATTTTTTATAATTCTTACTATTTGCAGTCAAAAATACAATTTTCTTTTTGAATATGATTCTAAACGCCATTTTAAATCAAAATGCTCTTAACAAAAAATTTCTAAAATATAGTAGTTCTCGAGATATTTTAACTTTTGTTTTAACAACACAATTATTTTGCTTTATTACGGCCTTTTCATAAGTTAGTCGCGTTTGTCTATGTCAAAACAAAAGTTAAAATATCTCGAGAACTACTACATTTTAGCAAATTTTTGTTAAGAGCATTTCGATTTAAAATGGCGTTTAGAATCATATTCAAAAAGAAAATTGTATTTTTGACTGCAAATAGTAAGAATTATAAAAAATGTCAAAAGTTGTTGTTAGGAAAACTTTTTTATTGAAAGCTTCTCCATGATCCAAATACACTAAAAGGTTGCTTTTACGTCTTTAAAACGATAAACATTAAATTTTTGACATTTTTCGATGGGGTAACGCGAATAACTTTTAAAAAGAGCATAATTACACGAATTAATTGTTTTTGATGTAGCAAAATTTCAAATATCTCGAAAACTATCGCATTTTGGAAGATTTTTGTTAAATGCATTTTGATTTTAAATGGTGCTTAGAATTATATTCTGTAATAGAATTACAATTTTGTATGTCTATTAGTATGAAATTTAAAAACATGTACGAAGTTATTGTTAGGAAAACTTTTTTACCGATTTTTTCTCCATCATGCAATCACAATCAAAATGTTTCTTTTCTCTTTAGGTTTTTGGTAACAAAAAATAAAAAATTTGAAATAATGGGTTTTTTCGCAATTTAAATTTTTATCATAAATTTTCGTTTTTTTTGAAAAATGACACAACATTTTTTTCAGTGTATATTTTTTTCGGACAGAAGTGTTCATTCCCTGTAACTTGTTCTCAGATAGTTTTGCTGTATAAAATACAGTAATCGAACAAAAAAAATTTGAAATTCGCACACGTAGAAACGTTTACGCCCTTTTGAAAAATTACTCTTGTATCAAAATATTCCAATTGCCAGAGAATATCATGGAGATTCATACAGCAAACACACCTGCAAAGTTTCGTTCGAATCGACGATGGTCATATTTTGCGGTCGGCCGGTTTCTCATGGAATCCCTCATGTGTATTTTCACTTACAGGTGAATTGTCCAATTTGCTTAGGTTGGCGAGGATGGTATGTGTCTCCTGCTAGTTCTCGACCTGGATAGGATTGCTAGTACAGGAAAAGTATTCAAGTGGTCATTCGGTACAAGTAAATTGAGTTCGTTCAAGTATCGACTGGAAGAGGAATTATTTAAATTCTGTTATCTCATTAAAAAGGAGCATAGCACTGTTCTAGAGAAATAAGTATCGGCGCGCAAGAGCCAATATTGTTGGCAACATTTGCCGTGTTTAATAATAGTCTATTATTCCGCTTCAGGCTTAGGAGACGGAGAAGGAGCGGAGGCAATGCTAATGAAACGGAATAGACAGCACTGAAGGAATTTTTCATAGGACCGAGATTCACTTAGCGATACGCCGCGCCGAAAGTCGGTAGTTCAAGTTCCTTATTTTAAAAACCCGACATTTCGATAAATCTTAAAAAAAATCTCGGCAATCGGCTGCCTAGAGTAATAATAACATTGGACAAAAAAATTGAGGCTCTGCTCCAATAGTCAAAAATATGCCAACCGCTCATAAAACAGAAATCTAATTTTGCAGGCTGGTCGTAAAATTTATAAAAATAGTTTTGGCATAATATAGTATATATCTTGTTATGTTGCATAGCGGCCATAATAATATTGAATTGTACTCGGATCAGAGAAGATGTGTTCTTTCTGATGAACAGTTTAGAAAAAAGTTCAATGTTTTGTCCAGTTCAGAAAAAAACATCCTTTCCTTGCCCCATACAAAATTCAGTTCTCAATCAAACAATCTTCCATTATTAAAAAGAATATTCCCAACAAACAAAAGGCGATTTCGACTGTTTGTGCAATGAAAACGAAACTTGCGCTCCCCGTTGCTGCCAAATATATCCTAGCACACTCCGGAACAGCTCGAACAAACAGCGACGATTCCAGCAGGGGCGCGAAACAAAGCTAAAACAGCAAGAAAATAGTGCAAAACCATCAAGAAGCGAGCTAACCAAATTGAATTCCCAGCGCATTCTCGTCGCCGCCCCCTCTGGACCCCGCCGACGAGGCCCTCCTCTCCCCATCATCAATATAAACGTAGTTCGACGCGCTCCGATGTCCGATGAAATGAGATGAGAATCTGTTCGCCGAGCGCAGGAGGTGGGGGGGGGCTCTCTGCCGCAATTTGGGGCCAGATTTCGAGCTGCTTCCATTCAGTAGGAGATCAGAGGATGAGGAGAAGGACGAGGAGAAGGAATGGAAAATCATTGATTATTAAAATTGCGAAATTTTCAGCGCTTTTTGGAAGTCGAAGCCTCTCTCTGCGAACCGCGCGGTTGGTTGCTTGCTTAGAGGCGAGATAGACCGAGAGGGAGAGAGAGAAAGATATAGGTATAGAAAGAACAGAGAAGGTGTAGCTACCAGCCAGCGTCAGCGTGATGGTAAGGAGGACGAAACGAACGACGGGCTCGGGACATGCCAACGAAAGCAAATCGCTGAACTCTCCGGTGGCGGCGGCGGCGGATGAAATATTGATAACACACGAATATATACTTTTGTGCATGGTAGTATAGTTAGTCGGTCGTCGTATGGGATTGGATGGGGGGAAGAGATCAGATCCTGGCTTGCGCGATTCTTCTGTAGAGTAGCACAAACAAAACACAACTGTTACAAAAACGGGTAGAAGAGAGGATCAAGGGGTGCCAGGGCAAATGGCAAATCAGTGAAACTGTGGCAAAAATAATAGCGCCCCCTGTTTCGGTGTTCGGTGGCACTCTCCTTTCTTGGTGTGGAGCGAAGCTAAGCGCGCGAGTCAAGTTGAAAGTAAATATTAGCTTAAAGTGGGTTGGGAACAACGCTTGGTTGGTTCGGAAGGGTTGCCAGGTTTGAGATGGAATTAAAATTGTTATTTTCGGTTAAATTTAATGAGATGATGATAATTGAGGGGTAAGTTAAACATTGTCAAATTTATCAAACATGTCAAAAATTTCTGATCTGGCAAGCGTTTTGAAGATGCTGCAAAATTACCTCTCATTGCCTCAAGAAGGCAGATCTAATAACGAACTGGCTAATGTCATTTTTAAATACTATTTTAACGTAATTTATAAGCTAAAAATCACAATTTCCTAATTCCAGGCAACACTAGTTCTTTGGACGACCGTGTGGAGCGCAAAAGTATCATACGCCGATAAGAGAGTTGCGAAATTTCGTTCGCCTGTTTTAGAATATTTCGAGTTTTTGAGGTTCGGTCTCAGGGATGTTGGCAAATGGCACTCGGCGTGCCATTCTCCAGCGCTGATTCAGGTTCAGTTCCCTCCCAAACCCAGCCCCTAATAAAGGTTCGATCACATATTAGCGGGGATCGTTTAGCTTTGTGGCGCTTTGGCGGGCCCGCGGAAAAAGGAAAAGTCAATAGTTCATCGAATCAACTGCTGCCATTTAGAAACAAACAAAGTCACTAACGTTTTCTTTTTTTTTTTTCTTACCCTCCACAGATCAGTGTGCTGCTGCTACGGTGGTGCGCCAGGCATGAATTATTAGCTTCGAGCTAGAAAGAGAGGAGTTGTTTGCCAGTAAAACATGCTGTGAATTGTGACTGGCTGCACCTGGTGAAAAATTTGCGCTAAAACCCCGTCGTCGTCGTCATCGGTCGTGTCGTACCCCAAAGAGATCAACCTACCTCCCCACACGAGTCGGAGTCGGACGGGTGCAACCGCGCGGCTGGCAGTTATAGTCAAGTGAAAAAATATTCAAAATTTATGTAAAAATTGTGAAGGTATAATTAATTGATAGTAGGGTCGTGTGAGAAGAGGTTCATTTTCGAGGGCTCTGTTTAATGCACTGTGTCGAGTTATTAATCGTATTCCTCGTCTGTGTGTGGTATTGAGTAAGAATAAAAAGAAGAAAAAACGAATGAATTCGTCAGTCGGTGGCAACAAGCATGGAAACAGTTGCCCCTGTCAGTAGCTTAAACTTCCAAACCGGCGATCATGGAATAGATTTAAAGTTGTTCGCTGACGGTGGGCGATTGCTGAAACAACAACAGCAACGCCGACAACAAGAACAACAACAACAACACCGGCTACAACGAAGCTAATGAGCTCGGTCGGATTCCTCCCGTTTGAAAAGAAAACCGAACGGCGGTGTGTGCGTGTGTTTGTGTACGTATAAGTAGTCAAGTCATGCCATCATGTCCGCTTCGTCAACGCGACTGCCACTGAAGAAGCGCAAGAAGAAGCCCCCAGTGAATGAAGAGAAGAATAAAAATAAAATTAAAAATTAAGATAATATAAACGATCATCATCAGCGGGCGCGTTCTCTAATACCCGGTGCAAAAGAAAGAAATCAGGATCAAGAATCTCAACGGCTCGTCACGACCGACCGACCGACCGGGAGAAGTGGTCGAAACAAAAAAAAAGTATAGGAAAGAAACGAAAAACAAGTGAAAGAACTTGGCTTGGAAAACTGCTGAGAAGAAAAAAAAAACATACAATCAACTATTTCGAGAAGATTGGTCCGCGGCGGAACGGTCTCTGCTATAGTTCGTCGTCGTCGACGTCGTCACTGCCATCATCATTTTTCATTAACCTTCCCCCGTACACTCTCCCATTACTACTTAACTGTGGCTCACCAGTAGTGAGCCCTCTAATCTATATAGCGAAAGAACACGGGAAAATCTCAGCCGCCCGCCGATAATATGGATAAATATCTACCGCTGCTCGTGTTGTTCTACATTCTCAACCACAAGCTGGATGGCGTTGCCAGCGATCAAGGTGAGTGCCGCTGCCGTTCTGTTCCGTTGTTTTAAAAGTTAACCATCTTTTTTCGTTTGTTGCTCCCGCCCCCGCCCCGCCCCGAATCTAGCTGCTCTGACAGAGTTGTAACTTATATCCGTCCCTCTATGAACCGTGCCAGTCTCTGGTCCCCGGTTGTTGAAGATGCGACAAATGGGTCGATCTTTGACTTCATTTTTCGTTTTTATCTGTCCCGGTTTCTTTGGAGTAGCAGATCCCTGCGTCGTAATGATGCCGTAAAATAGTTGTCAAATTTTTCAGTAGCAATTATCATACCACAAAAACTCCAAGCTTAAATATCTCAATATTTGATCCGATTCAAGAAAATTTCCTTCGGGTAGGATTTTGTTTTTTTTAATGTTCCCTTTGCAAATATTAGACTAGACGGTCTCTGATCTCGTTACATTCATAATTATCCTTATAAACCAAATTCACATCACGTCAAAAGAAATTTACACAATAAAAACAACACTATACCGAGCATAACGTATCATTAATGTTGCTATGCAGCTCCAGCGAGTTTTTCAAGCTGTCAGGCTACCTGACACGGAGCACATCTTTTCTACATAGCGCTAAACGATCATAATACAATTGGTCGGTGTTAAGTCAGACCGGACTAAATATTGATTTTGAGAAAAATGGGTTTAACCCTGTCATGCCCAACTTTTTTCTAGTACATGTAGGGTTTCAAAACTATTTTTCCTTGAAAACAGTGGGGTCAAGAAACACGAAAAGCCTATTTTCATAAAGATAGGTGCTTCCATGGCAGTGCTAGAAGCTGGTCATTTTTTACCTTCTAATGCTCAATACAATTCTAGAATAATTACAATAGTCCAATTACGTGGAAAACGTAGCCAACGACAGTTTAAATTGATAAGTTTTACCAGTTTTCAATATTATTGCACCATAACGAAGATATATGAAAAAATCATTTTCCGTCGTCAACGTAAACTATTCCTGGCAGCACTGCTCCATCGGAATCCAATCAGACTAATTGCAATAACTTCAGTTCTAGAGCTGATCCTTGTAACTGTTAATACTCAAATGAAAGGCAATAATCACATTAATGAGTCTTACTTGTTTTTGTGAGCAAATCTCGCCTCAATCAAAAGTTATAGCTGTTTAAAAACGGTGTTGTCCACAAAGAACATGGGCATGAATGGGTTAAAGTTTGAATCGCAGCATCCTCTACGTTATAATTGAAAACTATTTGTTGCAATAATTCTTTTTTATGGTTACATATTTCAAGTGTGGAAAAAGTCGAGTGTAGCTGAAGAAATGCTTTATCCAATATTATCATTATCTCATTTTTGATGTTTTGCGACTTAGTCCGGTCTGACTTAACACCGACCAGTTATGGTATTGAATAAAAATGAGTATCGGTATTGTCGGTATTATAGGTTCGGTGAAATTACATCTAAACTTCAAAAATATGAGTCCATTTCTCAATATCGATCTGCAATGTAAGGAATGTAATTTTAATAACTCGCGTTATTAGGAAAGGAATATTTAATTTTTTGCTCTATTTTGTCAAAAATATTTACAACAATCTAACATAACATGTCGGCACAACTAGCGTAAATAACGGTAAATGATTTTTTAAAAACTTTCCTTATCAACGTTCTGAGTAGTGTTCATTATTGGCTGTGTGCCGACACAATTACTTTGTGGCGTAGGTCATGTCTTTTTGGGTTTGCTGTTACCACGATTTAGTATTTATTCATTTTGATCATGGCAGTTATCACATTGATTTTTGCCGGCCTGGCCATTTTGTCATACGCTGGCTAGAGAGAAGATCATAAATCAACAAGGAGCCAAGGTGTCTACGCGGAAAGTGGCCATTGTGCAAACCCAAGCAAAGTTTGATAGCAGTTTGAAAACTAAACTTTATGTGAGGTTCCCGGCTATGATTACTCAGGTAGATATCGGTGTGGTCGTTTTAACGACTGAAAAATTGTTCTATAGTATCAAACAGAAAATTATTTCTGCCATCAAAATATGATTTTTGCATGCTATAATTTGGATGTTCGACTTTCCTCGGGAAGCGTGCAGGATATCGAGATAGGTGCGGCCAATCCGATCGGCTTATACTAAAATAAATACTTGTTTTCCATCGAAGCTCAAAAATACAATCATTTCGGAGTTTGAATAATCTTCAATGGTGAGTGGACCTTTGTAGGGTCCGAATAGTTATATTGCTCATCTGATCTTCTAAGGTTTGAATATTATTTTTAAAACCCTACTTTTCCACCATAAAATCATGCCAGTGCTTGAAATGTACCATAAAATACAATTAAAATGTAATATTGTCGCAACATTTCATAGCAGCACCATAGAAGTGACATAAAATTATAACATCCTTAGTAGGTTTCATAAAAGCAGCATCAGCATACCTGCAAACACCACAGATAGTAGTATCATAAGGATATCATGATAGTAAAAACTACAATGAAAATAAATTAATATAAAATCAAACATAATTAAAATACAATATAAATAGCTTTAGGTACCTTAAAATGAAGTAAAAATATAAAAAACTCAAACGAATCTTAAAAGAGCCTTCAAGTGCTTTAAAAGTGACAAAAATACCATAACATGCAATAGAGTGGAATAATAATAACAAAATTACCAAAAAGGTATCGTGAAAGTATCATAAAAATATGCTACTAGTATAAAGCATCATCAAGTGACATAATAATATAAATATGCTTCGCATTCTACAGGTAAAATAGTACTCTACAAGTATAAAATTAGCGAAGTTACAATCAGCGTTTATGCTTTGGACAGATAGCTGATCTGACTACATTTTTACATTACATTGGCTTGCATAAGACTCATAGATCCATATCTCCGGAACGAAACAATTCGCAAGCAGGGCTTACAATCACATGTGACCTTATCTCAGTTTATCAGATAATCTTAAACTAATTTTGAATATACGGTCATCTCATTTTAATCATTTATTTCATTAGGCATTTTTTTTATTCATTTTATTATTTTTAGTTCGTCTTATCTATTTTATTCGTTTCATTATTTGGATTCATTCCTTATTAATTTCATGCATTTTCTTCATATCATTCATTAGTTTATTTTTTCACCATTTTCGTTTAATGCATTTTTTCCAATTTATATATTTTAATCAGTTTCTTTATTTTAATAATCTAATTTTTTTTTAAGTCATTCGATTTATTCGTTTCATCCAAATTACTAATTTAACACAATTCAATTTATTGTATTCATTTTGAAACTTTTTTAATATCGTTTAATTTCATTCATTTAATTTATTTCATGGCTTATTTTTACCTTTTTTTATTTATTTTTTTCAATTCTATTAATTTTGCTTATTTCATTAGTTTTATCAATTTTATCCATATAATTTATTTATTTTTTTTGATTTCATTCATTTCTACATTTCTTATCGTGAACGTATTGTAAAAGTATTAAAAAATGTCATGAACACGTAAAACTGTCATAAAAATTCTAGAAGTGCAATAAAAGTGCTTTGATAATCATACGTTAATATCAACATAAAAATATAATAGAAATGCAATATCTGAACCATAAATATGCTATAAAAAATGTCATGAAAGCACCCCAGCAAAATTGCCAACGCAATAATAGTAGCATAAATCTATAATAAGCACGGTCCATTAAAAAACTTTAAAATACTATAAATATGTCATGAAAGTATCAAAAAATCTATCAAAACTACTAGGAAAAGACTTCATAAGTAATATAAAAAATCATATTTTTTAAAAAATGTTATAAAAGTATCATAAAGAACCGTACATGTATCTTCAAAATAACATAAATATATCGTCATCATACATCATACAATAGCTGTTCTAATATCTTAAATGTTACCGAAGGATACCACAAAATACAGTAGAAGTGCAGTACCACGAAGTACCGGCTATGGCTCCCCGAATGAACAGCCGCTGGTGCTGAAAGAAGATTTCGCTAGATTTTCTGAAGGTGTTGCACAAAATACAACGGCGCGAGTGCCGGTGGGTTAAAAATGAAATGATTAAAATGAAGCGAATATAAAACAACCATAAAATACACTAGAAATGCCATCAAAATTATAGAAAGTTTATAAAAGTACTATAAAAATATAAATGTATGTACCATAAAAGATCCTTTGAAATGCCATAAAATTATAATGAGTAGTACAGCAAAAACTATCATGAAACTACCATTCAATTATGATTGAATAACCATAAAAATGAATAACGATATATTAAAAATGCCGTAATATCACATAAACTTAAAATACCGTAAAAGAGCCTTCAATATGTCGAAAAACATTAAAATTAACATAAAAAAAGAAAATACAATAGAAGTACATTCATAATACCATGAAGTCGCCATAGAAACCTGTGACATAAATCTACCATAAACATAAATGCCATATTTTATGTGCCATAAAATACCTTTAAATTACCATTAAAACGCCTTAAGGGTATCCTCTACTCCCGAGGCCCAAAATTGGGTTCTGTTTTTTGGGAATAGGCGTTTTAGCTGTTTTTTTGTAGCAACTTTATGTTCTTGATCTGCTCGCAGGCATCATTGACTGCCCTGTATTTCTGATAAAGACTGGACTTCAATGTTCCGGGAAGGTTTTGTATGTACTTTAAATATGAAATGAATGTTAAATATGAATATAATACTTTAAAACCACAATAAGACCAGAAAGGGCATAAAACTATCATATAAATACCATAAACATGCCTTTAAAATACCATAAAAATATTTTAAGAACACAATAAGAACTGCTATGAAAGCGCGAAAAAATACCATTGGATTGTCGTCAGGTACATTAAAAATTCCATAAAAAATTCCATATATGCTAAAAAATACCGCAGGAATTTAAAAATAAGCAAGTGCCATGAAAATATCAATTATAATGTTAATGTATAAGCATATCGTAAAAGAACCATGCAAATGCCATATAACTAATTTAACTACCATAAAAATATGAAAACTATGAAAATATAATAAAAATGCCTTTAGGATGTCATAAACATGCCTTAAAAGTAACAAAAAATACCATAAAAATTGAATAGAAGTGCAGTAATAGCACCATAAATAATTGGAATGCTATAAAAGTATGGTTACGACATAAAAATACCGTTAAGATAATAATGAGCTATGAAATGCCTTAGAAATACATTTAGGAATCCTGAATAGTGCCACGAAAATATAACAAATGTATTATATAATACTATAAAAATATCAGCGCATCATAAAATGCCTTACAAAAAACGTAATAGTACCCTCAAAATACCATAAAAATACCTTTAATGTAACGTAAAAATACCGTAAAAATATGAAAATAGTACCATTACAGTATCGAAAACGTAAGTACCATAAAAATCTTTAAAGTTCTATAAATATATAAAAAAGGTGCAATGAGAAAAGAAGCTTTACGTACCGATAGAATAACTTCAGTTTCCTCGAAAACGCCATGCAAAAATTTGAAAATCTGTAATAATAACGATAAGTAACGCAATATCATAGAAATGCAATATCAGTAACATAAACATAAAATCAGACAATATGCGTGTGCTATCAAAGTACCGAAGAACACACCATGAACAAAGTTAAAATATGTGCCATAAAAATCCTTTAAAAAAATAGAAAACGTCGCATGTTTCAAAAAAGCTTTTCCATTAATGTCCCATGAATCTACCGTTAATATTAAATAAAAATATTACTATAAAAGTACTATCAAAATACAATAAAACCGTCGTAAACCTACCACAACTTCTATTAAACCATTTAAAAAAAGTCATAAAAATCCACGAGAATAATAAAGACGAGCCGTAGATCATGATAAAAAACCGTTGGGTACCTTAAAAAAAAGTCGTATAAAAGTCATAAAAGTATCATAAAATGCCACACAAAAAATATATCATCAAAAATATATTAAGGTCTAATACAAATTTACAAATACCTTAAAAGTGATGTGAAAATACCATAAAATGCAATAGAATTGCACTAACAGTACAATAAAAGTACCGTAGAATTATTCTAAAATAGTATCATTGCTACATAAATACCATAAATCTGCCATAAAAATACGATAGTATGCGTTATAAAAATACCTGTCATTATTAAATTACAAAAATATGAATTTGTGCAAATATCAAAAGTACCATACCATCGACATAAAAGCTCTAGTCTACTCTACACATACACAGCCAATACATGTAGGGAACCTGGAAAATTGCAAACGTTCGTCTACAATTTTTCTTGTCAAAATTAATGTTTATGGCACGTATGGTATGTGACACAATCAATAAAGCGGCCAGGCCAACTGTGCAATGATTCAAAATTATACGGCAATCAAATTATTCATTCAATGAAGAATTCAACCAACGAATTATATTGCACCTTGAATAAGGAAGAAACGTGAACAACCGTACCGACTGGTTCAATTTGATGGGGGTTTGATAAATCATTGGGAGTGACTTGGCTAAGAGTGTTAATGTCACTCATTTGGTCCTTTCCTGGGATGTTCTTTAAACAATCTCCTAAACAAGAAGGCACCATCCAATTCTTAAATTACCAAGAACCTTTAAATACCATCGATAATGCTATAGAGGAGTCATGAAGGTATTGTAAACATTCGACGGTGTCATACCATTAAAATATCGATTCTGATTTTGAATTCCACATTTCGATTTCGACTCCGATTCTATATCCAATCCCGATTCCGATACCCAAACTGAATTTTCATATCGAATTTCGTTTCCGGATTCCATATTCCGGTTTTGAATTCGATTCCGAAATCCGGTTTGAAATTCCAATTTCGAATTACGATTCCGAATTCTGATTCCTTTTCCGAATTCCTGCTTTGGTTTCCGAGTTCCGATTTCGAGTACGGATTCCAAATTCTGGATTACGATATTGAATATTGATTCCGATTACGAATTTCAATCCAGATTCCGTTTTAGATTTCCGATACCGATTCAAATTCAGGATTCTGATTCTGAAATTCTCCTCGGCTGTGGCTTCCGATTCCGAGCTCTGATTCTGACTTTCGATCGAACTCCTATTCTGATTCTGAATTCCGATTCCAAGTTACGATTTTCGGTTTCGATTCCGAAATCCAAAGTCCGACCCCGAACTCCGATTCCGAAATCCTATTCTAGATTTCAATTTCCATTACTTTCACGGATTATGATTCCACATTTCGATTCTGGTTTCCGATTCAGAGTAACTTTTCGATTCCGATCTCTGAATTTCCGAATTTCGAGTCCGGATATCCAATTCTGATTTTGAATTCTGAGTCCGGATTTTGTATACTAAAATCCGATTTCCGAATTCCATACGTTTTCACATTCCGAATCCCGGATTCCAATTTCGGGCTCTGATTTCGTTTTGGCTAGGAAAACCCAATGAGTTGTGTTTCAAATCTAATCGAAAGAATCAATAAACGGCAACAAATGGATCCTGTACGTACACGTCGCCATGCTCAAATCATTTGACAGAATACCCAATTGCTGAATATTTTAAATATTTTAATAGGCCCAATTCCTTGATTCGTTGACGCGGTGAATTTTTACGTACTCAACAGCTAATGCTGCAATTTTGGACGTTTTGGTGAAATGAAATATTCTTGCTTCATTATTTCGTCAAGGAAGCCACCTGAGTCCACTGTTTTTTGTTCTATTTATGAACGACCTCTACGGAGCGATAGATTCTGCTACTAAACTGTTCTACGCTGAGGATCTCCCGCTGTTCTAAATCAACGCTACTCCTCCGTTTTTCCGCCTCGAATGTTGGGTGCTACAGTCAGTCATTGATGTGTGTACTGAGGGGCGTGACATTAACGACATGGCGCCGATTTTTAACTACACTTTTTAACAAGTTTGATTTTAATATAAAATGGTGGGCGTAGCGTAGTTGGTAAATCGATTGCCTTGTACGCAGCGCACCTGGGTTCGAGTCCCGACCCCGTACATAGGGTTAGAAATTTTTCACAAAAGATTTTTCTAACCCGAAGAGGCCAACGACCTTAAGATTAAAGCCTCTATAATCGAAATAAAAAAAATTATATATAATTTCGGTTTATTGACGACTAAATAAGTATACACTGACTTCACCGAATAGCTCGATAAAAATAGGGATATTTTTAAATGTGTCTAAAATGCCGGCGGAATCGAGATATTTAAAGTAATCACTCGATTCGTTTTAACCGAACTCGGCTTTTGCTTAGAGTTTATTTTCATCTTTAAAAAAGCAACTACTGACAAAAATTCGTACTTCTCAAGTAACAATATTACAAGGAATCGATTACAGATAAAAGTCCAAGAAATTTACTGCAGTTTAAACGGCCGCGCTGTAACCCATTTTACCTCATTTATGATTCGTAATCGAGTTTTGAGTTCTTGAAGTTTGGAAAGGAAGGAGGGGCCAAGGAAGCGATTGTAGATAGATAAAATTATACAAACGAAACACCCGTTTTAGCCTGGTCCCGCTTTACTCCAATTCCAACCTACAATAATTCTCAGTTCAATCTGAAACTTCCTTTCCGAAGTAAGCTGGATACGGTTGATCATAATTTGTTTTTCTTTCATAAAAAGTTCACATATTCGATTGTAGATAGTTGGAATTATCGACGTACAAGGTATTTTGAGCCCATCTTACCCCAAACTTTCCATTTATTCAAGCTTCCTGTTGAACCTGAAGCTACATTTCGGAGCTAAACTGAATGCGGCTGACCCTAAAAAAAACTTGCGTAAAAATTTCAAGGAGGCGATTAGCGGGGTTTCTCACACTGTTTCTCTGCAATATTTCACGTGGGAGTTTGTCATTTCCATTTGATTTTTTTTATATATATTTTGCTGTATTATTTGTACTGTTTTTCAAAATTGCACATTGTAGAACGCATGAAATTTTAAATGTTAATGTCATTGTAAGGAAACGTGTATCAACTTGACATCGTAAATCGAGCTCTTTGAACTATGCATGTGAAATACGCATTGTCCTGTCTGAGTGGTCAGTCCCATCATCTTCAATCGATTCTTTGAGTTTTTCATTCAAACCAGTTCTATTTCATTATCTATTATATAGTCAGTCTTGAAAATATACCCTAACAAAAAGGGGAAATGGGGTAAAATGAGCATGATAACGTATATCTAAATTAGATTTTAAGGATATTTCACTTAAAAAAATGATAAACTTCGCTCTCTTCTTTTATATTCTTTTCGTTTTTTCTTATTGTACAATGCATGAATTTATTTCATGTTCCGAACTCAGATGCTGGTTCCTTTCCGCCACACCGCGTCAAAGAGCACCACCCCTGATGGATAACAAATTGAGCTAGTAATAAGTTGATCGATTTATTATTCTCTCGTCGCTGCGCCAGATTGTACCATTGACTTGTACCGCCTAAATTCGCTTACCCCTCACTCACCGACCTCACCACCATCATCACTCTTCGTTTGGATATTCAACGCACAAACGTTCCCGTGAAAGTTCAAAATCCTAGCTCGAGACATACGTCCCTATCGTTAGTGGCAGCGAAAGCAATACATAATGTGATAAGACGACAGCGCAAAACACCCCCTCGTTTTGGGGTGATTGTATTCGACTGAATGCTGCTGCTGTTGCCGCTGCTGGGCACATTCCACCTTCCAAAACACCGACGAAAAAAGAAAAATAAATGGGAACGGCGTCACCCTTCAGAGAAAGGCAAAAGCACAAATTAAGAGCAACTACACACGGGGCAACACCACCACCAGAAAGAAGGACCAAACCAGAGGGGAAGGGGAGCTGGAATCTGCTTATCTTGCCTAGTTAGTGCACTGCCCTCTCCGTGTTTTCCCTTCGTTTGCAACAGGGGCGAATCATCAGTTGTAGTTCAGCAAACCGAACTTGAACCCGTGTTCTGTCAGTCAGTCATCCAGGGTCCCGAACTCGCTGTTTGCTCGCGCCAACGAAAATAAAAAAAAACAACGAGTCGCATCCTCCAGGGACGATCCCTACCCCCTCCACCCTGTGTGTAGGGTCTCACTTGATGAATCATTCACCCTCTCGGGCTCGCTTCGTTTAGTGTGGCAGTAAACCAACTTTCCGCGGGGCGATGATGGTTCTTTGAAGGAGGGAGATTGTCAAATGTGCCGCCGCAGTAACGCCGTGCGCGCCGGTGAAAGCGGTGGCGTCGTCAGGTGCCACACTCGGCCTTCTAACATTCCTACATTAACCAACTCGGCAGTTCAACACCTGGCGACTGGTGTCTAAATGGCCTTCACCCCCGCACGTTCGCAAAGGTGACGCTACTGCCGAGCACCGATTTTCGGTGCAAACCACCAGCCAACATCAGATCGTCGTCGTCGTCGTCCTCTCGAGTGCTGCGGCTGCGTTTTGGGCGATGTGAACGGTTTGATGCTGACGCATCCGTCCCATTTCGTCCTTTTCAACCACGGACACCCACAGACCGTGTGTGTCCGTACCAGAGTCAGAGGCAGGCCCAGGCCGTGTCAAGCTAGACCAGCAGCAGCAGCAGGCCACCCACAACAGGTTTCCTTCGTCGTCGTCGTCGGTGGCAGTGAGATAAAAGTTCACTTCTGCGATGAGGTGGTGGAACTATGTACTCCCACGACCACCGTCGTCGCCTCGTTTGTGGCTTGCCTGGCGGTCCTTGAAAGGTGTGGGATGGATGGATGGTGAGACCGAGCGGGTCTCGCGGAGGGGTTGTTTCGTTATCCTTTGCGCTTTCTTGGTACGCGTGTTTAGCCCTGGGTTGAGCTGGCTGGTTGGATGGTGGTGGTGATGGTGGTCGCGTCAAAGACATTCCCGCAAATTCGTTTGCCATCCTGGGTCGCAGAGTAAATTACGGCAGTATTGAAGGTGTCTTTTGTGTTGTTGCTGTGCGGTTCAGAGAGAGAGAGGGGTCAATGGAATTTTTGGAATGATTTCGTTGGCGAAATCGGTGATTTTTCAACATAAATGACGTGTGCTTACTTATCGGGAGGCCCCCGACTCAACATTTTGAACTATTAATATATGTCGCCCATCCGTTAGCCCCTTGATGTTCCAGTACCAGTTCACAAGCGTGCATATTGCACGCAGCAGACCGGCTGGGATCGGCTTTGGAACGGAAAGAGATGGATGCAATACGCGTGTAACGAAGGGTACTGGGAGGGGAAATGAGAGCAAGGGAAGCGAGTGTGTGAAATTGTCGGATTCATCCTCCGTCGGTGATGAGACACTTTTCGTGGAGGTGTTTTCCGCTGTTTCGCCTCGGTCGCCCTTTTTACGTATTCCGGCTGCATCCACACAGGCATTTTCGTGGTGCTGGTGGTGTAGACTTCTTCTTCTTCTTCGTCTTCTTCGTTCGGTGATTACGTGTCCTCAGCGCGGCAGCATCCAGCAGCGGGTTTAACCGTGCTTTGAACGTGTGGGCCTGTGTGTGTATGTGTTTGAGTTGTGCTGGATTTTCTAGCAGACAGGGACGGCACGGTTCGGTAGATATTAAGTTAAATTCCAGGGATTTTTGGAATTCATTGAAGATGTTTGTCGTGGAATTTGCTACTAAATACGTGGAGGGAGACATCTAAGCTGGGGATCAGCTAAGCAACGATGGGGACTTTTATCGGAACCGGTGTAATCCACTTGATGAGGGTTTATTATACGAATTTCAAATTATTGTTACATTTTATTTTCAGTCTTAGGACAAAACGTTCCAAGAATAGAAACAAAGCTGCTTCTCGGCCCTCGTTTCAACAGTTGGAATTGGCCTGCACTGGAATAGCATCTGCTGCGCTTGCGATTTCGACGTGAATATTCATTTAGCACGTGTTTCGAGGAACAGTTTTCCCGGGAATTTGTCTTCTCTTCATCAGGATTCAATTTCTCTCTGTTAATTCTAAGAAATTACAAGTATATTTTTTCGAACAACTCGCCATCTACCAAATCCTAACACGAGGCAACAAATAACTTTGCGAACTACGGAAATTACGAGACAAAGTTTTGAGACAATCTTGTGTTCAAATATATGTGGGTTTGGCTTGTTTTTTGCTTAATTTTTGAGGCAATTTTGATTTTATTAACTAATTAATATTATTAATCTGAAAAAATCAATGCGAAACCTTGGCACTAAATTCCAGACTAAACCAGAACAAAAAATGATTGAAGACGAAAATGTCGTTTTTGGATTGAAAATCCATCATTTTTCTAGCTTGAGTTGTTTGGATGACCTCTTATACCCTACTTACACGAAGTGTCATAAACTTGAGTGCAATAATTATCGAGACAAAATAATGCAATTTGACCTATAAGTTACGCTCCCGTGTTCTGTTTAGCAGACGCCGACTACCAAAACAAGTTTCAAGTAGGGCGATCCAATCATCGACCGTCCAGATTTTTACCCTGCGATAAATTTTGAATAAGTTACGGGAATACAATTTCTTTGTGGATTATAAGACAGCGTACGATTCAGTGAAACCAAACTAACCGCAGCAGACAATGCTGGGAACTGGCTTACCGATACTTCTAATTAGGCTAATTCGACCGTCTTAATACCAGATGAGACCTTCATTTCTTTACGACGTTGGATTAATTGAAGCAGAGCGTTTCACTTACTGATAGAGACATCCAGTCCTAAAGGGTCGGTTTCGAGAAGGAAATGAATTAGGTGCGATGTAAAATTGTCGAAGAGTCTTGAAACAGTGATATATGATGTTAATCGCGAGAGAAAAAGTTGCGAATAGGACTTTCTACAGTTTGCATAGTCAGCTAAAATGGCGAAGTCTAACTACGCACACAAAACTTACTCTGTACAAATAACTGATACTCCCTATTGCTCTATGCGGCTTTAACGTTGAAAAAGGAAGTTTGGCTAGTACTGGATGTGGTTGAGAGAAGAATGTTGTGCTCTACGCTTGGCTTCAAAATAGTAAATAAAACTTCACAAAGTATACCAACAGTGTTGAATAACGCCGTTTTTCATCTTCATCGGATAAATTGCGTATTTTATTGCTCCAAACATCTTTACAGAAGACCGAAAAAATTTAACCCAAGAAGCTAGATAAATTAGTTGGAAAAATAAATTCTCCAAAAAACATATGATATCTGAGCTAGTTTTAAAATTTTTATCATGAAAATAATGTTTTGTGCATCGGAAGACCAATATAGCACGGCCGAATACAATGGGCTGAACAGTTATATCCGTCATCAGTAGTACTCTCTTGCTGTTCAGTGATCGGAAGTTATCATTTGTGTCTTGTTCTTACGGGCCGCTGTTATGAAACCGCCTTCGTTCCGATATTTGTTTCCTTACTGGTGGTGCTGGATGTTGGCTTGGAGACACTAGGCGCAATCGTTATTATTTCGTTGTTACTATCGACATTTGACCATTTGCTTGCATTTCAGCGGCGAGCATTGAAAGCTATTTGTTGGTTTTTATATTGTTCGGTCTGTTTATTTGCTCAAGTATGGTACACCAAACTTTTTTTTCGCCGAATATCAGCATTCGAAAAATTCAGTACAATTTTGCTGAAATCACAACCAAATTTTGGTGTGTACCAATTACGTTTTACATTCGAAATTTCTTAAAGCTAGATGGTTGCAATGCAAAATTATTTGAATACTACACTTAAAAGCTAAGGATCTATCTTAGAAATAAAGAACAATTTTTGGCCTATCTTAAACCAGGATTCAATATACATGGAGAATGTATGTTGGTGTAGGTTGTAGTAGATTTATTTTCCTTAGCGATTTCAACGCATAGCTTTCCTCAATGTGCCGTTTGGTTACAAAACTAGCACACAGGAATCTGGGTAGGTGTACAGCGTTATTTGCCTATTTGTCCCATTCCATTCTGCTTTCAAAGTCAGATAGAAAGGGGCAAGTTTGATCAGCAGCACTTTCAACACTCGAACGCCGTTGCGAATGCTTTTTGAAAACGTATTTCTCTCGTGCATTTTCTAAGGGGTTTTAACGTTGTCACATCCGACGGCATGTTGAATATTTTTCCGCGCAATGAAGTTTTCTGTCTGGGCTTAACATCGAAACGTTATCAATGCACAGTTTCTCACGTGGTGTAACTGTATGTAGGTTACGTAAGCTTCATTTTCACCTTTTTATTAGACACACTGTGAAAAGATATGTCCTCAAGCAGGAATCGAACCTGCGATCTCTCTTTGTTGGGCACGCTAACCACACGATGGCGGAGTGGTTTATGCACCCAACTAGAGACTGGCAGATCGCAGGTTCGATTCCTTCTTGCGTACATATTTTTTTCAGTGTGTCCAATAAAAAAGTGAATTGTCACCGTTTCGGTAATTCGCTCTCTGCCTGTTATCCATTGGACGCGTTCTGAAAGAAAAAAAAGTTAAGATCTTAGCTTAACTTGATGCAAACAAAAAATTAAAACAATTGAAAAAAAATTAAAAATCTAGAAAATTATAAAAGATAAAAAATAAAAAGAAAATTGAAGAAAGCAAAGAACAGAAAAATGCACCAGTAAGATAAAAAATGGGAAAATGTACTTTTGCATATAAAATATTTAAAATAATCCATAAAGAATTGTAAAACGATCCATAAAAAAGTTGTCCATGTTCCATAAAACAAAACTGAAAATCCATAAAACAGTTTGAATGATCCATAAAAAAGGGTGATTTGATCCATAGATTATGTAAAATTGAACCATAAAATGGTCGCAAAAGAGCACTAAAATAGTAATAAAAGAGCAATTAAAATCAACCAATGCCCCATAAAAATATTGAAAATGTTCCATAAAATGATACATTTTGCGCCATAAATTAACTGACATTGATCCATAGAATATTAACAATGTATATTAAAACACGTCAATATGTTCCATAATATCGACAAAAATGTTCCACGGTATTACAAAATGGAGCAATAAAATGTCAGAAAAAGTTGCATAAATTTGATGAAAATGTTTGCTAAATAATTTTTCTTGGTCCATAGAAGATGTACAAATGAACATTAGAAATGATTCGTATATCGAACGTTAAATTATGGTTCTTGGATATTTACAAAACGATCCATAAGAAAAGAAAATGTGCACTAGAAAAAATAAATTTAATGTATTCATGCGAAATTTTATGGTAAACTGAAAAAATAAGTTGTGCTTAATAATTCTCATAACAGTGACAGTGTTTTAACAAGTGAGCTTATACTGGGAGCTTGTGTGATGCGGCTTGGCCGCATATCCGAGGCCAAGGATCCGAAGCGGCGCAAAGCCGCTGAGGATCCGTTGGACGAGGCATTGATTAACCCGTAGTTGGAATTACAAGCAAACCTGTGGTCCTCTCGTTTGCCCGGTTTACTTAAACATAGGGGCTATAGCTAGTTAAAAGCCGACTGAGCGGCAGCGAAGTCGGACAGTGCACTAGAAAGCGATGTGGCGTAGCCACATTAGTCAGTTTTCATGGATAAAGTGTCCGTTTTCGCTTCATATAGTTATTCAGATAGTATTTGCGACTCATGCCAGCCTGTATCAGTGGTCTAATAACTCTCAGCGCTCTAATATCATAAATATCCTGACGTTTAAAGAGTTGCCATAATGATTTCAGGTTAGCTAAGGTCAGTTAGCTGACTAGTGGGATACGGAAGCTGAAGTTTAACTATAATGTATGCATTGTTTGTTGTACTTTGACATTACAACCAAATGTAATAAACTTTATTATTAGTTCGAATAGCAAAAATTTCGCATGAATTCATTAAATTTATTTTTTCTGGTGCATAAGCACATATTAATGGATCGTTTTACATTTTCTTTTCCTATGGATCGTTTTGTAAATATCCATGAACCATAATTTAACGTTCGATATATGAATCATTTCTAATGTTCATTTGTACATCTTCTATGGACTAAGAAAAATTATTTAGGAAACATTTTTATCAAATTTATGGAACTTTTTCTGACATTTTATTGCTCCATTTTGTAATACCGTGGAACATTTTTGTCGATATTATGGAACATATCGACGTGTTTTAATGTACATTGTTAATATTCTATGGATCAATGTCAGTTAATTTATGGCGCAAAATGTATCATTTTATGGAACATTTCCAATATTTTTATGGGGCATTGGTTAATTTTAATTGCTTTTTTATTACTATTTTATTGCTCTTTTGCGACCATTTTATGGTTCAATTTTACATAATCTATGGATCAAATCACCCCTTTTTATGGATCATTCACACTGTTTTATGGATTTTCAGTTTTGTTTTATGGAACATGGACAACTTTTTTATGGATCGTTTTTCAATTTTTTATGGATCATTTTTGTTGTTTTAGCGGCGCAAACTTAGGGCTGCCATAAAAAATACATCAAGAATTTTAAAGAAATCGTAAATATTTTAAAGAAATCGAAAAAATTTATTAAAAAAGTTCAGAAAATTAACGCATACAACGAATAATTAACGAAACGATTGGAAAAAAATAAAAATTGAAAATATAATAAAATAGAATAAGTAGTTAAATTATAATAAAAAAATAGAATGGAAAAAATACACCAAAATTAAATATATAAAAATAAAAGGAAATAGAGAAAAATTTAATAAGAAAAAAGTTAGGTTAAGAAAATTGATGCAAACAATAAAAAACAACAAAAGAGTTAAAACAAAATTTAAATTTGAAAAATTATAAATTATAAATAGCAAATTAATACAAAAAATAATCAACAAAACAACTAGAAAAAAATTAAAATTGAAAAAATTGTAAAAAATAATAAATAATGAATAATTGAAAAGAGAATGGAAAAAAATACACCGAAAAGGTAAATATTTAAAAATAAAAATATATCGAAAAAAACAAATTAAAAATAGTTTAGAAAATTGATGCGAACAAAAAATAATCAACTAAGCAATTGAAAAAATAAAGTATGGCAAAAATCATAAACAAATAAAAAATAACAAAAAAAAAAATCAAAGAAAGGAAAACATACACCAAAACCGCAAAAACGAAATGAATGGAAAGATGAAATGAACAAATGCAGGAAATTAAAAAAGCGATATATATGCAAATGGTGAAAGGGTAAAATAAAAACTAATAAAATTAAAAAAAATAAGATAAAAAATAAAAAAAACTTTAAAATACAAAAAAGGTAAAAAAATCGAAAAATGCCAACAAAGTTTTTACAAACAAAATTTAAAAAATAGAAGCAATAAAAAAAAGAATTGCACCATGCAAGTAAAAATATAAAAACGGAAAAAATCCCCTTTCGTGTCATAAGGAAGAAGGGGTGGAGAGGACTAGAACGTGATGTAAAATGTTTTTATTGAAAAAAGGTTTAAAACTTGCTTTTTCTGACCCACTAAAAGAGAAGTAAAGAAAATTTGTGGCAATTGATGGAATATGGAAAGCGGGAAATTTTAGGTAGTTTTACAATATTAACCCATTATAACCCAGGGGTTTGAAAAAGTGAGCCAAATGCAGTGATATCTTCAATTCCACCAAAAAATGTATCAAGGATTATGGGAAAAACAAAACCACCGCTTAAAATGGTTTTGAGAATGAAAATATCTCGTGCAAAAAAATTCGAGCGTTTAAATAAAAACAACAAATTTTAAGTTGTTTGACATATTTCTTCGGATTTTCTGATAGACAACACTTCTTTTACACCTGTAGGAACGTTTTGTCACATAATGGAATTATTAGCACGATTTCCAACAATAAAATTCAATTAAATGTATTGCTTACTTTTCAGCCGCCATTTTCCCCAACTATACATGGTTCAAAAATGTAAACAAAATTATAAAAAATGGCAGTTGTCTTGTTTCACAATGAAATATGAGGTGCAATGATCCCATTAGTGCAATAATAAAGCAGTTAGATGCCAAAATTCTGTAGTAAATACGCGTAAAACGATGGATAGTTCTGCGTATGAAATTTCATACGCTAGGATATAATGGGTTAAAATTCCGATATTGTTCGATAATACAATATTGATTTTACTTGAATATTGAATTGTTTTTTTCAAAAACTTTTCAGTTAAAGTATTTTATTCTCATTTTTTCGATTTAAGTTTGTTAATAAATGAATCTGAATTTTTATGCTCTGAAGTTTGCATTTTTTCGTTTGTTAATTTCTTTAACTATTAATTTAAATCGTAGTGTTGTAGTTTTTCGCTATTCTAAAGAGACACGAATCGCCCACTCGAACATGACAATGCGTATGACATCCGCATATTCGACAGATATCGTGTTTGTGTGTGTTTGCTAAATCGAACACTCATTTTTTTTATTTCCCTTATAGAGATTTTAACATTATGGTCATTCGCTTCTGTTTTTTAGGTTAGAAAAATCCCTAACCCTATGTGAGGGGTATGGGATCGAATCCAGGTAAGCTGCGTACAAGGCATTCGATTTACAAACTATATCCACCCCTTCATTTATAATTCACTTTGTGCAATTAATTCCCAATTCTGAAACTGACGGGAAGCTTATCAATATGGTTATCGAACTCCACGTGTTTTTTTTTTCCCTGAGGGATGCCTGCAGAGATATCTTCAGAGCGAAAAGTAGCCACGGACAATCTGTAAACTGTCACGGGTTCGTAGGAAAAAGTTAAAAGGGGGAAAACACAAATGTAAGATATTTTGAAAGTAAATAACAGGAAAAGTAAAAATGTAACTATTTAAATCAATAAAAAGTGGAACATTGCAACAGTGAAAAGTTTGAAGCAAATGGAATAAAATGAAAGAAATAGTAAGACAATGGCAAAAATTGATTTTTCATATAACAAAAATAAAAAAAATGCTCCAAAACATATGAATAACAAAAAAAGTTTATGCTAGAAAAAAATGCAAAATAAACATGCAAATATTATGATAAATTGTATAGTTTTTTGAGCAAAAATGAAATGGATGAATAATGGATTGCAGTGCTGCATTGAATGCTTTAGAATAGTACTAAAAATTGAAAATAAAATTAAGAAGTGCCAAAGCAAAAGAATCTATTTTATCTATTCGAATTCGCTGTATGCTTTTTTCTTTATTTCTTTTTATCTATTTTTATGTATTTTTAAATTTTTCCTTGATTTTATTTTTTATAAGTTTGATTTTTCTTTGTTTTGATTTATTTTTCATTATTTTTATTTTCCTATTTTTCTTTATATATCTTTTTAGCTTTTTATTTTCCATAATTTTTTTTTGGTTTTTATTGATATTTCTTTACCAATTTTGCTTTTTTGTTTTTCTTTCACCTTTTATTCTTTTTTCTTTTTCATATACTACTTTTGTTTTTTTATTTTATTGTTTCTTTTCTTTTTCGTTATTTTTATACTCCTTCATTTGCATTTTTCTCTTTAATTTTGAAGTTTAGATACTAGGAGAAATTCAACAGATCTAATAAACTGGGTGGCAGCTGGGGTAGTGTGTGATCTCGCTTTAAAGACAGACTATGACCACCGTCGCCAGTACGATAATCATGTCTTCTTCCTGGGCCGTCATCGCAGCCCAGGGATAGTATCAGGGTTTGTGTGCTGGACCGGAGTCCCAAGGGTTGCGGGTACGAAACCTGCCTCTGGGGTGATATTTTTCACAAAATTGCGTTTTTGCACAAAAATTAACCGAAGACTGCTTATCAAGAAGATTGGCAACTCTGTCCAAAATCTGGAGACAGTAACAGTAAAGCCACTTGTACTTCCTATAGTGATGCACACACACATATACACTTTTACATTAAGCTTCCTACCTTCCTCCAATAGAGGCGCTGTAACCGTTGTCGCCTCTCGTTTGTATTGGGGAAAGAAAGAGATAACAGTCTTCTTAATATGTAGTCTTCGGTTTAACTCACCATTTTGATCTGTTTTCCCTATACCAGCAAAAAAAAGTCTTCGATTGTTTTTTTTCTTTACTTGTAATTTTCTCGAGTTTTTCCATTTTACTTTTTTATTTTTCTTTCTATTAATTTTCCTATTTTATTTTTTTTATCATTTTTATAATTTTGGCATTTTTTTAATTTTTTTTTATTTCCGTTAAATCTTTATTTTTATTTTTTTCCATATGTTTGGTTTTTCATAATTATTATATTTTTTGATTTCCTGATGTTTTTACTTCCTTTTTTCCATTTTCGATCCCTTCATTTTTCAGCCAATTCTTAAATTTTACTTTATTTTTCTATTTCGTCTTAATAGTTTTTATCTATTTTATTCATTTAATTTGTCAATCTCAACACTCAAATTCATAATATTTGCCCACCCATCTAGTCGACTCCGGGAGCAAGATATTCTCTGATTTTTGTCTCTTTTCAAATAGGTATTAGAATTCCGAATATTTTCCTTATCAACTTTCAATCTTGATATGTATTAAATCATGAATTTTGCATATGTATTTGTTGCTGCATTATTCCTTTTTTAATTTTTGTATTATATTAGTAAGATTTTAAATCAAGCTTTCTTCATTATTTCACTTATTATTTGTTTTAAATACTATTCGTCTGTTTTTTAATAATTAAATTTCTTATTTGTATTTTTGTTTCGAATGTATTGATTTTAAAATTTCTTTACTTACGATATTTTTTCTATATTTCAGTATCGGAATTTTCCAATTACTTACGTCTTCATTTTGATTGTATTTAAAGCTATTTTTGTATTTTTTCATTTTTTTTAAGCAAGATTTTTTTTTCGAGAGCTGTCCTACTGGAGCTGTTAAGCTAGGTTCTCAGAAGGGCTCCCCGTCAGAATCACTCACTACAATTGCAGACTAGACGAGAAATTTCACCCACTAGAACACTGCTTAAGGCCATTGGCAGCGGGCCGTGATTCTGAATGTGATATGCATTCTACGGTTCAGATATGTGCGGGCGTAGGGGCTTCTAAGCGATCGCGTGTATCATCGCGAAAGGCTCGGGTGTTTGTACGTTAACGTATTCAATCGCATGTGTGTTTTATGTGTCACGTGTGCTAACGTGTATGTATCTTCGCGTTCAGTTTTTTCAAGGGACAAGATTTTTCTATTTTTAAACTCTTAACTCTTTGTTTTTTTATTAATAAATTTTCCAGTTGTAAACTGTTTGCCCTCTATTGACTTGGCGTTTTTACATTATCGATTTATTTATGTTTTGCCTTTCTCATATAAAGAAAGGCTATGCAATCACTGTAAAAATCGACTTTTTAACGGAGGCCCGGAGGGCCGAGTGTCATACACCATTCGATTCAGTTCGTCGAGATCGGCAAATGTCTGTGTGTGTATGTATGTGTGTGTGTGTATGTGTGTGTGTATGTGTGTGTGTGTATGTGTGTGTGTGTCATTTAAACTCACACAATTTTCTCAGAGATGGCTGAACCGATTTTCGCAAACTTAGTTTCATATGAAAGGTATAACGCTCCCATAAGCTGCTATTGAATTTTTAGTTGATCCGACTTCCGGTTCCGGAGTTACGGGTTGAAGAGTGCGGTCACCCAGCAAATTCCCATACAAACTGGTACCACCATGATGTTCAAATGATGTAAAACATATTAAAATTGATGTAACATTACTCTAGTTTGCGGGTCTGGATCACTAATGATCAATCAAAGCAGCTTTGACCACATTGGCCACCTATGACAGTTCATGACGCCCCCGGGGAACCCGCCAAGTTCCTAAGCTAATATCACACCCATTCCCCAATGAATTCTCTACCGATTTTTACAAACTTGATATCAAATGAAAGATACAGTAATACCATTGACTGCTGCTGAATTTCATTCTGTTCTGACTCTTGCTTCCGGAGTTACAGGGGTGTTAGTAAGGATACACTGGAATTTCCCATATAAATCGGTACAATCGTAATACCTCAGAGGCTAAAAACTATTGAAATGGTCACCAAATTACTTCTAATCGCAGATCTAGATCACTGATTGCCAATCAAACATTCTTTGAATATATTGTCCACTATCGACGATTCCGGAAGTCCGGAATTCCGGGCATATTCCACAAATAAAGTCACATTGGTTCTTCGGTGATGACTGAACCGATTTTCTCAAACCAAGTCTCAAATGGAAGGCAAAATATGCAGCTGAGTATTGCATCAGAGCCCCTCCGCCCCCCCCCCCGCCTTGACCTTACATCTCCCTCCTTCATCACTACCGTCCCCTTGGACCACCCTCACGCCCGCATTTCCCTCATGCACCCCGTATACCAAAATAAGATGAAGGATTTCTGACGCATCCTCCACTCCCACTCTACTAACCCCCCATTCCCTCCACTTTTAAACCCATTCCACCAACATTTCAAAATATAATCACATGAAGATAACATTGAACTCATGCTGATTAAGCTAATTAAATACTATTCTTTTGCCTTTCTCATATAGAAAGGTTACGCAATTGCTCCAAAAACCGACTTTCTAACCGAGGCCCGGAGGGCCGAGTCTCATATAACATTCGACTCAGTTCGCCGAGATCGCAAAATATCTGTGTGTATGTATGTGTGTATGTATGTATGTATGTATGTATGTATGTATGTATGTATGTGTGTGTATGTGTGTGTGTATGTGACCAAAAATGTCACTCATTTTTCTCAGAGATGGCTGAACCGATTTTGACAAACTTAGTCTCAAATGAAAGGTGCAATGTTCCCATAGGCTGCTATTGAATTTCTAATGGATCCGACTTCCGGTTCCGGAATTACAGGGTGATAAGTACGAACACGCAGAAAATGTCGATTTTAATAAATTCTGCAATGAATGTATAAAGGTGAAATTTTTTCCAAAATATGACCACAACTGCTTCGATTTGTAGTATTAGGTCACTAACATCCATTCAAAGTCTATTTGGCCACATTGGCCACCATCCTCAGTTCCGGAAGCCCCGGCGGAAGTATCTAAATTCAGAATAACAGTCACATCGGTTTCTCGGAGATGGCTAGACCAATTCGACTAAACTTGGCCTCAAATGAAAGGTATTGCGTCCCCGTAAATGGCTTTTTAATTTCATCCCGATCCGACTTCCGGTTCCGGAGTTACAGGTTGTGGCGTGCGATCACATAGCAAATTGTGATTCAAACCGATACTCCGATGAAAGCAAAAAAGGTAAAAATTTCGCTAAAATGTCTCTCAAACAACTTAAATTTGCTGTTCTCGGTCACCGACGGCCAACCAAACTTTCGTTGACTACATTGACCACCATAGATGGTTCCGGAAGTGCCTGGGAAAAGCGGCCACCTTTCAAAATTTACGAACTCACATCAGTTTCCCGGAAATGGTTGGGCCGATTTTCACAAACTTAGTCCCAAATGATAGCTATAATATCCCCACAGATGTCTATAAAATTTCGTACGGATCGCTTATATGGGTCCGGAAATATAGACTAAATCGTCCGGTCACATATGAAATTCCCATATAAGCCGGAACTCAATTTTTTTTTTCAAAGGGGGGACCCCATGAAATTTCAGAAATCGAATTCGTATTTTTGATGCCAAACATCTTAAAAATGCATGAAACGTCGAGATTTTATGTTATCTCGATAATTTTTTTTTATAAAGATCGACTTTTTGGGACTTTGCCGATTTCGCACCTTTTTTTTCAGTTCAATATTACCATGGCTGTTTTTTCTTTTTCAAAATTTTAGAACTCGAATAATGATTTATTTTCCTGTATATAGTTGTCATGTGATGTATAATAATAAAATGTAATATATGCATTTAAAAGTTTTTAATGAATATAAACAACGCACACATTCACGTGATTCATGATTGAGAAAGGCACAATTGCACCGCTAGGTGGATTAAAATAGGTTTTGTTCTTTTATTTTTGTTTTTTCGTTTTTTGGTTCTACTGATTTATTGATTTTTTTATTCAAATGCTTCTCCATTTTTTAATATTAAATTTAAAATTTTTTGAATTTGTTGTACACTATGCTATATTCCATCCTAAGGGGGAAATTGAGTAAAACGCACAGAAAATCAAAACTTCATTTATGCCATTTGATATTTACTTTGTAAAACAAGTATCTAGCGCTAATCTTGTGCTAAGTCGTTGTCAGATTCTGATGAGACAATTGATCAAAACACAATCCACGACGCACTACACTTTTAGTTATAAATTATTTGATTTGTTCTCTTGTCTGAATATTTGCGTCATCCAATTCGACCTTCACATAGGTTATAGCTCAAACCTGGTAGAGTTTAGTGTCCCGTGGATACGTGCGTTACAGTCAAAAATAAAAGGGACAAAGACCCCTGGCTCACTCATACACAGGTGGTACGTGTACACACCCAACAGCAGGAATCGAGCGTGAACCGAAGCAGAACGTATAAAGTTTGGAACGACAAACCAAAAACCAGACAGACCTATATGTTTAAATGCGGAATGTGTGTGTGTGTGGGGGGTGGGATGGCTGAGGTACGACGTCCGCTCAGTCAGCCAACCAACCAGCCACCCCGGGCAGATTCAGGTCAAACCGAAGGAATTTTTCCCCTGCTCCTATGTAGTCGCTGGTCTACACAAACTCGCTCCTATGATGATGATGATGCTTTTAGCAGAGTGAGTGAAAAATAATATAAAAAAAAACAAAACTAAGCAAGTAGGTAGTTTGAATTAGGGATTCATGGGAAACGTTATTGCTTGATTCGAAGCAGGATCAGTGCGGTTTGAAACTAGCGAAGCTGATTCGTTGTTGTTGTTGTTGTTGTTGCTGTTCCCTTTGAACTAGGATTCTCGGAGTTAGATGGGCGAGTTTAGCGGAATGGTTGGTAGCCTTAATTCTCGATTAAATTCCAGTACTAGCAGTTAGTGTCCTCCCTCTACCTCTCCTCTCTCCTCTATATCAATCGAGTAGCAAACTAACTGGCCGGGATGCGCATATCTGACATAGATTAACTGAGCGGGAAAGCTGCCGCCTCCAGCAATATCGGGGGCTAGGGAAAAAGTTGTTGATGGAAATTCACAAACGAATGGTTTAGTTTTAGTTGCTAGAGCTTTTGTTTGATACTGCACGTTTTTCCGGATTGATGAGTGATAGGAAGTTTAGTTCAAAGACTAAGCGAAAATAGTCATTATCACAGATGACTTTTTGTTTCTAATGCGAAAGTGGTTCGTGATAAGTTAGGATATACAGCACAGGGCTGGTCATTGCAATTAAAAAACTGAAAACAGAACCGTAAATAATGTAGAACATTTTACGTGAACTATTCCACAAAACTGAGAATATTGATCATGGTTTGGTTACGTTAAATTGTTTCAAAAATCGTAACTAAGCTCTTAAATTCATGAATATCTGGGATACGTAACTCCGTATGAACACTCAATAGAATACTAAAGGGTACAATATCTCGATAGCGCGAAAATAAATTATGAAAATCGTAATTACGTTCACGAAGTCACGTTACTGCAAGAGCTCAACATCATTGAATTCCGGTTTTTTTAACAATCATAGTTAATATAAATCAAGGTGCCTCCAAAATATGTACTATAATCATAAAAAAAATTAAACCTGTACAGATAAGTGTTACTGAGCTTCATAAAAATTTAATTGTTATGAAATCATGAATTCGCTTCACGATGCTCAATTTGGTTCGTAATGCAGGAAAAACGTTGGATGCCAACCAACCATACAATTGTAATGATATATATTTTTTGGCAAGAATAGAATAGAAGAATAGAATAGAGAATGCTATAGAAACGTAAATCGGTTCATGTATACGCGAATAATTAATCACAATTTCAGGAACTTGGTCACGATTTTCGTAAACGGTATAGTTTACGAAATCGTCACATTTTTTCCATAAATAATTTTTTTCTTGAAGCACTGAGGGTTCTCCCTCAAGCACGATCCATATCGAATATCAGCGCAGAAGGCCCCTACGCTCGTGAGCCGGGAAATGCTAGCGCGTGGACGGACGGATCCTGAGGCAGACACGCACACACACACACCCTGACCGATCAAAGCACTCTCGCTTGCTTACATACGGACTGTAATGTAATCTAAAACCCTTTCGCCTCACTCAACCATCACTAGCAACTAGGCATTTCTCCGGAATCTATGGGACCGACTCTGATGATGACATGAGATCCGTGACGGTGTCCGTTGGCACGAGCCGGTCCGGATATGTCCACTTTTGTAATGCGCAACGGTCTGGAACCAACAACGACAACAACAATATCAACAACCGGTGACCATCAGACGCACCCGGATCTCTTTCTCTTGATGGGTACACACTTTCATCCTGGACGGGAAGGGATCCGATTGCGAAACCGGAATCTCGCTTGACTCTTCTTCTGATGTTTTGATGACCATCAAACTGGCCGACGACGACAGTGCCGAGTGTCTCTCTCTCTCTCTCTCTCTCTCTCTCTCTCTCTCTCCGTCTCTTCGGAAGGGGCAAAGCGAGCGCGGTAAGAATGAATATTTGATGTACCGCGCTGACTGGAGTTCCGGTGCAAAACGGGAACTCGCCATCTCCGGTTACGACGGGATGCTGCTGCTGGTTTGGTTGGGGGCTTTGCTTTAGTTATTTTTTAATTTTGTGTAACTAAATGAAACAAACGAGGTCGAGATTCTGTTGTCGGGTTTTTCATCCGGAGCGCGACCGGTCTACCCCGGGCACGAGCACATCGCTAGTCCGATCCGAGTTGAATTATTGAGTAATTCAAGCTAATTCCCGATGCTGGTTGGTTGTGTAAGTTGCTTCTCCGACTGAAACAATATGCCACCGGTGGTGGTGGGTTGGTGCCTTCTATGGATCACGCGGCAAATCGATCGGTGGGAAATCGAAGCGGAGATTTATTTTTCTTGGTTTACTCTTCCACAACAATGCTTGGCAATTAGTTGGGCAATCGGGATCACGATTTAGTTAATTTAAACGGCTTCAGCTACGCTGTTTAGGGTTGCTTTTGTGTCACGGGGTAGGGTGGAGTAATCGAGTTTTCGAGGGACGGGCAATTCGGAGGAGGGTGGCCAAAGATTCTATTTCGTAGTATAGATTGGTACACTAGAAAAAAAAGAACACGTAGAACAGCGGGAATGAAAAATCGTGAAAAATAACGCTCCACCACACAGTGATGCTGCTCGGGACAAAAGTTGGTCAAAATCTCTAAAACTGCAAATTCCTTGCCAGATTGCTAGTTTCCGAGCGAAATTATCGGCGAAAACAATTTACTTGAGCATGTACTGCGAATAGCGCCGCGTGTTGTGACGAAATAAAATTTTTGTCCGGGAACCTGCCTGAAATCCATTTCTGGACAGTTTTTTGCGCGGGATGCCGATCCGAGAGTCCTGGGTTCCCCTTGATTGACCACAAAATCGTCCAGTTCAGTTATCGACCCAAAGCTCCGATCGGATGTTTGTTTTGCCCTTTACGGGACACACAGGGATCACCGAACAGCTTGAAAACATCTCCTACGATAGAAACGGCAAAATTCAATTTTTAGTGGTATTTCAAATTGACCATGCCGGGTTTGGGACGGAAAAACAAATGCTTTTCAATTACTTATGGTAAGATTAACCATTTTCTTTTGTTATAAATACATTACAGTTTTGGAAAAAAATCAAAATATTCAAAATTCAGTCCGTAGCTACAAATCGCTTGCCAGGCAAGATATTTTTGTATCATGAAAGATGTAATCCATAGTGTTCAATGTAGTTTTAATTATAACTGAACATTGGCATAAGCTTTGTTAAACAAAGGTCCCAGATGCTGCCTTGAGAAACGTCGTATTAGATAAACCTTTATTTATTTATTTATTTATTTATTTATTTATTTATTTTTCATCTGACCTACATGGTCTACATGAAATATAGAATGAGGAAAAGCCCATTTGGAGTCCCTCAAACAACCTCCAAATGCGCGTAAAAACCTCATTATCTTTTCACATATACATATTAAACAATACTACACATTACATTACATAACATTACATTACATTACAATGTGTTACTAATAATACATCTAACAAATCAAAATCACTATCTAAATCACATCTTATGCACTAAGTTAGCTGTTTAAGCCTATTTTTAAAAACGTCACTTGATACAGAGAAGTCAAAACATTCATAAACATTATTAAATACGCTACACATCGCCCTTATGGGTTCATTCTGTCCATAATCAGTACTTTGATAGTCAAGTCTTAAAAAATTCCACGATCTTATACTTCTAGCGGGCACATTTACATTAATCTGAGAAAGTATATTTGGGGCATCTATTTCACCTGTTAGAACTTTCCCTACAAACACGGCTCTGGATATATTTCGCCTTTTTGAAAGAGGGTCCATGTCGAGCAGACGACAGCGTTCAATGTAAGGTGGCAACTCTATCGGGTTGCGCCATGGCAAGGTTTTAAGGGCATATCGGAGAAACCTAGCTTGTATAGATTCAATTCTGGTAATCCAGACATTTGTGTACGGGCACCAAATGATAGCTGAAGCTTCCAGGATGGAGCGTACAAGAGAGAAGTACAGTGCTCTCAGACAGTATGGGTCAGTAAACTCTTTGGCTATTCTAATGATAAAACCAAGGTTCCGATTGGCTTTCGCAATGATGTGGGAATAGTGATCTCTAAACGTCAATTTAGAATCCAGCTGTACATCAAGGTCCCTGACAACTGACACTCTATCCAGTAGTTTCCCTGAGATAGTATAACACCACAAAATTGGATTTTTTCTGCGCGTGAAAGAAATTACTGAGCATTTGGATACACTGATAGTCAACCGATTTCGAGTGCACCAGTTACAAAATTCATCTAGTTGTCGCTGTAGTTCAATGCAGTCCAATTCAGATCGTACAATAAGAAACAGTTTAAGGTCATCTGCATAGATAAGTTTGCATCCTGGTGGAAGGACATTACAAACGTCATTGAAGAACAAGGAGAACAGCAAGGGTCCAAGATTACTACCCTGGGGCACACCTGATAAATTTATAAAGCTATGTGACTCAACATTTCCTAGTTTGACAGATAAGGTACGACCTACAAGGTATGATTTAAGCCACTTGGTGAAGTTGAGTGAGGCACCCAATCTTTCTATCTTCGCCAGTAGGAGCGAGTGATCAACACGATCGAATGCTGCTTTGAGATCTGTATAAATAGTATCCACTTGTGCTCCGCATTCAAAACTTTTAATACAGTGTGAAGTGAATTGTGCTAAATTCGTGGATGTTGATCTACCTGGGAAGAACCCGTGTTGATCAGTTGATATATATGTTTTGGCTTCCCGGAACAATACATTGCTTACTAGAATTTCAAATAACTTGGACCCCGCACAGAGAGAGGTTATGCCCCGATAATTTGCTATGTCCTGCTTATCACCTTTTTTTAAAACAGGAAACATAACCGATTTTTTCCAACAAAGAGGAAACGTCCCTTGCGACAAAGATAGATTAAAAATCAGCTTTAGGGGAGCGGAAAGGGCACTCGCACATCTTTTTAAAATAATGGCAGGAATCCCATCAGGACCAGCCGAAGTCGAAGATTTCAATTTATCAGTAGCAGCAACAATGTCTTCCTCGGTAAAATGGATGTTACCTAGGTCCATCACACCCCTGGGAACATCTCGTAGTCCGATTTCGACCTGTTCTGGAGTAGTCGGAACTGTTTCAAATGCACACGAAAAATGTTTTGCAAACAGGTTACAGATACCGCGAGTCGTGCTAGAAGTTTCATTTGCCAGAGTCATACTAGAAGGAAGTCCACTCTCTTTACGCTTCTCATTTACAAAAGACCAGAAACGTTTCGGATTTCGCTCAAGGTCAGATTGCGTTTGTAATACATGCCGAGAGTATAGGAAGCGGTTATAAGCTTTGTAATTGTTGCTAGCATATATGAATTCCCGCTTTGTATTGGGATTTCGTCGGTTAGTGTAGTGCCGAAGCGCGGCTGCCCTCAGTCGTTTAAGTTCTCGGAGACGTCGATTGGACCAAAGTGGTTTTGGTTTAGGACGCGGGGCTGGAACATATGTTTCAAACAGTTGGGTCAGGATCGATGAGAACTCTTCTACTGCGTCATTTACATCGGTTGCGTTATTGAGCAAAGTCACCCAGTCAATCGTTTGCAGTGAGTTGTTGAGTCCAGGAAAATCGGTTTTTGAAAAGTTATACTTCAAATCGTCAAGAATCTCGTCAAAAATAACCTGTCCAGGACAGGTCTGCTCAACTAAGAGGGGAGGGTGATGCGAATCTATTTCAACGAGTGGCTCATCTGCACGATAGACATGGCAGTTCTTGTATGCATCTTCATTTACAAACAGAAGATCTAACGTGCGATTTAGTCTGTTCGTGATGGTACACATTTGCAGCATGTTGAGTAATGACATCCCGTCTAGTAAAGCAACGCTAGATCTCGAAAGGGATGAGTCGGAATGGTCGGCGTAAGCATAACCGAAAGAAGTCGTTTTCCATACAAGACCAGGCTGGTTGTAATCTCCAAATAACAAATGAGAAGCTTGGGGTTCTAGCGAATTAGCAATGTCAAGTGCGGATTGAATATGGTTCTGAATAACGTTTATGTTATCTGCGGAGTCCGGAGGGAGGTATACGACGCCCACACATGTGTTAATACCATGGCTATTAAGGTTTACCCAGAGTTGTTCTACGCCGTTATTGTTAAAACTTTTTTGTTTAGACGCTAACCGATTAGAAACAGCTATAAGTACACCCCCGCCCCTTTTTTTACCAGAAACGACTGGGTCACGATCGTTACGATAGACCGTATATCTAGGTCCAAACAGCTGCAGGGAATTGATTTCGTCGTTCAGCCATGTTTCTGTCAGGATAATGACGTCGTGCTCTGCGTCGGTTACAGCTACGAACAGCTCATCGATCTTTGTGCGTAGTCCTCTCACGTTTTGGTAGTATATTCTGAGCTGGGAACGGGAATTCATTTGAAGGGAGGCAGTATCTGTATGTCTAGCTTCGGAGGAACATATACATTCCTGGCATTTACCTGGAGAAACAGTCGTGGTGTCTTCATAATTTGAGTCACGGATAGCTAGGTGGAAGTCAGCTACGGAGTCGGAAGTATGTTGTCCAACGGTAGACTGGAACCGAAAATTACTTTGAGGGGGTGCAGTATCAAAAGTAGCTTCGAGAGGACATATACTCTCTTTGGCTTTACCTGGAGAAACAGTCGTGAGGTCATCATAATTTAGATTGCAGATGGTTTGATGAATATCAGCTACGGAGCCGGGAGTGTGTTGTCCAACGGTAGACTGGAACCGAAAATTACTTTGAGGGGATGCAGTATCAAGGGTAGCTTCGAGAGGACATATACCCTCTTTGGCTTTACCTGGAGTAACAGAAAGTAATCCGTTCAGATATCCTGGTATGCTGGTCAACGGTAATTGCTATTCGTCACGACTAATTTGCTGACGCTTTCGTTCAACAAGCTTCCTATACACAGCGCATTCGAAACTGTAGGCTGCATGTTTTGTCTCCAGATTCAGCTTCCGGTCCTTATTCATCTGAGCGCAATTAGCACAGCAAAGTAATTCTGATGCACATTCTGCTGTAATGTGGTCCCCTGCGCATTTAGAGCAGACCTGAGAGTTTTTACATTCAGTACTCTTATGTCCATACGCACAGCATTTAAAGCAACGTACTATTCCAAAACACTCAACCACTCTACATCTTTCCCAGCCAATGTTTACACGCCCTAACTTGAGCATGGTCTCAAACGAATCAGCATTCACTTCAATCACATAATTATATGCTGTGTAATCATTCCGCTTAGTTTTAAATAACGTTATGAGTTTTAACTCTGTTAAGTTCACTGATTCATTTTGTTCTTCCAGGCTATTTTTAAGTTCACTCTCTGACAACTGTTCCGCAATCCCCACAATCTTCAATCTTGGTTTTGCCGGTTTCGGAACTGAGATTTCATAATTCTCCCCAAACTTCTCTCTCACCACTGCCACAACTGATTCTATTGCCTCCGCACTTTTCACACCGAGGATGATTGAGCCACCATTGCCTTCTCGAACAGTTTGAATTTTATTCGATGCACGGTCAATTTGGCTACGCAATTCATTCTTTGTTTTCCTAGCACTTTGATTCAATTCTTTAGGGCGCACTAAAATAACGGGTTCATTCTTACGAGGCTGTTTCGGGGTTTCACTGTTACACTTTTCACTAACTTGCGAGTATGGTTCCAACGAACTAGAGCTTTCACCAATTTTTTGTTCATTTTCAACTCTGGGCCGTTTTCTAGGCCTGAGATTCCTGCTCGGACCAGCCGGTGTAGCATCTTTTTCGCCAGCAACACGTCCGTTTTTCAAAACTTCAGCAAATGTGCACGATTTCTGTTCGACCAATTTTCTGCTTTCAGTTAGTTCCCGCAAGATTTCTAGCTTGACACTTTCAACTGCACGTTGTATCTGTGACCCAATAGCATCTTCCAATGACTCAATCTTCTCGTTCATTTCATTTTTCCACAACTTCATACTTTCAGTTATTTCCACTAGAATGCTATTACATTTGGCCAGAATATCGTTATGACCGCTTTGATGCTTCCGACAGCCATGGCACAAATATTTTAACCCGCGATTTGTTGTCATTGCTTTCAGCCCATGCTTATCGATATCATCTGTACACTTTAAATGCAATATCACTCCACACGGGCCGTAGCAGAAAACTTTTTCATTCTCTTCGCTTATCGCTCTCGTACAGGCACCGCATTGTAGCGTTGTGGTCATCCCCGCGGCCGCTGACCCGTAGGTCGCCCGCCAAGCAGCACAATAGTATCACTTCGCTTGGGTGTAACTATAACGTTTCTTTAATCACCTCCTGTGCAAGTTAGTTCACGTATACCGACACACCAAAAATATCACAGGAATCTTCGTTTGACGAGCTTCCAAATGCACTAATAATCTCCTCCCAAAACGACTTAAAACACCGATAAAAAGCAATAAAAACACGACGAATTTGTAGAAGACAACTGACGGTCCTGCGCTTCACTGCTTTATAGTTTAATAAACCTTATTTTTCAATTAACTATCAGATTGAATTAAGTTCAATCGTTCCTTAGTAGGAAAAATCGTCCAGCATCATTTGAATACATTATTTAAATTTCAGGACGACAAAGATGTACCATCATGTGTTATACGTTGTTACCCCCGTTGTGCACTAGAATGTTCGGGTAAACTTGAAAACTAAATAAGCAGAAGACACAACACAATGCGCTGATCAGGGCAAAAAATCGATCCCGATCCACACAATGTTAAGTAGTTCGACATAAAATTCCAAAACCTCACAGTCAAGTGTTCATCCTTGCGCCACTAATTAGCAGTCTCCCGCTCTAACGCGAAACTCCCATCCAAGCGATATATCATATCATATCCTAAACGGCCCATCAATCAAACCATAACAAACGACCCGGTCTGAATTGGCCGGCGAAAGGAACGGCGATGATGGTAGAGGAGGAGGAGGAGGAGGCGAAAACGGAAGGAATCGATGGAAAATTGCGAGCGATTCGAACATCGAGATAATAACAAATTCAAGAGGCACGCGCATCCGGCGTGTTCGTGTTTTGCATGCCGTTCGACCCCACCAATCCAGCGCGGCCAGAACACGCACAGGGGTCCTTTTTGCCAAGAACCTACCCTGTCTCTCACGGGGTTAACGGTTTTTGTGTATTCTGTCCACGTACATACGATTCTCGTCGATGGCCGTCATCATCATCATCATCGTCGTCATAGCAGTTCTGGTTGTTATTGTTACCGTTTCTGTTCCTCACGTGAATTGATGTGGGACTCTCGATGGTGTTCGAATCGCCCGACAATATACCTGAGAGGTATCTGATTTCGCATGCATCGTCTGTCCTGTTCTTTCGATAATTAGCTACCGGAGCGGAGGATTGGTGGGAGGCGGGGCAGCGATGATCGGGTCATGAATACGCAATGATGTGTGGAATGTTGTGCGACACTGACACGCGCACATACATCACGTGAGTTGAGGAGAACAACCGTCGTCGTCGTCGTCATCATAGGTACGGTTATGGCGGCAAAAGGTCTACCGAGTACATATGGAATTATCTACGTATGTACACAATGAGGCTACTATCCGAGTCGAATGATGCGGGGCAGCGAAGAGACAGCTATCGAGCCTACGCTGATAAATGTCTGGAAAATATTTGCCGGATATCCCCGTAATGGAGCAAGCCTGTGCACGAAGGCATATGCGGGATTGAGGTTGGTCGGTATTTGTTGTATTTGGTATCTTCGAAATATTGATAAACAACATCGGAAAAATACAACAATACTATTAATTCCAGATTCACGAAACAAATTAAACAATCGTTATCTGTCCCTCTTCGATTCTGTCAATTTTTTATAGAGGATATTGGATGACCTTTTGTTTGGCGTCCACACAAATTTTTAAACAAAATTCCCTGATTTTTTAAATTTCCCTCTAATTGTATATGCGTATACTGTTAGAGACAAATTCTAGATCCAATTTGGTAGTGCTTGAGGAAACGTTACTGAGTCGGTGGCCTTCCATTAAGTCAGTTCCATTTAAACATACCCCATCTTATTTGAAGTATCGGCGCAGATCGGTATCGTATCCAATAACAACGGTTCTCATGTTATTTGTATGTTGGGGTCAGCAGACGCCAGCTACTTTCAGAAATCGAGGAACAAGTGCGAGGAATATTGTAGATAGCGAAATGATCTAAAATATTATTAGCACCATCTGGCACAAAATGATTAGGCGTAAGAGATCGTCCGTGCTTGCTGCTCCGTTGTTGACCAGGATCAATTGAGATTGCAAAATGTTCATTGGACCAACAATCTATGTTGATCCCTGCATGATAATAAATATTTCCATTCTTTATTTCATGAGCTGTTTTTCAGGAAAAATATTTTCTTCTCGGACAATTCAACAATCGCAACATAAATGTTTGCTAGAACGCATCAAAAAACTGTTATTCAGACCTAATGCAAATTAAATTGATTATTTTAGTTACTTTAGTCGTGTTTCTATTGTCATCTAGTGTAAATGTAAAAAATCAAAACAGCTTATCGGCTTTACAACCCCTTCAAAAGCCACGAATATGGTCCGTTTTAGATTTCACAGCAATTAAAACACCATAAAATGGTCTAAATAACCCATAGATACACCAGAATATGTTTTTTACATGGGATCAAACAACGCGCTATCAAAATATAGTGGGGATGAATCTGGACCATGCGCATGGATGTATTATGGGCTTTTCGTTTTCTCGGGAGTGCGCAAACATTAGACGCTATCACTACAAAAAAATGGTTTTTTGAATTTATGCCCAACGTTATGCCTGAGGGTATGTGGAGTTTAATAGCGTGGAAAAGAGCGTTTATATGTTCGCACGTTTATAAATTTATAAGTGCTAAGATTGGAGATTTACGAGATCACGGACGTAGGAGAGCGCGGATGATCGCGAAGGGATCGAGCGCTTATGCGTTAACGGGTTTGATTGCGTGGGTATGTTTGTATGTCACGTGTGCTGGTGTGTTTGTAACTTTGGATTATTATTATTATTATTATTATTCGATGTCATAACAGTGTGGTTATTTAAATATTTGCATGGGTTCTTGAATGTTCGCTCGAACCGCGAGTCAATTTTGAGTGCACAATTCAGATGCTGAAGGGGTTGTAAAGCCGATAAGCTGTTTTGATTTTTTACATTTACACTAGATGGCAATAGAAACACGACTAAAGTAACTAAAATAATCAATTTAATTTGCATTAGGTCTGAATAACAGTTTTTTGATGCGTTCTAGCAAACATTTATGTTGCGATTGTTGAATTGTCCATGAAGAAAATATTTTTCCTGAAAAACAGCTCATGAAATAAAGAATGGAAATATTTATTACCATGCAGGGATCAATATAGATTGTTGGTCCAATGAACATTTTGCAATCTCAATTGCTCCTGGTCAGCAACGGAGCAGCAAGCACGGGCGATCTCTTACGCCTAATCATTTTGTGCCAGATGGTGTTAATAATATTTTAGATCATTTCGCTATCTACAATATTCCTCGCACTTGTTCCTCGATTTCTGAAAGTAGCTGGCGTCTGCTGACCCCAACATACAAATAACATGAGAACCGTTGTTATTGGATACGATACCGATCTGCGCCGATACTTCAAATAAGATGGGGTATGTTTAAATGGAACTGACTTAATGGAAGGCCACCGACTGCGTTCCTCCATATTATTAGAGTTCCTGGTTATGTCCTGAAACTTTGTATAATACTCATTGTAGAGTTGTTGGTGCTACTGGTGACGCATTTAAAAATTCAGAGCACATTGCAAAGGGTGGCGTAAAGGGCGAACACGAAATTATTGCGACACATTCAACAGGGAATAACTTTTTTACCATTGGGTAAAAATCAACCAAATTTTGCACACTTTCTCATTGATGTGTATTGTTTACATGCTGTCAAACTCGAAGTCGTGTTTTTCGATTCAACGAAAATGGAGGTGAACCAACGCGAATCGAGAGAACAAATTCTTTCCAAACACCTGGAATTTCCTGACCTGTCGCACCGGCAGTTGGGAAAAATGTTGAACATTCACCATTCAACCATCTCCAGAGTGTTGAAGCGGTTCCAGCGGCGGTTGACGTTGGACCACGGCAAAGGAGCTTGAAGAAAACCGGGACCGGAGAACAAAAAGACGGAGGGAAAGGTGAAGCGGATGATTAAAGCAAATCCCAACGTCTCAAGCTGTGATTTGGTTAAAAAAATTTGGCATCATGCCATTATTCTAAAAGTGTCCTAGAGTGGTATGAGGCCAATTCTGTCCATTTTGTTCCAAAGGACATGAATCCGCCAAACTGTCCGGAGCTGCGCCCGGTGGACCAGTACTGGGCAATGATGAAGCGGGAACTTCGGAAGAGCAAGAAGGCAGTCAAAGACGAGAAGGACATGTTAAGAAAATGGAAAAAAAACTGAGAAATTGGTACCGGATGACACTGTAAAGACTTTGATGGAGGGCATCAAGCGAAAATGCGTTCAATTTTACGCTCAAGGCTCCATCGATTAACTTTTCTTTTGATTTTTGAAGTAAATATATGTATAAAACGACCCTAAAATTTTGGTTTGATTTTAAACATTATAAGAAAATTGGCATGACATTTTCAGTGTCGCAATAATTTCGTGTTCGCCCTTTATGGGCGCGATGGTTTTTCAGATCCTTTAAACAAAATTTTAAAAAATATAATCATTGTTGATTTTAAATATTGCCGTGTCCGTCCTTCTGTTCTCTTTTTAAAACAAATTGAAGCTGCAAATTGAGCTTAAGCGGATGCCAATGAACAGTTCCATCATGTACGAAATTCTGTACTGCTAATGTTCAATAGTATAGCCGAGCAACGAAACATTACAACTACGCGTTCTTTCATCGGGTGCTTCCGAGAAGTTAATTCTAAGCATCATGCCGAAATGTAGAGAGGGCGAGTCCTTTACGTTTGCAACCTGTCGAAATATTTTGTCTTAGGTTTGTCCAACGTTCATGGCGGTACAATATGAGGGGCTTAACCTATTCCTTTTTACCTAAACTTGCAACACCAAATACGAGGCGTTGGTGCCCTAGGAAACGTTTGGTGCTGAAGGATCGGTCCAGTTCATCTGAGCGCGTTGGGACTATTGAAAGTGCATACGGGTTCTCCTCACAGTAATCACACTTTTCAGCGGGTTTCCTGCAAGCATCGTTCGCATGATGCCACGTAGCATCTTGTTGCTACAATAAGCGTCCGTATGAATTAACAGTTCGCAGTTGGAGCAATCCATGACCCGCGGTACAAACAAGTGAACAGGCAAACGAGCACCTTCCATTCAACATAGCTCACACGAAATAAGTAGTATGGATGATACATTCCATCTTTTTTCGTTATTGAGTACAATTTCTTGCACTTCAATATCTTAACCGATTAGAAGTCAGGTTTCTTGAAGCAGCCAACCCCATCTTTTATCGTAACATCGGCGATTTAACACACATCGTTACCAGCACCGTCAATCTCCACATCACGAGAAGGTATGCAGATTGCAAATGCGATGCAGTAACGTACGGAGATTACCAGTCTTCCCATGAACATCGATAAGTTTGCACCTGTGTACAAAATTTCGTGCACACGTTCAACCTCAAACTTGATTTGCCTTTGTGTACAGGTTCGCGCTAGAACACCGAACCCAAGCGAACGATGTGCAAACCTAGGTTTAAACATCGTGTACGTACACCGTGTGCGTACACAAGAAAGGCACACACAAAACAGAATGAATCAACAATAGTGATAATGAGTGATAGAAAGAGAAAACTAGTGCCAAGAACCTGCGTGTACGAACACCGCGTACGCACATGGGGATCGGTTGCGCAGACGAACATGTGTACGTGTTTTGGTGCGCATTAGCGCGTTCGAGTTTGCACACGAATTGTGGGTTTAAGAACTAGAGCGAACATGGTGTTCGATGTTCATTTAGGAAGTCTAGAGATTGCTGTTACCGGTGAGATCAGTAGCGACAGCGGGTAGTTTATCTGATTGAACCTTTTCTAATCTCAGTTACGGCCAGGTTCTGCACAACAGATATGCTATTCAACGATTCATTCTCGTGCCTTAAATATACTCTGCCTGCCTCGTCAGCTTTATCCCCACCACGTGCCTAGGTGTGATAATCATGTGAACAACCCCGAACGTTGTAAACAAAGATACAATGATTAACGGAAAATTATTGGAACGTAAGAACTGTGTTGGGACCTGCGAAACTGTTTGAAATAAATAGTCAATTTTTGGAAGGATAGAAACAAACGATAAGCGATATAAAAACAGAACAAATTTTATTATTAATTCATAATTTCACAAAAATGTTTCCACTTTCTGTCCGGTGGCCTTACGACAGTTGGCCGGAACTTTGGCCATTGCTATCGAAAACAGGAATGTAAGCTTTTCGCCATCATTCGAATAGATCCTCCGCCTTAGATTCTATTCTCTATTCTATTCTAACCCTTACACAGCCAGTATTGAAAAGCATCCTGGAAAACACTGCAGTTATTCTGTAGTGTTTTTCTTGTCAATATTAATATTCGAAGCATATTTTCATATGTCGCAAATATTAAAACGGCCAGGCCTACTGTACAGAGTTGGATTTGAAGATGTTTCAAAACTAGGCAATAAAATTACTCATTTATTGAATAATTTAATTAACGAATTGTTGTGAATCTTAAAGAAGGAAGAAACGAGGACAACCGTACCGACCGTTTCAGTTTGAAGGGGATATGTTGGGAGTGACTTTGCTAAGACGGTTAATGTCATTCCTTTGCCCCTTTGGGATGGGACAGAGGTATTTACACCTTGCCCTGGCTAATGAGCTTAGGTTATAGCGCCTTTACTCGCTCTGAATAGATACTCCGCCTCAGATTCGCACGGAAACTTTTAATTGGCGCAGCTGGGGCACGTTGGGTGGAGTTGGCGACTGAGATTTTCAAACGCTCCAATTCCTCCAACAACCGCAACGCGTAATTAGCCAAGAACACCGTCCTTCGAGTTTCTTATCGAAGGTTGCATCTCCCGAAAAGCATTTTCTGCTGTACACTTCCCCATTGACTGCCATTTGGGAAAGAAAAAGTTGATCGGTCAGCCACAAGAGGACCTTTACCTACTTTACATCGCTATTCACTTTCTTCCTGGGGGACGTAAAATGATCGGTTTCTTGTCAATCAATTATGCCTTCGAGCGTCGGGTACGTCTCGTCATCCATGATCAGAAACTTCCTTGCGCTTTGCAGGGGAGCCATACGTCAGCGGCTCCATGTTAAGCAAATATTTTTTGACTGCATTGCGCTCGATGCTCTCACCTTCCTCCAGTAGTGCCAGGATCAACACAAAGTACACTACGATGTCGGACTTCTTCGCTCCAGGGTGAAGCAGGCGGTAATTACTGAACTGAGAGAGCTGTTAGTAGTATTCTCATATTTATTGATGATTAATCAGTGGACCTGCTACTACCAAGTGGCAGTATAATCGGATGGAAAATCGGCAAACTTTGTCCATTTTCTTTAATGCAAGCGTTATTACAAGAGACTTTGGCCACGGTGCCCTGAAACTTGTTCTCTAATGTATAAGTTTTTTTTGTTGTGGAAATGGTCCAAATAAATAACTGGGCTTAAGCACTGCGTTTGTATAATAGCAATTAAGACCGCGTTTATAAATGTTAACATATTAATATGATCACCAAAGCGTGTTTTGTTTATGAGAAATCACGGGCGTATGCGTGCGCAGAACATCACGATTGCATATTCGCATGCGTCACCACATTTGTTTTATCGCGAATGATACAAGCGTTTCTATGTAAACGTGTCTGATCACGTTGGCATTTTTATGTCGCGAATTCTAGCGTCTTTGAATTCGTTTTTATAACCGGGTAGGCTTTTGTATGTTCGCCAATATCATGATTGTGATGCTTATATCTCACTAGACTATCCAACTATGGCGCCCTGAGACTTACGGTCTACTGCATATAAGTTCCGATTGCGTGAAAGCAGGTAGGGTTGTGGTACCGGTAATACCGGTACCGAAAATCCCGGGAATACCGACCCATTTTTGGTACCGTAATACCGGTACTGAACAAAAGCCAGTACCGGTATTTTCGGTACTATACAATTTTTATGACAAATATGTTAACTGCAGGGAATCTGTTTCAAAATATCGGTCTGCAAGATAACGTTTAATTATATTAATTTGCCTTCTAGATAAATCGTTGAGATGACACCTTTGTGTGGGAATGAGGTGAGGCCATCATCATAATAATTCTAGAAGTTAAAGTTTTATTAGCGACATTTTGATTGGTTTCCATTATTCACTGGGTGGCGCGTAATAAGACTATGGTCTAAGTCATGTCTGTATTTGGTTTGCTCTTAAACCTTTATCTATAAAAGAACGAACAGCGATTTAGTAGCTAACAGTTTTAGACTTGGTGAACTGCTTCAAATGGGGCGATTTGTAATTATTGGTGTTCGGAAAATTCAGCAAAACTCCATAGTTTACAGGAAAGCAAGGAGCCTTGATATGCATTAGAGAATAGTAGGCAAACGACATAAAGGTCAAAACCAATTTTCAGAAAAGCAAGAGAGGAAATGTGATCCTGCTCGGATTTAATGCCATTTTCGTTTTGATTTACTGTTGTTTATAGGGTTTCATACATTTACCATCTGTTCAAGTCGACGAAAGTCGCACCACTTAGCAGTTAATGAATTCAAAGTGGCCTAGATTTCGAAATAAAAGAAGGTGTCCTATACGAAAAATATCTTCTGTGAAATGAGTTTTGCCATTCCGAAGCAATTAAAAACAATAAACATGTTTTTTGATCAGCACAAATCAATCATCTGAGAATAAGATCATCAGTTTGAGCATTCAATTTCAGTTTGAAGTTTTTTTCGAATTTTTTAAAAAATATTCGAGCACCGGTACTTTACCGGTACCGAGGGCTTCAGTACCGTAGTACCGGTTCTCGCCAAAAAGGGTCGGTACTGCGAACCCTAAAAGCAGGCAGTTCGTAAGATCTAACACGTTGATTTAATCGCCGGGTTTTTTTTCGCATGATTGCAAGATCGTTGGCGCAGGTATGCGTGAATGATTGCGTTTGTGACCGGGTTTGTATTATCGCATAAGATCGAGCATTTGTATGTTATCGTGCGGGATTTTTTTCTATCGTGTGGGAGTTTGTATGTCGTGTATGCTAGAGTTTTTTTTAATAATTTCGTGTGGACTAATCGCATATTTTAATGAGGTTTTTAGTGTTGTCGAGAAAGAAACAGAACAAATAAAGAAGCAACACATTAACTAGGATTCTTTCAGTAAAATTTCGATAGACCTTCGACTTGTAATATATAATATATAAAATGAAAGGTGAGAAAAGCAAAAACAAACAAATACAATAATATTCCGAACACCACAAAAATACAACAAATGCTTACTAGGCCTGGTAGTCTGAAAGTATGTATTTTATATTCATTCACTGATTCTTTTTATTGGCTGAAATTTGGTTCGGGCAAGGAGAGTTCGAAAAGCATGCAGCATGAACAAATTTAAAAAGCCCTCCCGGTCTCCTCGATTCACCACTATCAAAGCGTATTGCAAACAACATTTTAAAGAAAATTTTCTGTTACCACTACGCTATATTTCTCCTTGGTGAATAAAAATTGAGTCAAAAATCATTTTTTCTCTATCACAGAGAAAATTTGTCATTTGTCTATAACCTTTAACTAAATTAGTTATGGAATTTGGGTTTCGACTTCGTCTCATCAGAATCCGACACTAACGTAGTGACTAAGCCGTAAGCTAGCGCCGGATTGACGTTAGCTCCAAAAACGAAACTATTGCGGAACATCACACAGTACTCAGGGCTCAGAAACACAAATAGTGTTTTCGTTCGTCAACCCAGCGCACAGTGGGACCAATCCAAAAAAGGTGGGACAAAACCTATTTGAGGCCTTAGATGTCATTTTAGAGCCAACATTTCTTCGTAGGATATGTTCACAATATTATTCTGCGACTTTCTAAATAGAATATTTTGTTGTTGGACTAAAGTAGAGTTACCCGAGCAAAACATTTTTTTTCAAAAAATTGTTTTAGAGGGTCGATGTCTTCGACAAAGTTGTAGAATATTATGTTTTGAATAACTTCTTCTAAGATACCACAGACATCAGACCTCAAATTTGAGGCAAAATTGTTGTTTTTTGAAAATATGATAAAAAAATCAGTTTTTCGATATTTCCATGCCAAAAACCTTAATTGATTAATTTAATATGTTCTACAAACTTGCAGGTAAAGCTAAAATACAACTTTTGTTGAAGGAACTAATAACCTAAAATCAATATTTTGGCTTCTAAAACTATTTTTCATATAAATTTACTCTATTTTCATCAAAGATTTCTGTTTTTAGGTGCACTTTTGTGCAGCCAAACTTCAGCTATTCCGATACTCTATTGTTCGTAGAATAAAATTAATACTACATAGAAACAGGATATAGTTGGACGCGTTGTTTGGGTGACCATTCATGTACGACGGTTTATAACAAAAAATGTGTTTATATTATTTTTAATTTATATACATTATTAGCTATTAACAAAATCTTATATTTTATATGCACTTACAAGCATATAGAATATATTGAGTTGATCAATTACGGTTACAATATGAAAAAGTGAAAAAATAATATAAATTTTGAATTTAAACTGCCAAAGAACAACGATTTCGGCTCAAAAAATAAATAAATGGTATTTTCAACACAATTGTTCCAAATACACTATTTGACAACTTTGCTGAAGACCTCAACCATTTAAAGAAAATTTGATTTTTTTAGTTCGGGATTTCTACTTTAGTTTAACCAATAAGATTAGTTCTACAAAATCATAAAAGTAGCTATTTGAGGCCTTAGATATTATAGAACCTAAGTTTGTGGAAAAATATTCACAACATAATTGAATCATTTCTATTTTTTAGATGGTTGAGGACTTCAGCAAAGTTGTATAATATTCAATTTCGAACATTTTTGTTAAAAATACCTTATACATACGATAGATTTATTTTTTAATCTGAAATCGTTGTTCTTTGGCAGTATAAATTCAAAATTTCTATTATTTTTTCACTTTTCCATATTGTAACCGTAATTGATCAACTCAATATGTTCTACATGCTTGTAAGTGCGTGCAAAATATAAGATTTTGTTAATAGCTAATAATGTATATAAATTAAAAATAATATAAGCACATTTTATGTTATAAACCGTCGTACATGAATGGTCACCCAAACAACGCGTCCAACTATATCCTGTTTCTATGTAGTATTAATTTTATTCTACGAACAATAGAGTATCGG